>NC_090352.1:1102168-1702168 GCF_035084215.1 Heptranchias perlo | reverse complement strand
TTGAAAGTTCTTTATCTGAATGCACGTAGCATTCGTAACAAAATGGACGAGTTAACGGCACAAATAACTACGTATGGGTATGATCTTGTGGCCATTACAGAAACATGGCTGCAGGGTGACAACGACTGGGAATTAAATATGCCAGGGTATTTAACAATCAGGAAGGACAGGCAGGAAGGAAGGGGAGGTGGGGTGGCTATGTTAATAAAGGAAGGAATCACTGTAATACAGAGAAATGATATTGGGACAAAGGATCAGAGATAAGGAATAATGAGGGGAAAAAAAACACTAGTGGGCATAGTATATAGACCTCCTAATAGTTGCAACTCTGCTGGAAGAAGTATTAATCAGGAAATAGTCGGGGCATGTAATAAGGGAACAGCTATTAATTATGGGGGATTTTAACTATCGTATTAACTGGACAAATCAAATTGGGCATGGCAGCCTTGAGGAAGAGTTTATTGAGTGTATTAGGGATGGATTTCTTGAGCAGTATGTAACTGATCCTACAAGGGGGCAGGCAACCTTGGACCTGGTCCTGTGTAATGAGCCAGGATTAATTAATAATGTCCTAGTTAAGGATCCCCTTGGAATGAGTGACCATAACATGGTTACATTCCATATCCAATTAGAGGGTGAGAAGGTTGGTTCTCAAACAAGCGTACTGAGCTTGAATAAAGGAGACTATGATGGTATGAGAGCGGAATTGATTAAAGTGGACTGGGAAAATAGATTAAAGGGTAAGACGGTACATGAGCAGTGGTGTTCATTTAAGGAGTTATTTTACAACTTTCAAAAAAAAATATTCCACTGAGGAAAAAAGGGTGTAAAAGAAATGACAACCATCCGTGGCTCAGTAAAGAAATTAAGGATAGTATCCGACTAAATCAAGGACATATAAGGTAGCCAAACTTAGTGGGAGGATAGAAGATTGGGAATTCTTCAAAAGACAGCAAAAAGGAACTAAAGGATTGATTAAGAAAGGGAAGACAGATTATGAAAAGAAATTAGCAAAAAATATAAAAACAGATAGCAAGAGTTTCTACAGTTATATAAAAAGAAAAAGGGTGGCTAAGGCAAACATAGGTCCCTTAGAGGATGAGACCGGGAAATTAATGGTGGGAAACATGGAGATGGCAAAAATGCTGAACAAATATTTTGTTTCAGTCTTCACGGTAGAGGACACTAAGAATATCCCAACACTGGACAAACAGGGGACTCTCGGGGGGGAGGAGCTAAATACGATTAAAATCACTAAGGAATTGGTACTCAGTAAAATAATGGGACTCAAGGCGGATAAATCCCCTGGACCTGATGGCTGACATCCTAGGGTCTTGAGGGAAGTGGCAGTAGGGATTGTGGATGCTTTGGTAATAATTTTCCAAAATTCTCTGGACTCGGCAAAGGTCCCGGCAGATTGGAAAACTGCTAATGTAACACCCTTATTTAAAAAGGGTAGTAGGCAGAAGGCTGGAAATTATAGACCAGTTAGCCTAACATCTGTGGTGGGTAAAATTTGGGAGTCTATTATTAAGGAGACAGTAGCGGAACATTTGGATAAACATAATTTAATAGGACAAAGTCAGCATGGCTTTACGAAGGGGAAGTCTTGTCTGACAAATTTGCTTGAGTTCTTTGAGTACATAACGTACAGGGTGGATAAAGGGGAACCAGTGGACGTAGTGTATTTAGACTTCCAGAAGGCATTCGACAAGGTGCCACATAAAAGATTATTGCTCAAGATAAAGAATCACTGGATTGGGGGTAATATTCTGGCATGGGTGGAGGATTGGTTATCTAACAGGAAGCAGAGAGTTGGGATAAATGGTTCATTCTCGGACTGGCAACCTGTAGCCAGTGGTGTTCCGCAGGGGTCGGTGCTGGGTCCCCAACTCTTTACAATCTATATTAACGATTTGGAGGAGGGGACCAAGTGTAACGTATCAAAGTTTGCAGATGATACAAAGATGGGAGGGAAAGTGGAGAGTTAGGAGGACATAAAAAACCTACATGGGGATATAGACAGGCTGGGTGAGTGGGCGGAAATTTGGCAGATGCAATACAATATTGGAAAATGTGAGGTTATGCACTTTGGCAGGAAAAATCGGAGAGCAAGTTATTATCTTAATGGCGAGAAACTGGAAAGTACTGCAGTACAAAGGGATCTGGGGGTCCTAGTGCAAGAAAATCAAAAAGTTGGTATACAGGTGCAGCAGGTGATCAAGAAGGCCAACGGAATGGTGGCTTTTATTGCTAGGGGGATAGAATATAAAAACAGGGAGGTATTGCTGTAGTTTTTTTTTATTCGTTCATGGGATGTGGGCGTCGCTGGCAAGGACGGCATTTATTGCCCATCCCTAATTGCCCTCGAGAAGGTGGTGGTGAGCCGCCTTCTTGAACCGCTGCAGTCCGTGTGGTGACGGTTCTCCCACAATGCTGTTAGGAAGGGAGTTCTAGGATTTTGACCCAGCGACAATAAAGGAACGGCGATATATTTCCAAGTCGGGATGGTGTGTGACTTGGAGGGGAACGTGCAGGTGGTGTTGTTCCCATGCGCCTGCTGCCCTTGTCCTTCTAGGTGGTAGAGGTCGCAGGTTTGGGAGGTGTTGTCGAAGAAGCCTTGGCGAGTTGCTGCAGTGCATCCTGTGGATGGTGCACACTGCAGCCACTGTGCGCCGGTGGTGAAGGGAGTGAATGTTTAGGGTGGTGGATGGGGTGCCAATCAAGCAGGCTGCTTTCTCTTGGATGGTGTCGAGCTTCTTGAGTGTTGTTGGAGCTGCACTCATCCAGGCAAGTGGAGAGTATTCCATCACACTCCTGACTTGTGCCTTGTAGATGGTGGAAAGGCTTTGGGGAGTCAGAAGGTGAGTCACTCGCCGCAGAATACCCAGCCTCTGACCTGCTCTCGTAGCCACAGTATTTATATGGCTGGTCCAGTTAAGTTTCTGGTCAATGCTGACATCCAGGATGTTGATGGTGGGGGATTCGGCGATGGTAATGCCGTTGAATGTCAAGGGGAGGTGGTTAGACTCTCTCTTGTTGGAGATGGTCATTGCCTGGCACTTATCTGGCGCGAATGTTACTTGCCACTTATCAGCCCAAGCCTGGATGTTGTCCAGGTCTTGCTGCATGCAGGCTCGGACTGCTTCATTATCTGAGGGGTTGCGAATGGAACTGAACACTGTGCAATCATCAGCGAACATCCCCATTTCTGACCTTATGATGGAGGGAAGGTCATTGATGAAGCAGCTGAAGATGGTATTAGTGAGACCGCACCTGGAATACTGCATACAGTTTTGGTGTCCATACTTAAGAAAAGACATACTTGCTCTCGAGGCAGTACAAAGAAGGTTCACTCGGTTAATCCCGGGGATGAGGGGGCGGACATATGAGGAGAGGTTGAGTAGATTGGGACTCTACTCATTGGAGTTCAGAAGAATGAGAGGCGATCTTATTGAAACATATAAGATTGTGAAGGGGCTTGATCGGGTGGATGCGGTAAGGATGTTCCCAAGGATGGGTGAAACTAGAACTAGGGGGCATAATCTTCGAATAAGGGGCTGCTCTTTCAAAACTGAGATGAGGAGAAACTTCTTCACTCAGAGGGTAGTAAGTCTGTGGAATTTGCTGCCCCAGGAAGCTGTGGAAGCTACATCATTAAATAAATTTAAAACAGAAATTCACAGTTTCCTAGAAGTAATGGGAATTAGGGGTTACGGGGAGCGGGCAGGAAATTGGACATGAATTTAGATTTGAGGTTAGGATCAGATCAGCCATGATCTTGTTGAATGGCGGAGCAGGCTCGAGGGGCCGATTGGCCTACTCCTGCTCCTGTTTCTTATGTTCTTATGTTCATTCGGCCCATCGAGCTCATGCCGGCTCTTTGTAAGAGCAATCCAGTTAGTCCCATCCCCCCGCTCTTCCCCATTGCCCTGCAAATTTTTTCTCTTCAGGATTTATCCAATTACTTTTTGAAAGCCATGATTGAAACTGCTTCCAACGCCCTTTCAGGCAGCGCATTCCAGATCATAACCACTCGCTGTGTAAAGAAATTTTTCCTCATGTCGCCTTTGGTTCTTTTGCCAATCACCTTAAATCTGTCCCCTCTGGTTCATGACCCTTTTGCCAATGGAAAAGTGTTTCTTTTTTCTCACCAACTATGGATGTTATCTGGTTTATCGAACTACGGATGTTTCAGGTAGACTCTCTCATTTGAAAAACACAGTCTAATAAACACCTTTGAAAAGTTTCTTGTGCATCCAAATCTGTTAAATTGAAAATGAACTGCCAATCAAGCACATAGTATCATGGTATCATAATAGGTACAGCACAGAAGGAGGCCATTTGGCCCATCGTGCCAGTGCCGGCTCTTTGTAAGAGCTATCCGATTGGTCCCATACCCCTGCTATAACCCCATAGCCCTGTGAATATTTTCCCTTCAAGTATTTATCCAATTCCCTTTTGAAAGTCACTATTGAATCTGCTTCCACCGCCCTTTCAGACAGTGCATTCCAGATCATCACAAGTCGATGCGTGAAAAAATGTTTCCTCATCTCACCCCTGGCTCTTTTGCCAATCACCTTAAATCTGTGTCCTCTGGTCACCAACCCTTCTTCCATTGGAAACAGTTTCTCCCTATTTACTTTATCAAAACCCTTCATGATTTTGAACACCTCTATCAAACCTCCCCTTAACCTTCTCCAGTCTCTCCACATAACTGGTCCCTCATCCCTGGTACCATTCTAGTAAATCTCCTCTGCACCCTTTCTAAGGCTTGACATTCTTCCTAAAGTGTGGTACCCAAAATTGAACACAATACTCCAGCTGAGGCCTAACCAGTGTTTTATAAAGGTTTAGCAAAACTTCCTTGCTTTTGTACTCTATGCCTCTATTAATAAAGTCCAGGATCCTATATGCTTTTTTTAACGGCCTTCTCAACTTATCCTGCCACCTTCAAAGATTTGTATATGTGCACACCCATGTCTCTCTGTTCCTGCACCCTCTTTAAAATTGTACCATTTAGTTTATATTGCCTGTCCTCATTCTTCCTACCAAAATGCATCATTTCACACGTCTCTGTTAAACTTCATCTGCCATGTGTCTGCCCATTTCACCAGTCTGTCTATGTCCTCCTGAAGTTTGTTACTATCCTCCACATTGTTTACTACATTTCCGAGTTTCATGTCATCTACAAACTTTGAAATTATACCCTCTATATCTAATGCCGGGTCATTAATATATGTCAAAAAGAGTAGTTGTCCTAATACTGACCCCTGGGGAACACCACTATATACTTCCCCCAGTCTGAAAAACAACCGTTCACCACTACTCTCTGCTTTCTGTCCCCTAGCCAATTTTGTATTCACACTGCCACTGTCCCTTTAATCCCATGGGCTTTAATTTTGCTAACAAGTCTATTATGTGGTACTTTATCAAATCCCTTTGGAAAGTCCATATGCACAACATCAACCGCACTATCCTCATCTACCCTCTCCGTTACTTCATCAAAGAACTCAATCAAGATGGTCAAATACAATTTTCCTTCAACAAATCCGTGCTGACTTTCACTTATTAGCCCAGACTTTTCCAAGTGCCAATTAATTTTGTCCCGGATTATTGTCTCTAAAAGTTTCCCCAACACTGACGTTAGGCTGACTGGCCTGTAATTTCTGGGTTTATCCCTCTTCCCTTTTTTAAACAGGGGTGTAACATTTGCAATCCTCCAGCACCATATCTCAGGCGGATTGGAAGATTGTGGCCAGAACCTCGCCAATTTCTACCCTTACTTCCCTCAGTAACCTACGATGCATCCCTGCCAATCTTTTAAGTACTTCCTCTTTATCTATTTTTATCCTATCCAATATCGCTACTACCTTCACGGCTACAATAGCAGCATCCTTTTCTCTAGTGAAAACCGATGTGAAGTATTCATTTAGTGCCTCAGCCATGCCCTCTGCCTCCACAAGATGATCTCTTTTTTTGTCCATAATCAGTCCCACGCTTCCTTTGACTACCCTTTTACTATTTATATGTTCATAAAAGACTTTTGGGGTCCCTTTTATGTTAGCCGTTAATCTATTTTCATACTCTCTCATCGCTCCTAATTATTGCAACAAAATGTAAAAAAAACTGAACTGGAAATCTTTTCAGAGTGGAGCTGGCTTTAATTTAAATTGAGGCAACTCAAGGGCAATTAGGGATGGGCAATAATTGCTGGCCTTGCCAGCGACACCCACATCCCATGAACGAATAAAAAAAAGCCCTCATATAACTTAACAGAATTAAAGAAGCTCGCAGAAATTAAATCTGAATCAAAATTGCCTGAGGTCTGTCGGTGTTGAGGGAAAGGTACAAGACTAAGAGAACTGGCAGGGAGGGAGGCCAAGGGGAACTGTGGTCCAGCATCTCTCTAAGCCTTTTGGGGACATAATGGGTCCCTCCCTCAATGACAATGCTGTTCCCCTCAGTCCCTTGCAAACAGTAGATCGTTTAATGTACAAAATGCAGCTGTTCTGTTTCTAGTCTTTTTATCCTAGGTTATTTGTGCTGTCATATCTTAGATCATTCTAATGGGTGAGTCCCAACTCTCCTTACCTTCAAGAATGCCTACACTTGCCTTGAGACCTAGGTAAGCTTTCGGGAATGTTCCTGGGAAAACCCTGTCTAAGTAACTACTGGACTTATCTTCTGCCTCCATAATGTCTCAATCCAGTATTCAAAAGCCTCAGGGCAATACATCAGAACTCATTTTAAATTAAAAATGTCAAGTAAATTTATTTCACAAAAGATAAAGAAGGACCTAAGGAGCAGAAACATAATAGTTGCATATTTACAGTGAACATCCTTCCACCTAATTTTGTGAGTGGACAAATAATAAAAAGATTGCAACTCTTAAGAACTAAGTCAACTTATTATAAACAACTTTTAAACAATAGTGTTTTTCTTCAAATTCTTGCCACTGAGCGCCTAATTAATCAATACTGTTTCTTTTATACACCAGAAAAGATTTGCTGAGATTATCTAGACTTTGAATATCCTACCACTCATATGTGGAAAGAAACTGTTAGTCATGTACAAACTGAGCTAATCATACAATGTTCAAGTTTAAATTTCTCTCGACAGCCTGTAAATGACAAAAGTTGCAAATATGTATCAATTTAGGCTTGATCCAGGAGTCTGAACTGTGTTTGGTTTTTAAAGAGCTTATGTACTGTGACTATTTAAAGGAACATCCACTAATTCAAAACTGGACAAAAAGTTCACACTATTACATTATTTGGCAACTGTATACAGTCAATATGGAAGGAAAGAACAGCAAGAAGGTAAAAGGCAGCAATTTTTTTGGGTGGTGTGGGGGTAGAGGGAAAGGTACCGGGAGGGGGAGCAGTGAGGAGAGGGGGAAATCAGCAAGATATTCCAAGCAGGTGGGTGGCCTGCTGAACACATTGATGTAGCACTACCTATCTTATGGACAAGATGGGAGGTCTCAGAGGTATGTGCACAATCGAAATGGAACTTGGAAGATTCAGAAGTAAGCAAAGCAAACAGGTAAGTTTAAGAGGGGCGGAACGGTGTGGCAGAAAGGTGTGATAACAAAAGTGTTACAGGAAGTAAGGGTTACAGCAATACGGGATGTGCACAACTTTTAATAATTATAGATAATTAAGATTGATATACACAGTACATAAAAATTACACAAAATGGTAAAGGGCTGCAAATCATCCAGTCTTGTTTACTTGAAGGTACCACATTAGCAGTTAATCTCCTTAACTATTAGCCTGTGTGCTATTATATCCTGAAGATGTCAAGATTAATATTAATGAGCTCTGTTTACTGGGGATGATTGACTAATTGGGATGGTTTGCTTTTGCTAATCAAGTAGCTGCTAGTGTACTACTCTGAGATATGGAGTAAAAAAGTGTCTTCCAAGTGGAGCTGTTCATAGGTGACCATCTAAATTAAGAAAATAGCACTCAACATGCACTTCGATATTTCCATGAAGTAGGAATCTGTCAAACCTGTCAGAAGATGGTACAGAAAATAACTCACTGACATCCATAAATATTAGCTTCACTTAATAATACATTTATATTAACTTTAAGAATTAAACAGAGCAAAATGAGATG
Organism: Heptranchias perlo; assembly: GCF_035084215.1. Taxonomy (NCBI): domain Eukaryota; kingdom Metazoa; phylum Chordata; class Chondrichthyes; order Hexanchiformes; family Hexanchidae; genus Heptranchias; species Heptranchias perlo. Next base: position 1,694,042 of record NC_090352.1, on the reverse strand, counting down.
GGAATTTTCAAGCATTTCCTAGCAAAAATCTTGCAATATTAGATATTAAATAGGAAGCTAGATCAGTACCAGTTGGGAAGGGACATTCAGGTTTAGAGATATTGCCAGCACTGACTGATTTTTTTTCAGGGAGGAAGGGAAAGGAACTTAGTGTTCCTTAAAGTAGAGATTCACAGATGATGGTGCCCAGGGATGGGATTGAAAGGGGGTCCATGATAGAATAATGATACATGAATTTTGGATGGAGTTGGCTTGATATGGCCTGTCTTTGCTGCAGACTATGGGGCTGAAATTCCAAAGGGATCCTTCACACGGTGGGTGGGCACCAGTAAACAGTGTGCATAGTTAGGTAGGCACCAGGGATGTATTCATAGTGGCGCTTCTGTCCACATGCCCCATACTAGCGACGTGCTCTCCCACAATAAGATAAAAATGTAAAAGAATAAAAGTTAGCTAACTTATACTAAAAAGTGCCCAGCGACAAAGGGTCAAATAGAAAAATGGAATGTAAAAAAACAAGAACTGGCAGTTCTGTTGATGATATATCGACCAGGGAACAGATGTCACCAAGATGGTCAGTCTGTACAAAGCAATTGTCAGCAATATATGCCTGTTTAAGGTAACTGTCAAATCAAAGAGCAATTGACTTCCTATTGTGTGGGTGCAAATGATTTCACTCGAAACACCCAGGAAAAAGTATAAGAAGTTGTTTGACCAGCTCTGTCTTATCAAACAAAGAAAACAAGGATAATCCCGTTAACTGTTAAATTACTTTAGGGGCCTTTGACATTGTTACTTGATAAACAACAAAGACAATCAATCTGGGAAAGATCAATCAAGTACAGAGAAGTCACACTTCACTCTAAACAAGGACACAGTAATGTAAGATCAGTGGATGCGAGGAAATTCACACTTAATTGAGGCAAACAAAGACACAGCAATCCTTGTAAGAAACAAGCCATTTGAAGCTAAATCGAGCAAAGACACACAGTCCGTGCATATTAGATAAGTTTCAGCTAATGCAAAAAGTAGGCATATCCAACAAAAGTATAAGGAAAGGTATAAGTGAAAAAGCAAAAAAAGATCTAAACTCAGTAGAGAACAAGATCTACCAGGGGACAGGGGACTTGAAACCGGGTAATACCGGGTAATACCAACCTTGTGTTCTGTTGTTGTCGCTTAAATGCTGTGTGTATTGATGATTCTGCTGATGTTGTAATAAAGCCTTATTATACCCAATTGGAACTGCCAAGTGAATTATTGGAAGGGTAACCGAGGGCTGAGTACCCACAAAATGGGAACCCTATCTCAACACCACTGACCATGCAAACCCTGGTGGGATCAGCACTGAAGGGCACCGTCGGGTGCAATCCTGGTGTAACTAGCACTCTAACCAGGGCCTGTGTTCTTATAATACTATAGCAACAATACATACACCTTTCGTACAACAGCCTACTGTTCAACAAATGAACAATGTGCACTTTTTAAATGCCCAGAAATGAGGTGACAACTGAGTGACTCTAATTAATTGATAATGAAATTGTTAAAGCTTAACAGAGTATTTCCAAAAATAAACAAATACAATCTTTTTAAAGTTTAGTCTCAAACTCAAAAGAACTTTCTCCAGGAAAAGCATGGGGAAAACAGTTGTATTTCATAACTAGTAGATTATCCATGGCACTGCTCATACCGAGTCAGAGGATTGGCTGTTTTATAACAACAGGGGTGTTTTACCACGCTGGGGATAACATCAGGGTGTTTACAGACTGAAGAAATCAAATTTGTTTATATTAAATGGCATTCTCAGATTTTTATTGCTGCTTTGGGGATTGAATTTCACAACTCTACCCATTATTCTGTGAAACGTGCCCCTTTTTTATAAATCTATATATATTCCTTTACCTATGTATTTAAATTTTATCCCATACCATTTTAACATTGATGGTATTCAAGGTGCACAAATTGGACATAGACATCTGATATGTGCAGTACTGGGGGGAGGGAATTGGGTTTGGCTGCACTTTAAGGCAGTTCTGCAGTGTTGGAGCACTGGTGGATTGTAAGAGGGTTTGTATACATGGGGGGATTCCTTGGAGGGGAAACCTGGGGTTTGGCAGAACTCGGGTTAGAATGTGAAGTTTGGCTCAATAGTGGAACTGTGTCTCTCAGCAGTGAGCAGAGGGGCAGGGCATGAGCCTGAGTGGGAGGAATCTCATGGCTGGAGTTTGTGACTTTCTAAGGGATCTCTGTAAACAATGAATTTAGTGTTTTGTGATGGGTTCTTTACTCACAAAAACAAATGTGTTGAATTTTGTAAGCTCTAATTATCACCTGTGTTTTTCTGATCTGAATTAGAATATTTAGATGTTCTTACAGCGGTTAATAAGAGATAGAGAAAGAGAAAGAAGAAGGTCTCTTTCTTTCTCTCTGCTCCTTTCTTTCTCATTTACAGCTACAAGCTAGAAAGTAAAGATTAATATTCCGCCAGTTAAACTCCCAAATCATATTGGTGCATCGTGGGAAAGCACAAACTGCACAATCTGAATTCAGCCAACAACAACATAAATCTGGGCAAAAACATTTAGTCCAAGCTCAGACATTTGGGAGGGGTTGAAGCCTTCAAGGAAAATGTTAATGAAGGTATTAAAAGACTAAAAAGACAAATCAGTGGATAAACTTAATGATGTTATTGTGAAATATATAATTATTTTGATTTTTAAAATTTTGTTCAATCTCATTTTGGATCTCAGAAATTTCAGCTACTGAGGGAAAAAAAATGGCATATGAAAATTGTTCCTGAAAGCATTTTGAGTGATGTATAAGAATAAAAATAGATATCAATGTCCTACAGAACACTCACTAAAATAGTGAATATTATGTGGCAGGCAAGGTGTAAGACTTTTAACATTGGAAGTCCAATCACAGGGCCACCTAAAGGCATCATGGGTAGTTGCAAAAATAGTGAACACTTTTATAATGAAATTTCCCATAACAGCTCGTTTACGTAGGAGTTTTCTGATGCCGAGAGGTTGTTTGCCCTGGCTGGAGAGTATAAAACTAGAGGACATAGTCGCAGGATAAGGGGTTGGCCATTTAAGACTGAGGTGAGGAGGAATTTCTTCACTCAGGAGGTTGTGAATCTTTGGAATTCTCTACCCCAGAGGGCTGTGGATTCTGAGTCGTTGAGTATATTCAAGACTGAGATCGATAGATTTTTGGACTCTCGGGGAATCAAGGGATATGGGGATCAGGCAGGAAAGTGGAGTTGAGGTTGAAGATCAGCCATGATCTGATTGAATGGCGGAGCAGGTTTAATTCTCTGCGTGTACCGAGTTAAGAGACCACAGTTCTCCTGGTTTGGAGGATGGAAAAGTCAAGGTTCCAGCTCACAGCTCTTTATCACAGCAAGCCATGACGGAATTCCATTTGGATGGGCACCAGATAAGTAAAGGATTGAAAGTGGCTGCTGGCACACAGAAATGAATAATGTCTGAGGCAAGGTTCTGGGGACAACTATTGCCTGTTGAACCATAACCCAGTAAGGAAGTCACACCTTCATGAGCAGAGGGGAGATAAATGGCGGGCAAAATTTATATGACAAGGATAATTGTATCAGATTATCAACTGATTAAATATATCTGATTTTATCCTAAATAGATTACAGGGCTCCCACCACCACTATCCACAAAACAAAACAGCTCAAGAGTGGGAACACTGAACTCTGCATTTAATTTAGGGAACTGCAAATCAGTCATATCATATTCAGAACTTTGTTACAAGAGAGACCATTTCAAGGAAGTTCACTGTGTACAGTAGCCATGTGCAACAGTTAAACAGAACAAAAATCACTTGCAGCATTGTGTTGTCTGTGAACTTTAAGGTTTTGCCATTGTCTCGTTGCAGAGAGCACATCTTTACCTGCACTGCATTCTAGAACCTTGAAAGTGCATGTCTGGTCAAAATCAGTACTTTTTTGTAAAATAAAATTAATTGGATTATATTTGCTATCAAACAAATGTATCTACATTCTATTAAATCAAGGGGTTATAACCAGCACAGACACCACAGATCACATCATCTGAGTTCATCTATTGCAGCGTACAGAAAGATTATATCTGTTGTACAGAAAAGAGTCATAGGAACTCTGCACGGAATAACGAGCTTTCAAATGCAAATATGTATTATTTATTCTTCTCTACCAAACCGCCCACTCTTCCAGGATCATCCACGAGAGCAAAGATAACCCCCAGCTTCTTTTCTCCACTAACGCCTCTCCCCTGCACATTGCACCCTTCAACAACATGTAAGGAGCTCATGGACGTCTTGGTCATTAAGATTGAGATGATGCGTAGAGCTGCCTCTCCTACTTCACCCTTTCCCCTTGTCCACCAAACCAAACACCTGCTCTCCACCTTCCTCTCCTGCTTTAAGATCCTCCTTAAAACCTAACTCTTTGAGCAAGTTTTTGGTCAGCCCTCTTTATATCTCCTTATTTGGTTCAGTATCATTTATGTATGATTACATCCCTATGAAGCGCCTTGGGACAGTTTTCTACATTGAAGGTGGTATTTAAATTTAAGTTGTTGTTATTATATTTTAGATTATTGTGCTTCACCATTCTAAATGAATATTTTGGTTAATACGTATGAGCCAAAAGGACCAGTAACCAGAGTAGGCTTTTTGTTGTAAAGCTTTCTTCGTGGTATTAAGAAAAAAGATTCCATTAATATTTTAAAAAGTTGAAATCTCAAGACATATTTTCTGCTAAAAGATTAAAATGTCAGTGACATCATTGTGCACTGAGAGCCTTCCTAAAATGGATTGCCTGGCTCAGAGATTTGACACTGTGGGAGCTTGGGCACATTTCAATTCCATTAGGAGCCTGAGGCATCTTTGGTCAAGTAGTTTATCAAGTATCAGTCAGCATCATCAGTTAGCAAGAATTTGAGGAGGATGAGCACAAGATCAGGGGCTGGATATTGGGCATGGACTAAATATGTATTATCTTAAAGAATACCTTCAGGTAAAAGGATAATTAGTATTGGGCCTTTCAGGGTAGGTTATACATTTCATCAATGTTGCTCTAGTGAAAGTAGTAACGATATTGTTTTATTTAAATGCAGATGAACTTGAAGCCTGGTACACACAAGAGGCTTGGTTGTGGCACGTGATAGGGTCCCAAGACTTAAATTGGACAGGTGAAAGCAGGTGAACGAGAAAGCGGAACAGTTAATAATGGACCTGAAGGGAAGGTAGTAAGCAAGAACAAGATAAGCTGCAATTAAAGCAAAGATAAGCTTGAAAGGTTAGATCATCACCTCTGCCTCTTTGACTCTAGGTGGACTGTAGATAGAGTGGGCTTGATAGCCAGGACTTTCGTACGCAGTTAAAACTGATGTCCATGATCCCAGCCCCTTATTAAACCAACCTGGTTACAAGAGTGGCAGTTTCACAATCTGTCTGGGGAAGTGGGGGGGAACAGAGATCCCCATCACTGTGTTATCTGCTAACATCTTCAGCAGTTTTTCCCCCAGTTGAATGAGAACTACCAGGGAGAACCTCAAGAAAAGAAGTGAGGAGGAAGGAGAATACTGCACACGTGCAGTTTTTCCCACTTTATGGCAGCTAATGAAAGCAGAGAACCAGTGCACAGAGGGGCAAACAATACGCTGGGAGGAACAGTGGTGGCTGCATAGGATCTGATTACTGAAATTACACATTCACCTTCTCCTCAAAATCGGTCCATGAGTCAGGCCTTGTCTGGGTTTAGGCACTCACTAAGTTTAGAATACAAAATGAATATCGTATTGGTCATATTTACAAACAACTCCAATATTCTTTTGTAAACAAAAAGGGATAAAAGCTTCCATATTCACAAAGGCAAACTGGCAAAGTGTCAAATTTTCAATTAAATTTCAGGCATAAAAGGTCCTAAAGTGCTCAAATGCCACACAAACATCAGCCCCAATCCCAACTCTAAACTTCTCATGATTGTTTCACTAACAAGAGCATTGCTCAATGATGAACTAACCAAAAACACCCTTCCCTAATTAAAGATTCTGGGTGTTTGGCAGCTACCCAATCTTGCTGTGACTGGCTATATTAAAACTATTGATAGACTTGCAGTGAATAATACAAGGCTGAATCATCCTCCTTCCTCATAGGCAAACTTTTCAACTCCCTGCTTCCATGCTGCTCACGAACTTATCCCCAAGATATCTGGCTGAAATTGAATTTGGCTTCCTTTTCAACCATTAATTTCCTATTGTAAGCATGGTTATATCCTTTCCTGCATTAAAAATCTAACCATCTGTAACTGTGGGAAAGAAGAGGAAAGATAAGTTTTTAATTACTCTATTGACTATATCCAGCTAATGCAGTGGTTTTTAAATCAGTTTCTTGAGATATAATTTAAAATCTCCAGCATTAAGTTTAATATAAAATAAAAAGTTGAACTTCACAAAATATTTTCATTTCTTGGTGGAGACCTGCAGTCAACAGTTCTATAACTTATAAAAATTGTATTCTAAAGCACGAAGCAGCAGTTAACCCTTGAACCAACACAAACCTACAAACAGACTTTAACAATAACGCCGCAGTAAGCATACTGGGTCACATGATTTTGGTATGGTTTTCATTGAGGGTAGTTCACCTTCTACATAGCAAGGAATAAACTATTACCCAAACAGGGGACAAATCATGGGGCTTCGCCCTTGCCTTCCCCTAACCTCCCATTTTTCTCCGCTCCCAAATGCAGTGACTTATGATAGAGCACAGTTCCCACAGATGCCAGCAGCACTCCTGTGCCCCACCCAAGTGACTATTCATCAAGTACACGCCTAGAAAGGGAACATAATCCAGCTGTTCAACCATGGGAGCTGTCACAACAGAATTCCATCCTAATCCAATGGCACTCACATCATTTTGATGACCACCAAGAGCAGGAGCTTGAGCTGGTCTGTTTTCCCCCTCTTTATCCCTGAGGTACTGAGCCCCACTGCAGCCCTGGCTGAGATCAGCTAACTCAGCACAGACTGGACAGTGGAGCTGGAATCTTCCTAATCTGCACAGATTAGTAACACTGCACGTCTCATTTTCCCACTGAGACATCAAGGAAGCCGGAACATGCTTCCTTTAAATTGTTTCATCAACAGATGTGCTGCATCGTCCCTAGTTTGAATTACTGTCGTATTTCTTCATTCTGGATTTGCCTCTCTGAAGAGAGTGAACATAGGAACAGGAGTAGGCCATTCAGCCCCTCGTGCCTGCTCCGCCATTTGATATGATCATGGCTTATCTGTGATCTAACTCCATATATCTGCCTTTGGCCCATATCCCTTAATACCTTTGGTTGCCAAAAAGCTATCTATCTCAGATTTAAATTGAGCAATTGAGCTAGTATCAATTGCCGTTTGCGGAAGAGAGTTCCAAACTTCGACCACTTGAACTGGTAAGAGACCAGCATCAACAAGGTCGTATTTACTTTGCAGAGATAATGGGAACTTTAATCCCCCAAGACTGGGGGGGGGGGGGAGGGTTAAATTGTAAAAAAGGTGAAACCCGATCCCAACCCACCGTGAACGTGCCTACTTCCGGTTTAACCGGGGCGGGGGGGCGGGTGAGTAACCAGCTCTCGAGAGGCAGGTCAGTTACTATAATAATATGTTAATGAGGCTGCCTGCCTCAGATTTTCGCAGCCATTTGGATTGAACAGCTGCGGGCCGGGTTTCCGCAGGGCTCGGGAAACCCGACAGATAAAGGGAGGCGAGAACTGCCGGCTCCAGCAGGTGAGAGCTTTTATAGCGCTGCTTGTGGGGCCCGGAGGAGCAGGAGTGCTTCACACCTTCGATCTCCACACCCTCTTCCCACGATCACCAGACCCTCTCTCCAGCAATCCCTCGCCCAGCGATCTCCAGAACCTCCCTCCCCCTCCCCCTCCCCCTCCCCACCCCGATCTCTCCCTCCCTCCCTCCGGTCCCCGGTTGCAGCCTTGTACCACGGGTTTTCCCTCTCAATCTGGCTGGCTGCCTTGTGGGAAAGTCAGTGCAAAATTTAAATGAGATCCTGCCATTAGATTCAGCAGGACCTCTGCCTTTCCTGTATTCCCAGCCACTAACAGTCGGCTCCACTCCTTCATCGCCTCCCCGTAAATATCGCAGCCGAAGTATTTAGTGGGGTTAAAATTTATACACCAGAACCTGAAATAAATTAAGCTCAGACATTGTTAAGAAAATTTTAGATGTGATCTCCAGTGTCCAACCCAAGTGCCGTAAATGGGGTGATTGGCCACCTTAGCCTCACGGTTGGCTCTCATCCCTGTCCACAAAGTGAGGAACTTAAAATCATGATGGGTTCAAGCATATTGGCATGATCTTATGAAGAACCACCCAATTAGATGTCACTAAGCAAGGCTTATGGTTCATAGAATCATAGAATCATAGAAGTTACAACATGGAAACAGGCCCTTCGGCCCAACATGTCCATGTCGCCCAGTTTATACCACTAAGCTAGTCTCAATTGCCTGCACTTGGCCCATATCCCTCTATACCCATCTTACCCATGTAACTGTCCAAATGCTTTTTAAAAGACAAAATTGTACCCGCCTCTACTACTGCCTCTGGCAGCTCGTTCCAGACACTCACCACCCTTTGAGTGAAAAAATTGCCCCTCTGGACCCTTTTGTATCTCTCCCCTCTCACCTTAAATCTATGCCCCCTCGTTATAGACTCCCCTACCTTTGGGAAAAGATTTTGACTATCAACCTTATCTATGCCTCTCATTATTTTATAGACTTCTATAAGATCACCCCTTAACCTCCTACTCTCCAGGGAAAAAAGTCCCAGTCTGTCTAACCTCTCCCTGTAAGTCAAACCATCAAGTCCCGGTAGCATCCTAGTAAATCTTTTCTGCACTCTTTCTAGTTTAATAATATCCTTTCTATAATAGGGTGACCAGAACTGTACACAGTACTCCAAGTGTGGCCTCACCAATGCCCTGTACAACTTCAACAAGACATCCCAACTCCTGCATTCAATGTTCTGACCAATGAAACCAAGCATGCCGAATGCCTTCTTCACTACCCTATCCACCTGTGACTCCACTTTCAAGGAGCTATGAATCTGTACTCCTAGATCTCTTTGTTCTATAACTCTCCCCAACGCCCTACCATTAACGGAGTAGGTCCTGGCCCGATTCGATCTACCAAAATGCATCACCTCACATTTATCTAAATTAAACTCCATCTGCCATTCATCGGCCCACTGGCCCAATTGATCAAGATCCCGTTGCAATCCCAGATAACCTTCTTCACTGTCCACAATGCCACCAATCTTGGTGTCATCTGCAAACTTACTAACCATGCCTCCTAAATTCTCATCCAAATCATTAATATAAATCACAAGTGCCTTTCAAGAATCCAGATACTTGTGGGTGCTTGTCCACCAAAAGTGGGGGCGACTTGAAATGGCTACCGCATAGATCATTAACATACTAGATGAAAGGCCTTGAACACAGGAATTGCTAGATGAAGAAAGACCCCTTTCCATCTAATTCACCGTCTATCATCCTGGTAGTCACATGATATAATAATGGAATTGTTGACTAATGATGTCAATCAATCTCTATCAATTAGTGTGCGACAGACCCAGACATGAGGTGAGGAAAACTTGGAAGTGGTGGAAAGCTTTGGGGGGGGGACATAGACGTGAAAAGGCAAAGTGTTGCAGGGTTAGAGTGCCAGAAAGCAGGGCCAATGCAACTGAAAGCTTTCTGACCAATGGTGGGGTGAAGAAGGGAGGGGATGACAAGAAGGCCAGATCAGAGGAAAGTAGCATTCAGGAAGCGTTATAGGGCTGGAGTTGGGATAAGGCTATGGATGGATTTCTAAACAAGGACAAGCATTTTAAAATGAATAAACTGGAGAACGAGGAGCCATTGGAAATCAACGAGGACAGGGGTGATGGGCGAATGAGACTTGAGTGCAAGAAAGGACAAGAGTGGACTTTTATTGGACAAGCTGGAGATAATGAAGAGTGGAAGAAGCAAGAGTTTAACTGGTAGTTTAATTATATATACAGTCATCACTGTGGAAGACATCTAGAGTTATAGAAGGTAGGTATGGATTAGCTGTAATTATTATTAGTTACGGCAATCGCCTAAAGCCTGCTCGATTTCCTTTGAGGGTCAGAGAGGAATTCCCCAGAGTTTTTTTTGCCTCTTCCAGGAGATTGCATGACTAGGGTTGCTGGTGCATGTAGGCTGCACCATATTGGATGGCATTGGCTTAATGGACCAATTGGTCTTTTCCTGTCTTTCCTCGTATGTTCAGCTAGTTATTAGCAACTTGCAAATGTTTTGCTGTTTCCACTGGAAATAGTTATTTATTTCACAAGCCTCGCTGCTGTTATATTCCTACTTTCAGCCTCATTGACTACATGCAGTCCTGCTGCAGCATAAACTGATTGCAGAGCAGCATTAATGGGTGCTGCCGAGCAATCAGCTAATAAGAGCCATGATTTGCCACAGAGTTGCCCAATCTCCTCCTACAAATAAGCAACCCACCACTACGAGGCACTCCAACTACTAGCCCAACCAAGACGCATCAAAATGTACCCACTGAGGCCTGTACAGATGGATAAGTCCATTGTAGCTGGAGGTTTGTAAGCGGGAATTCAATATTAAACTTCTCCAGGTACTGGGCCCACTAGCAGTAACAGCATGATGTTGTTCAACTCTGACAAATTGTTTAAAATTTGTAAATTGGTTATGCAGCAATAATTGCAGAAAAATATTCACAAATAAAACTGCACATTCGGTCATGACTTACAACCACTTCCAGTGAGACAGAAAACTTCAAAGATTCCTCACTGACTGCAGGTTAATCTAGAGAATCTGAAGTAATTGCCTTGTTATGTACCATAACCCATCACATTAACTAGATATTAATTAACTGAGTAACAAGTAATTCCTTTATTAAAAAGCTCGGTCGAATTTTCAACCAGAACAGGATGCAATACTATCAGTGAGACAGAACAAAAATAGCTTTTCAAAATGTATTAACATTTAATTCAGTTTAAAGCAATTATGTAAAGTGTTTGGATGAAAAAAGAAATTCCTAACCTTACCATTGCTAATGTTTAAGAAAAAAGTGGTACTTGCTTACTGCCGACATTCCAGCTGTTCCTCTCAACCTGGGATTTATGTAAATATTCAAGCAATTCCAGTCAATTTTCACATTTAAAGTATGCAAAAACCACCCTCGGGTATAAATGTACAACAGAGATGAAATGACAGTAAATAACTGGTGGTTAAACCTAAAGGACGTTTTTCCATACAGTTACCGTATGCTCTGAATTATTCTCCCAGGGCCTTTCTATAGAAGGCACTTTTACTTCAGAAACATTGGATATTCCAAATGTCTAAATCTGTATACATTTTTTGGTTGACTCAATACAAATGCAAAGGAATTCCAGCGTTTTGTTCATTTGGATTCATCCTCTGCAATGATCTTTTACCATAAGCAACCAGAACACAGAAAATAGCCCTTTAATCTAACCAAAAATAAAACTAACTGAAGCAATTTGTTTTTAAACTGGAAAGGAGGAAGGGAAGTCCTATTGTTGAAAGAATATTAGAGAGAGATTGTTGCCATCAAGGAGAGAGAAGAGCCAAGCATGATTTTTGTAGTAACGATGCCATGCACAAGTGAGTTCTGCTGTACAATGCCATGCTTCAATGTGATTTACGTCACTAAATTACAACCAAATGAAAAAGGGCTTTCCAAACATTTTGCATAAAGAATTTGACCCTTTTGAAATTTAAACATGTGTTTACAAAAGCAAAAAAAGGTTACATCATATCAGAGAATGGTCATAGCAGCCATGACTGAACTCAGGATGTAAATTAAAGAGAGACATTAGTTTGAATGTCAGAAATAATTATGAAATAAACTCAAATAAAGTACTTACAACTTACATAAATTCTATATATTAATTATTGACAGTGAATGAATGCTGGCATTTTAAGAAATTTAGAAAGTTAAGCTAACCAAACCAAAAGTGGTGCTGTGTTTACTGTAACAATGCATTGTGACATTTTTGTCATTTTACCTGGAGCTACTTTGCCTCCACGTTAAAATAAAAACGTCGGAAAACTCTGGCAAATGCACCACGATTACTATTACAGCACTATTACAGAAAACAGAACAGAATCATAGAAAATTTACCGCACAGAAGGAGGCCATTCGGCCCATCGTGTCTGCGCCGGCTGAGAACCGAGCCACCCAGCCTAATCCCACTTTCCCACATTTGGTCCGTAGCCCTGGAGGTCACGGCTCTTCAGGGGCACATCCAGGTATTTTTTAAATGAATTGAGGGTTTCTGCCTCTACCACCCTCTCAGGCAGTGAGTTCCAGACCCCCACCACCCTCTGGGTGAAAAAATTTTTCCTCATTTCCACTCTAAATCCTTCTATCAATCACTTTAAATCTATGCCCCCTGGTTATTGACCCCTCCGCTGAGGGAAATAGGTCCTTCCTATCCACTCTATCTAGGCCCCTCATAATTTTGTACACCTCAATCAAATCATCCCTCAGCCTCCTCTGTTCCAAGGAAAACAACCCCAGCGTATCCAATCTGTCATCATAGCTAAAATTCTCCTTTCCTGGCAACATCCTCGTAAATCTCCTCTGCACCCTCTCTAGTGCAATTACATCCTTCCTGTAATGTGGTGACCAGAACTGTGCGCAGCACTCAAGCTGTGGCCTAACTAGTGTTTTATACAGTTCCAGCATAACCTCCCTGCTTTCATATTCTATGCCTCGGCTAATAAAGGAAAGCATTCCATATGCCTTCTTAACCACCTCTCCTGATACCTTCAGGGATCTGTGGACATGCACTCCAAAGTCTTTCACTTCCTCCACACCTCTCGGTATCCTCCCATTTATTGTGTATTCCCTTGCCTTGTTTGCTCTCCCCAAATGCATTACCTCACACTTCTCTGGATTCAACTCCATTTGCCATTTTTCTGCCCATCTGACCAGTCCATTGATATCTTCCTGCAGTCTACAGCTTTCCTCCTTTCAACCACACGGCCTATCTTTGTGTCATCCGCAAATGTCTTAATCATGCCCCCTAACGTTTAAGTCCAAATCGTTAATGTATACCACAAAAAGCAAAGGACCCATTACCGAGCCCTGCGGCACCCCACTGGAAATAGCCTTCTAGTTGCAAAAACACCCATCGACCATTACCCTTTGCTTCCTGCCACTGAGCCAATTTTGGATCCAATTTGCCACATTCCCTTGGATCCCATGGGCATTTACTTTTTTGACCAATCTGCCATGTGGGACCTTGTCAAAAGCCTTGCTAAAATCCACGTAGACTACATCAATTGCGCTGCCGTGATCGATCCTCCTTGTCACCTCCTCGAAAAATTCAATCAAATTAGTTGGACACGACCTCCCTTTAACAAATCCGTGCTGACTGTCCTTGATTAGTCCATGCCTTTCTAAGTGACACTTTATCCTGTCCCTCAGAATTGATTCCAATAATTTGCCCACTGAGGTTAGGCTGACTGGCCTGTAATTACTCGGTCTATCCTTCATTCCCTTTTTAAACAACGGTACAACGTTAGCAGTCCTCCAATCCTCCGACACTACATTTGTATCCAGTGAAGAGTGGAAAATGATTGTTAAAGCCTCCGCTATTTCCCCCCTGGCTTCTTTTAACAGCCTGGGATACATTTCATCCAGCCCTGGTGATTTATCCACTTTCAAAGATGCTAAACCCCTTAATACTTCCTCTTATCACTATTAAATCTAAACATAGCACTACTCTTTTCACTGATGACTGTAGGGAAGGGAGCTCGATTTAAACAGTGCAATCGTGTCGATTGCAAGTTCTAAACTTGGGAGACCAGCAAACATTTTGAAGCTTTCTTGCAGCCTCAAAGATAATTATTGTTTTCAGATCCGCATCTTTAAACACATTTCAGAAGATAACAACAATGCTCCAGAGAGTTCGAGGTTTTAAAACAAATGAAAAAGCAAGACATTAAAGCTTGCAAATTCAATTTCTGGGCAAACTACATGACTGTAAAACCTTTGGGGTTAGAAATGGTGCAATTTAATGGCTATATTTAGAAAATGTTAACAACTTTTAAATTATATCCTACAAACACCAAAAAAGGTTCTGTCTCTTTAAAATGCTATATCTTGTTCGGCCTTATGAAATCTGAAATCTGAGACTCACCTCTGCCTGGAAACTCTTCAGTAATGGCGCCACCAGTTTCCTCAAGTCCTGTAGTTATTCAGGAAGGGGGGATCAGAGGGGGTAGGAAAGATAACAGAAAAACAGTTCATTAGTAAAACAGTAATGAAGAGAATCTAGTCTGCTGCATAATTGGTCTTACTCATCTTGTATTAGGTCATCACTTGTCAATTTATATAACAATTTAGTGGCTGAAATAATGTTACTGTGATTTCAACTGCACACTCTGGTGGGGGGTGGGGGGGGGACATAAGTTCATTGTCAGTTTTGTGTCTCATAAACTTTAAATTAAAACCATGTTAGTGAGCTCCCCCGGTTTAGCTGGTAAAGGCAGTGTGTGACTAAGCTACACAGAAGGGGAGGTTGTCGGTTTGATTAAGTTGAATTAGCCGATCTTAACAGGAATGCATTACAACTGTCCTCAGTATCCCTGGCCTAGATATGGGTACACCAGCTAGGGATCGGTGGCCTCGGCTTGAAAGTCTGCATGTATGTACATGACAGGATCAGGCCTGGCTGTGATCCCCTCCATGATGGAACAACCTGTCAACACTCTGGGCTCACACTTGAAGAATGGACGCTTGCATAAAGTTTTGGAGGGTGCTCAATACCATAATGCCAGCTTGAGTTAATGCTTTTGGAAGGAGAAGCAAAAAATCACTGTTCGGATCGATAGTCGAGACCATCATAGAAAATATTAGATTTTAATATTGTATACTTTCCTCCCTGCCATTCTACAGTTCCTTCAGTTGTTAAAGGTGCCATATCATTGCAAATTTTCTTCAGAATCTTCAAATAAATAAATTAAAACATTTTCTATGATTCTATTTTCTTCTGCTGTAAGAGCCAAGTATTGTATTTTGTTCCCACTCTATGTTCTTGCTACTAACAGAGAAACAGCTTTTCATCTGTTTTGGGAATTTACAGAATTTGCATTAACCAGCTGTGACTTTGCTTTACAACAATTCCCCCAACATACACTTCTTGGTAACAGAACATTACGGAGAATGTTAACTGTGCCTCAGGACACACACTTTAATTTGGTAGACAACGGAAAAGGGAGAAATACCCACGTTTTCCTTTGATGTACACACACACCTATTTCTAGTCTAAAATGTTACTCAGCATTTTGACACTTCCCATTTTGCCTACTTTTGTGTCTATGTGTCATTCCAAACTGTAAATGAATGCTGGTTATTTACATTTGATTATCACTTAAGAATCTATTCAGGCATTGCATCAAGTTTAGTTTACAAACCATCTGGATAGGAGCAGGTTAATTTTATGCAACCAACTCATTCCTACCATATAATGCATTGTTACCATATAATTTTTAAAGGGATCAAACTGCTGTTTTTCACCCATGGGCATTCACGTAATGTCAACAGGTGTCTCACTCCACTGACTCTGTTAATTTCACCTTCGTAAATCTGCCTGAAATTGGCAAAAAATAAACAGAAATCAACTTAAGCTCCTGAAAAACTTTTTTTTAAAATAGATGCGTTGTATAAACAACAAGCAATTTAGGATTAGCAGTTTATGGAAAATAAACCACTCATATCGCACCCATTATGCTTGTACGTTCTCCATGTCAGTGTCACTGGTGGTTTAAATCCAGCATGCATCCTCTATTTACTGCAATGCAAGAGAGTAAGCTAAATGAGAATAGGATTGAAAAGTTATTGGGAAAGGCAGTGGGAAGTGGACGGGAATGGGAGTGGAAGATAAATGAGGGATATGGAATGCGCTACAAGTCTATCCATTCCAGAGATCAATACATGCCATTCAACTTTTCTGTTTCTTGCCTTCGTCCAGCTGTGTATTCAATGATAAAGTCGATATCTGTGGGGAATTCTCATTCATGGCCATCTGGTGAAAGGAAACGTTTTCTTGCAGCTTATCCAAATTTTAAAATCAGGACTTGCCAAAAGTAATTGAGAAAAGGTGAATGAATTAATAGGAGTTAGTGCCTGAGGACCAAACATTAACACTATGTAATGCAATGAATTTCTCTCACAAAAGGATATCAGATATGGCTCATGCCACCAATGAAATGTAAGAACGAATGAGTGACATGGGAGTGTTGTACGGGGAACAAATATAGAAGATTTATGTCCTTAATGCCAAGGTGTCTTACACAGAATAAACATCCTTTGTTGATAGTTGCTACACTTCTTCTGCAATTGAACTTCAGAAACGGTCATTATACAATTTGATGTTGACAGTAGTGGAAGAACTATGAATACCAGTGACACTAGGAAACCTGAAAGTCAAGGCGAGGAACTTATTGCATTTAATATTAGGAAAAAAAATGGGAATGGAGAAAATAATGGGACTTGTCTTAATTAATTTTTTGAAGAGGTCACTAACATGGTGGACAGGGGAATGTTTACGGATGTTATCTATATGGACTTCCAGAAGGCATTTGATAAGGTTCCGCACAAGAGATTAGCAAAAATGAGAACACACAGAATTGGAGGTAACCATGTGACATGGGTTAGTAATTGGTTGGATGATAGGAGCCAGAGAGTAGGGATAAAATAAATTTACTTTGATTGGCAGGATGTGACAAGTGGTGTTCCCCAGGGATCTGAACTGGGACCTCAGCTGTTCACCATATATATCAATGACTTGGATGAAGGAGTAGTGAGTTGTATATCCAAGTTTGCAGACGACAATAAGTTAGGAGGCATAGTAAGTTGTGTAGATGGGAGTGGGAAGATACAATGGGAGTGAGCAAAACTATGGCAGATGGAGTTTAATGTGGGTAAGTTGAGGTCATCCACTTCGGATTCAAGAAAAAAATCAGAATATTTTCTAAATGACAGGTTGCATAAAGTTGCCATATATTCCCTTGAGTTTAGATGGTTGAGGGGTGATCTAATTGAGGTGTTTAAAATGATAAAGGGATTCAATAGGATAGATGCAGAGAAACTATTTCCTCTACTGGGAGAATCGAGAACAAAGGGGCACAATCTAAAAATTAGAGCTAGGCCATTCAGGAGTGAATTAGGAAGCACTTTTTCAAAGGGTACTGGAAATCTGGAACTCTCTCCCCAAAAGGTTATGGATGCCGGGTCTATTAAAATTTTCAAAACTGAGATCGACAGATATTTATTAGGTGAAGATATCAAGGGATATGGATCAACGGCAGGTAAATGGAGTTGAGGTACTGATCAGTCATGATCTAACTGAATGGCTCGAGGGGTTGAATGGCCTACTCCTATTCCTATGAAAACACTGCATAATTCTTTTTAAGCATTTTTTCTATTTTTTTTTTACAGACACAGTACAAAACTCTTTATTGATTGCCAATGACAGCTGACAGCAGGTAACATCAAGTCAGAGGAAGAGACACACAATTTGAAGGTTTGTGCTTCTCAATTTAAATGGAAAACGTGACATGGGTATGTTACACAGTGTGCCTTACAAGGAAGCAAACTATAAACTCCCAGTCAGTACTGTCCCAGACTACTTGAGTGCGTGGCACAGCCTGTATGTTTCCAATATACTTCAATCACCCCTTACATTGCTGTCTATAAAACATTCAGTCTCTGCAGTGTCGAGGGTTCACAGGCTGACCTATCTGTGTCTCTTATCTGATTGGCTCTGACCTACATGATGGCTTTCTCCCCAGTACATAGTCCAAAATATTGGGCAAATGTTTATCAGTAATAACTACCCACTACATTTCCGATCGACTTTGCTGACAATATGTTCTTTTCATTATCCAGATGCACTCTGGCTAGCAAGTGTTCCTAGATTCAATACAGCGGAGATAATGAGATGCAGTGCAGTTGTTCCTTCTTTGGTGACATCATTAGCCCAGCTGTCACTTTCTATTTATGAAGTGGTCTGTCACACACACAATGACAGGCCTCTGCTGCCATCTCACCCTTTTACATTCCCACATTCCTTGTTATTCTGAACAGAATAATGAGAGACCAACACCTGGTGCCACTCTGGATTCATTCAGCTAGCCTCAAACTGAACAACAAATGCAAAAGAAGCAGAACAGCTTTCAGCCCATACTGTTGTACAGTACAAATTGTTGTTTATAATTTCACTCCCCAAGCTCCACGGGATTGGAAAGACTACACCTCAGCCATGTAAAGTTCAAAATGATCTACTGATAGCATTGTGCTCACTACAGAGTCAATCGTGCACTACAAAATTGTGAGTTGCAATACGTTTTAAAGCAATCTATAATTTTTTTTACATTTGTGGATATGGAAAAATCAAGACAGACAGCAAAGCATTTTTAAAAATTATTTAAACCGCAAAAATACCCCAAAAAGTGACACATCAAATCTGAATCTTTTGCTAATTTCCCAATATGCAAGGCAGAAACGACAACAAATTGTGAAACTGCTTTGTAGTACAATCTTGTACCAGGTTTTGGAACATGTATGTACCAGTGAGTTTCATTTCAAAACTGTGGCACAGTTTTCAATCACAATGAAAACTGAAACTTGTAGAGTGGTGAGCAGGCGTTGCTGACTGTGTACAGCTTGGCTGTTACACCACTTATTTCAAGACCTGTCATGAGTGAAAACAGGCAAACATCAAAAGGGACTATCCAAACCTTTCTTGCTCATCTCAACCATAAACATGCTTTCATGCAGTCAACACTGTGCAATTAGTTTTCCAGTAAATCTTCTTACTGTGTTGTAAGACTGGTGGAAAGAGTGCTTATAAAAGGGAATGTATTGTTCATTAATATCTCACACGTAGCCACAAAGGTGAATTAATCTTTAAATTCGATCTCTGTTTACCATTACAAACTCGCAAGCTTCAAATCAAGCACGAGCACAACCAGAAGCACCTCAGTTTAGGTCTCATGCCAAGGAGAATTTAGACAATTGCCATTATAAACCAGCAATAGACTCGTAACACAAAGTGTATCCCCTCCCTCTGCCTCAATACCAGCCAACACCTCTCTCCTCCAATCCCATTCTTAACATTCCATTTACGCAGAGAAAACCATATCAAAGTGAAAGATTTCCACTTATGACGCATTCAGTGATTGAATCTATTGCTACCAGATAATGTTATACTGCTTGCCATGGCTTCTAAGATACACAGGAATTCTTTCTTAAAGATAGATTTCATGAAACAATGTTTCTATCAGGGCCAGATTAACCACCATGCAGACCATACAATCAAAAAGGGTCCCATTAGATTTGGACCTCATCCAAATTAGACAGCTCATCATTTTTCCTTCTTGTATTCTTCAGCTGCATACTATTTTTCAAAACAGACCCATGTATTGTCAGTTACCAAATGCAGGAAATACCTCAGCACAGGCAGTTTGCAGTCCTGTTGAAAAGTCATGATGTGGAGATGCCGGTGATGGACTGGGGTGGACAAATGTAAGGAGTCGCACAACACCAGGTTTATTTGAAATCACAAGCTTTCAGAGCTTTGCTCCTTCGTCAGGTGAAGTGAAGAGATGCATAAAGGCACAGCATATATAGTCAGAGAACAATGTCTGGTGATTACAGATAATCTTTCTAACTGCCCTTTAATCACACCTCGGCAGAGAGATAATCACAGCAATCAAAGGAGTGAATGGTGTTCAAACAGGTTAGTCAGGGAAACATTATATCCAAGAATACTGAGGTGGGGTCATAAGGGGTCAAATGTAGCAGATGCTGGGGTTTGTACTGAAAACAGATAACATTTTTTTGCTGGAAATCGCAGCAGGTCCGGCCGCATCTGTGTATGGAGTCTCCATACACAGATGCGGCCGGACCTGCTGCGATTTCCAGCAAAAAAATGTTATCTGTTTTCAGTACAAACCCCAGCATCTGCTACATTTGACCCCTTATGACCCCACCTCAGTATTCTTGGATGTAATGTTTCCCTGACTAACCTGTTTGAACACCATTCACTCCTTTGATTGCTGTGATTATCTCTCTGCCGAGGTGTGATTAAAGGGCAGTTAGAAAGATTATCTGTAATCACCAGACATTGTTCTCTGACTATATATGCTGTGCCTTTATGCATCTCTTCACTTCACCTGACGAAGGAGCAAAGCTCTGAAAGCTTGTGATTTCAAATAAAGCTGTTGGACTATAACCTGGTGTTGTGCAACTCCTTACTGTTGAAAAGTGGCACGCAACTTACCACTTTGGACATAGTGTTAATTTACATGTCCTTTAAAACTAAGATAGCACCTTTGCAGACCCCTAACCTGAGGCTAACGTTGTTATTTTTCCACCATTTAGTCTTCCTACATCTTGCACCATCCCTGTAAACAACAACAACAATTTATATAGCATCTTTAACATAGTAAAATGTCCCCAGGCGCTTCACAGGAGCGATTTTCATCAAGCCACATTAGGAGACATTAGGACAGGTGACAAGAGGTAGATTTTAAGGAGCCTCTTAAAGGAGGAGCGAGAGGTAGAGAGGCGGAGAGGTTTCGGGAGAGAATTCCAGAGTTTAGGGCCTAGGCAGCACGGCCGCCAACAATGAAGCGATTAAAATTGGGGATGTGCAAGAGGCCAGAATTGGAGGAGCGCAGAGATCTCGGAGGGTTGTAGGGCTGGAGGAGGTTACAGAGATCGGGAGGGGTGAGGCTATGGAGAGATTTGAAAACAAGGATGAGAATTTTAAAATCGAGACATTCCCGGGTCAGGAGCCAATGTAGGTCAGCGAGCACAGGGGCGATGGGTGAATGGGACTTGGTGCGAGTTAGGATACGGGCACCAGAATTTTGGATGAGGTCAAAAGTTTATGGAGGGTGGAAGATGGGAGACCAGCCATGAGAGCATTGGAATAGTCAAGTCTAAAGGTAACAAAGGCATGGATGAGGATTTCAGCAGCAGACGAACTGAGGCAGGGCGGAGACGGGTGATACTGCGGTAGTGAAAGTAGGCGGTCTTGGTGATGGAGCGGATGTGTGGTCAGAAGCTCATCTCAGGGTCAAATAGGACGCCAAGGTTGTGAACGGTCTGGTTCAGCCTCAGACAGTGGCCAGAGAGAGGGATGGAGTCAGTGGCTAGGGAATGAAGACAATGGCTTCGGTCTTCCCAATTCAGTTGGAGGAAATTTTTGTTTGGATAAGCAGTGTGACAAATGAGAGACAGTGAAGGGGTTGAAGGAGTTGGTGGTGAGATAGAGCTGGGTGTTTTCAGTGTACATGTGGAACTTGACGTGTTTTCGGATGATGTCGCTCAGGGGAAGCATGTAGGTGTTGCACCATCCCTGTAAAAGAACAGCTAGGAAACCTACTCCCTAGCCTCTACTAATACCGTAAGGTACCCAGGAGCAGGCTAGACAAGTTGCCCCCGTATAGAGGTACACATCTCCTTCGTGCCTTGTAACAACGGCGTGGCTAAGATTACAAATTCAGTATGTGCAGAATGTGTACTCTGAGCATGTGCAGCGTACCTACTTTCCCAGGAAGTATTAGTGCCGTTGGAATATTTTTCTTCAGCTTCTAGCACTTTCTGGTCAGTAGCTTTTACATAGTATTTACAGCACAGAAGCAGGCCATTCGGCCAAACAGCTCTATGCTGGTGTTTATGCTCCTCACAAGCCTCCTTACTTCATCGTACCCTATCAACATACAATAATAATTTTGAAGAACAAGCCTTTACTGAAGTAAAATTTATATTGAGGGATTTTTTTTTAAATGTGTACGTGCAAAAAAATACATTTAACACTTACTATAGCTATTGTTTAATGTTCTATAAACTTAAAACGGTGTGTTACATTGTGGAGAGAGAGAGAGAGAGAGAGAGAGAGACACACACACAGTGAAAGGAGAGAGGGAGGTGGGGAAGAAGAGAGAAACTTTTTCACATTATGTTAATTCAATTTTCAAAACACCAGTTGAATTTTGAAGCCAGCTAATCGTCTCACCTGTGTTGTATTGACAGTTAGCCAATCATTTACACCTATAAGACAGAATCTCTAATACCTATAAGACAGAGGGGGGAGGAAGAGGAGAGAGAGAGAGAGACTCATAGTTTCTTTCTTCATTCTAATTTGATTTCTGTTTAAAAAAAAATTTGAATTTTTAAAGCCAACAAAGTCTCTGAGGGAAACAGGTAGGGTAGAAAGGGAGGGTGGGAGAGAAAGGGAGGGAAGGGGAGAATGGAAAAAGGCCTAGGGTGAGAGGGGCCTCTAGTATCATCATCTGCTCTTAATGGAGGGAGTGGGATTGAGGGACGGAATGGATAGAAGGTTTAAGGGTGAAATAAGTGACAGCAGAGCTAGGGGGAGAGGAAGACACAGGGGTTGAGCAGGTAATTCAAAGAGATTGGGGTAGTGGGAATGTGAATGGGAGGTGAACTGATAGGAGCGAGGTGGAAAATTGAGCACTTCCACTAGCAATAGGGTATGATTACAGGGTGCAAAAATTATAAATATTCCTTGATGATTAATTCTTTATGGGGTAGGAGTGGCGGGAAACAGTGAGAGTGGAGCGGGGATTAAAAATAGCACAGAGCGAGAGTTCACCAGAGCAGCGGGAAACAGCGAGAGAGGAGCGGGGATAAAAACAGCGCAGAGCAAGAGTTCACCAGAGCGGCGGGAAACAGCGAGAGTGGAGCGGGGATAAAAACAGCGCAGAGCAAGAGTTCACCAGAGCGGCGGGAAACAGCGAGCGTGGAGTGGGGATAAAAACAGCGTGGAGCGGGGATAAAAACAGCGCAGAGCAAGAGTTCACCAGAGCAGCGGGAAACAGCGATAAAAACAGCGCAGAGCGAGAGCGGACCGACCGCATTCTGATAAAAAGCAGAAGAGTGACGTCACAGGTAAAGCAGGTGGGTGATTGGTGGTGAGTATTTCTTTTTCTTAGGACTGTGGGCTAAGTTACAGTTAAACCGTATAGTATAAAACTAAATTTATAATTAACTAAACTTAATTAAATAAATTAAACAAGGTTAGTTACATCAAATTTATAAATAATTTGATTGACAGTGATGTAATTAATTAAATAAATACTATAGATATGGCAGGGCAGGAGATGTCTTGCAGCTGCAACATGTGGGAGCTACTGGACATATCTGCAGTAAGTGTCTGCAGACTTTGCGATATATTAGGGAGGGAGAAAGTTACCTGGACACTTTAGATTTGGCCCGTGGTCAGGAACAGGAAAGTGTGACTGCAAGTGGGGCAGGTACGGGGATCCAGGAGGTAGCATTGCAGGAGCCTCGGCCCCTGCACTTGTCTAACAGTTACGAGGTTCTTGCAGGCCATATGGAAGAGAGCAAGGACTGCAGGTAGGATGAGCAAACTGACCGCGGCACCATGGTACAGGAGGCTATTCAAGTGGGAGGGAATAAAAAGGAAGGTGGTAGTAGTAGCGACAGTATAGTTAGGGGGATAGATACTGTTCTCTGCAGCCAAGACGGTTAGTCCCGAAGACTGTGTTGCCTACCCGAAGAGCGATGGAGGCTGAGTCATTGAATATATTCAAGGTTGAGTTAGACAAATTTTTGATCAGCAAGGGAGTCAAAGGATATGGGGAACATGCGGGAAAGTGGAGTTGAGGCCAGAATCAGATCAGCCATGATCTCGTTGAATGGCGGAGCAGGCTTGAAGGGCCAAATGGCCTAATCCTGCTCCTAACTCATATGTTCTTATGTACTGCAACTGAAGAATTGTTGTGGATCCACAATTTCTTCCAATTCTTTATAACGCTGTCAATAAACATTCACAGATTGATCTTTTTATCATACTGTAGAATGCAGAAAAATTAAAAAATTCTTCAATTTCACAGGATTTGAATTTTGTGTTTTTTTAAGATACTTATTAGCTTTTATTGTTGATGTAACCAAAATGTTAGTTAATTGTACAAATTATTCTTTGCTTTAAATGAAATTAAGAATGATATATAAGCAGTTGGTTCTGAAACAGTTAAAATCACAACCTGCAGAAGGCTAAAGCACATTGTTAGAAGGAAGTGATTAGGCACTTAATAAAGGACAGCTGCTCAATGTTTCAAATAAAGGGTTTCTGTCAAGGAAATACCATACTTCCTTTAATACAAACCCTTAAATATTGGCAAGTCTCATTCAATTGTCAGGAACATGGCTCAAACCAAAGCAGTAAACTTGCGTCTTAAATTTAAAACCCACGTACTAATGTTAGAGGTCTATCTGACAGACACAAATGATTGTAAAGGTGCATCTGAACCACTGCTGTAATAATTAATCTCATTAATTATTGGGATAAGTTTCATTAATTTACACCTTTAATGGACAAAAAAACCTGACAAATCAGCTGCTTTTTTAAATAGATGGATCTTTTATTTCAAGTGCACGGTTTTAACATGATTAGAAAGGGTGTTAGAGAATGTAAAACTATGTTGATATGATGCATTTTACACAAAGCAAAAACCAAATTGCTGTGAGGTTCAACTGTGTGCTAACTGACTGAGAAGTTGGCTATGATTTCTGTAAGAATAAAATCAATTAAAATCAGAATAACTGCTGATGTTGCAACATTTTGCAAACAATTCCAGCCCTAATGTGAAAATGAGAAACAAATTGACTGAAAACATTGCACCCATCAGTTTGGCTGTGGGCAGTAACAAGTAATCTCCCAGTTTCTGATAACAACAAGCTGTCTCGGCTCTTTGTTTACTGTATATCTGCTTTCCCTTTATAAAACTGAATGTCTTGAGCTGGCAGCACATCATCTATGAGGATACAAAATAGGAGGAACATGGTCTAGCACGTGTTGTTGCTTATGATAAAGTAGTACAATATCAAAATGTAAATCATTCAATCCCCATTAACAAAAGCCTGTTAACCTTACTGTGGGTGCGCTGATCTGCTACTCTCAGAATTAAGATGCAATACGTGACAGGTAGATAGCCAAGATGTAAACAATCTACATGAGAAAATGTAGAGATTATATCTCTGGATTCCCAGTGAACCTTTACCTCCAATCCCACTCATGCCAAAAAATCAAGAAACAAGACATACAGTCTTGTTGCTGCACTACTCCTAGAAGATGCACTTTTTCTGATGCTGTTGTCACAATATAAACGTTTGCTTTTATAATAGGTTAAGACTTCTAAGTTACATCCTACAACTGCCAATTATGGTGTCCTACTTTTAAACTGTAATAGGATGTATAGGTTTAGAATAAAAAAAGCAGGGGTAAGACAATTGTCTTCTCAATTTTGATATAAATTTAATACACAAATTGCATTTTCGTTACCTCTTAAAAAAGTTTACAAAAACTGGATCCGCCATAAAAGAATGGCCACAAATGGCCAACAAATTTCTCACATGCCACGTTTAAACTGCAATGTGACCAACTGCAAACAATTCTGTTCACCGCTATCCTGCATCCGTACATGTCTGGTATTTCCTCCCCTGCCTGTCACCAATCTTTGTGAGGATGTTCTTTACCATGGTTATGTGTGTTGGTGTTCCAATCTGGATAACAGATATCGGTGGCTGTTCTACAATGAAGGTGAAGGTGTTCAAAAGCCACAACTATATATACACTGTAATTTGTTACTCTGAAAACCCATCTGCCTCTCTGTATTACTATTCTCAAAGGGCAAATTATAGTCAACTTTCAATATGTTGGCTATCAATTTAAACTGACAATTCATATTTCAACCTCATACTGCAACAAGTACACTGTGTAAATGTGGAGTAAGAGAAAATGTTTTTCCTCTACAATTATATTTATTCATTTGCCTAAAATCCGGTCATACACAGCAACTTTACCCTGACAACCAGCTACAACTCATGTAGACATACTCACTTCAAAAATTACTTCATATTTTTCAGAATTAGAAGTCTTCGAATACAAACTACTAGGGGCATAGGACACAGCTGAGCATGTAATTTCTATGAGTCGGTACTGAACTTTTCAGCTACATTTGAACACCGGGACTGGCATCCATCACCAGGAGAGATGCCGGTTCCTCCTCAACTAATGGCAGCCAGAGATGAACCCAATGAATCTGTCATCCACGCAGGTCTTGTCTAGCCAGAAAACTCCATATAGGGTGATCTCCATGAGTATTTTTCTTAAGTGGCAAAAAAGAGAACCTCTCCTAAATAGGGAGACATGCTCCTGTATTTAAAGTATTTATCACCCCCTCCACCCACCATCAAGCCTCACCTTTTACCAGGATGCTAGATGTTAAAAAGCACTTGAATGTATTTGTCATCCTGCAGGTTCAGCTGGTGCCCAGTTCAAGAGGATGCAGTGTTAGCAACAACTATCAGAAACCTCTTCAATTGATCATTGCTGCAAACAGAGCTCCAGTGAGAGCGTAAGGAGAATCTGTATGAGATCAGCTATTAGAATCTGGTTTACCTTTTTCTAACAGTTAAATACAGAAGCATGTCTCCCTATTTAGGAGAGGTTCTCTTATTTGCTACTTAAGAAAAGTACTCGCGGAGATCACCCTATATGGAGTCTTCTGGCTAGACAAGACCTGCATGGATGATAGTTTTAAGATGTTCAATGCACTTTTTAATTTGCACTATAGGTAGAGGTTTTTAATCACCATTCTCACTGATGATGTGAGAATACGAAAGGATTCAACCAACTCAGGATGACCCCAGAGTATATTAAATACCAGCCCCAATTCCATTGTATGAGGGATCCAACACGTGCAACTACATATTACATATTGGTGTTTATCCTCCACATGAGCAGTACACTAACCCCGTGTTCCCATCTCCTTTTATCACCCTTTCCTTCAACCACCTATCTAACCTACTCTTAAATGTTGACCTGGTCTCTGCTTCAATCACTAACTCCAGTCGTGCATTCCACAGCCTCACAGCCCTCTGCGTAAAAGGATTTCTCCAGTTCTCTGTCCTAAATCTCTTACATTTAATCTTATGTCTCTGTCCCCTTGTCCTTAGCCACTGGAAACAGTCTGTTTCTATCTACCCTGTCACATCCCATCATAATTTTAAATACCTCTGTCAGATCACCCTGTGGTCTCCTCTGTTCTAACAAAAACAGCCCCAATTTTCCATTTTTGTACTTCCTCATACCAGGCAGCATCCAGTGTAAATCTGCACTGTACCCTCTCTATTGCCTCCTCATCCTTCCTATAGTGTCGAGCCTAAAATTGCATACAGTCCTCCAACTGTGGTCTTACTAAGGTTTTGTGCAGATTCACCATTACATCTTGACTTTTATGTTCCATACCTCTTTCTAGAAAACCCAGTATTCTTCCATTTGCTTTTTTTATGGCCTTATCCGCAAGTTGCTGCTTTTAATTCCCGAACCCCTCTGCTCTTCCACATCACTGCATAAGGGTACAATATGGTTGGTCCATTATCTTAACTTCCTGTTTTTAATACAGCTGGTCATTCTCTCTCTTTCTCTTCCTTTCGGATGTTTCTCTCTCTCTCTCTCTCTCTCTCTCTGTCTTTGGGTTCTGACCGTTTGTATATTCAGTAGTCCTGTATGTAATGCCTCTCTGTCTGAACACTATTCAACTCCTTTGATTGCCTTGATAACGGGCAGTTGGAAAGATTATCTGTAATTACCAGGCATTGTTCTCTGACTATATATGCGGTACCATTCATGGAATCCCACACTCACCTGACGAAGGAGAAAGCCTCCGAAAGCTTGTGATTTTCAAATAAAACTGTTGGACTATAACCTGGTGTTGTAAGATTCCTTACACTAATCTGTCATGGGGTACACCCTGTGCACTAAATCTCAAAAGGACTTCCACTCCTCAAGATCAACAGTTTAGCCAAGTCATATCGCAAGCATGATTCAAATGAACACAATGGAAGAAAGATCTTTTTAAGCAATGAGGCGTTTGGGGTCTTTCTTTTAAGAGTATAAAAATATTTTGAATATAGTTAGGCTGAGGGTCACGAGGCCTTATCTGAAGTGATGGCATCACCTCAGTGCATGTAAAAGTTTTCATTGCTGTCCAGTAATAAATTATTTAAACAGGCATACTGCAGGCTGTCTAGCTGCACCATTCATCCTTTATCCAAATTCTCAGATGTTCATCCCAGTCCAATGGCTCCAATCAAATTATTTTTTCTATTATTCAGTCTGACACATGTAGAAACTCATCACCATGCTTAAGAGATTTCAAACCAAACTACTGAAAAATTCACTGAAGTACTCATTTTCGTACTCACTTTCTGTTTGCCTCATATGGAGTGCACTTCCAAATTACCCAAGCCCAGAGAATTTAGGTGCAGGCCGACAAGGGTCAAGGTCCTTCAAGAAGCTGCTTCCCTATCTCCAACTGTCTTTAATTTTAGAACAGGTGTTCTGTTATTCCCTCTGCCCTTAAGCAACCTTGCAATTATCCCTACTCCCCCACCCTCCCCATCATCACCACCAGGAAAAAGAAAGATCGTAAACTCAATTAAGAATAATTCACTGCTCTTGTTAACTGTAGAACTTTGCAACACAGTAGGTGGCCATTGGCCCATCGTGTCTGTGTCAGTTCCATTACCAAAATGTTTGTTTGGCAAACCAATCTTTGCCCAGATATTTAAATTCTGCACAAAAGCAACAAGGTAGTCAGTCGAAATTCAAAATCAGGAAAATAATTGGCCCAGCTGAGAAAAAAATCCAACTGCCCAAAAGCCCACAACAGCTACAGAAGCACAGGACACTTAAACTTGGACTTAAATTTGCTACGCTCCAACTACAATAAGCCAAATTCTGTAGTTAAAATGGCTGCCAGACAACCACGTGTTTAGTTGGTCCTGGGCAATGACAATCAAAGCTCACAAAAAACAATCCATATAGAAACATTCTAAATGTGGGAGAACCATGAATATTCTGCAGTGACAGCACAAGGAGCTTTGCTTGACTGACTCGATTACAGATTCACTGAATCATCTTGTGGTTTTTCTTCATTAGACTGGCTTAAAAGTGTGTCAAAAATATTTGTTTCCTTCACTATATAAAAGTTAATCCAAAACTAGCTGTTGAAGTATAATCACTCACTGTATGAAAAGGTCAATGAATAATGTATCCAATTTACAGTAAAAACAAAATCCTGTAGCTCCATAAATTTAAGTTCCTTTAGAAATTCTATTTTTATTTGTTCAAATAAAATTAACTAGGCAGCCATTTGGGCTTATATAATTGGGCACACCTATAATCGTAACCAGGATTTCTACAGCAGGAAAACTCTTAAAATCCAGTACAAAAGGTTTCTGATTTATAAGACATTGCAGGATCAGGAGAGCATAACAGCTTTAATGACTAACTATGGTGAGGTCCTTCTGGAAGGCGCCAGAGGACCTGACACACTACAATGAATTATTTGTAACAAATCCTCTTCCATTGTTAGAACTACTAAATCGTCTGGTTACTTTTGTGGGCAGGGGGAGCGGTGGAAGGGGGAAACATGGATACTTGAACTTCACCATCCTCAAAATATATTTTGTCTTCAGTTTTACATGTAGAAGGTACAGTAACAATTCAGTGACCAGCATATAAATCCCACAATTTCACGGGAATTAAAATGCACCATGTGTTATGCAGTAGAAGAAATCCAGCCATAAACCACAAACCAGAAACAAAATTTTAAATGGAATTTTTAAGAATGATTGAGGTTTACAGCGCAGAAGGAGGTCATTCAATGCATCGTGTCTGTGCCGGCTCTTTGCAAGACCAATCCAAAACTCATCACACTGCCCTGTGTCGTCTTCTGCTTCAAATATTTATCTACTTTTCCTTTAAAATATGCAAAGATCTCCACTTCAATACTCCCTGTATCAAAGCATTCCATGCTGCAATAACATTACATTAAGAAATTTCTCCTAATCTCTCTCCTTGCTCTGTGACTTTTATAAGTTGATGATCCCTCATCACTGACTCACCCACCAGAGGAAATAGCCTGTTCCTATTCATCCTTTCAAAACCCTTCATAACTAAAAAAAAATCTATTAAATTTGCTCTTAGCCATTGCTCCAGTGGAAGTCATCCCAGTATCACAAGTCTCTCCTCATAGCTATAGTTTCCATCGCTGGCATCATCCTGGTGAATCTACACTGTACGTTCTCTATGGCTTTAATGTCCTTTTGATAATGGGGCTCTCAAAACTGGACATGGTACTCAAACTCAGGCCTAACCTTATACAAATGTATTATCTCTTTGCTCTTCATGAAACCCAAAACGTTATTGGCTTTATCTACCTGCACTTGCACTTTCAAGGAATTATGTATTTGAAGCCCTGGGTCTCACTGAGCATCCACATCCTTCAGCAGATTTTCATTAATTGTATACTCCCATTACTTGTTTTCCTCATAAAATGTGTTACCTCACACTTCTCCACATTACATTCCATCTGCCACCTGTATTCCCATTCGACTAACCTATGTCCTCCTGAAGTCTTGTACAATCATCCTCATGTTTGCCAAATCCCCCACTTTTTGCTGATATCGTGCTCACTATACCCAAGTCTAAATCATCTATACACTGTATATTGAGAACAAAAAGTGAATCTGGCACTGACCCATGGGGATTGACGAGCCATGGGGTACTCTTCAATCTGAGCAACACCCATTAGCCATAACCTCTTTATCTCCTAACTTTCTATCAATATGAAGTTCAGGTTGCATGTTAAATAACTTTTCTGTTCAGCAGCTTAAAACTGGATCTACATCATTTCACAAAGCTTTTTTATGTTTTTATATTTTTGCTCATTTTCTCTGAATGTAAGGAACCTCAAAACAGAAAAGATCCAATCATGAACCATAATAGAACTGCTGATGCTAGAAGCAGAGTGATGTGATTCAGTTTCATGTCAGAATTAACAGGCAATAAGCAAGAGAATCCTGGGTGACCTGCATTATATAACAGCCTACACAAGCAAAATTTATCTGAACATCAACCTGCCCAGAAAGGTATTCATCCAAACAAGCTAAACAATGCACTCCTTAGCACATCCCGGAGGAACATATCAGGTATAAAAAGGTAAATTTTAATGGGAAGCCGGGAAGGGGGGGATTCGTGACAGGAAACCCAGAAGTACGGGTTTCCTGGATGTCCTTACTATTTTGACGTAAGGACATCTTTCAATTTTTTCCTTTGGGTTTCCCACCCAACAGCCAGCCAGGTTGACAGGCTGGCTGTCAGTCGGACAGGGGAGCACCCAGGGAACAGATGCCAGCAGGTGAGTCAGCACAGGCACGGTGGGCTGAATGGCCTCCTCCTGTGATGTATCCACTATGAACATAATGGGGATCTGCCAGTAATGCTTATGACTTCCAAAAATGGAAGGATTTCCCATCATTACTTAAATCATCTGTCTTTGTTCTGTCCAACTATTGCCTTGTGCAAAATTGAACTGGCCTTTCAATTTACAGAAGTGTTTTATCTAGACAGTGAAGGCACTGTACACGTTGTACCACGTTCAGGTGATGCCATGAGGCACTTCAACTGAATCAGCAACTGCCCATGTTCTTTGATGAAATATTCAATTTACCCTCAAAATTAGACCAAAAATTCTGTGGTCAATACAACAGAAATAGAGAATTGCAGATGTTACACCCTTGTTCAAAAAAGGGTGTACGGATAAACCCAGCACCTACAGGCCAGTCAGCTAAACCCCGGTGGTGGGAACTTTTAGAAACGATAATCTGGGACAGAATTAACAGTTACTGGCTTTCCCTAACTTCCCTAAGTGTTTAACTAACTTGATAGAGTTTTTTGATGAGGTAACAGAGAAGGTAGATGAGGGCAATGCAGTTGATGTGGTGTATATGGACTTTCAAAAGGCGTTTAATAAAGTACCGCATGGTAGGCTTGTCATCAAGATTGCAGCCCATGGACTAAAGGGGGCAGAAGCAACATGGATACAGGGTTAAGTGACAGGAAGCAGAGAGTAGTGGTGCACGGTTGTTTTTCAGACTGGAGGGAGGTGTACAGTGGTGTTCCTCAGGGGTCGGTACTAGGACCACAGCTTTTCTTGATATAAATTAATGACTTGGGCTTGGGTGTACAGGGCACAGTTTCAAACTTTGCAGATGACACTAAACTTGGAAGGGTAGTGAACAGTGAGGAGGACAGTGATAGACTTCAAGAGAATAGAGACAGATTGGTGGCATGGGTGGACATGTGGCAGATGAAATTTAACACAGAAAAATGTGAAGTGATACATTTCAGTAGGAAGAACAGGGAGAGGCAATATAAACTAGAGGGCACAATTCTAAAAGGGGTACAGGAACAGAGAGATCTGGGGGTATAAGTGCACAAATTGTTGAAGGTGACAGGACAGGTTGAGAAAGCAGTTAGAAAAGCATACGGGATCCTGGGCTTTATAAATGGAGGCATAGAATACAAAAGTAAGGAAGTCATGATGAACTTTTATAAAACACTGGTTCAGCCACAACTGGAGTAGTGTGTCCAGTTCTGGGCACCGCTCTTTAGGAAAGATGTGATGGCCTTAGAGAGGTGCAGAAGAGATTTGCTAGAATGATTCCAGGGATGAGGGACTTTAGTTACATGGATAGACTGGAGAAGCTGGGGTTGTTCTCTTTGAAACAGAGAAGGTTGAGAGGAGATTTGATAGAGGTGTTCAAAATCATGAAGGGTCTTGACAGAGATAGATAGAGAGAAACTGTACCCATTGGCAGAAGGGTCAAGAACTAGAGGGCAGAGATTTAAGGTGATTGGTAAAAGAACCAAAGGTGACATGAGGAAAAACTTTTTTACGCAGCGAGTGGTTAGGATCTGGAATGCACTGCCTGAGGGGGTGGTGGAGGCAGATTCAATCATGGCCTTCAAAAGGGAACTGGATAAGTACTCAAAAGTAAAAAATTTGCAGGGCCACGGGGATAGGGCAGGGGAGTGCGACTAGCTGGATTGCTCTTGCATAGAGCCAGCACGGACTCGATGGGCCAAATGGCCTCCTTCCGTGCTGTAACCTCTCCATGATTCTTTTTAAGTTGGTTGACTTCACATTGTGCTTAAATTTACACAGTCAAATGAACCCCTGTTTAAATGTTGTTCTGAATGAAAGTCAGTGTTGCAGAGTAAGGGAAGCAAGCTCCAGTGGAATATGCTAGCTGTGGAGACAATTCCCTCCTTTTTACAATTGATAAAGAGTAATGAATTTAGAATTATCAAAATGCTTCAAACTGTATTTTGTTACGCTCATTACAACTAGTGACTGAGAATTAGACAAATAAAACTAAAAGATTAAATACAGCTAGACAGGTGCTATTAAATTTACCCCCAATATAAATACATATTAAAGTAAATTGATAGAACATCTGAAAGAAAAGGGGGAAATGGAGGATAGATTGGCCAGACCACTGTCACACATCTAGTAGCAGCCAACTAAGAACGGTATGGGAGAGAGGTCATTTACTGCCGACCTCTCGGGTGAACAATACTAAATGGTGCAAAGCAGCTTTAAAGGAGGAGCCACAGTATCAGAATGTTGAAAATCCAATGATTACAAGGAATTATGATTATCATTCGTTTGTTGCATTCATTTCTGTCAGTTGTTTAAACAGTGACTGCTGATGACATAATCAGGGTACAGGCCTGAATTAGTCAGTGTGTGTGACAGTGCAAGCGAGCTGAATTTTCACAGGGATGATTCAGCACGTAGATTCAATTCCACTGCACTGTCAGGCACAATAACTCCTTCAGGCTTGTACCCCAATGATGTCATCAGCAGTCCCTGTTTTTTTCTAAATTAAAAATCGACAGAGATGAATAAAGCAAAATAAACAATGTACTATTAATCGAAGCTTGTTCTCAAATTAATCATTTGCAAAATGTTTTCCTAAATGTTTATTTGGCTAACTGATAAATGAGGGAGAAAGATAACTTAGAAAAATGGGAAGCACTTGCTAAATTAGGCCTTCAACATTTCAGTGTTCCAAGGTTCGTCAGAGTTCATCATTAGGTCTGAAAAGGAGGTGTTCATCTTTTTTTATTTGTTCTTGAGATGTGGGCTGACGCTGGCAAAGCCGCAATTATTGCCCACCTGAGAAGGCGGTGGTGGCCTCAACCCGCTGTAGTCCTTGAGGTGAAGGTGCTCCCACAATGGTGTTAGGGAGGGATTTCCAGGATATTGACACAGCGACGATGAAGGGACGTCAGAATACGTCGAAGTCAGGATGATGTGCAACTTGGAGGGGAACTTGGTTATCATGATGTTGCTGCTCTTATCCTTCATGATAGTGGAGGTTGGGGTTGGGAGATGCTGAAGTAAGCTTGGTGAATTGCTGCAGTTCATCCTGTAGATAATATATTTGGCAGCCACAGTACGCCAGTGGTGGAGGGGGTGCGTATTGAGAGCCCAATGACAGGGACTAATCTCTTCAATCAACACACAACATGGCCAGAGCCTGGTCCCTGATTTCTAAGTTTTCCTTTAACACCTACATCATCCAAACTTTCTTTAGAGCCTTATTCACCAACATAACAGCTACTGCAAAACATAATTCATTGTATTTGAAACATTATGGGATGTTTCTGAGACCTGATAAGGTGCTTTATAAATGCAAGTGTTTTTCTTATTTAGAGCACAAAAGCAGTTTCGGCCTGGAGCAGAGCTCTGAAAATGGCACGCTACTGGGACATGAATTTGCACAAAATAGTTTCTCAGAAATGAATGTAAAATAAATGACAGCCCATCCCTGGTGCCATTACACCCTCTGATTGAATAAGAATCCTTGCATTCTGACTAAAATATTAATCATCTGAGTACTGCAGAAAATACGACTAACCAACTACAGAAAGAGATCTAGTGTGAGTTTAAGAGTGCATTAATATACTCCTGTAAAAAAAAACTCTAATTAGAGCATTGCAAAAACAAAGACCTGTTTCCAACTACTATTCTCACTGTGATTCATAATTGTTAACAACAGACATTTGCTTTAAAGTTGGACTAAAGCCTTTTAATCTAAAGGTATTGCTGGAATCGTACCACAAGCATGTTACAACAGCAGGGACCCCATTTCTTTAAATAATATATAGATTACTTAGATGTTCCATTAAATGTACAATGGCAATGCTAGAGAAAAGTAAATCAATGTAATACTTTAAACGAAAAACTACTGGAAGTAGAACAAACCCTGTTTTGGCACAACTTTGTTCAGACAGAATCTTGATATCAAATAAATGAAGCTTTAATTATTTTAATTCTAACTTTTTGCGCATCGAAGCATTAAGTTTAGTAAAATATGAGGAGATGAGAAACATTTCTCACAAACTGGAATCATCTGGTTCTCAAAGGGTGAAGCACTTTCCAGCAGAGATTGTTCAAATAAGTTTGTAATGCTTCATTTCTCTCCTTAAAGCAATACTTCTAACTAACTGCTCCAATTAATTTAAACAGAACTGATCAGTAATGTTAATGAGATTGCAAACTCCTTCCTTCTCGTTCATATTCCTCTTTGCTACTAAAAGATGTATATATTTTCTAGGGATGCGTGGCACAATTTGTTCACCTGTCCAGTTTTGGTCTCCTCACATGGGTGTGAGATATAGAGGCCTGGAAAGGTTCAGAAGAGGGCTACTCAATTAATAGTTTAAGTTTAAGGCTCTTTGTTATCAGGACAGATTATGAGAATTAGGTCTTTTTACTTTGGAAAACCATAGGCCTGGAGGAGATTTGATTGAAATCTTTAAAATAATGAAAGGGTTAGATTATATCCATGTAAATAGGCTATTTGAGCTAGATAGGTTACAGAGGACCAGGAGACATATGTTATGAAAGCATAGAACTAGACTATATGTACAAAAGCAAGGAAGTGATGCTAAACCTTTATAAAACACTAGTTATGCCCCAGCTGGTGTATCGTAGCCAATTCTGGGAACCGCACTTTAGGAAGGATGTCAAGGCCTTAGAGAGGCTGCAGAGGAGATTTACTAGAATGGTACCAAGGATGAAAGACTTCAGTTACATGGAGAGACTAGAGAAACTGGGGCTGTTCTCCTTAGCGTAGAGAAGGTTACAGGGAGATTTGATAGAGGTGTTCAAAATCATGAAGGGTTTTGATAGAGTAGATAAGGAGAAACGGTTTCCAGTGGGTCGGTAACCAGAAGACATAGATATACGGTAATTGGCAAAGGGATCAGAGGCGACATGAGGAAAAAAATGTTTTACGCAAGAGCTGTTATGATCTGGAATGCACTGCCTAAAAGGGTGGTGGAAGCAGATTCAATAAATAACTTTTAACAAGGAATTGGATAAATACTTGAAGGGGAAACATTTGCAGGGCTATGGGGAAAAAGCAAGGAAATAAGACTAATTGGATAGCTCTATCAAAGAGCCGGCACAGACACGACGGGCCAAATGGCCTCCTTCCGAGTTGTATAATTCTATGATTCTAAGATGTCAGGAGATACTTCTCGACATACAGAAGTTGGTGGGCCATTGGGGGAATAGTGTCACCGGTCACCCTGATTTCATGGAGCTTGCTTTACCGCTTTCAGGGACCAGAGAGAAAATTCAGGTTTTTCTCCTGGGGGTAATCGTGTACAAGTTACACCAAGCCAGGTCACGACAGACTCAATAGACCAACTAGTATTCACCTGAACTCCTTTTTTGTATATCCGTACATCCTATCACCTGTGGAACATGGGTTTCAATGCAACCCAGACTGACAATATGAAAGCTTCTCCTCTCTGCCAGCTCCAGTGAGTTTGCAGAAGTCCCATCCAGTTCCTAGTAAATGCATATCCTCTGCACAAACTGACCATTTTATGCCAGTTGGCAGTAAATTAGTAACCTTGGTCAGTCCACAAAACTTCATTGATTACACTGTCACTTTACATTGACACACAACGGACAAGTGTGCTTGTCAATTGTCACAAGTGTTATTTAGCATTTTCTACATAAATTCGTAGTTAAACCAATATGCCTTAACGTTTTGCAATGTGCTTCATTTGCTAATGTTTGCGATTTTCTCAATACCTCCCCTTAAGGCCTTGACTGTGCTGGGCACTGTTCAACAGGTATAGGTAGCCCCTCCAGTACCTCACCCAAGTGGCCATTATTCAAATGTGGGTTATGACAGTGCTGGCAAGCTATTCAACAACAACAACTTGCATTTATATAGCACCTTTAACATAGAAAAACATTCCAAGGTGCTTCACAGAGGCGTAATCAAAACAATGGACGCCAACCCAATGAAGGAGATATTAGGGCAGGAGAGCAAAAGCTTGGTCAAAGAGGTAGGTTTTAAGTAGGTTTTTAAAGGAGGAGAGGGAGGTAGCGAGGCAGAGAGGTTTAGGGAGGGAATTCCAAAGCATGGGGCCGAGGCAGCTAAAGGCACAAATGCCTGTGATGGGGCGAATGGAGGGTGGTGCACAAGAGGCCAGAGCCAGACAAAAGGAGAGCGCAGGGGGAGGGGTTTAGGCCTGGAGGAGGTTACACAGACATGGTGAGGCAAGGCCGCAAAAGCATTTTAACACAATAGCAGGAGACTTTGCAGCCAAGACCAATCCTATCCTCACCTATGTCCAACCAAGTGTACTTCCAGCAGAGGTCAATGGACATCAATCAGGAGCAGGAACCTTTTCAATTTGCCTCTTCCTAGCCTAGTGTACTGATTACATTCCAATAATAGTACCCCCACCAATATTCTAGCTCAGATCAGCTAACTTCACAGGTCAAGGATCTCAACTGGCTGGCTGAGCTACTCACTGGATAAACTCATTGAACATCGAGGGAACCCCCAACATGTTTGTTAAAGTACCAATTTTTTGTAAAGATTTTTTTTAACCTCAACACTCTTTCAATGCCGTAGTGCATTCTACTTGGGATTGAGATGGAGCAGTAAACTTTATTCTTCATCCTCATTTAGGGCCAAACACCCTGTCTCTGTAACCTCCTCCAGGCCTACAACCCCACCCCACCCCTTTTGTCTGGCTCTGGCCTCTTGTGCACCACCCTCCATTCGACCCAGCATAGGCGGCTGTGCCTTCAGCTGCCTAGGCCCCATGCTCTGCCATGAGGTGGCAGCTTCCCAGCTGTATTGGGAAGCAACTCAAATGACCCATCAAGAAAAATTAAATGAATGCTTACTACAGTCCTCAAAATTGATGTTTGAAAAGAAATTAGGATAAAAAATATTTAAAATTTTACGTGATACAATTAGTATAAATAAAAAAACAACAGGGAACTGCAATATATAATGTTATCACTTACAAATTATTAGGTCTTTGCTTGTAAATAAATTCTGTATTCCAATTCCCTACTGCTTCTAGACACAGAAGGCATCAAGGGGTATGGGGAGAGAGCGGGACTATGGTATTGAGATAGGGGATCAGCCATGATCATATTGAATGGCATACTCCTGCTTCTATTTTCTATGTTCATTCTTAATTTACTAATGATTTAAGAGGTCTTCAAGGAAAACACTAAATTTAATCCAATCCTGTTTCAGATGGGTTTTCATTTTCAGCCTTCACTTTTCACAGCCAATCTTTATTTTTCCCATTTCAGCCTCCAAATGTTCTGAAACAGCACAGTATGAGGCTCAAATTATAAAGTCAGCATTGCCAAGGAAGTCAAAGGACTTGCCATATGAGCACATATAAAGCAATTAATGTGTAACAAATCCCAGAGTTCTTAGTGAAAAACCTTGTATGTACCTGTTTTATTTTTATGCATTAAATTTGTTTTCATGACGTTGAAGGGAAACAATGGGATTACCTTTTATTTCTTTGAAGGAAATTTATCTCCAAGGTACAGCAATAACCTTAGATGCTAGGACACATGAACTGCTGAATATGGTCCAAATATGATAATTTCTCATGCTATTGATGGTTACTAAAACCAATATAGCCTGATTTTTAATTGAGCAGTTCTTTTGAAGCAAATCCGCAGAACGTTTAGCTCTGTCTATGTGCAGATTTGTTGCAAATATATCAAAGAGGACACCAAAACCAAAACAG
Source organism: Heptranchias perlo (assembly GCF_035084215.1). Classification (NCBI taxonomy): domain Eukaryota; kingdom Metazoa; phylum Chordata; class Chondrichthyes; order Hexanchiformes; family Hexanchidae; genus Heptranchias; species Heptranchias perlo. The sequence continues at coordinate 1,654,917 of NC_090352.1, read as the reverse complement.
AACACACAACCACCTTGAGTTTTATGAGAATGACCCAGTTTTGAAAAGAGCTAGAAAAGTGCACTTGCCCAACTGGTTGAGGCAAAGTTACTTTCAGCCTCAGGTGAAAACATAGCAATTCACCACCTTACATGTAACATAATGCACTTATCCCTACATCTCCAATTCTTCATTAAAAACATTTGGGGATAAATGAATATCGTGCTGCTTGGGGAAAACAAGCCAGGGATCTGCTCTGGGCTCCCTTTTATTTACAGTACTTGTGAATGATATGAAGCAGAATGCCTGAAGTATAACATTTTTAAATTTACTGTCAAGGGCTATGTGGGCAGGCCATGACTGCAAAGCAGATTGATTACTTTCAGAAAGACTTGGATCAATTATGTAGATAGGCTGATATATAGCAGATGAATTTTGAACCTGTGAATAACATAGAAGGATTTCCACTGGCAAAGGCTGAAAAGAAAAAAGATTTGGGAGTGAATATTGATCAGACTCAGAATCCATCTGGTTAGTATAAACTAGTCATAAATAAGGCAAATTAGGATTTGAAATGCATTAGGACAGCATTGGATTACAATTCAGAATAAAGTACGCTGACAGTTATGCTTCAAGCTGTTACCAGATGCTTTTCTCGTGCCTTACACAAAAATCCACTCCTGTAGGCAAGCACATTCTTCCCCTACTATCCAAAGCGATACTTAATGTACCAAGTATTCACAAAAAGCATGTGCTGGGTAAACAAGACCCATTTGTTGTCTCTGGATTTAGACACAGGATTTCTACCAAGGACCCACTTCACTTCCAAGGATGATTAATAACAGTCATACCAGACACTTCTGTATCAGGCTGCATTACCAAATCAGATTTATTAAGTGATCGAGCTCAAATAACAGTAGTTTTCACCCAGTTCATGAAAAAGTTAAAACAGACAAACCAATTGGTTGATTTCCTTTCAATGCTTTTTCTTTGCTAACTTTTCAATTAATAGAATTCTTGACAGCTCAGTGGCATGTTAATCCCTCTTGGTTGTAGTCGTATTTGGGATAATGTAGGCATGGAGTTCATGCCTTGCCTCTGCCCATTGAGGCTTGGTCAAAATCATAAATTAGGATACAATGTCCAAAACGAATACCGCTCGCACTCTTGGATTTGTGGCCTTTGTGAGACCACGGCAATTAAAAGTACATTGAGCAGCCAGCTACATTAACACATACACCACCTGAAGGGTCAACAGGGCTGTCCAAGCTAAAGTTGATGTTACAAATTCAGGTACACCTTCTTGGGTCCAGTGGTGTCAGTCATGCTCGTAAGCAGTCTGAGCACAGTACTTTTTAAATGAGACTTGATTCACACTGCCCTATATCTACTTGTATGATAGTGTAACCCACAAGTGTAACAATGATACCTTTGTGACCTGGACCAGATATGCATGTCTTTCACACATGTGCTTCTTCAATCTGAACAAAGGTGGAGCACAGAAATACATAGAAGTTACAATATGGAAACAGGCCATTTGGCCCAACCACTTCATGTCGACATTTACCCTCCTCAGAAGCAATGGATGATCCATCTCGGCCTCCTCCCGACATCCCCACCATCACGGAAGCCAGTCTTCAGCCAATTCGATTCACTCCACGTGATATCAAGAAACGGCTGAGTGCACTGGATACAGCAAAAGCTATGGGCCTGACAACATCCCAGCTGTAGTGCTGAAGACTTGTGCTCCAGAATTAGCTGCACCTCTAGCCAAGCTGTTCCAGTACAGCTACAACACTGGCATCTACCCGACAATGTGGAAAATTGCCCAGGTATGTCCCGTCCACAAAAAGCAGGACAAATCCAATCCGGCCAATTACCGCCCCATCAGTCTACTCTCAATCATCAGCAAAGTGATGGAAGGTGTCGTCGACAGTGCTATCAAGCGGCACTTACTCACCAATAACCTGCTCACCGATGCTCAGTTTGAGTTCCGCCAGGACCACTCGACTCCAGACCTCATTACAGCCTTGGTCCAAACATGGACAAAAGAGCTGAATTCCAGAGGTGAGGTGAGAGTGACTGCCCTTGACATCAAGGCAGCATTTGACCGAGTGTGGCACCAAGGAGCCCAAGTAAAATTGAAGTCAATGGGAATCAGGGGGAAAACTCCAGTGGCTGGAGTCACACCTAGCACAAAGGAAGATGGTAGTGGTTGTTGGAGGCCAATCATCTCAGCCCCAGGGCATTGCTGCAGGAGTTCCTCAGGGCAGTGTCCTAGGCCCAACCATCCTCAGCTGCTTCATCAATGACTTTCCATCCAACGTAAGGTCAGAAATGGGGATGTTCACTGATGATTGCAGTGTTCAGTTCCATTCGCAACCCCTCAGAAAATGAAGCAGTCCGAGCTCGCATGCAGCAAGACCTGGACAATATCCAGGCTTGGGGTACGGAAGCATAGTGGTTATGTTACTGGGCTAGTAATCCAGAGGCCTGGACTAAATCCAGAGTCATGAGTTCAAATCCCGCCACAGCAGCTGGCGAATTTAAATTCAATTAATTAATTAAATTCAATTAATTAAAAAATAAAATCTGGAATTAAAATACTAGTATCAGTAATGATGGCCATGAAACTACCGGATTGTCGTAAAAACCCATCTGGTTCACTAATGTCCTTTAGGGAAGGAAGCCTGCCGTCCTTACCTGGTCTGGCCTATATGTGACTCCAGACCCACAGCAATGTGGTTGATTCTTAATTGCCCTCTGAAATGGCCGAGCAAGCCACTCAGTTGTAAAATCTCGCTACGAAAAGTCATAATAAGAATAAAACCGGACGGACCACTAGGCACCGGACACGACAACGGCAAAACACCAAGCCCAGTCGACCCTGCAAGGTCCTCCTTACTAACATCTGGGGACTTGTGCCAAAATTGGGAGAGCTGTCCCACAGACTAGTCAAGCAACAGCCTGACATAGCCATACTCACAGAATCATATCTTTCAGCCAACGTCCCAGACTCTTCCATCACCATCCCTGGGTATGTCCTGTCCCACCGGCAGGACAGACCCACCAGAGGTGGCGGTACAGTGATATACAGTCAGGAGGGAGTGGCCCTGGGAGTCCTCAACATTGACTCTGGACCCCATGAAATCTCATGGCATCAGGTCAAACATGGGCAAGGAAACCTCCTGCTGATTACCACCTACCGTCCTCCTCCATGTTGAACACCACTTGGAGGAAGCACTGAGGGTAGCAAGGGCACAAAATGTACTCTGGGTGGGAGACTTCAATGTCCATCACCAAGAGTGGCTCGGTAGCACCACTACCTGAAGGACATAGCTGCTAGACTGGGCCTGCGGCAGGTGGTGAGCGAACCAACACGAGGGAAAAACTTACTTGACCTCGTCCTCACCAATCTACCTGTCGCAAATGCATCTGTCCATGACAGTATTGGTAGGAGTGACCACCGCACAGTCCTCGTGGAGATGAAATCCCGTCTTCGCACTGAGGACACCATCCAACGTGTTGTGTGGCACTACCACCGTGCTAAATGGGATAGATTCAGAACAGATCTCGCAGCTCAAAACTGGGCATCCATGAGGCGCTGTGGGCCATCAGCAGCAGCAGAATTGTATTCCAGCACAATCTGTAACCTCATGGCCCGGCATATTCCTCACTCTACCATTACCAACAAGCCAGGGGATCAACCCTGGTTCAATGAGGAGTGTAGAAGAGCATGCCAGGAGCAGCACCAGGCGTACCGAAAAATGAGGTGCCAACCTGGTGAAGCTACAACTCAGGACTACATGCATGCTAAACAGCGGAAGCAACATGCTATAGACAGAGCTAAGCGATTCCACAACCAACGGATCAGATCAAAGCTCTGCAGTCCTGCCACATCCAGTCGTGAATGGTGGTGGACAATTAAACAACTAACGGGAGGAGGAGGCTCTGCAAACATCCCCATTCTCAATGATGGCGGAGTCCAGCACGTGAGTGCAAAAGACAAGGCTGAAGCGTTTGCAACCATCTTCAGCCAGAAGTGCCGAGTGGATAATCCATCTCAGCCTCCTCCCGATATCCCCACCATCACGGAAGCCAGTCTTCGGCCAATTCGATTCACTCCACGTGATATCAAGAAACAGCTGAGTGCACTGGATACAGCAAAGGCTATGGGCCCCGACAACATCCCAGCTGTAGTGCTGAAGACTTGTGCTCCAGAACTAGCTGCGCCTCTAGCCAAACTGTTCCAGTACAGCTACAACACTGGCATCCACCCGACAATGTGGAAAATTGCCCAGGTATGTCCTGTCCACAAAAAGCAGGACAAATCCAATCCGGCCAATTACTGCCCCATAAGTCTACTCTCAATCATCAGCAAAGTGATGGAAGGTGTCGTCGACAGTGCTATCAAGCGGCACTTACTCACCAATAACCTGCTCACCGATGCTCAGTTTGGGTTCCGCCAGGACCACTCGGCTCCAGACCTCATTACAGCCTTGGTCCAAACATGGACAAAAGAGCTGAATTCCAGAGGTGAGGTGAGAGTGACTGCCCTTGACATCAAGGCAGCATTTGACCGAGTGTGGCACCAAGGAGCCCTAGTAAAATTGAAGTCAATGGGAATCAGGGGGAAAACTCTCCAGTGGCTGGAGTCATACCTAGCACAAAGGAAGATGGTAGTGGTTGTTGGAGGCCAAGCATCTCAGCCCCAGGGCATTGCTGCAGGAGTTCCTCAGGGCAGTGTCTGAGGCCCAACCATCTTCAGCTGCTTCATCAATGACCTTCCCTCCATCATAAGGTCAGAAATGGGGATGTTCGCTGATGACTGCACAGTGTTCAGTTTCATTCGCAACCCCTCAGATAATGAAGCAGTCCGAGCCCGCATGCAGCAAGACCTGGACAACATCCAGGCTTGGGCTGATAAGTGGCAAGTAACATTCGCGCCAGATAAGTGCCAGGCAATGACCATCTCCAACAAGAGAGAGTCTAACCACCTCCCCTTGACATTCAACGGCATTACCATCGCCGAATCCCCCACCATCAACATCCTGGGGGTCACCATTGACCAGAAACTTAACTGGACCAGCCACATAAATACTGTGGCTACGAGAGGAGGTCAGAAGCTGGGTATTCTGCGGCGAGTGACTCACCTCCTGACTCCCCAAAGCCTTTCCACCATCTACAAGGCACAAGTCAGGAGTGTGATGGAATACTCTCCACTTGCCTGGATGAGTGCAGCTCCAACAACACTCAAGAAGCTCGACACCATCCAAGATAAAGCAGCCCGCTTGATTGGCACCCCATCCACCACCCTAAACATTCACTCCCTTCACCACCGGCGCACTGTGGCTGCAGTGTGCACCATCCACAGGATGCACTGCAGCAACTCGCCAAGGCTTCTTCGACAGCACCTCCCAAACCCTCGACCTCTCCCACCTAGAAGGACAAGGGCAGCAGGCGCATGGGAACAACACCACCTGCACGTTCCCCTCCAAGTCACACACCATCCCGACTTGGAAATATATCGCCGTTCCTTCATTGTCGCTGGGTCAAAATCCTGGAACTCCCTTCCTAACAGCACAGTGGGAGAACCGTCACCACACGGACTGCAGCGGTTCAAGAATGCGGCTCACCACCACCTTCTCGAGGGCAATTAGGGATGGGCAATAAATGCCGGCCTTGCCAGCGACGCCCACATCCCGTGAACAAATTTTTTTTAAAAATAAGTGGCAAGTAACATTCGTGCCAGACAAGTGCCAGGCAATGACCATCTCCAACAAGAGAGAGTCTAACCACCTCCCCTTGACATTCAACGGCATTACCATCGCCGAATCCCCCACCATCAACATCCTGGGGGTCACCATTGACCAGAAACTTAACTGGAGCAGCCATATAAATACTGTGGCTACAAGAGCAGGTCAGACGCTGGGTATTCTGCGGCGAGTGACTCACCTCCTGACTCCCCAAAGCCTTTCCACCATCTACAAGGCACAAGTCATGAGTTTGATGGAATACTCTCCACTTGCTTGGATGAGTGCAGCTCCAACAACACTCAAGAAGCTCGACACCATCCAGGACAAAGCAGCCCGCTTGATTGGCACCCCATCCACCACCCAAAACATTCACTCCCTTCACCACCGGCGCACAATGGCTGCAGTATGTACCATCCACAGGATGCACTGCAGCAACTCGCCAAGGCTTCTTTGACAGCACCTCCCAAACCCGTGACCTCTACCACCTAGAAGGACAAGAGCAGCAGGTACATGGGAACAACACCACCTGCATGTTCCTCTCCAAGTCACACACCACCCCGACTTGGAAATATATCGCCGTTCCTTCATCATCGCTGGGTCAAAATCCTGGAACTCCCTTCCTAACAGCACTGTGGGAGAACCTTCACCACACGCACTGCAGCGGTTCAAGAAGGCAGCTCACCACCACCTTCTCAAGGGCAATTAGGGATGGGCAATAAATGCCAGCCTCGCCAGCGACGTCCACATCCCATGAACGAATAAAAAAATAGTCCTCATCACATTTACCCTCCCTGTTCCCAAATCCCTTCAACCCCTTTTCCTTCATCTACCTATCGAATCTAATCTTGAATTATGACATAGTTTCTGCCTCAGCCACTGTCCCTGGAAGTGAATTCCACAGCCCCTCTCTGTGAAAAAGTTTCTCCTGCCCTCTGTTCTAAATCTCTTACATTTAATCTTGTATCTATGGCCCCTCGTTCTTGACCACTCAACTACTCTATCTACCTAGTTACAATTTTAAACACCCATAATCTGCATTGTTCTAATGAATAAAAACCTCGTTCCTTATATTTGTATTTCCTCAAACCAGGCAGCATCCCAATGAATTGTGTTGTATCCTCTGGAAAGCCTCAATATCCTCCCTAAAGTGTGGAGCTCAATAGTGCACCCAGTTGGCGAGGCAAGGCTTGATATGCATTGTTAAGCTCCTTTATTTCACAGTGAGTGAACATACAGAAGTTATAATCATATTCACTTATTGCAATCAGTACAACTCATCTTTGAGTAAAAACTCAAAATAAAGAATATGCCATGCTTACCCACATCGGTCCCCACAATAGGATGTCTTCTAACAATCCTCCAGCATTTCTAACCTCTTTGCCTCAGCAAAGGTCCTCACATCTTTTTCTTTAACAAAATCTGACTCCCTTCACAACCTTTCTGTTTCAAAAGAGTATCTCTATTTATCCCTTTCGTCATAGATAAACAGGGATCAGAGATTTTCAACACAATGGGTGTGAGGTGTTTTTCAATTACTTAGACAAGCTATTGTTAAGGGGAAAACAACTTTTATTTAGCATATTAACCTTTCGTCTAGGTACCTTTTTATAAGCTTGTTAGAATACATTTTGTCTTAAAAATTTAACATTAAAAGTGACACCTTTTCCAAATCCTTTCTGTAGTCTTGAAACATGACAGTTGTCCTGAATAGACTGCGACATTGATTAATTGCCCAGTGATCCATGTTAAGTGTTCCTTGTACTTAGGATATTATTTTTCTCGGGTACTATGTTTATTAATAATGAACAGCTTCACTTTTTTCTGATATGCTTCATGCGAGGCCAGAGAAGCATAGCCAATTTTCCAGCATGAAATGTTACAGCCACATTGAGGATTGCACACCTCTTAAAAGAAGCAGTTTTTAAGCCACACAACTTAATACACAGAGAAAAGTTACAAAATATCGCACAGATCAATAGTGAGACCAATTCTGGAGTATGGTGTGTAGTTTTGGTCAATCTACCTCAAAAACAATATAGATGCATTAAAAAGAGTTCACAGAAAGATGTCCAAGTTGATTCGAGGCCTTAGAGTACTGTTACAGAGAAAAGATCAAGTGGAAAAAAACAGGCTCGGGGAGACATGATCCTGGTCTTTAAATAATGACAGATCAAGTTGAAGCAAGAATCTCTTTAATTTGGACAAGAAGTGTAGGACTAGAGGACACAATACAAAGCTCACACATCTTAAGAAAGTTTAGAGATTAAACTCCCCCACTCCCCCAACAGGAAAAGTGGAAATGTAGAACAGGCCCCCGGAGACGGTAGTGATTCAGCCTCATCTGCCACCTTTAAAAGAAAGCTGGATCAATATCTGTTGGTGAAGCAGACTTGAGGGTTATGGAGATATTAACAACACTATTTGTTTTAGGAAGGTAGGTGGGGAAGTAACTTAATATTCTTTAAGGTGGGGGATGAGCAGGTGGTAGGTACAAGTAGGGATGGATTAGTCCACTATAGAATAATCGTACAAGGACTCTGGATTGATTGGCCTTAATGGTCTAATACCCTTTTCATCCTCTGGGATTTTATTTTTTTCCTTTTTCAAGTGGCCTGCTACAACTTTCTTAATTAAACCAAAAGTACTTCATTCCTTTTTGGAATTAATTTTCTCTGCTTAAATTCACATTACTTTCTAAAAAGTGTAAAAGAAATTTAGACAACCTTTTTCCCGCATCACCTCTCTTCTTCTGGTGGCGGTGGCTCAAGTTTCAATACAAGTTCATGGGCATCAAGATCTCTCCGATACCTTACTTGAGTGGTCATTCTTCATGTGATGTTGACAGAGTATTCGAATGAGGATCTATTAAGAATTGCTCTCATCGAACATACTTCCAGTATGAATCATTGGACATGAATCACAAAATTGAATCGTGGCCAATTTTTCCCTCCATCGGCCAACTGTTATGCTCTCACCATCATCCTAGCTGAGACTGCTTAACATAGCAGAGACACAGAATGGGCCTGTGCCATTCCTAATCTATGGGGTTTTTTAAAAAAAAACTGCAGACTAACCTTACAACATTTTTCTAGTGCTGGACCTATAATAATTACCATATTTTCAAATATGGAGGCAGCCAACTTGAATTTTACTGTCTATCGTATGTTTAAATGTTATCATGATAAAGTAAACAATTATACTAAGTTTCCTGCAAGTGATTGAGTTATTGAGATGAAAACCAATTGGTGTAAAGTTACAGAAATATTTCCCTTTCTTTCCCTCAGGCTGCAGGATGGAAGCTTTGTTAAAAACCAATGTCATGGTTCCTTTTTAAAATAGCTGTTCAAAGTTTGCTCTTTGTTAATGTAGAAATTTAGCTTTTCATATTATTGCATTAGTACAAAGAACACAAAGCAGATGCAGACATTTACACGAAGAAAAACTGGAAGCATTAGAGTTTGAGTCACAAGGAATCCTCTTGAAACAATTAGTATAGCCTGATTTTTATCTCATTTCTGGAAAAGTGACCAATTTGTGCCCAATTCAAAGTTGATAAACTGGAGAAACATTTTATAAGAAAATCTGAGGACAATTCCAGGCACTGTACTGTCAGCAGCCTGCCACCTCCGCAGCATCTATTAAGTTAAAAGCTCATTCTGTGCATGGAATCTGCCTGAGCAGAGAACAGCACACATACAGTCATTGTGCTAAATCAGGAGCTGTTGCTTGTGGTCGAGAAGAAATATGGAACACAGCTGCAAAAGCCATCGGTAGTGAAAGCATGAAACATAATGATTTTCAGTGAACTGTGATCTTTTACATAAAAGAGAGTAAGACTGGTTCACATCAAAATGTTATTCCCCCGGCTGTAAAACTGCAACAAATTGTGTAAATCTTGTAAAATACAAGGAAATATTGAACATTACAAGTGAGAACATGGAGAATTTGAGTTTACTTTAGCACTAGAACGTGCTCACGGTAAGAGAACGCAAGGAAGTATTTCAATCCAGAATTATCAAAATCCAGATGATAATGACTGCACATTTTAGTAGCCTGCCTACCTAAAACAATGATTCGCAAATCCCAAATAATTTATAAGATTACTACAGCAGGCTGGCCTTCCCTCTGTGGTAAGAAAATCAACTTTTGATTGAGCCATTTTATACCTAAATACTAAATCAGTGACAATGATTTTCCACATCGTTCACCTGAGGAAGGAGGTAGCCTCCGAAAGCTTGTGAATTTAAAATAAAATTGCTGGACTATAACTTGGTGTTGTAAAATTGTTTACAAAAATCAGTGACAGGCAGAGATAGAATAAAAAGGGGCCCCAAGTCCCCAACCATTGAATGGAATGCTGAGAGATGCCCTCTACCTCAAAGTCTCAAGATCAACATTTTCTCTAAAGTCCTGTTTATGGTTTCAGCCCCACAGAGATCTCATTCAGTTCAGGTCAGGATAACCTGAACTGAATGCAATCCCCCAGGGGCTAATACAGAGAGCTATCCAATGTTGGTTCATGCACCAGGAGGTATTAAATTACCTATCCAGCGCATGCGTTGACTTTTGATTAGCAGCTAAAACCCACAGGAGATTCACCTCAGCCTTGTAAACTATCTTGGTGCAACTGCCCTGCACCTCAGCTCCAAACAAAACTGGCAGTGCAGCATGAGGATTTTTACTATGGATCAGAAGCCCAATTTGCATTCACGGAGTTGTGTCTGCATGCAATCCTGATTTGCTGCATCAGTAAATGTTCTAATGTGTATTTATCAGATGTTTAAAGAAGGTATCAATTGAGTCAATTTATGCAGCCTTTGCTGTGGGAAACCCTGGTCCAACATCAGTGCTCAAGATTTTTATTCTGCACTGGGAAATTATGACCATAGCTTCACCCTCCCATGGTTCAATGGTTAAAAGCATCAACCAACGTGGTACTGAGTCATATAGACTAGGGTGACCCCAGATTCAATTCCTGGGCTGCACTGGTGGTAGTATGAGTACTATAATTAGCCTCGGTGATCCAGGCTAGAGAGAGAAAGAGAGAGAGAGAGAGAGATGGATGGGGCAGGGGGAGAATCAGCCAGGTGCCTCATCCCTGATCACTATGCTCCTAGGAAGTGTGCCTATGTGGACACTGGAAAGATTGGATTAAGCTCAGCTGCGATGCCCCCACAGTTAAACAGACTTCCCCGACTTCCCCTTAGGCTCATATACAAAAAATGGCCATTTGAAATAAAGTATCGAAGGGCAGCCAGCTCCTGTGAAATCATACCCCAACATGAGTCAGAGATCAAAAGTGGGGGTGGGGGAAATACACAGGTGAAATGGCAGAATCATCCATCTGAAAAGCAGAATACATTTGTGTGGTTTTTTTTTACCTGGATGCCTGTGTCCAGCGGTGTGCCTCAGGGATCGGTGCTGGGTCCGCTGTTATTTGTTATTTATATTAATGATTTGGATGAGAATTTAGGAGGCATGGTTAGTAAGTTTGCAGATGACACCAAGATTGGTGGCATTGTGGACAGTGAAGAAGGTTATCTAGGATTGCAACGGGATCTTGATAAATTGGGCCAGTGGGCCGATGAATGGCAGATGGAGTTTAATTTAGATAAATGTGAGGTGATGCATTTTGGTAGATCGAATCAGGCCAGGACCTACTCCGTTAATGGTAGGGCGTTGGGGAGAGTTATAGAACAAAGAGATCTAGGAGTACAGATTCATAGCTCCTTGAAAGTGGAGTCACAGGTGGATAGGGTGGTGAAGAAGGCATTCAGCATGCTTGGTTTCATTGGTCAGAACATTGAATGCAGGAGTTGGGATGTCTTGTTGAAGTTGTACAGGGCATTGGTGAGGCCACACTTGGAGTACTGTGTACAGTTCTGGTCACCCTATTATAGAAAGGATATTATTAAACTAGAAAGAGTGCAGAAAAGATTTACTAGGATGCTACCGGGACTTGATGGTTTGACTTACAGGGAGAGGTTAGACAGACTGGGACTTTTTTCCCTGGAGAGTAGGAGGTTAAGGGGTGATCTTATCGAAGTCTATAAAATAATGAGGGGCATAGATAAGGTCGATAGTCAAAATCTTTTCCCAAAGGGAGGGGAGTCTATAACGAGGGGGCACAGATTTAAGGTGAGAGGGGAGAGATACAAAAGGATCCAGAGGGGCAATTTTTTCACTCAAAGGGTGGTGAGTGTCTGGAACGAGCTGCCAGAGGCAGCAGTCGAGGCGGGTACAATTTTGTCTTTTAAAAAGCATTTGGACAGTTACATGGGGAAGATGGGTATCGAGGGATATGGGCCAAGTGCAGGCAATTGGGACTAGCTTAGTGGTATAAACTGGGCGACATGGACATGTTGGGCCGAAGGGCCTGTTTCCATGTTGTAACTTCTATGATTCTATGATTCTATGATTCTATCCTAGTATGGTGGAAAGGGAAGTGTCTACGGATATTGTCCATAAGGACTTTCAGAAGGCATTTGTTAGGGTTCCACACAGGAGGTTATCAGCAATAATGAAAGAACACGATATTGGAGGTGACCTTGTGACATGGGTTGGCAATTGTTTGGGAGGTGGGAAGTAGGGATAAAGGGAAATTTCTCTGATGTTCACATTTGTATGATTGGTGGGATGTGACAAGTGGTGTTCCCCGAGGATCTATATTGGGCCTCAGCTTTTCATCATATATATCAATGACTTGGATGAAGGAATAGAGTTGTATATCCAAGTTTGCAGACAACAATAAATTAGGAGGCATAGTAAGTTGTGTAGATGGGAGCAGGAAATTACAAAGGGACATAGACAGATTAAGGGAGTGGGTAAAACTATGCCAGATGGAGTTCAATATGAGGAAGTGTGACACCATCCATTAAAAGAAAGACAAATTGTAATATTTTCTTAATGGGGAGAGACTAGGAGCTGTGGAGGAGCAAAGGTGTCCAGGTACACAAATCACTAAGAGCCAGTGTACAAAAAGTTATCAAAAAGACAAATGGAATGTTGGCCTTTATCTCAAGGGGACTGGATGCAAAAGTAAGGAATTGATGCTTCAGTTGTACAGAGGTCAAACCCCATCTGGAATACTGTGTTCAGGTTTGGGTACCGAACCTCACAAAATATATTTTTGCCTTGGATTCATCAGAACAATACTGGGGTTTAAAGGGTTATATATTATGAGAACAGGTTGCATAAACTTGGGTTGTAATCCCTTGAGTTTAGATGGTTAAGGGGTTATCTAATCGAGGTGTTTAAAATGATAAAGGGTTTCGATAGGGTAGGTACCGAGAAACGATGTTCTCTGGTGGGGGAATCCAGAACAAAGGAAAATCCAGGAGTGAAATCAGGAAGCACTTTTTCCACATAAAGGGTATTGGGAATCTGGAATATTCTCTCCCAAAAGGCTGTGGATGCTGGGTCAATTAACATTTCCAAGACTGAGATAGATAGATATTTGTTAGATATGAGTAGCAAGGGATGTGGATCATGGAGTTGAGGTGCAGATCATCCAAGATCTAATACAATGGCAGAACAGGCTCTAGGGGCTGAATGGCCTCCTTCTGTTTATGTGTAAACTTTGATAGTGAGTGTTGCCAACCTACTCAACATGGGAGCCATTATTAGATCTTCTGGTCTGGTACGACCACACTGTGTAATTACCACAACCAAGCAAAATTAAAAAGCATGAGTTCACAATATCCACACCTCCAAGCGAAAGTCCTGTAGCAACTCCTGAGGGTGCATCATAGGTAAGGATAAACACAGCTACTGCAAGTATTTCTACTGCAATTTATTCCTGATCTTTTGGGCAAAATGTGCAGTAAGAATGAAATAGATGAAACTAGAAGCAAGCACAAATATCAGTCGGATAGAAAAACCTCAATATCATTACATGAAAGGATGAATGCTGTTTTTGAAATAGACAATCACAAAGTGCTGAGATGCAAATAAATCTTACAAACGTAAAGTACTTAACTGCGCCTTTTCAATTTTCACCTCACTTGATGGGTCTCAAAATTATTTGAAGGATTTGATTAGCAAGATTGCTACACACAATTGAAAACTGATTAAAAGCTGATAGATTCTGATTAACAATTTCCCAAGATTGTTACTAACCAGTTTCAGGCAGGCACATCAGTGAAGCAAACCTAAAACTGCATTGTAATACAACTCTTCTGCAGAATAAATTGCTATGTTGTACCAGATATTCAGAGACCTGCAGGATGCTTGAATATTATGAACTACAATTACTGTTTTGACATGTTCATATAATTACATATCTAAAAAGTATAATAGAGCCAAATATTTAAAAAATGGGCCATTGATCTTATTAATGATGAAACTGCATTAAGAAATCATGACATCCAACAAGCTCGTCCTGAGGAGTAACTAGTGTAGTCGAGGTCTGCTTTAAACAAAAGAAAAAGAAAAGGTGTCTGCCATTTGTCTGCATGGAATCTGAACATGCAGAATTTTCAATGTAGGTCACTAATGTACTGAATGAAATCACTCACTGTACTGCAATTCCAGTACAGAGTCGTCACACTGCTGATAGAATGTGTTGCTACTGATTCTGACAAATTACTTTTTTCACAGATAAGCAAACACGGCTACTTCCCTTTCCTGTTAAAACCATCAGCTCTTTTTTCATCCCAAAAACACAAGCGTCCACATAACAGTGTTAACACACAACTGATTGAATGTTACGAAAGACACATTACCACAGACATGACTAGCTGACACTATGACTGATTGACTGCAGACAGCAACGCTAGACAGTGACTGATGACTGATGTCCTGCACTCAGCGCTCTCAACATGATTGAATTCCACAGGGAAAGCATTCAACCTCCCAATCTAATTCACTGCACAGAAATTTCAGCTGGAGTACTGAATTAAGGCAGAATAAATGTATTCTGTATGTGTGCATGTATAACTATCAAACTCTCAAGCGAAAACTGAATCAAAAAGGAACAAAATAGTTTAAAGTTAGGTTAAAATTCTAGACTACATTAAAGGTAGAATATCCAGTTTACTTTTCAGTTGTAAGGTACTACACTGTTATCATCCGAATCTATTCATTACAGTCCATCCTCCTATGCAAAAATTGCCATTTAATTTTATATCTTTCCTAGTACATTTAAGTACATATATATATACACACACTGAAATGTTTAAAATAAATAAAAGTAAATGATCATTTTTACAAAAAGCCTGAAAATGTAGAAATACCATGTCAAAGAAAGGAAACTTTAAATTTAGCATGCACTATCACGATGGGGGGGACTAGCCAATGCTCTTTCCCTAAAAAGAAAAAGTAATGTGCGTTCAACCATATAGACCAGTAAGATCTCAAGTTTGATCTCTGGCCTGTGCTGATCAACCGATCTCAGCCAGGGCAGTAGTAGGGATGCTTTAAGTGACTACAACATGGGTCAAGCAAAACAAATGCACCCGGAGCCTCATTCTGGATTGCTATCAAGTGACCCCTGCTGGAAATGCAATAGTGGATATTGGGTTTAAGATTACAACAAATAGCATCTTTAATGCAATGAAACATTCCATGGCCCGACAGTTGGAAGACCTGTGCAGGAGTAGGTGAGAGGTGACCGAAAGCATAGTCAGAAAGGTAGGTTTTAAGAAGGGTTTCGAAGGTGGTGAAACAGAGAGGGTTTAGGGAAGGAACACCAGAGTGCAAGGGAAAGATGGTGGAGAGCGTTACCACCAATGGTAGGGCAAGCAGGAGGCTGTGGAAGTAACAAAGGGCACAGCTGTGGAAGGATAAACAAGAGGATTTTAAAACCAATGCACTGAGAGACAGATAGCGAATCGAGGTCAGCGAGTATCGGATCAATAGGTGAGCGGGACATTGTGCAGGATAGGTGGAGTTCTGGATAAGAGGCCAGCGAGGAAGGCACTGGGAAAGTCGAGTCCAAAAGTAGCAAAATTGCAGCTGAGGGTTTCAGTGGCAGTGGAGGTGAGGAAGGAGTTGAGACGAGTGATGTTCTAGAGGCCGAAATTGGCAGCCTTGACGTGGATGTGGGGTTTGAAGTTCAGCTCACTGGCAGCTGCCAAGCTTGCATGCCATATGGCCGAGCTTGGGCCGGGCATGGAAAGCAAAAGGACGAGTTCACATTTATACAGCACTTTATCACATCCACAGGACTTTCAATGTGCTTCACAACCAACTTACCAAATGCATTCACTGTTATGTAGGAAGGGAAATGGGAAAGGAACTAGGAAGGAGTTTCCATCATCAGCCAAACAAGATGGTTTCAGTCTTGCCAAGGCTGAGTTGTAACAAATTCTGGTTCGTCCATAACTTGATGTTGGACAAACAGCCTGACAGAATAGTGACAATTGTGGACTCAAGGGTGATACTGGAGAGTTAAAGCTGGATACATATTAAAGCTGGACCTGTGCTTAGATAATGTTGCTGATGGGCAACATATAGATGAAGAATAGGAAGGGACCAGGGTTAGAACCTTGTGGTGCAGTGAAGGTGATTATGTCAATGCTGGACATGAAATCATTGCAGGAGATATACTGGCTATATTGGAACAGGTAAGGCTGGAACCATAAGAGTGCAGTGTCAGGGAGGTGGACTACAGAGAAAAGACAATGGAACAGGATGTTATGGTTAACCATGTTGAAGGATGCAGAAAGATCCTGAATGATTAGGAGAGATAACATACCACAGTCAGTCTCAAATAATGTCTCAATTCTGTAGAGGCTTATACTGGCCACCAATATATCATCTTCTAACGTATTCACGAAAGCTACTTATTATTTTTACTACAATGAGTTAGAATATAAATTTACCACTAATGGTCAAAAACTTCAAATTTCTATACTACTGCTTTTGTAATACGGACAAGGTACACTTTAACTACCCATCAATTCTGGTTCACATTTTAGATTACATTCCACTTGAAATAGGCACAGCAGTGCTTTAGAAACTGGTGTCTTCAAGAGGTTTCCAGAGGGTCTGGGAGATCATTGTCAAGTTACAGTTTCAACATTTTTAATATGAATTCAAAAAGTTGGACTAACCATTGACCGAGTGTATGCGCACATGTGCTGAACGCACTTAACGCTCTGTTTCATCATTCTGTTCATTAACCAATGAGACAACTGGAACAGGCCAGTCAACCAACTTGAAATGGGAACACCAATGGTGCAATGGCTACAGGCACTGACATGAGCCAGCACACACATTCATTGGCTAGCTTACTGTGCTGTGCTTTTGCTCCTTGGATTCCACACCTACCAATCCTCACTGCACGTTTCCCAGCTTGAGCTGACTCTTACACTGGTTCACTCCTGCCTATGTAGGGCACAATTTCTCACTGTCAACAACACAGAAAAGGAATTAAGAAAACTTTTAGCATGTCTGACTCAGGATTCCACCAGCAGTCGGCTCAAGTGCATGAAACTCTTTCTGCAGGTGGCAGGGCTGGTACTTGGACTTTTCACATTCCAAAACTGATCTGTACAAACAGTTCATTCCTATCACCTGAGCACCATTTTTTTCCATGACAGGACAACGGCACATGAGCATATTCAGGGGGTCGCCTACACAGGAAAGCTTGAAAACCACGAATGTAAACAATATTTTAAGCTTCATCAATTTTTACTATCTCCTTCTGAACGGCAAGAGGGACTATAGTGGCGTACTATTCAGTCTGTCTAGCAAAATGACAGAAGCAACATAACTTAAAAGTGGCTTCACAGATTTCTGCTGCATTTTACAGGCAAGCCCCCCCACAAAAGGGTAACACTTGTTTCTATTTCAACACTGCATTTGGTTAAATATAAGCTGAGTAAGGCAGTCAATTAGTGTCCCTGTGCGTGTGTTGCTATCATCTCTCTCTCCCTCCCTTCCTGTCCATTGATCTGCATTTCTCCTGCTCCCTCTTGTACTCTGTCTTTCTCTCCTTGTTTTGTGTGCCAGACTTTCTTGCCCAGTCAGTCATACTCCCTACCTCTACTCCCCATGTTTCTGTACATGTCTCTGCCTGCTGAGCTGTGTCTGTCTCTTTCATTCTCTCCATCCTCCTTTCTACTTGCTAATCTGTACGTCTCTCTTTGCATTCCTGTAAGTCTATACATCTCGCTCACATACGATCCATCTCTCTCAATCCCTGTCTGTATGCTTTACGCTTCAGCTGCCTGTTCATCTGTGTGTCTTTGTCTCACACACACACGAGTATGTGTGTAAAGGGGGATGGCTTGTCTCTCTCTCTCTCTAGCAGTGTTTCTTTTCTCCATGTGCAGAGCTCATTCCTTCTCTCCCCCTTCTCGTTTGTGTGTCCCACTGTAGCTCTCTATCTCTACCTACTTCAACCCCTCTTGAATCTTGCCCAAGTGGCCACTCTTCATGTTGAGTCTAGCAGCAAGTGCTGGTAGGCTGTTTGAAAGATGTGCATGGCCCAGTATATCACATAGTGTATTCACCCACTGAGCTGTCGGGAGCTCACCATAGAAACAAGATTAGAAAATTATAGGTGATGCTAGTTCTCACAGAGTGTCATACAGTGTCATCCACATTTAATAAATACACAAGTGCATTCTCAAAAAATTCCAGAAACTCTTCAACAACTGGTGCTAAGTGAAGAGAATATAGTGAGCCTGAAAGTGTACTTTCCACCTATAGAATCATAGAAAGGTTACAGCATGGAAGGATGCCATTCGGCCCAACGAGTCTGCGCCAGCTAGTCCCACTCCCCCACCCTTTTCCCGTAGTCCTGTAAATTTTTTCCTTTCAAGTACTTATCCAGTTCCCTTTTGAAGGCCATGATTGAATCTGCCTCCACCGCCCCTTCGAGCAGTCCATTCCAGATCCTAACCACTCGCTGTGTAAAAAAGTTTTTCCTCATGTCACCTTTGGTTCTTTTGCCAATCTATGTCCTCTGGTCCTTGATCCTTACACCAACAGGAACAGTTTCTCTCTATCTACTCTGTCTAGACCCTTCATGATTTTGAATACCTCCATCAAATCTCCTCTCAACCTTCTCTGTTCCAAGGAGAACAACCCCAGCTTCTCCAGTCTATCCACGTAACTAAAGTCCCTCATCCCTGGAATCATTCTAATAAATCTCTACTGCACCCTTTCTAAGGCCTTCAGATCTTTCCTGAAGTACGGTGCCCAGAACTGGACGCAATAGTCCAGTTGTGGCCGAACCAGTGTTTCATAAAGGTTCATCATGACTTCCTTACTTTTGTACTCTATATCTCTATTTATAAAGCCCAGGATCCCGTATGCTTTTTGAACCGCTTTCTCAACCCGCCCTGCCACCTTCAACGATTTGTGCACAAATACCCCCAGATCTCTCTGTTCCTACCCCTTTTAGAATTGTGCCCTCTAGTTTATATAGCCTCTCCTCGTTCTTCCTATCGAAATGTATCACTTTGCATTTCTCTGCGTTAAGTTTCATCTGCTACATGTCTGCCCATGCTACCTAATAGTACATTAAATACAAACACTATATTGAATAAACGTCTCTCTTGTATAAATTGTAAGTTTATTTATTTATGTATACACCAGCAATATTGCATTGCACACTGGAAGGTAGAAACTGGGGTTGTTCCAAGAATTTGTTCAAAGTGAGTGCTGTGCACTAAAAGTACAGGTTACTAAAAAGTTGAAGTGGAGCAATCTGTGTCAACCATTAAACTTCTCTAATTAATTGTTCTGTGATGCTTTTATGAGCCCCTTTAACTATAGGAGCCGAACATTCTGTAAAGTCCTGGAAACTATCCAAAAACTTCAATAAATCCTCTAATAACACAACCTATGTAACATTCCTGGTTCCTAATAGTCATTTGGAGGAACTTCAATTATCTATCCTTGAAAATTAATGGGATTCTAAATCTACACTCACACAATGGTCAAAGCAATAGTCAAGTCATTGAACAGGAAAAGCTTTGACTTGAAGAATTGAGCTATATGAACAGCAAACAGATGTCACTGGGGAAGAAGAAAAATTATATTAAAGGGGGATCTGGTTGAGAGATCAGTCGGGGGTGAGAGAGGTGCCACTTTCTCCATTTCGTAGCAACCCTTTTTTTCATGGTTCCCATGTTCATCCAAGTTGTTGCTTTTTTATCTCTCATTTTTAATTTTCCTACTTTATTTATTCATTCAATTCTCAGGTGTGAAGAAGGTCTTTGCCCTTTCACATCTTCATGCGTCCAATCGCCGCCGCACTTAGCTGTACCCGTCTACTGTCAGAGTGCAGGAGTCAGACACTCGCCTCATTTCAAACTGCGATAGCTTTTCACCTTAGGCGTCCAGAGTGATTCTGTCCATTCATTAATGCATTACAATCTGTAATCTCAAGAGAACTCTTATTGCTGTAGCAAACTCCAGGGCATCAAACATTCGAGACAATATTTCAGAATACCCATGGCATAATCAGAAGGGAAGGGAAAGGGAATGGAAGGGGAAGGGGGCCAGGACAGGACATACCAGATTAACTCTTCCTTCACCCCAAGAAAACGTATCTGAACATAAGAATACACAGGGCTGAAAGAGCCCATCTGGCCAGACCCAATGTTTAGGAAATATCATATCCCATAATATCGTAGAATTAGGAAACAGGCCATTCAGCCGAACTGGTCCATGTCGGTGTTTATGCTCCACACAAGCTTCCTTCTACCCTACTTCATCTAACCCAATCTGCATATCCTTCTACTCCTTTCTCCCTCATGTACCTATCTAGCTTTCCCTTAAACGCGTCTATGCTATTCACCTCAACCACTCCATGTGGTAGCAAGTTCTAACTACTCTCCGAGTAAAGAAGTTTATTCTGAATTCTTTATTGGATTTATTAGTTATATTTATGACCCCTAGTTTTGGACTTCCCCACAAGTGGAAATATCCTTCCATCCACTTTTTTTTCCAGGTACCTATACAACTTGCCCTAGAATTTGTTGATGCAATCGGATCCCACTGCCTGCTTGGGCAGCCCATTCTCTGCATTCCCCACCCTCTGTGTACAGTAATTATATCTAAACTGTCTTTTCACCCTCCCTCTTCTAAGTTTGAGGCTGTGCCCTCTTATTGGGGATTCTGTGACTGTTAAAGATATTCACATTTATCCCTTTAGGATCTTGAATCCTTCTATAAGATCACCCCTGAGCCTTCTCTTCTCCAGTGTAAACATTCCCAGCTTTTGCAGCCTCTCCCCATAACTCGGGCATCTAATTCCAACTATCAATTCAGTTGCTTTTGTTGCATCTTCTCCAGTGCCTAGATATCTAATAATATAGAAATCATTATTGTATAAAGTAATCTAGCAAAGAGCCAGCAGAGACACGATTGGCCTCCTTCTGTGCTGTAAACTTCTTTGATTCTATGGTGGGGCTGAACCAATGCTCTGGACAAATGTAGAATCACTTCCTGAGATCTGCCCTCTACCCCTCTGGTTACAGCCCAAGGTCCTATTTGTTTTTTTACCGTGGCCAAACTGTGTGTTAATGACATCAACAGTATTCTAAATCCCTTTCTCCTGTGTCATGTCCTATAATAATCCCATTTCGCTTACATTGCCACTGCTTATTATCTTTTCGCAATCTCAGGACTTTGCATTTGCCCACATTGAATGACATTTTCCCCTCATTAGCCCCACTCGCCAATCTATCCAGGTCCTTCTGTATTTGATCAGCCTGTTTCCTGTTGTTTGCAGTCCTTCCCAGTTTGGTATCATCTGCAAGCATGGAGTTTTGATTCTGTCCCAGGTCATTTCTGTACATATTAAACAACCCCAGCATTAATCCCTGAGTCACCTCACTAGTTACCTCTTCCATGACAACACATCTCCATTTACAACCACTCTTTGCTTCCGCTGCTTCAGCCAATTTTCGATCCATTTTGGAGCACTCCACCTACTATGTTGTGTCTTCCAATCGTATGGATCAATCTCCTGTGTGGCATCGGATCAAAAGCTTTGCTGAAATCTGAAAGAAAAACATCCACTGAACTTCCCCCTATCCCCAAGATTTGTTACCACCTCAAAGAACTCCAAAGAATTCATCAAGCCTCATTTTCTTCCCATAAATCCATGTTGGCTCAATCTTATAGTTCTATGTTTCTCCAGGTTCTTCATTCATTCCATCATAACACCCTCCAGTACTTGCCCTACAGTGAATGTCAGGCTGACTGACCTGTAATTCTCTGGGTTAGCTCTCTGTGCCTTTTTATAGATTGGTGACCCATTTCTCCAACCCTCAGGCACTGTCCCCGTTTCCAAGGTTCCCTAAAGATGCCCACTAGAACATCCCCAATTTCATGAGCGCCTTCCTCAACTACCCTAGAGTGCAATCTGTCTGGACTCAAGCCCTCGATTTCCTTCAATTCCCATCACCTCTTTATCAGCTACATCTATTTTTCTGAGGGTTTCCATATGTCTACACCATAGATGAGGTTTCCTATGTGAACACAGACACAAAGACACATTTGGAATACTTGCCATTCCTTGATTGTTTGATTATAATGTCCTCTTCTGAGTCCTTCAGGGGCCCCTCTGAGTTTTATATTCTCTGCTATTCTAATCTTGCAGTCTGTGTTGACTCTCGTAACCAGTTTTGTCCCCTCCCTAACCTTATTTTTATGGACTGATCATTGTCCTCCAGTTTATGTGCCGATTTATACTTGAGGAAAGCTCTTATTCTTGCCCTTACCCTCTGTACTACTTCCTTTGTTGTCCATATCAATCTCCTTTTTACTCTACTGTACTTCTTACCTAGTGGTATATAGTTACTTTATATTGACAATAGTATATTCCTGAAAGTGTTCCCCTGTCCTCTGTACTCCCCCCACTGATAGCACTACCATCTTAACTGAAGTAGAAATATACCACATTAACATTATGACAGCAAATTAATCTAATAATGAACACACATTATATTCAGAGAAGTTTTGGAATTATGAACTGATCAATGGTTCTGCATATATCCAACACTAAGTTGCAGAAAGATGTTTTTGAAATGTCTGATTAGAAAGTATAATTATTCTGAAATCAGTGAAAGATGGAGTAGAGAATAGATGCTTAAACTTTACATTTACATCCAGAATTTATTTGGGAAAAGAGTGTTCTGTGGCTGTGGAAAGAGCTTTATTGCTGTGCAGAATATCTGTATTTTAAAAGCACTATTCAGCTTTCCATACATAGAGAGTTGAATACGGTGAATAAGGAAGTCATTAACTTAATCACTATGATCAACCAACTTAACAACTGTACATACTGCAGTCAAAGTAAAAATGTCACAATATTTTTTATGTCTGATGATAACTAGTTCAAGAACTAAGATATACATTTTACAGTATTACAAAACATCCATAATACTCTCAATAAAGGAAGGAATGTACTCTTACAGGACCAAGTCGAAGACCATACATGACACATACAAGATAGTGACTATCCTGGTAAAACATGTTTTCTTTGGAACCCTTTTTGTGTTAACCAGTAAAATTCTTTTCACTTACAATAACCACAATGAGCAGAGCAAAATCAGAAGAGTTTACGTTATGAGTGATATATCATAATACTGTGACAGCCCAGAAAGGCAGATAATGTGGAGTACTGATCCACAATAGTACACAGCTAGCTTATCCGCATTACTGAGCACTCCAGACGTGCAAATACCAGAATCACTGTGCTCCACACAGTTTTTCATCTTAGAATTTAACGGCAGTCGAAAATCAAATGTATATACAGCAGCATCCCATTATTACTCATAACCTTTGGCAACCTAAATATTAAATTTAATTGATTTTCACTTGGTCTTCCCAATGTTTTAAACTTTAATTAAAGTTACTATGAGTTTCAGAGATTACAGTAATAAAAATTCCCCGAGGAACACCAGATGAGAAGATGATACATGCTGCACAATTAGTCACCACCTTTGTTTATGGACCTATAGGAAACTGGGTACCAGCATTTGAGCAAAACCACCAAACAATATTAAAACCGACTTTACATGAGGATTGGGTTCAGCTTTTTAAATCTGTCTTTAAATGATAAACACGTCCTTCTGCAAAAATGATTTTCTTGAGCAATACAGAATTGGAGCTAAATTTTTTTAATTCACTGGTTTCTTTAAATAAATTACAGCATTGGTCTCCTTGTTATACTTTATTTTCAAGTAGGAACCCTACTGTGGTTGTCAAAGGGTTAAAATTACATTCTGGGAAGTGTGCATATCAGAACATAAAATTGAGTTACATTGAGTGCACAGTACAGAAACAGGCCATTCGGTCCAACTGGTCTATGCTGGCGTTGATGCTCCACACAAGCGTCCTCCCACTCTACTTCATCTCACCTGATCAGCATACCCTTCTATTCCTTTCTCCCTCGTGTGCTTATCTAGCTTCCCCTTAAATGCATCTAAGTTATTTGCCTCAACTACTCCTTGTGGTACCATTTTCCACATTCTTACCACTCTTTGTGTAAAGAAGTTTCTCCTGAATTCCCTACTGGATTTATTAGTGACTATCTTATATTTATGACCCCTAGTTTTTGGAATCCCACACAAGTGGAAACATTTTCTCTACCCTTTCATTATCTTAAAGATCTCTAACAGGTCACACCTCAGCCTTCTCTTTTCTAGAGAAATGAGCCCCAGGTTGTTTAGTCTTTCCTGATAAGCATATCCTCTCAGTTCTGGTATCATCCTTGTCATTCATTTTTGCACCTTGTCCAATGCCTCTATATCCTTTTTACAATATGGAGACCAGAACTGTGCACAGTGCTCCAAATATGGTCGAGGAGGTTTTTACCCAAAGGAGTTTAACATAACTTCTCTGCTTTTCAATTCTATTCTACTAGAAATGAATCCCAGTGCTTGGTTTGCCTTTTTATGGCCTTATTAACCTGCATCGCTACTTTTAGTGATTTGTGTATCTGTATCCTGAGATCCCTTTGCTCCTCTATCCCGTTTAGACTCTTATTATCCAAGCAGCATGTGGCCTCCTTATTCTTCCTACCAAAATGTACCACCTCAGTATTTATCTATATTGAAATTAATTTGCCAATTACACATCCATTCTGCAAGTTTATTAATATCCTCTTGCATTTTGACGCATTCTTCCTTTGCATTATCTACACCCCCAATTTGGCGCAGTCCGAAAATTTTGAAATTGTACTTCCGATTCCAGAGTCCAAATTGTTAATGTAAATTGTGAACAATAGTGGACCTAGCTTGCTATCCATTCTGCTACCTGTCCCCTGGCTCTGCATGCTCTGACCTTAGTCTTGAGTCTACAATGCGGTACCTTATCGAAGGCCTTCTGAAAATCCAAATATTATATCTACTTCATTATCCTTGTCTACTCTTTCTGTTACTTCTTCAAAGAATTCAATAAGGTTGGTCAAGCATGACTTTCCCTTCTCAAATCCGTGCTGACTATTCTTTATTATATTTTCATTTTCTAGATGTTTTTCTATTACATCTTTGAGTAAAGATTCCATTATCTGTCCTACCACCAACATTAAGCTAACTGGTCTATAGTTTCCTGGACTTGTTATATCTTCCTTTTTAAACACAGGAATAACATTATCTGTCTGACAGTCCTCTGGCACTATTCCCTTTTCTAATGAATTTTTATAATCATATAATAGTGCCTCCCTAACGCTTCCCTAACTTCTTTTTAATATGCACGGATGTAATCCATCCGGACCAGGGGTTTTATCCTCTCTCAGTTTGATTAGTTTATCAATTATCTCCACCCTTTCAATCTTGAATGTCTTTATCCCTTTTTTGATCTTTTCTTCTAATGTCATGCCCACCTTGTTAGTCTCCCTGGTAAATACTGAGGCAAAGTAACTATTCAATATTTCTGCCACTTTGCTGTCATTACCTGTGAGTTTATCGTGTGCATCCCCTAGTGGCCCTATCCTGATTTTTCTTTTGTTATTTGTGGGTCTGTAGAATACTTTACTATTTCTTTTGATATTCCTTGATAATTTAATTTCATAGTTCCTCTTTGTTCTCCCAATTGTTTTTTTGACTTCTTTCCTAACCTCTTTGTGTTACCTTTTGTCATCCTCTCCTTTATTGTCTATGATGTATTTAGAGTATTCCTTTTTCTTTCGTTTCATTTTTACCCTTATCTCTTTATTCATCCATGGTGTTTTATTATTGGCTAGTTTGTTCTTGTTTTTTTAAATAGGAATATATTTGTCCTAAACTGTATTGATCACCGCGTTAAATATTTCCCACTGCTGTTCTATCTTTTTGTCTGTTAATTTTTTTTTCCAGTTTACCTTCCCTAGTTCCATTCTCATCCCCTCAAAATTAGCTTTTTTCCAATCCATTACTTTGGTTTTTGTCTTACTTCTGTCTTTCTCAATCATTATTTTAAACCGTTATGGTTGCTATTGCCTAGATGCTCCCCTACACTCACTTCTCTGATCTGCTCCGGTTAATTTCCCATTACTAGATCCAGCAGTGATTCCTCTCTTCTCACATACTGGGTAAGAAAGGAGTCCTGTATACACATTAAAAATTCTATTTCCCTTTCTCCACCTCTTCAAACCACAAAACACATGGAACATGTCTCTAATTGTACTGTACTCTGAAGAAAAACAGTAAATGTTAATCTCATATTATTTTTGGACCTGCTGCAAAAGTATTGAAATTCTCGGATGAATTCCAAAAGGTATGCTGACAAGATTCAACATAAGACACAATAAGATTTAGTGGTCCCAAAACTTAACAGTCCTTCAGAGAAAACTGTTTACTTAAAATGCCTGGGAGTCTCAAATTCTGACCCAAGCCCATCCTCCAACTTTATTTAAAAACTTTTCCACAATTAACATAAAGCAGATTTACATAAATCTAATCAAGCATTTAATTCATAAAGGGTACCATCTGTTGGATAATAACTGTGGATGAATGTCAGAGATCAAGATGGAAAAAGGGTTAATCAGGGATACGGCAGCAGACATAACTGATTCTTCGAACAGACCCGTTAGCGTAGTTTCGCTATGCTTTTTATTATTGTAACTATGTAAAAGTTTAACTTTTCATTTCTGAAACATAATAATGTAGTTGATGTAGTTTTAAACCATAATATTTTGAAGTAGCTAATCAACGTCTGGGACGTTTGGAATGAAGCCTGTATAGAAACAAATCAGATAGCATGCAAATACCTGTGAGGGAAACAATGAGGTTGGATGTGTGAAAGGGGTCTGTGGACATGTAGGCTGGATGACTCCTAAAGTCGAATGGCCATCAGCATGGAAAGAACATGCTGGGTGAAAGGTAGTTGATGTTTACCGGTGCTAAATGCACGGGCATCAGCAGCAAAGGGCGCCATCTGCTCAGACACGTGTAATAAAGTTCATGTGAAATCTGAGAAACGAAAGGGAGCTGCAGCAGGGCCATCACATAGCAATGATAACAAAGGGTATAAAAGAAGGGGGTCTACACTTAGACGGGGAGCTAAAGAGAATCCTCCACAGAAGAAATAAAACCTTGATTGAAGTAGTTCCCAGGACAGAGATAATCACTGTATCCTGTTGGTGCAGTTGCCCAATAGCAGGAATGTAATGCAATGTTCTCTTACTGCTAGGGTCATATTACTGCTTTTCTGGTATACTTGAAGTCTGTCATAAATAAAAATTAAATTGATTTTTAAATATATATATATATACATATGTGTAGTCGTGTCAGACTCAACAGGCCTGAACCCAAATTATATTTGGAGACACACTATATCATTAACTTACACCTTCCATTTCAATCTTTCAGCACTTTGTTTAGAATAGGTCTTGTTGTAGAAACAGGAGTTTGGATACAGGCTGCTCTCTAATCTCAATGGTTACACTGAGATCATCACAATGCCCCTCCACTGCTGATATAGACTGTTCACCGACATTTCTACACTTTGCCAATGGCCCTGGAGAGGCAACCATTAGCAGACATCAGAGAAAGGGGAAAATCCACATTCCATTTGAACTGTATTACTTTCAAACCAACTCAACACAAAAACCAAGTCTTGATGTAAGGTTTTTGTTCATGTCACAATACATTCAAAGTGCAGAGTTTTTCCTGCATTCAAAAGACAGCATAAGCAAGGTGCAATGTCAGAGAACCCTGAACTCACCAACAGCAGCAATTCTCAATTTCCTATTTCTACAGAAAGTATATGTGACTCACTCAGCCAACTCCTACTTTAAATCATATCAATTCACAATGCCATTTCATGTACGATTCCCAGGTTCAAAAGCAGCACATGTGGATTCTATGCAAGATAAGTTTAGGAAGGCTCACCCAGTTCCTAATTATTTAAATCCACAGTACATAACTGCTCCAACAGTACAGGAGGGACAGCTCCTCTTCCCTTTCAGTTAAGGAACATGTAACAGAGTAAAAGTATTATTCTACGTCTGACCTAATAATGTTCAACGATGACTGGGTTCCAGACGTGAGAATACACTGTATTGTTATATTATCTTCTCTTCCAGTGGTTTGTGCAACATGCCATTTTCTCTCATTACCCTTTCCATTCTGGAGAGTAGTTTAGTAAGTTTGCCAACAATTCCAGGGAAACAAACTTTTTGCCCAAACCAAATAAAGCGTGCTAGTTGTCTTGGCTAGCCCATTTCAGTTTTGAGAGTGTGATGTGTGTAAACTGGTGACATATACCTTACAGTTGATACAATCTACCTCTATATACAAAATCACTATCAGCCAACAAGTCTTTTGTTTGAAATGCTGGACAATCTCTGCTCCACTCAGGTGAGGAGGAGACAGTCAAACAAATTTTATTTCGTTTTTTGTGACGATACCACTTTTTTTTGTAAGGCTATCAAATCGTTCTGTTTTTCCCTCCAGACCATGCAGTCAAATGGTGCACAAGCAACCTGCTCTCAGGCTTCCCTCCCAATACCACTGGAGGCAATCTATAGGAGATCCATGCGAGCACTTGGGGACACCTCTCCCTTCAAATTCCCTTTTCTTCCCTTTGTGGTTGCTTGCCCAATCCTAATGAGAAACAAAAAGCTGAGTAAAGTTGTATACACTCTACATAGAGTAGTAGCAGAGGCTACTTTACACATTGGAATATATACTTCACTTCAGACATCTATGACCCATGGAATGGTCAAGTTCTGATTGGCAAACTCTTCCTGGACTGGGAGGTTCTGCCCAAAGTTGAAGTGTACTAGGATGGTTGCAATCTGCCAAAAATGGACTTTTGTGGCAACAAAAGCGAATCTTTATACTATAGCAACTGTGGCATTGACCTTTTTGCAAGAATAGACAAGAGGTGAGTTCTGGGAAACTCCTACTGCTCTGTTGGGATTCCTAAATCTGGCAACGTTTTCCTCTATTTACTCATCAAAGAGCTGTTTTCCATCAAAAGGTAAACCACTCAATTTGATCTTAACATTACTCCTGAGACATGATATATGCCTTCAAGCAGGCATGTGTGCAGAGGGACAGAGTCTTAGGAGTGGTTTGTCATTAGCCCAAATGACCACAAATCTACTGGTGTACCAGCTGATGCTCTAGAACTTTAATTTTCACGTGACACGATCTTGGACTTTGCTATCCGAGATCCTAGGAGCAGCAGTGAAGCTACAAAAGCGGAGTTAACTGGCACAAGCCTTGCTACCAATACCAACATTAGCACCAACGTACCACACAGGAGCAGGAAGGAAAACTGCACAACTGCAGAATCAACAGTTGGTCACCATTTCCTTATGCTGTAGAGCTCTAGATATGATGACGATTTTCACACTCGACTTGTTGATAAATCTCTAAAGTGTCCCTTCTCAACAGCATTATCATCTGATGCTTGCACCCTATCTCTAGCAACTTCAACATGGAGTTCCAGATCCAATGGGATGGTTACAATAGCTCTCTGATCGTTTCAGCGCTTTTCTCTTTTCACAATTTGAGAATAGGGATGAAGAGTATAAATAGGACAACACCGATGCACCAATAGTTAGTATCACAAATTCCCAGCCTTAATCATCTTCTCCAACTTTTGAAACATATTTTCTTGGATCTCTCCTCAAACAGTAATTTCAGAAGGAAAACATCAGACATACTGGTCACAATCATTCACGACAGTGGAAAGTCTCCTAGGTGCTTGCTCAGTTTCAAAACCAGTCATGGCATAAAATAATTAACTACCTCTCCCCTAAAAACAAAGGAACATACGAAATATCTTCATGAAACTTATGCCCACAGGGCAAACATGGAATCTGCAGTGTATTTTTTTGAAAAATAAATTCTTGGATGCAAACTGGCAGGGCAAAAAATGAAGAGAAATGATCCAGCCTACTGAATAGAGCATGGGGAAAAAGGATCACATGATGAAACGTGCAGTGAAAGAGCAGGACTCTGGAGAGGTCTACAATGGGAATTGCTGGTTTTTGATCATCACGCGTGATAATCTGGAAGAGAACAATTGAGGACCAAACAAGAGACAATGATTTATTGAAACAAAAATAGAAAATGCTGGAAACACTCAGCAGGTCAGGATGTATCTGTGGAGAAGAGACCAGTTTATGTTTTGGGTGCAAATCCTTCTTCAAAAGGCCCTGCTTGAGTTTTGAAGAAGGGTCCGTAACAGAAACGTTAACTAGTCTGTTCTCTCCATAGACGCTGCCTGACCTGCTGAGTGTTTTCAGAATTTTATGTTTTTGCTTCAGATTTCCAGCATCTTCAGTTATTTGCTTTTTTGTTGACAATGATTTATTGTTGAATTGGTGTCCCTTAGGCAACTTTTCTCTTGACTATTTTGTCTGATCTTACAATTAATGGGCCAAGGATACCCCAACCGAGCCCCTCCCCACCTAGGTGCACAATCCCTCGTGTAATAATCTCATAATATGAATGCCATACTGCCCCAAATCTTACTTGCATTCCCTGCTCAACTGCACCAGAAGTAGGTAGTCAGTTAGATAAGCATTACTACGCACTTTTGCTGCTGACACAAAACTACATGTACAATAATAAATATTACTTGCGTAGGCCTAAAGAGTAACCAGGTGGGGAAAATTATGCTCTTGAAAACAAAAAATATTTAATGTTCTTCACATATGGTGCTTCCTATACAGAAACTATATGAACTTACACAAAGGCTGAAAAATACTCTGCACCATTGAGCTTCATTACTCCTCAGTCACATGAAAAATAAATACAAAAAAAAGCTTCCATAGGAGTGTAACAAGGTTCCCTTCAGCTCGCACTCCACGTATATCAGTAGGTAAATGCATTAGTGAGGTCTGCATGCTGGGCTACATAAGTGCCTCACTGATAACTGTCCACACTCTGTGTTAACACAGTTATAATTAACTGTGTTAGATTCTAGTCAGCCAGCTCAGGCATGGTGCCAGTAGATCAGCCCTAATTACTATATTCACACTGTCAGTTATGCTCATTTTGCAGCATGTTCTTCATGCTAATGGCAATTCCCTGATTCCCTCCTCACCTCAATGAAGCGTCATATTCGTACTCTCCTGTATGTCTCTTTCACTCATTTGCTGACTTACTCTTCTAGCTGCAGTGTTATATGTCTCATATGAATGTGCAATTGAAGAGGCTGAGTTCACTTATATAACTGCTCCATTAACTGGCCTCAAGTCACATTACATAAACAAGCCATTTATAGTTGAAAGAGCCTAACTAGACTGTTTATGCATGAAAAAAATGAGAACACAATACCATGGGACTTAATTGGACTTACCAATTGTAAGATTACTTCTTACTTAGTATCATCTTTAATAAATGCCCCAATTCCTATTAAGGGCCTCTTACAACTGCAGTATGCTTTTTCTGCAGACTTTCTAAGCACTTTTGCCAGGGTGAAGAGAATTGTGCAATAGCACAACGCTGCATTCACTACAACCAAATTATCCCACTGAAGAGAACAGCGTTTTCTCCTGAAGATAGTAACTCATTCTGAGTTATGATCCCATGGACAGCCCCACCTTTCTGTCCTTCATGCTAAGAGCCTGTACCTGGCACTCAGTGTCAAGTCAAAAGCAAGAAATTTCTGTTTTGCTCTCTCCCTAGCTCAGGGACACTGAGCTTAGATCAGCTGACTAAGCACAGACCAAATACTGAAGCTGGAATCTTACTGGTCTGTATGGCCAAGTACTCAAACCACGTGATGCGTTTAACACACTGAGCTCACAAGGGTGCCACTGATGACCCTGCAGCTTTCAAGACTGGGGATCTCTTTCGTAGAAAAATGTCCCAAGGCGCTTCACAAGGAGAGATTAGGAGGGGTGACCAAAGGTTTGGTCAAAAAGGTGGCTTTTAAGGAGGTTCTTGAAGGAGGAGAGAGAGGTGAAGAGATTAATGGCGGGAACTACAGACATTGAGGCCTAAGTAGCTGAAGGCACAGCTGCCAAAGGTGCGACAAAGGGAGGGGAGGATGCACAAAAGGCCAGAGACAGAGGAACAAAAAGTTCTGGGTGTTGTGGGGCTGGAGGTTACAGACGGAGGGGCAAAGTCATGAAGGGATTTAAACACAAGGATGAGAATTTTAAATTGGAAGAGTGGGGGATCAGGAGTCAATATAGATCAGCAAGGACAAGGTTGATGGGTGAGCGAGACCTGATGCCGAATAGGATACGGGTAGCAGAGATTTAGGTGAGCTGACGTTTATAGAGGATGGAAGGCCGGCCAGGAAAGCATTGGAATAGTCAAGTCTAAATGGGACAAAAGCATGGATGAGGGTTTCAGTGGCAGATGGGTTGAGGCAGAGGCGGACAATGTTACGGAGGTGGAAGCTGGTGGTCCTTGTGGAGAGTATATGAGCCAAGAAGCCAAGCCCGAGGTCGAGGTTGAAAAGGACACCCAGGTTGCAAATAATCTTGTTTGGCTTGAGCCAATGGCCGGGGAGGGGGATGGGATCAGTGCCGAGAGTATATAGAGTTTGTGGCAGGGGCAAAAAACAATGGCAAATGGGTAACTAGGGAGAGAGTAGGGCCTCTTAAGGATCAACAAGGTCATCTAAGTGCGGAACCACAAGAGATGGGTGAGATCCTGAATGAATATTTCACATCGGTATTTACGGTTGAGAAAGGCATGGATGTTAGGGAACTTGGGGAAATAAATAGTGATGTCTTGAGGAGTGTACATATTACAGAGAGGGAGGTGCTGGAAGTCTTAACGCGCATCAAGGTAGATAAATCTCCGGGACCTGATGAAATGTATCCCAGGACGTTATGGGAGGTTAGGGAGGAAATTGCGGGTCCCCTAGCAGAGATATTTGAATCATCCACCGCTACAGGTGAGGTGCCTGAAGATTGGAGGGTAGCAAATGTTGTGCCTTTGTTTAAGAAGGGCGGCAGGGAAAAGCCTGGGAACTACAGACCAGTGAGCCTGACATCTGTAGTGGGTAAGTTGTTAGAGGGTATTCTGAGGGACAGGATCTACAGGCATTTGGAGAGGCAGGGACTAATTAGGAACAGTCAGCATGGTTTTGTGAGAGGAAAATCATGTCTCACGAATTTGATTGAGTTTTTTGAAGGGGTAACCAAGAAGATAGATGAGGGCTGTGCAGTAGACGTGGTCTACATGGACTTCAGCAAAGCATTTGACAAGGTACCGCATGGTAGGTTGTTACATAAGGTTAAATCTCATGGGATCCAAGGTGAGGTAGCCAATTGGATACAAAATTGGCTTGACGACAGAAGACAGAGGGTGGTTGTAGAGGGTTGTTTTTCAAACTGGATGCCTGTGTCCAGCGGTGTGCCTCAGGGATCGGTGCTGGGTCCGCTGTTATTTGTTATTTATATTAATGATTTGGATGAGAATTTAGGAGGCATGGTTAGTAAGTTTGCAGATGACACCAAGATTGGTGGCATTGTGGACAGTGAAGAAGGTTATCTGGGATTGCAACGGGATCTTGATAAATTGGGCCAGTGGGCCGATGAATGGCAGATGGAGTTTAATTTAGATAAATGTGAGGTGATGCATTTTGGTAGATCGAATCGGGCCAGGACCTACTCCGTTAATGGTAGGGCGTTGGGGAGAGTTATAGAACAAAGAGATCTGGGAGTACAGATTCATAGCTCCTTGAAAGTGGAGTCACAGGTGGATAGGGTGGTGAAGAAGGCATTCAGCATGCTTGGTTTCATTGGTCAGAACATTGAATGCAGGAGTTGGGATGTCTTGTTGAAGTTGTACAGGGCATTGGTGAGGCCACACTTGGAGTACTGAGTACAGTTCTGGTCACCCTATTATAGAAAGGATATTATTAAACTAGAAAGAGTGCAGAAAAGATTTACTAGGATGCTACCGGGATTTGATGGTTTGACTTATAGGGAGAGGTTAGATAGACTGGGACTTTTTTCCCTGGAGAGTAGGAGGTTAAGGGGTGATCTTATAGAAGTCTATAAAATAATGAGGGGCATAGATAAGGTCGATAGTCAAAATCTTTTCCCAAAGGTAGGGGAGTCTATAACGAGGGGGCACAGATTTAAGGTGAGAGGGGAGAGATACAAAAGGGTCCAGAGGGGCAATTTTTTCACTCAAAGGGTGGTGAGTGTCTGGAACGAGCTGCCAGAGGCAGTAGTAGAGGCGGGTACAATTTTGTCTTTTAAAAAGCATTTGGACAGTTACATGGGTAAGATGGGTATCGAGGGATATGGGCCAAGTGCAGGCAATTGGGACTAGCTTCGTGGTATAAACTGGGCGACATGGACATGTTGGGCCGAAGGGCCTGTTTCCATGTTGTAACTTCTATGATTCTATGATTCCCAATGTTCAATTGGAGGAAATTGCAGCTCATCCACATATCGGACAAGCAGCTTGACAACGCAGAGGCAGTGGAGGGGTCGAGAGAGGTGGTGGAGTTGGGTGTCATCAGCACACATGTAGAAGCTGACCCTATGGGCTCGATATTAGGAGGGCTGCGGGTTCACGGCGGTGGGGGCGACTGGGCACGTGGGTAACGCGCCCAGTGAAATCAGTCTGCCCCGCGCGCGATCGCAGCTTAATTGGATCCATTTACCTAGTCTTCCGGGTTCCCCACTGCTGAGCTGGGCGTCGGGCTGACTGTGCATGCGCAGTAAGGTCTGTCAGCTGGAGGAGCTCTATTTAAAGGGGCAGTCCTCCACTGACCAATGCTGCAAGAAATAGGAAAAAGTACAGCATGGAGCAGCCCAGGGGGAAGGCTGCTTCCAGGTTTAATGATGCCTCACTCCAGGTATCATTGGATGGGGTGAGGAGGAGGAGGGGGAGGACAGAGATCATCCCCCCGGCGGGCGGGAGGAAGTGGCCTGCCTCTGCCACCAAGAAGGCCTGGCTCGAGGTGGCAGAGGAGGTCACCTGCACCACCAACATATCGCCCACCTGCATACAGTGCAGGAGGCGCTGCAATGACCTAAGTAGGTCAGCCAAAGTGAGTATGCTTACTCATTCCCCTACACACCGTCTGCCACATCACCACCCCCACCCCACATCTCCTTCTGCATTGCCAACACTACTCTGTCACATCACCCCTCACACCCACTCAAACCTCATCCTCATCTTACCTGCACTTACTCACCTCTCCAGTACTCATCCCGCCACTACCACTCAACCCAATCCTCATACAATCTCATGGCTCTATCTCATACTCACCCTCTCATGCATCTCTTTCACGGTCAGCCTCACTCAACCTGCCACTACCTGTGCTGCAGCCACAGGGCATGCATCACATATGTGCAGTAGGAAGCGTAAGGCAAACGTGTTGTGAGCATGAAGTGGATGCACAAGGGTGTTTGAGGGTTTGTCATGGTTTTTACTTATATTTAATTTCTGACCAACTCACATCACATATTATATTGGCACCACTACTGCCACATCTTTGCGAATCTTGTCTGGTTTGTGCAATAATGCCCTTTCCTGAGGATCACAATGAAGACCCACACCTGATGCCACCCATTGTGTCACTGCAGAGTGAGTGTAGGTGTATTTGCAGGGCTCTTTTGTGCAGACGACTGAGAGACGTCGGCGATGTCCCTGGTGGCACCCTGGAAGGATGCGGAGGAGAAGTTGTTAAGGGCAGTGGTGACTTTGACAGCGACAGGTAAGAAGATGGTGCTCGGGCCAACCGGGAGCAGCTCGGCATGAAGGAGGCTACAGATGTCCACGACTACATGTCAAGTGACTTTGAGCCTCCGTGTGCACTGCTGCTCAGAGAGGTCCAGGTAGTTGAGCCTCGGTCTGTGGACCCTGTGGCGAGGGTAGTGCCCTCTGCGACGCATCTCTCTCGCAGTTGCCCTCCCTCCTGCTGTGTAGGTGGATGTGTCACAGCACTGTGTTGTGGAGCTCCACGTGTCAGAGGTGGACGGCTTGGCCGGCGAGGCTGGTGATGCTGTTCGCCCTCCGAGGAGGTCATGACTGCAGCTACGGCGGCCCCCATCCGGAAGATGTACATCTGAGGGGGTCCGCAAGGTAGGTACATGTGTCTGGACCCCGGGGTAAGTGTGCAAGTTTGTGAATTTGATTGTTAGGAGGAGGGTGGTGGAGGCCAAACTTTGTCCAAAGTGACAGAGTAGCCTCCTGCAATGAGTGAGGGTCTCCCCCCCACCTGTCAAATGGACCTTTGCAGCTGCCACAGGCTGATGGCTGCAACACGTCCATTTCAACTGGGAGTGTTTCTCCCAGTACGGGAAACAGTCCCAGTTGTTTCTAAAATCCCACCCCTCCTGCCATATTCCCTTCATCAGGTCTGTTAACGACCTGAAATAGCACAATAAATACTTTAAGTGGCACCCCGCCGGCTTTAATTGCCTGCGGGAGTCCCACATGCGGGGGCTGCGCGCGCACGTCAGCGCGTCTGTGGGGAACCCAGAAGTGGACGGATTGGAGCCGGGCTCCCAACCCACTCCGGGATTTGCCCGATTTTCAGAGCCCCCCCGCTAGGAACGCACCCGATAGCAGGTGCTAATATCGGGCCCTATGTCTGCAGATGTAAAAACTCCATAGTTTGTTTCTTCAAATGAACTGAGCATATGCATCAGTGAATTCAGATGGCAGAGAAATGTTGACCTATAAGTTCTCACCGTGATTACGAATAGGCAGTCATTGAGCGCATTCTCCACCTTCTCCTAGCTTTTCCCTGACATAAAATTTGTTTAACCCTGGTGATTTTTTCCTGAGCTTTTCCAAGTCCAGAAATGTACTTTTATTTGATATCCTATAGTCTCTTACACACCAGCAATATTTACAGAATGTCGAATGGAACTTCCAACCATCTCACCCCACAGCCAGACCTCTGTTCAGCACTAAGGGCTTGGCAGTGGTAGTGGTAGTAACAAGGGAGTGAGTACCCAAGTTCTAATGTCTGCCCATTTCCAATTTACACATACCCTTCCAATTAATTGCCAGTACTTTGTTCCATTCTCTCACACCAGAACTGTATTTCAAGTGAGTCTTCAGAAAAGTACATCATCAGATTTCACTCTGCCAGGCAAGGAGGAATTTTTTTTTGCCACAAGTCTCAGTAGGAGTACAATGAGAAGCAGAAGCCTGTAATGTCTCTCAGCTGGAGCCTGGTTTTCATGCATGTACAAGTTGCTCAACCTACTCTACTGCCCAGTAGCAACTGGGAATGAGTGTGAACTGTTCAACACATCCACAGAAAAAGTTTTAAACTGGACAGTTGCTTTTGAATATATCGATTTAAATTTGGCAGATCAGCAGCTTAGAGGGGCAATGTAAAGCAACTGTCTATTTCATATTTGCTTTTCTTCAATAAGTTCATATTTTATTATCTCTATATATAATGGCTCATCATAGATACATTACAGGTTTGTGCATCCAGCCCTGTTAATTTGGGATCAGGCTCCACTTGCGCAAATACAATCAAAACCATCTCTAATTCTGGCATTTGCCACCTGTTATCTATTTAATATATACAAGAGTTCCATTTTTGATTTTTGATCAGAAATTATGCCAGGGTGAGTTGATTACACATCCAAGATCGCCAATAGGAACAGTGCATAGAACAGTGGGTGCCTGACATTAAAAGTGTGGCAGCTCAGTGAATGTCTGATTTAATCTCACCACCATGTCTCTCCACTACTGATAGACTACTGTTCAACAACATATTCGCACTTTGCTTATGATCATGGAGAGCCTACCAGATGCAGACATCAGGGAAGGGGGAAAATCCACATCCCATTTAATCGTTCACATTTCTAAAAGATTTCCAGAAAACATCTTTAAAAAATGCAGTTTTCAGAGGTGTGATGTGAAAGATGTTTAGCCTGGATTTACACTCCAGCCATGCTCTGAGAGATGGCCTTCTGGTCAGATCTCTTGGCTTTAAACTGGGCCCCAACTCCTGAGCTAAACTGCCACTTCCGCATCAATGTGCAAACCACTTGGGACTGACACAAATCTTACAGTATAACTGCAGCTTTAAATGCATGTTCCTTTGCTAGGATATATGAATGAAAAAATGTTTTTTGATAAATTTATGGCACAAATATATGGGAGGAGCAGCAGTGATGATGTGAAGTTGTGATGCAATCTGAATCCTCAAGTTGGCTGATGCGATATGCTGCAAGTCCTAAGTGAGTTATAGATATACCCCACAGCTGTTTATATTGTGTTCATACCATACATTAAATAAAATTCATATTTTGAATGTTAGAACTTTAATGCAAACTACACTGATCAATGGATAACATACTAGTGGTAGTCAAGAGAAGGTATCGGTATGGCACAAACATGTCTTACAGCCAGCACAAGTTGTCCTCAGCATTCTCTGAAACATGTTGCTTTTCCACTGCATAATCCCCTTGCTGTTTATGGGGGCCTTTGTCCTTTGGGGCCTCTATGATAAGGTTTCTTTGCAAGCCGAAGTAGTGCAACATGCAGCATACAAGTACGATCCTTCAGACACTAACTGAACTGGACTGCAGCACACACCCAGATCAATCCAAGTCCCTGAAGCCCATCTACAACATACCAATGGTGTGCTCAATGATGAAAGGACCTCGTTATAGTGTGCTAAGTAGGTATTCTGGGAAAGTCCATGGGCATCATCAGCCATAGCTGTAGAGGGTAGCCTTGATCTCCCTGGAGCACGCGAAGTCTTGCCTTTAGGATTAAAGACTACTAGTTTAGTGAATTGTCTTCAAATGAAAGCATCTTGACATCTCCTAGGA
Source organism: Heptranchias perlo (assembly GCF_035084215.1). Taxonomy (NCBI): domain Eukaryota; kingdom Metazoa; phylum Chordata; class Chondrichthyes; order Hexanchiformes; family Hexanchidae; genus Heptranchias; species Heptranchias perlo. The sequence goes on along the minus strand of NC_090352.1, from coordinate 1,616,046 downwards.
AAGAGAGCATTCACTTCTATTATGGCGTGCAACCAAGCTGCACGTTGAGAGGGTGCAATGCCTTTGTGTAATATAGGTATTTGAATCTGAGGTAAGAGTGTTACAAACTGACTAGCTAGCACTGAGACACTTTTCCTCTGATGGGGGAATCCAGAACAAGGGGGCATAATCTTAAAATTAGAGCTGGGTCAATTAGGAGTGAAATCAGGAAGAATTTTTTCACACGAAGAGTAGTGGAAATCTGGGATTCTCTCCCCCAAAAGGCTGTGGATGTTGGGTTAATTGAAATTTTCAAGACTGAGATCAACAGATTTATGTTAGGCAAAGGTATCACGAGATATGGAACAAAAGCGGGTAAGTGGAGTTGAGGTACTTATTAGCCATGATCTACGTGCATGGTGGAAGAAGCTCGAGGTGCTGAATGGCCTGTTCCTATGTTCTTATGATATAACTTAAAAGGCATTTGTTTAAAATACACACAAGTTAATTCCAGTAACAGGGTTAAAGGGCATTTTGTTTGTCATCACATATTAATATACTAATCGTCAGATCAAAGAAAGGTGGCTTTACTCAAATGGAAATCTGCTACAGCATTTTACATTACTATTGTCAGGAGAACGCAAAGGGTTTAGTGCAATTTGTAACTCGGTAATTTGCAGTATCCGGGCATTAGTCTTCTAGTCTTTTCTTGGTGACTCATGCTATTCATTATTGTTTGATAAACTGATGTAAGCTTTAACAGGTGATTTAAGCTCAATTTTTTTTTTAAATCAAAAAGATGTTCTGAGAACAGCTGGATTCCAAAGGATTGGCCTCCAAGACCATCCTTGCCAAATTAAACACTTTTAATATTAATGTGGCAATCTATTTCAAAATACAAATATAAATCATTACACGAGGCTTTTAGAAGAAAAACAGTTATATTTATTATGTTTTGCAAGATGAAGCTGAGTAAAAGCAGACTTCAACTTTTCCACTTTTCTATCATCACTCCAGCTACACCTCAGGCAGAGAAATATTTCTTGAAAGCTCAAACATTTTAAAGTAGAGCTTACTACACTCCTGGGATTTTCAAAACTTCTCCAACATATTGATAGGAACAAAAATTAGTTCCATAACTTTTCTTTTCATAGGAAACGAGAATTTAAACTAATAATGATAAACAAACAGCACAACTCACACCGCAGGGATCAGGTGATGACACCAACCAGATACTGCTGCAACCCAGACACCGCAGATTTACGTCACAAGGCCATCCACTTTATTTTTACTACATCAGCACTAGTTTCTCATTTTAATAAGTAAGGTGCCATCATGAACAACAAATTGCATCTATATAGCACCATTAATGTAAAAAAAATCCTGAGGTGTAAATCAGGCAAAAAAAATTGATGCCAAGCCAAAAAAGGAGCTATTAGGAGGGCTGATTAAAAGTTTGGTCAAGGTAGGTTTTAAGGCCGGTCTTGGAAGAGAGGACGGTGGAGAGGCGAAGGGGAGAGAATTCCAGAGCATGGGGCCTGGATGACTAACAGCACAGCTGCCAATGGTGGAGCAAAGGGAGTGGGGGTTGCACAAGAGGCCAGAGTTGAAGGAACTCATCTTCAATAAACATTTTAAAAATCAACATAAAATAAAAAGACTAGCCTTAGCACACCATATTTGGCAGCTTGTTTAAAATATGTGCTTGTGTTTAAATACCGAATATACTAATAGCAGCAATGGAATTGGCTGAAAAATCAGAAGGGACTCCACCTCAGGTCACACTTCAGCTTCCTACCAAAAAGCCAGAGTGCAGCACTGCTCAAGATGTCAACCCATCCCAGGTCACCTGCCCACCTTTAAAACTGGCATTTATGAAAATGGTTGAAAAGAGAATGAATACATTAATGGTGGTTCACTGCAGTGTCAGTGGATCAAACTCACCACCCCACAAAGGTGGGACATATGGCCTGACCTATTATTTATTGCAAAGTGGAGCAGAAAAACCAGAACTAGACAGGTAAGAGGAAAACAAAGAGGATGGGTGAGCGAGGTCCATAGTGGCAACTACTCTGCACAAGCAGGTGGTACAGGAGTTAGAACACAGTAGAAATATGGAAAAGCAAAATCAGTATGTAACAATATTAAAATGAAGGAACCTACATACAAGGTGTTCATAGGGACTTATTAGTCCAGAGGAGGGGAGAAAAACATTGCCAGGAAGTCAGAAGATGTGGAGTACTGTGGGAGATGTACAGATGGATTAAAGTCCAGAGAGTATCCAGTCAACAGAATCCAGAAGATGACCAATGGGTGGAAGTCTCTTGTTAATCTTCTCTGTGGTAGTGAAAAGATGTAAGGAGTCTTACAACACCAGGTTATAGTCCAACAGCTTTATTTGGAATCACAAGCTTTCGGAGCTTTCCTCCTTCGTCAGGTGAGTGTAGGATTATGTAAATGCACAGCATATATAGTCAGAGAACAATGCCTGGTGATTACAGATAATCTTTCCAACTGCCCGTTATCACACCTCGGCATAGATGTAATCAAAGCAATCAAAGGAGTGGGTGGTGTTCAGACAGAGAAACATTACATCCCAGACGACTGAATACACAAGCGGTCAGAACACAAAGACAGAGAGAGAGACACACCCGAAAGGCAGAGAAAGAGAGAGAATGACCAGTTGTATTAAAAACAGATAACGTTTTTTTGCTGGTGGGGTTACGTGTAGCGTGACATGAACCCAAGATCCCGGTTGAGGCCGTCCTCATGGGTGCGGAACTTGGCTATCAATTTCTGCTCGCCGATTTTGCGTTGTCGTGTGTCTCGAAGGCCGCCTCGGAGAACGCTTACCCGAAGATCGGAGGCTGAATGTCCTTGACTGCTGAAGTATTCCCCGACTGGGAGGGAACCCTCCTGTCTGGCGATTGTTGTGCGGTGTCCATTCATCCGTTGTCGCAGTGTCTGCATGGTCTCGCCGATGTACCATGCTCCGGGGCATCCTTTCCTGCAACGTATGAGGTAGACAACGTTGGCCGAGTCACAGGAGTATGAACCATGCACCTGGTGGGTGGTGTCCTCTCGTGTGATGGTGGTGTCTGTGTCGATGATCTGGCATGTCTTGCAGAGGTTGCCGTGGCAGGGTTGCGTGGTGTCATGGACGCTGTTCTGCTGAAAGCTGGGTAATTTGCTGCGAACGATGGTCTGTTTGAGGTTAGGTGGCTGTTTGAAGGCGAGTAGTGGAGGCGTGGGGATGGCCTTAGCGAGGTGTTCGTCGTCATCGATGACATGTTGAAGGCTGCGAAGAGCATGGCGTAGTTTCTCCGCTCCGGGGAAGTACTGGACGACGAAGGGTACTCTGTTGGTTGTGTCCCGTGTGTGTCTTCTGAGGAGGTCTATGCGATTTTTCGCTGTGGCCCGTCGGAACTGTCGATCGACGAGTCAAGCGTCATATGCCGTTCTTACGAGGGCGTCTTTCAGCGTCTGTAGGTGCCCATTGCGTTCCTCCTCGTCTGAGCAGATCCTGTGTATTCGCAGGGACTGTCCATAGGGGATGGCCTCTTTGACGTGGTTAGGGTGGAAGCTGGAAAAGTGGAGCATCGTGAGGTTGTCCGTGGGCTTGCGGTAGAGTGAGGTGCTGAGGTGCCCGTCTTTGATGGAGATTCGTGTGTTCAAGAATGAAACCGATTCTGAGGAGTAGTCCATGGTGAGTTTGATGTTATCGTGTAGTCTCTTCAATGATTCTTCGCCATAGGTCCATAGGAAGAAAATGTCGTCGATGTATCTGGTGTATAGCGTTGGTTGGAGGTCCTGTGCAGTGAAGAAGTCCTGCTCGAACTTGTGCATGAAAATGTTGGCGTATTGGGGTGCGAATTTGGTCCCCATGGCTGTTCCATGTGTTTGGGTAAAGAACTGGTTATCGAAGGTGAAGACATTGTGATCCAGGATGAAGCGGATGAGTTGTAGGATGGCGTCTGGAGATTGGCTGTTGTTGGGTGTTGAGTACTGAGGCTGTTGCAGCGATGCAGTCATCGTGGGGGATACTGGTGTAGAGTGCTGAGACGTCCATCGTGGTGAGAAGTGTTCCTGGTTCAACAGGTCCGTGGGTGCTGAGTTTTTGTAGCAAGTCTGTAGTGTCACAACAGAAGCTGGGGGTTCCCTGTACGATGGGTTTCAGGATGCCCTCGACGTATCCAGAGAGGCTCTCACACAGGGTTCCGTTGCCTGATACGATAGGACGTCCAGGTGTGTTGGCTTTGTGTATCTTTGGGAGACAGTAGAAGTCTCCCACGCGGGGAGTACGTGGGATGAGAGCACGTAGGATGCTTTGAAGGTCTGGATCGAAGGTCTTGATCAGTTTGTTGAGCTGGTGGGTGTGTTCTTTGGTCGGATCTGCGGGTAACCGTCTGTAGTGTTCCTGGTTGTCAAGTTGTCGGTATGCTTCTTTGCAATAGTCCGTTCTGTTCTGTATGACGATGGCTCCTCCTTTGTCCGCTGGTTTGATGATGATGTTGCGGTTGGTCTTAAGAGCGTCGATGGCGTTGCGTTGTGCTCGGGTGACATTCTGGACTGTCTTGTGAGTGCGGCTGATGAATCTGGCGTTGACGCACCTCCTGACAGCTTGAGCATACATGTCAAGCTTAGGGCAGCGACCCTCCGGAGGAGTCCAATTTGACTCTTTCCTCTTCGGTTGCTGTACCGCGGATCCCTCTGTCCGCTGTTCCGGATCGTTGATTGTCTCATTGGGTTCGCTGCTGAAATCTTGGGATTTGTGGAACAATTCCCGGAGCCTCATTCTCCTGATGAATTCCTCTGTGTCCGCCGCGAGACCGATTGGGTCCATTTTGGTGGCGAAGAATCACTGAAGAGACTACACGATAACATCAACAAGTTCCATCCCACCATCAAACTCACCATGGACTACTCCTCAGAATCGGTTTCATTCTTGGACACACGAATCTCCATCAAAGACGGGCACCTCAGCACCTCACTCTACCGCAAGCCCACGGACAACCTCACGATGCTCCACTTTTCCAGCTTCCACCCTAACCACGTCAAAGAGGCCATCCCCTATGGACAGGCCCTGCGAATACACAGGATCTGCTCAGACGAGGAGGAACGCAATGGGCACCTACAGACGCTGAAAGACGCCCTCGTAAGAACGGGATATGACGCTTGACTCGTCGATCGACAGTTCCGACGGGCCACAGCGAAAAATCGCATAGACCTCAGAAGACAAACACGGGATGCAACCAACAGAGTACCCTTCGTCGTCCAGTACTTCCCCGGAGCGGAGAAACTACGCCATGTTCTTCGCAGCTTTCAACAGGTCATCGATGACGACGAACACCTCGCTAAGGCCATCCCCACGCCTCCACTACTCGCCTTCAAACAGCCACCTAACCTCAAACAGACCATCGCTCGCAGCAAATTACCCAGCTTTCAGGAGAACAGCGTCCATGACACCACACAACCCTGCCACAGCAACCTCTGCAAGACATGCCAGATCATCAACACGGATACCACCATCACACGAGAGGACACCACCCACCAGGTACATGGTTCATACTCCTGTGACTCGGCCAACGTTGTCTACCTCATACGTTGCAGGAAAGGATGCCCCGGAGCATGGTACATTGGCGAGACCATGCAGACACTGTGACAAGGGATGAATGGACACCGCGCAACAATCGCCAGACAGGAGGGTTCCCTCCCAGTCGAGGAACACTTCAGCAGTCAAGGACATTCAGCCTCCGATCTTCGGGTAAGCGTTCTCCAAGGCAGCCTTCGAGACACACGACAACGCAAAATCGGCGAGCAGAAATTGATAGCCAAGTTCCGCACCCATGAGGACAGCCTCAACCGAGATCTTGGGTTCATGTCACGCTACATGTAACCCCACCAGCAAAAAAACGTTATCTGTTTTTAATACAACTGGTCATTCTCTCTCTTTCTCTGCCTTTCGGGTGTGTCTCTCTCTCTGTCTTTGTGTTATGACCGCTTGTGTATTCAGTCGTCTGGGATGTAATGTTTCTCTGTCTGAACACCACCCACTCCTTTGATTGCTTTGATTATATCTATGCCGTGGTGTGATAATGGGCAGTTGGAAAGATTATCTGTAATCACCAGGCATTGTTCTCTGACTATATATGCTGTGCATTTACGTAATCCTACACTCACCTGACGAAGGAGGAAAGCTCCGAAAGCTTGTGATTCCAAATAAAGCTGTTGGACTATAACCTGGTGTTGTAAGACTCCTTACATTTGTCCACCCCAGTCCATCACCGGCATTTCCACATCGTTGTGAGAAGAGCCCCAGAAGGTCCGTATGGGTCAGCAAGCGCAAAGCTGAGCCAGTCAGCACACCAGCAGCCGAGCCAGTTAGGGGCATGTTGCCACCAGGCATGCCAATGCTACCAAAGGTGCTGACAAGAACCACCTTTTTAGGCAAGTGCCAATCCTCCAGAGGCAACGCAGTCTCATTTACCACACCGTGCTGCTGTTGGCTGCGGCACTGTAAATGGTCCAGAAATTGAAGTGTCTGAAGGTAATCTACCATATTACTGGGACGATGAGATTAATTCTGAATAAATCTTAACATGTATAATCACTTATACACTTAGTAGCAGTGAAACTTACTTACCAATGCTTTCCAACTAATTGGCTTATATCTCATTAATTTTAATACAAAACATCAACACTGAGTTTAAATAGAACCAATACAATCATTTCACTTATTACTGATTGGCTAGACTCACTGGAAGCTATACAGAACAGCTGGGATAGTTTGAAACATTGCAACGAATGTTAAATACAGAATAACAGATATGTGGGAAGGAGTATAAACAAAGGAAAGCTCAAATGAGCTTGTATGCCATGTCACCAAAGCTTCAATTATTCTGATAAAACATCACAAGAGATTAACTGCTCATTTATCCTTTCACTGTTTGTGGGCCCTTGCTGAGCACAAATTGGCTGCCACATTTGCTTACATAATAGTGACTGCAACTCAAAAGTAATTGATTGGCTGTGAAGTGTTTCGGGACATCTTGAGGACCTGCAAGATGCAAGCTCTTTCTTTTTTAAAAATCATTTGAACCCCCAGATAGTACAGTCTTGAAATCACTGCTTGCTTTCTCATACACTGCCTATCCCCTTTACTTATGATATAAGGTTACAACTTTATATAGGGTTCTATTCTGTTAACTGCCTGTTTCTGTGTAGGCAGTGGTACTCAGTGGGAATGACAACTGCTGGCATTCTCTGCATCCATGATGATCTCAACAAAAAACTATTAATTTAGTCATCATAATTATAGATTTAAATGGAAAAATAACGTGCTGACCGTTGCTGCTTTAGTTGACTAAAGTGAGAAGGAAGAGTTGTTGACTAAGATTATTGTATTATTGTCAACTCAATTAACATTGGAGCTAAATTCCCTATGAAGTCTAAAACTGAAATTATTTTTATGAATAAAACAACACTGTTATTGCTGATCTGGAAATATAATGACTTCTTATGCTACATAGAATCCCTATCATTTCAAGGCTTAAAAGCATACAAAACCAATTTGAAATCAGCCTGGCTTTTTACTGAAATGAATGAAAAAGACACAGAACTCTCCATTCTTCAGTGGCATGCTCCTCCACTCACAATAAGAACCAAAGTTCCACAGAGGAAGAGTTTTACCCATGAAAAGCCCATCGATTCATCCCATGTAAAACTTCCCTTTCCCACTTTCAATATAGCTCCCCTTCATTCCATCTGATCCCATATAGAACATCTCTTTCCCATTCACCCTCTAACTCCCCTCCATTCCATTCCATCCCATCCCATATACATCTCTTTCCCCCTTACCATATAACATCCCTCCATCCCACTTCTAATCAGTTATTTACTTCTTTTTATATCTTGTTTCTGCCGATATAGTTAAATGCTAATAATGCGCACTGAATCAGGACTTCCGCAAACAGTTTACAGAGAATTTGCAAATCTTCATGCTGCAGCCGAGTTAAGCATTCGCGCTGCAATTCAATCTAAGTAAAACAGTACACAACTTGACAAAATCATATTTTACAAGAAAATTATTAGATTTCTATATTACCCTGCTGACTCTAGGTGCAAGCTGGCAGTGAGTTAACTATATTTAATGTGCTGAGCATTAAAATCGAGATAACTGGGGAATATTTTGTGCTTGGATCAGGAATTCTATATAATGGAATTAAATGGGAAGTAGTTTGACACACCAGAATTCTGTATGCTTACTAAGAATCCATGTTTTGTTCTAGTTTCTCTTTCAACATATCCACAACCAAAACAGACTCATATTTTGTTTAGTTCGTGATATTTTTTTTAAATAGTTTCCATTTCAATCACGATCCAAAGGGCAGGTAAATTGGTACGCAGAGAACTTCGAGATATATGGATGATACAGCTCTACCTTTCTTCTTCTCCTTACAGAACAGCAGTCACATTCCCAATGCAGGGCACTTCACAAACCTTCAATCTGGAGCGGGCTTTCTTCTGCACACTTCAGATCACATTTAAATCAATGTGACTGTTCCAAATCAGCCACTGCTATTCCCCTTCATTGGACGCAAAATAAACAAATGGAATTGCACCAGCGCTTTATAGTCTTAGCCACAATAGAGGTTGTTGTTTCAGCCATCCCAACTTTTATTCATTACTTCTCCAACTGTCTTTCTCCCCTCTCTCTCACTCTACAATCTTTCCTGGAACCTGCCCCAGAATCTCTGTCTGCGATGCAGTCAGTGGAAAAGCATTATTTGAGTACTACAGCTTACAAAAATATTAACAGCAGGAATTGCTTAGCACAGTGGCAATATGTACCGGAGGCTCAGCTGGAAAGATGCAGATGCAGTCCCGCAATCAAAAATCGCAGCAACGCTACTGTGGGGAAGATGAAAACAAAGGCTTTTGAGTCCTCCTCAACGACTAATTGCTTGGGAGAAGGTGATTCAACAATAATTTGCATTTATATAGCACCTATAACATAGTAAAATGTCCCAAGGCACTTCACACGAGTGTTATCAGGCAAGATTTAACACCGAGCCACCTAAGTGCCAGAGGACTGGAGAACCGCGAATGTAGTACCATTATTCAAGAAGGGGAGTAGGGAAAAACCGGGGAACTACAGGCCAGTGAGCCTAACATCAGTGGTAGGAAAATTATTGGAAAAAATTCTGAAGGACAAAATTAGTCTCCACTTGGAGAAGCAAGGATTAATCAAGGATAGTCAACATGGCTTTGTCAAGGGAAGATCATGTCTGACTAATTTGATTGAATTTTTTGAGGGGGTGACTAGGCGTGTGGATGAGGGTAACGCAGTGGATGTGGTATACATGGATTTCAGTAAGGGCTTCGATAAAGTCCCCCACAGGAGACTGGTCAAGAAGGTACGAGCCCATGGAATCCAGGGTGCCTTGGCACTTTGGATACAAAACTGGCTTAGTGGCAGAAGGCAGAGGGTGATGGTCGAAGGTTGTTTTTGTGACTGGAAGCCTGTGGCCAGTGGGGTACCACAGGGATCGGTGCTGGGTCCCTTGCTGTTTGTGGTCTACATTAACGACTTGGATATGAATGTAAAAGGTATGATCAGTAAGTTCGCTGATGATACAAAAATTGGTAGGGTGGTAAATAGCAAGGAGGATAGCCTCAGTCTGCAGGACGATATAGATGGGATGGTCAGATGGGCGGAACAGTGGCAAATGGAATTTAACCCGGAAAAGTGCGAGGTGATGCACTTTGGAGGGACTAACAAGGCAAGGGACTACACAATGAATGGGAGGACCCTAGGCAAGACAAAGGGTCAGAGGGATCTTGGTGTGCAAGTTCACAGATCCCTGAAGGCGGCGGAACAGGTAGATAAGGTGGTAAAGAAGGCATATGGGATACTTGCCTTTATTAGCCGAGGCATAGAATATAAGAGCAAGGAGGTTATGATGGAGCTGTATAAAACACTGGTTAGGCCACAGCTGGAGTACTGTGTGCAGTTCTGGTCGCCACACTACAGGAAGGATGTGATCGCTTTGGAGAGGGTGCAGAGGAGATTCACCAGGATGTTACCAGGGCTGGAGCGCTTCAGCTATGAAGAGAGACTGGGAAGATTGGGTTTGTTTTCCTTGGAGCAGAGGAGGCTGAGGGGGGACATGATTGAGGTGTACAAAATTATGAGGGGCACAGATAGGATGGATACTAAGGAGCTTTTTCCCTTCGTTGAGGGTTCTATAACAAGGGGACATAGATTCAAGGTAAAAGGCGGGAGGTTTAGAGGGGATTTGAGAAAGAACTTTTTCACCCAGAGGGTGGTTGGAGTCTGGAACTCACTGCCTGAAAGGGTTGTGGAGGCAGGAACCCTCACAACATTCAAGAAGCATTTGGATGAGCACTTGAAATGCCATAGCATACAAGACTACGGACCAAATGCTGGAATATGGGATTAGATTAGACAGGGCTTGATGGCCGGCGCGGACACGATGGGCCGAAGGGCCTCTATCCGTGCTGTATAACTCTCTAAGATATTCGGACAGGAGACAGAAGACCAAAAGCTTGATCACATAAGAACATAAGAAACAGGAGCAGGAGTAGGCCATACGGCCTCTTGAGCCTGCTCTGCCATTCAATAAGATCATGGCTGATCTTTGACCTCAACTGCACTTTCCCGATCCTCATATCTCTTGGTTCCCTTAGAGTCCAAAAATCTATTGATCTCTGCTTTGAATATACTCAATGACTGAGCCCTCTGGGGTAGAGAATTCCAAAGATTCCCCACCCTCTGAGTGAAGAAATTCCTCCTCATCTCAGTCCTAAATAGCCGACCCCCTATCCTGAGACTATGCCCCCATTCTAGACTCTCCTGCCAGGGGAAAGAGCCTCTCAAGCATCTACCCTGTCAAGCCCTCTAAGGATTGCATACGTTTCAATGAGATCACCTCTCATTCTTCTAAACTCCAGAGAGTATAGGCCCATTTTACTCAATCTCTCCTCACAGGACAACAGTCTCATCCCAGGAATCAATCTAGTGAACCTTTGTTGCACTGCCTCTAAGGCAAGTATATCCTTCATTAGGTAAGGAGACCAAAACCATACGCAGTATTCCAGGTGTGGTCTCACCAAAGCTCTGTACAATTGTAGCAAGACTTCCTTACTCTTGTACTCCAACCCCTTTGCAATAAAGGTCAACATACCATTTGCCTTTCAAATCGCTTGCTGTACCTGTAACTTTCTGTGTTTCGTGTATAAGGACACTCAAATCTCTCTGAACACCAACATGAACACAGAGGTAGGTTTTAAGAAGTGTCTTAAAGGAGGAGGGAGCAGTGTTGAGGCAGAGAAATTAAGGGAAGGAATTCCAGAGCTTAGTGTGTAGACAGCTGGAGGCATGGCCGGCAATGGTGGAGTGATGGAAATCGGGGACGCACAAGAGGCCAGAATTGGAGGAACGCAGAGATCTCCAATCCACCTGCCTGTTGGTCAGGGATAGTGCATGTTCTAAGAGAGATTCCAAAATGGAGGAGAAAATACCTTAAAAAGAGCTCTTCTCCCCTCTTCCATCCCCCATCCAGGATGGTTCAGTTGGTAAATACACAATCTGGTGTAGTACTGAGCCATACAAATCACACAAATCAATCCCTGGTTTGTGCTACAATTAGCATCAGCTTCTCTGAGGAAAGAGATGGAAAAATTAGCCAGGACTCCTGCTTTTTAAGACTATCCAGAGACCTCTGACAGAAAGTGCTTTGTGTGGACACTATCGAAGAACATGAGCTGAGCTGTAATGTTCCCTTTCTTCCGCAAACCCCCATCCCGTCACTCGCTGTCTAGGTTCACACATTACAAACGGACACTTGAGCGAGGTACCAGAGGCCTGTGGAACTGCAGCTCACCTTGATTCAGTGCTTTCAGGAGAGAAGGGAAGAAAAGGGGAGTCATCTTCCTAAAATAAGAAGTCATCTACAGCTTGCTGTAATTTTAAACAAAAGAACTTGCAGACACTCATGCCCACAGGCTGAAAACTGAATGCTCCATTCTCACTAATGTAACTGATGACAGAAGAAAAGGAACTGATGAATGCAATGGGGAAACTATACAAAGCACAGCGGGGGACGTCACAGAAATGTAGGCACGGGATTATCTTCAAAGGAGCTGATACACTAAACATTATCACGTGGGATTTGCAGGCTTCAAATGTGCAAGAGCACTAACAAAGTATTACATTTCTGGTAACAAGAACACGATGGCATCACCAATGTGTCAAAAGGCACCGCCTTTTCTAAGCCAGATCTGGTAACCAATCCATTAATTCACCCAGTTTCATAGGCCACACAGTACAACAGCTTTCCTTTACTCACCTCTGGTGTGTTCTTCTTAAATTCTCGACTTTCATCAATAAGTCGTTTTCGGGACTGTTCACTCTCATCCTGTCGATTGGCCAATACTGTAGCAGTGGCATCAAGTTCTCTCTGTAGAAGGGGGAAAAAAAGAGAATATGAGTCAGGGAAAGAAACTGGCACTGGCTAAGAAGGAGACTTTGTTGGTCTAACAACTAAGTAGAATCATAGAAAGGTTATAGCACGGAAGGAGGCCACTCGGCCCATCAAGTCCGCGCCAGCTCTACACACAAGCAATCCAGCTAGTACCACTCACCCACCCTATCTGCGACTAAACTACACAGGCCAGAATGCTGGTGATCCCTGAATTATGCTGAGAGTTGGCTAATCTCATCAGGGTGGCAGTGGAAGCATTGCAATTTGCATCAGCTTCCCTAGGCTAGGTAAGGGGGCGTCAGACAGTATTCCCACTCCTGTTCTAGTGACTCCTGCGGAAAGTGTGCATGTATGAACATTAGTGAGGGCAGGATTCGCTTGCTGGTGACACCACCCACAATCAATAGGCCTGGTCACAAACACAGCCTGAAGTAGGGCCCAATGTCAGGAATGGTCATATGGGTGAGATACCTATGGACTACCTACTCCTGTGGAACCACAGCACAGCATGAGTCAATGCCTTTAGGGAAGGAGGGGTGAGTGGGGAAATAAAATTAAGAAAAGCGCTTAAAATACAGAAGATATCAAGCACAAGGAAGGATAGCAAACCCCTCAGCTTGTCTCCTTCTACACCCACTGCAGAGAACATTTCACAAATATGCATCAGAAAATGGTTTAAACCATTTGGAAAAGCGGTACGGTGATCCCCTGTACTGAATTACTTGCTGACGATAGCATTGTATGTAACTAAACAGGATCTTCATTGAGGGAATCTGCAAGGAAATAAATGGAAGATCAAACATCACACTCCCTTAGTACAAATATTTGAATTTCCGTAACTGGTCTGCTGTTTCTAATAGAATTGTAAACAATTTTACAACACCAAGTTATAGTCCAGCAATTTTATTTTAAATTCACAAGCTTTCGGAGACTTGTGAATTTAAAATAAAATTGCTGGACTATAACTTGGTGTTGTAAAATTGTTTACAATTGTCAACCCCAGTCCATCACCGGCATCTCCACATCGTTTCTAATAGAAGGTAAGGAAAACAACCCAAGGTACTGAAACAGTGAAGTACTTTCATTCCATCCAATCTTCTAACTGTATTTTGCACCACAAAGCATCATACTCGTGGTGTCCTGTCCATCAAGGAACAGTATGTTTGTAGCTCAGCAGACTGCGCAAACACAAAAATGCAAAAAAAAAATCCACGAGGAAGTAATGCAGAGAAACATGTTCTGTAGGTAAAGAATAAACAAGAAAAAAAGAGCCTGAGTCACATCTTCAAACACATTCTCCAACATTCAAAGATGGTTCCATGTTCCCTCCCTCTGCTGTTTCTGAGGCTAGTACTACCTGCCATTGCTGCTGGTTATAGATATACAAAGTGGGAGGGACTTCTGATAACATTGTTGGTCATACAATCGTGCTTCCATTAGCAACCATCTGACCACATGCACACTTTTGGTACTTTGTAAATCTGGTTTGGAGGATTGAACAGGTATTTTGGCAGCAATTGTTTTCTTTTCCTCCGGCAGTGAAAGACAAAGTGCCTGTTGCCTACCATAATCGGAAGTGGAGTTTGAGATATTAAACAACATCTGGTCACTCCCTGTCCCCAGCACATCGAGCCGATCACTGAACAAGAGGAAATATAACAGGGGGCAGGAGGCATGAAAAAGAAAGCTAGTGGGGAGGTACAAATCAAATAGAGTACGAGAAAAGAAAAAAAATTGGGGAAGTAGATCGAGAAAGTAAAGGAAAGAGAAATAAAATGGTTGATGAGAGAAGGAAGAAAGACACAGGAAGAAAGAGTAAAACCAGATCAGGAGCACAGAGGCAAAGTAAGAAACTAAAAGGAGCTCTTGGTGATGGTGAGCTCCATAAGATGGCTGCTTGCTAGCTGTGCTCCTGCCCACTCACATACTTTATTTATAAATTTATTTTTCCACAATTTTACACTTGTGTATGGGCATCGCAATCTTTGATTTGATTTTCTGGGTCACAGTATGTGTCAAACACAACTTAGCCAACCTGCTTTAAAACCTCCTGCAATAATCGTTTGTTAGTTTGATAGTTGCCAGCTCAAATACTTGCCAAAAGATCCCCCATTATGTCAGCTGGTCAGGAAACACAGCCCCTTCAGTCTATTGCTACAGTGACACTGAGTGAAATTAAGGTCAGACAGAGCTCTCAGCTTCTGAAACTTGAGTCCACTTTGGGATGGAGCATCTTAACTCTGCCTCAAGGGAGATCCAGAATACCTTTGGTAAGGGCCCTGAACAATTTACCTACTTCAAGAAGAAAATCACTCTCCTGTAGTAGTAGGAAGAATTCCTTTCAAAACATGTTAATGATTTAAAGGACAGATCTAGGTGAAATATTTGAATTTTCAGGAGCCCAGAAAGCACAAAGAATAGCTTCAAAATGTACTTATAGCAAAGCTTTCATCAGAACTGTTTCACGAGTCAGCCCCTCAACTGAGCACATTGTACTTTATCGCCTCACTCCGATTGAGTAGATCGTCCTGGACCAAGAGCTATGATGGTTTGATTCCCATTTTAGTAAACTGAATCCTTTGTCAAGCCTCACTGGTGGGAGTGCCTCTCCTTTTATAGGGACCTATACACAGAACTTCTTCAGAGTGCTGCCTCTCTGATAAAAACCAAACAAGCACTGAGAGAATAAGGCATTTGGTCTTCCTTACATGCACAGGTCCCAACACCCTCCATATCTCCGAAGGCCGCCCGGAAATCCCATGTGGAGAAAAGATTCACCTACAACTCTTTGTAGCCCTGTGTTCTGGACTGTGTGCAGCAAATTGGCCATCTGTCAGGACTCAGATCAATTATACCAAGGCAGAGGTTATGCTTTTGGGCCAACCCTTACTTCTTGCAGTTTGTAATTCAATTTCAGATTGACTGAGTTCAATTTCAAAACTTGCCATGCTGGGATTTGAACTCATGACCTCTGGGCTATTAGTTTACTACATTCCTGGTTACAGGTTGTTCAGGTGAGATAGAAGTGGGGATAAAAAAAGTAGGGGGTGGCAATATTGGTTAAAGAAACAATTACAGCCGTGGGGAGGGATGGTATGTTAGAAGGATCATCAAATGAGGCCATATGGGTTGAGCTAAAGAACAAAATATGGACAGTCACACTACTGGGAGTGTACTATAGACCCCCAACAGAGGGTCAGAGGGAGATAGAAGAGCAAATATGGAGGCAAATTTCTTAGAATTGCAAAATCAATAGGGCAGTGATAGTAAGGGATTTCAACTACCCTAATATTAACTGGGATAGAATCAGTGTAAACGGTATAAAGGGCGCAGAATTCTTAACATGAATTCAGGAGAACTTTTTTAGCCAGTACATAGCAAGACCAACAAGAGAGGGGGCAGTTCTGGACTTAGTTTTAGGGAATGAAGCTGGACAGGTGGAAGGAGTGTCAGTAGGAGAGCATTTTGGTGGTAGTGATCATAATTCAGTTAGATATGGAGTATGGAAAAGGACAAAAATAGAACAGGAGTAAAAGCTTTCAATTGGGGAAAGGCCAATTTTACTAAGCTGAGAAGTGATTTAGCAAAAGTGGACTGGAAACAGCTACTTGAAAGTAAATCAGTATCAGAGCAGTGGGAGGCGTTCAAGAAGGAGATAGTGAGGTTCAGAGCAAATATGCTCCCTCAAAAAAGGGTGGGACTGCCAAATCTAGAGCCCCCTGAATGTCAAGGAGCATACACGGTAAAATAAGGCAAAAAAGGGAAGCTTATGTCAGACACCAAAAGCTCAATACTGCAGGAAGCCTAGAGGAGTATAGAAAGTGCAAGGATGAAATCAAAAAGGAAATTAGGAAAGCAAAGAGAGGGCATGAAAAAATATTCACAAGTAAAATCAAGGAACACCCAAAGATGTTTTATAAATACATAAAGAGCAAGAGATTAACTAAGGAAAGAGTAGGGCTATTAGAAACCAAAAAGGTAACCTGTGTGTGGAGGCAGAAGATGTGGGTGTGGTTCTTAAAGAATACTTTGCGTCTGTCTTCACAAAAGAGGGGGACGATACAGACATTGTAGTTAAGGAGGAGGTGTGTGAAATATTGGATGGGATAAACATAGTAAGGGAGGAAGCAGTAAAGGATTTAGCGTCTTTGAAAGTAGATATATCGCCAGGTCCGGATGAAACGTATCAAAGGCTGTTCATAGAAGCAAGAGAGAAATTAGCGGACACTCGGACCATCATTTTCCAATCCTCTCTGGCTACAGGCGTGGGGCCAGAGGACTGCTAACGTTATACCGTTGTTTAAAAAGGGACCGAGGGATAGACCGAGTAATTACAGGCCATTCAGTCTAACCTCGGTGGTGGGCAAATTATTGGAAACAATTCTGAGGGACCATATTAATCGTCATTTAGAAAGGCACGAATTAAATAAGGACTGTCAGCATGGATTTGTTAAAGGAAGGTCATATCTGACTAACTTGATTGAATTCTTTTGAGGCGGCAATGAGGAGGGTCGATGAGGATAGTGCGTTAGATATAGTCTACATGGATTTTAGCAAGGCTTTTGACAAGGTCCCACATGGCATACTGTAAAAGTAAAAGTCCATTGGATCAAGGGAAAGTGTCAAGTTGGATCCAAAATTGGCTCAGTGGCAGGAAGCAAAGGGTAATGGTCGACTGGTGTTTATGTGACTGGAAGGCTGTTTCCAGTGAGGTTCCGTAGGGCTCAGTACTAGGTCCCTTACTTTTTGTGGTATATATTAATGATTTAGACTTAAATGTAGGCGGCATGATTAAGAAGTTTGCAAGTGATACGGAATACTTTCCTTTATTAGCTGAGGCACTGAATATAAGAGCAGGGAGGTTATGCTTGAACTGTATAAAACACTAGTTAGGCCACAGCTTGAGTACTGCATACAGTTCTGGTCACATTACAGGACAGATGTGATTGCACTAGAGCGGGTACAGAGGAGATTTACAAGGATGTTGCCAGGACTGGAGAATTTTAGCTATGAGGAAAGATTGGATAGGCTGGGGTTGTTTTCTTTGGAACAGAGAAGGCTGAGGGGAGATTTAATTGAGGTGTATAAAATTATGAGGGGCCTAGATAGTGGATAGGAAGTACCTATTTCCCTTAGCAGAGGGTCAATAACCAGGGGGCATAGATTTAAAGTAATTGGTAGAAGGATTAGAGGGGAGCTGAGGGTGGTGGGGGTCTAGAACTCACTGCCTTAAATGGCAGTAGAGGTATAAACCCTCATCGCATTTAAAAGGTGCTTGGATGCGCACTTGAAGTGCTGTAACCTACAAGGCTATGGACTAAAAGCTGGAAAGTGGGATTAGGCTGGATAGCTCTTTTTTGGCCGGCAGACACAATGGGCCAAATGGCCTCCTTCTGTGCGGTAAATTTCTATGATTAACCACCAAATCGGCCTATTCATGATTGCTGCAGATGCAGTTTACAAGGAGTTTCAGAAAGCATTTGATAAAATGTTGCATAAAAAATTAGTTGATAAAGTTATGGTCCAAGAAACAGTTGAAAAGTGGCAGTATAGAAAGACAAGGCGGAAAGGCAGACAACAGAGGGCTGCAGCATATGGATCTTTCTCCGGCTGATAGGAGCCACTAGTGGGGTGCCCCACAGATCGATGTTGGGACCAATCTGGACTTAGACATAAAGAGGTTAATAAACTTTGCTGATGTCAACAAATTGAAAGCAGTAGCACACTGCCTGGAAGAAACCTGGAGACTGCAGGAAGGCACAAACAGAATGAAGATAATGTGTCAGACGTGGCTGAGTCATAGCACTCTTGCCTCTGAGTCAGAAGGTCACAGGTTCAAGCCCCATTCCAGAGACTCGAGCACAAAATCTAGGCACTCCGATGCAGTACTGGGGGAGTGCTGTACTGTCAGAGGTGCTGTCTTTCGGATGAGACGTTGAACCGTGGCCCCGCCTGTTGCTCAGTGAACATAAAAGATCCCATGGCACTATTCAAAGAGAAGCAAGGAGGTCTCCTGGTCAAAAATTATCCCTCAACATCATCACTGAAAAAAACAGATTATCTGGACATTATCACATTGCTTGGGACCTTGCTGTACGCAAATTGACTGCCGCATTTCCTACATCACAACAGCGAATACTTCAAATGTACTTCACTGGCTGTAAAGTGCTCTGGATATTGTGAAAGATGCTACATAAATGCAAGTTCCTTCTTTCTTAAGAGAAGATACGTAGCAAATGTAGTTTAACACAGAACAAGAATAAAAGCAGACTTATAAAGTAAGTTTTTCAATTCAGTACAGCAGCAGAGAGATCTAGGTATCAGATACTCGAATCCCTAAAAATAGTGGACACAAAGTCATTAAGACAACAAATGGGATTTTGGGTTTATATCGAGAGGGATTGTATACAAACCGATGGTTAACCACATTTGATTTATGGTGGGCAGTTCTGGACTCCTCACTATAGGAGGGGTTGAACGTCTCTGCAGAAAGAACAATGCAGATTTATCAGTATGATACCAGGGATGAGAGGTTCTGAGTTATGAGCAAAGGTGAGAGCAACTAGGGATGCATTCAAACTGAAAAAATTGAGAGGGGATTACACAGGTGTTCAAAGTGATAAAAATAGACACAGTAAACACAAATGGATTATTTCCACTGGTAGGTCAATTGAAAACAGAAGCTCATGTTTTGAAGATAAGCACCAGACAGATAAAAGGGAGGATATAAATGATCTGGACCCAGTTACTCAAGGCACAAGATCACAATTTGTAAACAACACAAAATTAGGATGTGGTTAACTGAAGAGAACTGAAGTGACTTCAAGAGTACACAAGTGTATGATGTCAGATGAAATTTAATGTTAAGAAATATGAATGCATTTTGGGAGGAAGTATAAGGAGAGAAAATACACACTAAATAGCAAAACTTAAAAAGGAGTTGAGGAGCAGAGAAACATAGGGCTTCAGACATATATCTTTAAAAGTGGAGGACAAGTTGATGAAGCCATTAAAAAAAGCATTTAGGATCCCAGGTTTTAGCTGTAGCAGCATAGAGTACAAAAGTAAAGAGATAATGCTAAACCTTTACAAATCATTGGTTGGGCTGCAGTTAGAGTATTGTGTCCAGTTTTGGGCACCTTACTTTAGGGAGGGATGTCAAGGTCACGGAGAGGGTGCAGAATAGATGATACTAGGGATAAGAAGCTTCGGTTATGAGGAGAGACTATAGAAATTGGGGCTCTTTTCATTAGATCAGAGAATGTTAAAAGAAAATCCGATAGACATGGTCAAGATTGAGAGGTTTTGAAAAGATAAATCACGAAAAATATTTCCACCAGTCCATGAGTCAGTAGAGGGTATAAATTTAAAATCATCACCAAAAGTTCTTTGATGAAGTAACGGAGAGGGTTCTTGAGGGTAGTGCGATTGATATTGTGTATATGGACTTTCAAAAGGCGTTTGATAAAGTACCACATAATAGACTTGTTAGCAAAATTGAAGCCCATGGGATTAAAAGGGCAATGGCTGCATGGATACAAAATTGGTTAGGGGACAGAAAGCAGAGAGTAGTGGTGAACGGTTGTTTTTCAGACTGGAGGGAAGTATACAGTGGTGTTCCCCAGGGATTGGTATTAGAAGCACTGCTCTTTTTGATATATATTAATGACCTGGACTTGGCTATGCAGGGCATAATTTCAAAGTTTGCATTTGAACAAAACATTAAAATTTAGTAAACAGTGAGGAGGATAGTAACATGAGGAGGACGTGGGCAGACTGGTGAAAGGGGCAGACACATGGCAGATGAAATTTAATTCAGAGAAGTGAAATGATGCATTTTGGAAAGGAGAATGAGGAGAGGCAATATAAACTAAATGCTACCATTTCAAAGTGGGTGCAGGAACAGAGAAGACCTGGGGGTTTATGTACACAAATCTTTGAAGGTGGCTTGGCAAGTTGATAAAGCTGTTAAAAAAGCATATAGGATCCTTGGCTTTATAAATAAAGGCATAGAGTACAAAAGCAAGGAAGTTACGCTGAACCTTTATAAAGCACTCGTTAGGCCTCAGCTGGAGTGCAGTGTCCACTTCTGGCACCACACTTTAGGAAGGATGTCAAGGCCTTAGAAAGGGTGCAGAGGAGATTTACTAGAACGATGGGGGACTTCAGTTATATGGAGATTACAGAAGCTGGGATTGTTCTCTTTAGAACAAAGTTAAGAGGAGGTTTATTAGAGGTTTTCAAAATTTTGAGGGGTTTTATTAGAGTAATTAGGGAGAAACTGTTTCCACTGGCAGGATGGTTGGTAACAAGAGGACACAGATTTCAGATAAAAGAACCAGAGAGGAAATTAAGAGAATTTTTTTCACACAGCTAGTTATGATGTTCTGGAGTGCTCTTCCTGAAAGGATGGTGGAATCAGATTCAACAGTAACTTTCAAAAGGGAATTAGATAAATACTTGAAAAGGAAAATCTTGCAGGGCTATGGGAAAGTGCAGGGGAGTGGGACTAAATGGATAGCTCTTTCAAAGAGCCGGCACAGGCATGATGAGCCAAATGGCCTCCTTCTGTGCTGTATGATTCTGTGAAAAGGAAGGGAGGGTTTAGGTTACACAGAAAGTTGGGACATGGAATGCCCGACCAGAAAAGGTGGTGAAAACAGAATCCATAATAGCTTTTAAAAGGTAAGTGGATAAATATTTCAAAAAGAAAAATGTAAAAGGACCCAGGGAAAGGCTACGGAATGGGACTACGTGAATAGCTCTTTCAGAGAGCTGGCACCAGTGTGATGGGCTCAATGGCCTCCTTCCATGCTGTAAAATTCTATGATTCTAGGGTGAGATGAGAAGATACTTTCCCAAGCAGAGTTTTCAGAATGTGGAATGCATTGTCACAAATGGTGATCAATTACTGCATTCAAAAAGGTACCAGATTATTAGTTAAAGCAAAAAATTATAAAAGGATATGGAGAAAAAAGGAAAATGGGATTATTTCATGGGAGAAAGGGGCAAATGAGACTGTGTGATATCATCAGCTCCTCTCATCCAAAAGTACCCTAAATTCAGCGCAGACAAGAAGGGCTGAATTTCTGTGTCTATGTTTCAATGTCACCTCCAAGTTTGCCATTTTGCACTCCAGAGACTTGAGCACAAAATCTAGTGCAGTACTAAGGAGTGCTGCACTGTCAGAGATGCCATCTTTCAGCTGAGGCGTTAAACCTAAGGGCCCATCTGCCCTCTCAGGTAGATGTAAAAGATTCCCATGGCACTATTTCGAAGAAGAGCAGTGGAGTTTTTCCTGGTGTGCTGGCCAATATTTATCCCTCAACCAACATCACTAAAACAGATTATCTGGTCATTATCACATTGCTGTTTGTCGGACCTTGCTGTGTACAAATTGGCTGCTGCATTTCCTACAACAGGGACTATATTTCAAAAACTACTTCACAGGCTATAAAGCACTTTGGGATGCCCTGAGGTCGTGAAAGGCCCTATATAAATGCAAGTCAAGTCTTTCTTTCATCAGATCCCTCAAGACACTTTTAACTGGTCTGCTTCCCAAAATAAACTGATTTCACAGCTCTATTCTGTGTTGATTTTGTGGACCCAGTGAGCTCAATGTGCTTTCAAGAGATGTGGGGTGCTGATTTTGACAGACATTTCAAACTAGGATTCAGAGAACACATTCCAGGTCATTCCCAGAATTTCTATATGTCTGCATGAGAAGCAATGAAATGTACAGGACCTCTCTTACACCAGCTCACTGTAATTCTCTGGCCACCTGACGTGCTGGAGGGGGGGAATGTCTGAGGTAGGCATCCTCTCATGCCATTTTATAGTTATGCCATGGGTTTAATCCTAGGATTCCTAGTCATTACATTTCCTAATTTGCTGTGTGGGTCTGCTCTGTCTCCCCTATCGTAGGAGATTTTATGGTTCCAGTTGTGTCGTTTCTGCTTGTGATGAGGAGACTGTATTCTCCTCATTCGACACAGCAGATGCTATTTCTCTTCTTTTTCTGTCAGGTCCTTCCTTTGGTTTTCTGTCATTTTCCTTATGTCTGCTTTGTTGCAGTTCTCTTAATCTAAAGGGCTTGACCGCTGGAGAACCAGATTTTGTGGGTCTTACAAGCCAGTCTTGGGTCATGACTTATAACTAAACATTTCTTAGGTGGTTTATGGCAGATGAATAAGTGAAATTTAATTTTTTCGATGGGATTCTGAGGTTTTTACCGGTGTTTTGGGGATCGCATTCTATGATCCCATCCATTTTTCTATCAAAATCACAATCCAACGAATTGGCTATACAGCACTTGACAACATAGAAGAGCCTCAGTCCTCCAAAGCTTCTGCTCTATAACTGTAAGGGATCACCTGACAATCTGAAATCAGTCCCAAAGGTAGAAAATGCTGGAAACACTCAGCAGGTTGGTCAGCATCTTTGTAGTGAATAGAGGAGTTAACATTTCAGGTGTGGATTCATCTTCAGAACTGACAGGGGCCACACCAGAAATGTTAACTCATCTGTTCTCTCCCCAGATGCTGCCCGACCTGCAGTTTCTGGTTTTCTTTCAAATTTCCAGCTTCTGCAATTTTTTCCTTTCAGTCGCAAAGATGGTTGTTAGAGTGTACAGAGTCGCTTGTACATAATCTTCAACTTTACTTTAGGTATAATAAATTAAGTTTTCTCTTGATGTAAAATTAATTTTCCCAACTCCTTCCTTTCCTTAAACACTATTAGGGTGTGATAAACATGGAACGGAGGCTAAGCGCAAAGATTATTAATCAAACTATAATCAGAATAGCCTATTTCAGCAAATGGCTATGGTAATAACCAACAATGAAGACCACAGCACACAGTACCCTCAGGAGAACACTCCAATATCATACATCCTGACAGAGAACGTGATTTACCATGTCACTGAATAGCAACCTTCTACAAAGAATCCAGTGCAGGAGTTTGCTCTCAAACAGACTAGGATTAGTGCTGTGGCAAAATGATATGTGATTTCATATTCTATTAATTATAGAAACAATTAAATATTCAGAGCTGGCTGGTACTTACTGTATTTAGCTCCATATCAACACGTGACTACCAACATTAACCAGAGATTGGTCTGTGTGCACTTTAACTTATTCAGGTTAACAAATTGCAGGCAGAAAAAAAACTACAGCTTATTTTGTGTTCAGTTCCTTAATATCAGCAGCACAGCTTGCCCCGATTCCGAAATGAACGAGCTGAAATGACATGATCCAACTGGCAGGCACTCGTTCCAAGAAGGTAAAAAGAAAAAGTTGAAAACACACAACAGCTCTATTAGCATCTTGAAAAGAAAGATAGGTTAATGTTTTGGGTAGAGACCCAGGTTCCAATGAAGGGTCTCTACCAAAATGTTAACCTGTCTCTGTTCTTTTCAGATGCTGATGGACCAGCTGTGTATTGATAGCATCTTCTGAATTAATTCCAAGAAAGTCTTTTAATTTCACAAGTGTCACAACATAGGTAACACTTAAAGGGGCCATGTGCCCAGCTACATATTAATGGCTTCACATTCACATTTAAAGCAAAATGTGAAGATGCTTGTTACTGAGAGCCCTGCGATCCTGATCAGATGCATCAACAACTCTACATATAAATACAAAAAGTTCAGTACTACCAGTGATTGAACGGAATAGGATTTTTAAAGTTACTATGAGAATTGAAGCTTTTGTTTTAATTAGAGAATTTTACCAGCTTTAGCTTACTGTTACTTTTAAAAACAAAAGAACTTGCATTTATTTAGCATCTTTCGCGTCCTCGAAATATCCCAAAGTGCTTCACAGCCACTGAATTACTTTTGAAGTGCTGTCATTGTGAAATGCAGGAAAAGGTGGCAACAAGTTTGTACATAGCAAGCTCCCACAAACAGCAATGAGATAAATGACCAGATAATCTGTTTTAGGTGTTGGTCAAGGGATAAATGTTGATCAGGACACCAGACAAACTCCTCTGCTCTTCTTTGAATAGTGTCATAGGATCTTTTACATCCACCTGAGACAACAGAAAGGGCATCAGTTCGCTATTAGTCTGTGTTAAGATAGCTAATGTCAACCAGTATGGCAGTAGGTCTTGGCACACTGGAGATCACTGAATTAAACTCTAGATGGATGGACAGTGGTGATTTGTAAAAGTGCATTATCGACCCAAACTGACTTTGAGTTATGTACACAAGCAATATGCAAGACCAAAAGTACCCAGGTACTCTGACCTGCTGTTATTTTGTAGATGTAGATTATAAATTGCAGCATCACATGAAGATAAGTTAACTATGTGGATCAGTTCACTAAGAAGAACTGCTGCATGCTCAAGGGCTGCCATACAATTGGTATCTAATATTGGAGCTACAGATTTATTGAAAAATAACTTGCACATATTGACACAGCATCAGAGATACGGGGGACTCACAGGTTAGGGACCTATTGGGTATGATAGTTATCCAGTGGGAGAAATTGACCTTTTAACTCACAAATTATGGGTATTTTACCCATTAAGAAAAAAATACTTCTTGCTGCTTAAGAGACCAGCAAACAGGAATAAAAGTGAAGTGCTCCCATCATGGGCTACGGTGATGCAGCGCATACTAACGTCACAAATGACTGAATGTTTTCTCCAAACAACCAAACACAAGCACTAGTTTTATTAACAACAACATTACTGCTGTGACTATTTAAATTGCTTAGTTTAGGTCTGCTGCAATGGTAACACTGTGATTGCTAAGAAAACATTTAGTGCAGGATATTCTGTAACATGTAGGTGGAACAGAAACAGCTATTTATGTTTTGAGGAATGGAAAATAGTTGTGCGAAAACTGTTCATAACTTGTGAGCTGTAAATTACAATCCATGGTATAAAACATCTTAGGAACCACAAGAAGATAATATGTCAAATTATTCACTGCTAAAACCACTACTGAATGTTGTTTTCACAGCAGCTTCTAGTCCCAGGAAGGCATCCTATGTTGTTATGTAAAGTCGTACAGAGCAGGTGGGGCTATAGCAGGCAGCATCACAGTAGTGGGTGTGTGGTAAAAATTAAAAGGCAGCAAGATATAATCATATCCCCACTTGTTTGGCCAACTCACTCATGATATTTACTCTTAATTTGTTAGTCAGCAAATAAAATCATAAAATCACAATCTCGCTGCTGATTGTAATGTCCTCAATTCTCATTATTTCATTAGGAAATGTTAGCTAATGCATTATAAAATGTACACTGGTCTACAGTATTTCTCTGAATCAGTACATCTTATAGTAAAACAAGAGTCTATGGCTCATGGTCATTTTATCGTGCTCATCAAGTTGAGGGCCATTAGTGCTGGTGAATAGCAGGTGTTCCATTTCAGGCAGCCAGTGTCAAGTATAGCACAGCAAAATACAGAGTAATGTATCTCTATGCTGCAAAACCTAAGCTCCAACCTCAGTAGAGCTCCTCATACTCTTGTTTTTCAAAAATGAAAAACTGCCTGCTTCTGAACTTCTCAGAACCCCAGGCTTGTTACGCACACTAGTGTAGGCACAAAAACTTTGCTGACAACATTTACAAATTAGTAGCAAATAAACAGCTTGACATGGCCACCTACAGAAGGTGGTGTCACCGCCACCAAATTAATGACAGCAGGCAGCTCTCATGGCATTTCTTTGAAACTGTGTGGTTTTGCTTTTGTGGGTGAAACATGCAGATAACACATTAAACAAACACAGAGTGCAGCAGTAGGGAGGCAGTGCACCAGAGCCTACTCCTGATAATCCAAAATTGTTTTTTGTGCTAAAGAATTCAAAGTATTCCAATAATACAAATAACGCAACATAAATAGCACATCAAAGTGGGAATTTAGTGTTTAAAAACAATTCAAATGATCAGATAATTAAAATGAAGTGACTCAAATTAAGAGTAGAATGTAGCTGGTTCCTTGGTTAGCAAACAAGCCATTATCCGTAAATGCTGATGTGTACATGTTACTGAGATGCCTGCAGTGGTTTGTAGCTGAATTTGTTGACACAGATTTCTCTAAACTGCTGTCACTTTATCAAAGTGAGGAAAACTAATATAGACTTGAGGACAGGAAGGTGTGCAGCACTGGTTTACCTTGGTATGTTGTTTTTGCCCATTAACAGTAACAGTGAAACTAAGCCAGTCAGATAATCCAGAGGTATATTGTTGAAGCAGCATATACATCAGAAGTTTGTTGCTACTAGAATAATAATAAATACTTACATTTATACAGCATATTGTCAATCAAAGTGTCTCACACAATGAAATACTTTGAAGTGCAGTGGCTGTATGGTTGTTTAGCACATTGGTATTGGTGATACTTGGTGTGAGCATCTCATTCTACATACGGAAGCACAATGAACCATTTTAGGAATATCCCTGTAGAAATCCCCAAGTAAAATGCCAATATAATGCATTCTGAAATTAACTCTTTCTGGTTTGAATCTTCATAGATTTCAGGACACAGGTATTTTTACTAATCTCTCTCAAAAAAAATTTCTGCAAAAATACAAAGACATGCATGAAATCATAGTAGATTACTTTAAATGCAAAATTTTCTTTTTAAATATTGGGATGTATATTTATCAGAACAGATTATACACGAAAGTACAGTATGTGAAATTGGGACAAAATACAAGTATTACAATGAAGTTGCTTATGTCAAAGTTGTACATACAGTGTGAAGATTTCACTATTCTGCAACTAAAAACTAGAAATTAGGAAGTCACTGAGGTCTTGACCTCATTTAGTTTTAAGCATCCTAATAAAGTATTCCAATATTAAACACTCAGCTATTTTGGCCCAAATGTTTGTAATTCATTTTAAATTAGGTCTGGAGGGGGAAAGTGATCTTCATGCAGAAAAGTCAATGTAGAGAGCTTGAATAGTTAATACCATAAGTATCTCAAAAATTATGTATTGATGACATGTTCATAGGAGCTCTTTTCCTTTTCTTGTGATGATATTCAAGTTTGTGCTGCCTTAATTATTATATTACAACATAACATTTTCCCACATTTTTGGGAGAGGGCAAAAATAATTTAGACACATCAAAACTTAAGACGACGGTAGAACACTGCAACCAAGTAACCAGGCCCCGCATCCAGAGGGTTGTGCAGATGTAGCTCAGGACAGCCTCTATTGTAGGTGCAGATCACTGCTGGATGCCCACTGCTATCAGGTTTGCTTTCCACTATCCTAAACATAATCCGCTTCATCACTGACATAACCAGCCCAAAGGGAGCCCTCCCAGTCGCTATGACACTGAGTCAAAATAGCAGGGTGTCAGTCACAGTTACGCTGGCAATCCTCCATATAAAAACCTTTGAGTCAGATCTTAATCATGGGAAAGTCACATGGGACATATTTTGTGCCGGATCTTTGGGTCAATAACAACAAGGAGGTCATCAGGCCTTTGTGTTAGCATCGCATGCATTTTATATTAATATATTTAGCTTCTGTCTTTTTAAAAAGCTGAAAACTGGAGCTGAAGATCATGTTCAAAGAACAGCTGTAATAATGCAGACTTCAAAACAATCTGTTTTTGAATCAAAATGTTTATGTGACAAAGAAAGTATGCATTTGTTTCAGGAGAGCACATTTGGGGTACAAACACGCTTTACCGTAAACACAGCTTCGAACTCGCATCTAATTTCACCCAGGCTTTGTAGTTTCAAAGAAGCAAAGTCAATCTCCTGAACCAGTTAATTGCACAGCCTTACCCTGTTATTTTAAACATATTGAAACAAAATATTATACGAAAGTCAGTTAAAATTGGAGGCCTTTGATAATGGCTTTGTTACAATATAGTTTCCTTTTGTTATTAAAGGCTTTGAAAAATCATCATTGAAATGATTTATGTTTCAACTTGTACAGAACACCTTGATCTCAGACTGTTTGTATGAGGAATTATTGCAGAAAAGCCGTCATCCAAAATATGACTTTCAAACCCATGAGTTGTGTGACTATGCATTTTCACAATGTACCTCATTTTGTTCATAGTGGAAAAAAAAGGTGGTAGCAGTTCAACACACAGGGCACAGCACACCATTCCCCACACAGGGAGCTCACATTTCAAGTGTGTTATCCAAACAGTCACACAGTAGATACAGGGGAAAAAGTTGGACAGCACGTGACCTAGGCTGCTCTCATGTACCTCCATATGATGAGCTAAAACACTGACAGAAGCCGAGAGTTAACCACATTGTAGGGGCTTGGGGAAAGAATTGGAAGAGGAGGTGAATTCTCACGTTCGAAACTGTTAATATTTTTGGGTCAGCTGGATGTCTGACATGCGTGGAAACCTTTCACCAAACCAAGCTACTGGAATTTCTGTTTGCACAGTACAGAATGCACTCTCTGTTCACACAGGGACACAACCCACTTATCCAGGTCCAGAAAGTTCAGACACAGCTTGACCCCCAAGTGTGCACAAGGGTTGCTGTTGGACTTTAACCAGCTACAACCGCACAGCTTATCAGCTCAGAGCAGTAGTGAGCTTCCTGCTGCTTGACCATGACTATGCTACCTGTCAGGGTCCTGCCTTGCAGGATTATCTGGAGCTGAGTGGAAAGGAGGATAGATACAGCTTTAAACTAATAGGAGGGGGGGGGGGGCAGGGTTCAGGTAAGGATAAGTTTATAAATCTAAAGAAAAAAGTCAAGGCTGCAGAGCAGAGTAGCGATTTGGGCAAAAACAAGCAAATTATGTCAGGAAGGAACAGAGAGTTTAACAAAGGCAATAGGGCATCAGTGACAAAGGTCAAATCAGGGAAAAACAGTAAAAATTAAAGATGCTATATCTGAAAGCACATAGAAACATAGGAATTATGAGCAAGAGTAGGCCATTCGGCCCTACGGGCCTGCTCCGCCATTCAAAATGATCACGGCTCATCATCTAACTCAGTACCCTGTTCCCGCTTTTTCCCCATATCCCTTGAGCCCTTTAGCTTTAAGAAATATATCTATCTCCTTCTTCAATACATCTAATACTTGGCTTCCACTGCTTTCTGTGGTAGAGAATTCCACAGGTTCACCACCCTCTGAGTGAAGGAATTTCTCCTCATCTCGGTTCTAAATGGCATATCCCGTATCCTGAGAGTGTGACCCTTGGTTCTGGACTCCCCAGCCATCGGGAACATCCTCCCCGCATCTAGTCTGTCTAGTCCTGTTAGAATTTTATGTTTCGATGAGATCACTTCTCATTCTTCTAAACGCGAGTGAATATAGACCTAGTCGACCCAATCTCTCCTCATACGTCAGTCCTGCCATCCCAGGAATCAGTCTGGTAAACCTTCGTTGCACTCCCTCCATGGCAAGGACATCCTTCCTCAGATAAGGAGACCAAAACTGCACACAATACTCCAGATGCGATCTCACCAAGGCCCTGTATAACTGCAGTAAGACATCCCTGCTCCTGTACTCAAATCCTCTTGCAATGAAGGCCAACATACCATTCGCCTTCCTAACTGCTTGCTGCACCTGAATGTTCGCTTTCAGCAACTGGTGTACAAGGACACCCAAGTCTCGTTGCACCTCCCCATTTCCCAATCTATCACCATTCAGATAATAATCTGCCTTTCTGTTTTTACAACCAAAGTGGATAACCTCACATTTATCCACGTTATACTGCATCTGCCATGTTCTTGCCCACTCACCCAACTTGTCTAAATCACATTGGAGCCTCTTTGCATCCTCCTCACAGCTCACATTCCATCCCAGCTTTGTGCCGTCAACAAACTTGGAAATATTACATTTCGTTCCCTCATCCAAATCATTGATACATATTGTGAATAGCTGGGGCCCAAGTACTGATCCCTGCGGTACCCCACTAGTCACTGCCTGCCACCCCGAAAAAGACCCGTTTATTCCTACTCTCTGTTTCCTGTCTGTCAACCAATTTTCAATCCATGCCAGTATATTCCCTTCAATCCCATGTGCTTTAACTTTGCACACAAACCTCTTGTGTGGGACCTTATCAAAAGCCTTCTGATAATCCAAATACACCACATCCACTGGTTCTCCCCTATCTATTCTACCAGTTACATCCTCAAAAAACTCCAGTAGATTTGTTAAGCATGATTTCCCTTTCATAAACCCATGCTGACTTTGTCCAATCCCGTTAATGCCCTCCAAGTGTTCTGTTATCACATATATTATAATAGACTCCAGCATTTTTCCCTCTACTGATGTTAGGCTAACTGGCCTGTAATTCCCTGTTTTTTCTCTCCCTCCTTTTTTAAATAGTGGGGTTACATTTGCCACCCTCCAATCTGTAGGAACTGTTCCAGAGTCTATCGAATTTTGGAAGATGATCACCAATGCATCCACTATTTCCAGGGCCACTTCCTTTCGTACTCTGGGATGTAGATTATCAGGCCCTGTCAGCCTTTAGCCCCATTAATTTCCCTAGCACTATTTTTTTACGAATACTGGTTTCCTTCAGTTCCTCCCTCTCACTAGACCCTTGGTTCCCTAACATTTCTGGGAGGTTATTTGTGTCCTGCTTTGTGAAGACAAAACCAAAGTATGTGTTTAATTGTCCTGCCATTTCTTTGTTCCCCCAATATAATTTCCCCCATTTCTGACTGTAAGGAACCTACATTTGTCTTCACTAATCTTTTTCTCTTGACATATTTATAGAAGCTTTTACAGTCAGTTTTTATGTTCCCTGCTAGTTTACACTCATACTCTATTTTTCCCCTCTTGATCAATCTCTTTGACCTCCTTTGCTGAATTCTGAACTGCTCCCAATCCTCAGGTTTGCCGCTTTTTCTGGCAATTTTATATGTCTCCTCTTTGGATCTAATACTATCCCTAATTTCTTTTGTAAGCCACAGTTGAGCCACCTTTCTGTTTTATTTTTGTGCCAGACAGGAATGAATAATTGTTGTAATTCCTGCACACGTTCTTTAAATATTAGCCATTGCCTATCCACCGTCATCCCTTTTAGTAAAGTTCCCCAATCTATCATAGCCAACTCGCACCTCATACTTTCGTCATTTCCTTTATTTAGATTCAGGACCCTAGTTTCGGATTCGACTACTTCACTCTCCATCTTAATGAGGAATTCTATCATGTTATGGTCGCTCTTCCCTAAGGGACCCCGCACAACAAGATTGTTAATTAATCCTTTCTCACTGCACAATACCCAGTCTAGGGTTGCCTGTTCTCTAGCTGGTTCCTCAACATATTGGTCTAGAAAACCATCATGTACACACTCCAGGGATTCCTCCCCCACAGTACTGCTAATTTGGTTTGACCAATCTATATGTAGATTAAAGTCACTTATGATTATAGTTGTACCCTTCTTGCATGCGTCTCTAATTTCCTGTTTAATGCCCTCCCCTACATCTTCAATACTGTTTGGGGGCCTATAGACAACCCCCACCAAGTTTTTCTGCCCCTTGGTGTTTCTTAGCTCCACCCATACAGACTCCACATTGTGATTTTCTGAGCCAATATCCTTCCTCACTGTTGCATTGATTTCCTCCTTTACTAACAATGCTACCCCACCTCCTTTCCCTTTTTGCCTGTCCTTCCTAAATATTGAATACCCCTGGATGTTCAGTTCCCATCCTTGGTCACCCTGCAGCCATGTCTCAATAATCGCAACTATATCATAACCGTTACTATCTATCTGCGCTGTTAATTCATCTACCTTATTGCGAATGCTCCGCGCATTAGGACACAATGCCTTTAGACTTGTCTTTTTAAGATTGCTAGTCATCTTAGCTTTATTTTGCACTATGGCCCGATTTGTTTTTCGTCCTTGTTTTCTCTGCCTTCCACAATTGCTTCTTCCCTTTCTGTCTTTTGTTTCTATCCTTGTTTCCCCCTCCTCTGTCTCCCTGCTCAGGATCCCATCCCCCTGCCATTCTAGTTTAAACCTTCCCCAACAGCACCAGCATACACCCCCATGAGGACATCGGTCCTGGTCCTGCTTAGGTGTAACCCATCCCGCTTGTACAGGTCCCACCTTCCCCAGAACCAGTCCCAATGTCCCAGGAATCTAAATCCCTCCCTCCTACACCATCCCTGCAGCCACGCATTCATCTGGTCTATTCTCCTGTTCCTATACTCACTAGCATGTGGCATTGGTAGTAATCCTGAGATCACTACCTTTGAGGTCCTGCTTTTTAATTTATCTCCTAACTCCTTAAATTCACCTTGCAGGACCTCATCCCTTTTTTTAAACCTACGTCGTTGGTACCGATATGGACCACGACTACTGGCTGTTCACCCTCCCCCTCCAGAATGCCCTGCAGCCGCTCCGTGACATCCTTGACCCTAGCACCAGGGAGGCAACATACCATCCTGGAGTCACGTTTGCGGCTGCAGAAACGCCTATCTGTTCCCCTTACAATTGAATCCCCTATCACTATAGCCCTGCCACTCTTCTTCCTCCCCTCCTGTGCAGCAGAGCCACCCGTGGTGCCCCGAACCTGGCTCTTGCTGCTTTCCCCTGATAAGCCATCTCCCCAACAGTATCCAAAGCAGTATATCTGTTTGAGGGGGAGATGGCCCCAGGGGACTCCTGCTCTACCTGCCTAGTCCTTTTACTCTGCCTGGCGGTCACCCATTTCCTTTCTGCCTGCATAATCTTTACCTGCGGTGTGACCACCTCACTGAACGTGCTATCCATTATAATCTCAGCATTGCGGATGCGCCACAGTGAATCCACCCGCAGCTCCAGCTCCGAAATGTGGTTAGCCAGTAGCTGCAGCTGGACACACGTCCTGCACACGTGGTCGCCAGGGACACCTGTAGTGTCCATGACTTCCCACATAGTGCAGGAGAAGCATATCACGGGTGCGAGCTCTGCTGCCATGACTTGCCTTAGATTTACAATGCGTTCACCTCCCGGACTCTCCTTTTACACTACGCTCACCACTCGGACTCTCCTTTTACACTGCGCTCACCTCTCGGACTCTCCTTTTACACTGCGCTCACCTCTCGGACTCTCCTTTTACACTGCGCTCACCTCTCGGACTCTCCTTTTACACTGCGCTCACCTCTCGGACTCTCCTTTTACACTGCGCTCACCTCTCGGACTCTCCTTTTACACTGCGCTCACCTCTCGGACTCTCCTTTTACACTGCGCTCACCTCTCGGACTCTCCTTTTACAATGCGCTCACCTCTCGGACTCTCCTTTTACACTGCGCTCACCTCTCGGACTCTCTTCCGGCTCTCCAGACTTTCCTTTTACACTGCGCTCACCTCTCGGACTCTCCTTTTACACTGCGCTCACCTCTCGGACTCTCCTTTTACACTGCGCTCACCTCTCGGACTCTCCTTTTACACTGCGCTCACCTCTCCGAATCTCCTCTCGCTCTCGGACTCTCCTTTTACACTGCGTTCACCTCGCGGACTCTCCTCGCTCTCGGACAAAGCATTCGTAACAAGATAGATGAATTAATCGCACAAATGGAGATAAATGGGTTTGATCTAGTCGCTATTACTGAGTCGTGGTTGCAGGGTGACCAAGATTGGGAACTAAATATCCCAGGGTACTTGACTTTTAGAAAAGATAGGCAAAATGGAAACGGCCGGGGTGGGGGTGGGGGTGGGGGCCCTGATAATAAAGGATGAGATAAGGACAGTAATGAGAAAGGATCTTCGCTCAGAAAATCAGGGTGTAGAATCAGTATGGGTGGAGCTAAAAAATAACAAGGGGCAGTAAACACTGATGGGAGTAGTTTGCAAGCCCCCTGACAGTATTTATATTGTTGGACAGAGTATAAATCAGGAAATTGGAGGAGCACGTAACAAGGGTAATGCAATAATCATGGGTGACTTTAATCTTCATATAGAATGGGCAAACTAAATGGCAAAAGTAGTTTGGCGGTCGAGTTCATGGAATGCATTCGAGACAGTTTTCTAGAACAATATGTCGAGGAACCAACAATGGAGCAGGCTATTTTAGATGCAGTAGTGTGTAATAAGATGCATTAATTAGTAACGTTATAGTTAAGGATCCTCTGGGGCAGAGTGATCATAATATAGAATTTCATACTGAGTTTGAGAGTGATGTAGTTAAGTCCAAAACTAGGGTCTTAAATTTAAATAAAGCCAATTATATAGGTACGAGGGATGAGTTGGCTAAGGTAGAGTGGGAAATTAGATTAAAAGATATGTCAGTTGATAAGCAATGGCGAACATTTAAAGAAATAATTCATCATTCTCAATGAATATACATTCCCTTGAGGAATAAAAACTCCACGGGAAAAGTGATCCAACCGTGGCTAACTAGAGAAGTTAAGGATGATATTAGATTAAAAGAAAAGGTTTACAATGTTGCCAAAAAGAGTAGTAAGCCTGAGGATTGGGAGGGTTTTAGAAATCAGCAAAGAATGGCCAAGAAATTGATAAAGAGGGAAAAAATTGAATGAGAGCAAACTAGCAAGAAATATAAAATCAGATTGTAAGAGCTTCTACAAGTATGTGAAAAGGAACAGATTAGCAAAAGTAAACCTGGGTCCCTTAGAGACAGAGACAAGAGAAATTATAATGGGGGATAAGGAAATGGCAGAGACATTAAACAAATATTTTGTATTTGTCTTCACAGTAGAAGACACAAAAAAAATCAGAAATAGTGGGGAACCAAGGGTCTAGCGAGTGAGGAACTTCAAGTAATTAAGATTAGTAAAGAAAAAGTACTGGAGAAATTAATGGGACTAAAAGCCGACAAATCCCCTGGACCTGATGGCCTACATCCTAGGGTTTTAAGAGATGGCTACCGAGATAGTGGATACATTGGTTTTGATTTTCCAGAATTCCCTAGATTCTAGAATAGTCCCCGTGGATTGAATGGTAGCAAATGTAACCTCACTATTCAAGAAAGGAGGGAGAGAGAAAACAGGGAACTATAGGCCAGTTAGCCTGGTTTCAGTCGTAGGGAAAATGCTGGAATCTATTAAGGATGGAGTAACAGGATACTTAGAAAATCATAATATGATTAGGCAGAGTCAACACGGTTTTATGAAAGGGAAATAGTCTTTGACAAATCTAATACAAGTCTTTTGAGGATGTAACTAGCAGGGTAGATAAGGGGGAAACCAGTGGGTGTAGTATATTTGGATTTTCAAAAGGCATTTGATAAGACGCCACACGAGGTTGTTACACAAAATTAGGGCTCATGGAATTGGGGCTAAGATATTAGCAGGGATTGAGGATTGGTTAACGGACAGAAAACAGAGAGTCGGAATAAACGGGTCATTTTCGGGTTGGCAGGTGTTATCTAGTGGGGTGCCGCAGGGATCAGCGCTTGGGCCTCAGCTATTTACAATATATATCAATGACTCAGATGAGGGGACCGAGTGTAATGTATTCAAGTTTGCTGATGATACAAAGCTAGGTCGGAAAGTAAGAACATAAGAACATGAGAAATAGGAGCAGGAGTAGGCCATACAGCCCCTTGAGCCTGCTCCGTCATTCAATCAGATCATGGCTGATCTTCAACCTCAACTCCACTTCCCTGCCATATCTCCATATCCCTTGATGCCCTTAGTGTCCAAACATTGAGTATATTCAAGACTGAGATCGATCAATGATTGAGCATCCACAGCCCTCTGAGATAGAGAATTCCAAAGATTCACGACCCTCAGTGAAGAAATTTCTCCACATCTCAGTCCTACATGTCCTCAGTCTTGAGACTATGCCCCCTAGTTCTAGACTCTCCAGCCAGGGGAAAGAGTCTCTCAGCATCTACCTGTCAAGCCCCCTCAGAATCTTATACATTTCAGTAAGATCACCTCTCATTCTTCTAAACTCCAGAGAATATAGGCCCATTCTACTCAATCTATCCTCATCGGACAACCCATCCTCTAGGATAAAGACTTGGTTTGTCTTTTTTATGGCTTCATTAACCTGCGACGCTGCTTTTAGTGATTTGTGTATCTGTACCCCAGATCCCTTTGCTTCTCTACCCCATTTAGACTTGTTATCCAAGCAGTATGTGGCCTCTTTATTCTTCCCACCAAAATGGACCACCTCACACTTACCTACATTGAAATTTATTTGCCAATTATTTATTGCCCAATAGTTACAACCTTCTAATAGTTGTTGTCCCAGATCTCAAGATTCATCAAGTGCTATATAATGGACATCTGACTTCCTTGTGGTTACTATCCTACACAGAGGCAGCTAGCAATGTTACAGCCACCTTCATATTCTAGATCTACTAATCTTACTTGAATCTTGCACTAAGCTTCATTGGAACAGTGTACGAGGCCAATGTCAGAGTGGGAATGGGAGGGGGAGTTTAAGTGGAGAGCAACAAGTCCTCACATAATAGGTTTTGGCAAAGGGACAAGCCTGCCATAAGGTGACACCCACTTCAGCCAACAGCAGTCTCTTCCACACTGAGGAAACCAAATGCAGATTTGGTGATCACTTCGCCAAAAACCTTCATTTTGACTGCAAGTGCGATCCCAAGCTACTTGTTGCTCTCCACTTAAACAACTCCTCCCATTCCCACTCTGACCTCCTGTCATTGGCCTCTTACACTGTTCCAATGAAGCTCAGTGCAAGATTCTAGAACAATATCTTATCTGTCTCCTACAGACCCTGCAACCCTGAAAAATTCAAAGAAAATGGACAAAAAGAATAATCATAATTCTTTTAACTTCTGCTTTTAAAAAGATGTCCCAACACTGAGACTTCTTATTTTAACACAATCTGTTTTCTTTCCGGCATTTATGCGACGGAACCCTGCAACTCTGGACCTGGAGGATATAGACAGGCTGGTGGCATGAGCGGACACGTGGCAGATTAAATTTAACGCAGAAAAATGTGAAGTAATACATTTCGTAGGAAGAACGAGGAGAGGCAATATAAACTGGAGGGCACAACTCTAAAAGGGGTACAGGAACAGAGAGATTTGGGAGTATATGTACACAAATCGTTGAAGGTGGCAGGGCAGGTTGAGAAAGCGGTTAAAAAAGCATACGGGATCTTGGGCTTTATAAATAGAGTCATAATGTACAAAAGTATGGAAGTCATGATGAACCTTTATAAAATACTGGTTTGGCCACAACTGGAATATTGTGTCCAGTTCTGGGCACCGCACTTCAGGAAAGATGTGAAGGCCTTAGAGAGGGTGCAGAAGAGATTTAATAGAATGATTCCAGGGATGAGGGATTTTAGTTACGTGATGAACTGGAGAAGCTGGGGTTGTTCTCCTTGGAACAGAGACAGTTCCGAGGATATTTGATAGAGGTATTCAAAATCATGAAAGGTCTAGACAGAGAGAAACTGTTCCCATTGGTGGAAAGGTCAAGGACCAGAGGACATAGATTTAAAAGCAATTGGCAAAAGAATCAAAGGTGACATGAGGAAAAACTTTTTTACGTAGCGAGTGGTTAGGATCTGGAATGCACTGCCTGAGGGGGTGGTGGAGGCAGATTCAATCATGGCCTTCAAAAGGGAACTGGATAAGTATTAAAAGGAAAAAAATTGCAGGGCTACAGGGATAGGGCAGGGAGTGGGACTGACTGGATTGTTCTTGCATAGAGCCGGCGCGAACTCAGTGGGCCAAATGGCCTCCTTCCGTGCTGTAACCTTTCTATGATTCTATGTCCATGTTTATACTGCCTTGTTCTAGTCTCCAGTCAGGGTTGTTGGAGACCGATTCCGAGGAACATGACCTCGTGTTTATTTGCTTGCAGACTAGGGAATTTGACACAACATTGCTTAGGTGCATCAGCATGCTCACTTCATATGCTATTGTGCATCAGAACACCAGGACACCAACTTACTGAACTGGATCAGCATGTTTAGCAAGCCAATGAGGAAACATAGAAACATAGAAAATAGGAGCAGGAGTAGGCCATTCGAGCCTGCTCCGCCATTCAATATGATCATGGCTGATCCTCTATCTCAAAACCATATTCCCGCTCTCTCCCCATATCCCTTGATGCCTTTTGTGTCTAGAAATCTATCCAGCTCCTTCTTAAATATATTCAGTGACTTGGCCTCCACTGCCTTCTGTGGTAGAGAATTCCACAGGTTCACCACCCTCTGAGTGAAGAAATTTCTCCTCATCTCAGTCCTAAATGTCCTACCCCATATCCTGAGACTGTGACCCGTCGTTCTGGAACCCCCCCCCAGCCAGGGGAAACATCCTTCCTGCATCCGGTCTGTCTAGCCCTGTCAGAATTTTATATGTTTCAATGAGATCCCTTCTCATTCTTCTAAACTCTAGTGAATACAGGCAGAGTTGACCCAACCTCTTCTCATATAACAGTTCTGCCATCCCAGGGATCAGTCTGGTGAACCTTTGCTGCACTCCCTCTATGACAAGTATATCCTTTCTTAGGTAAGGAGACCAAAACTGCACACAATACTCCAGGTGTGGTCTCACTAAGGCCCTGTATAACTGCAATAAGACATCCTTGCTCCTATACTCAAATCCTCTTGCAATGAAGGCCAAGAAGTATTTTTTCGAACGGTAGATTAGGCGACCCATGATAAAGTGAGTCCCCACTCCCACTGGCTGTTTGAATTGTGCCATCTTACTCAATAGCACTATGAAAAGGTAAAAGCACCTTTTATCTATACAAATTTCTTTTATGCTGTAATTTCAGATAGATAGCTCCTTCTCATATTGTACGTTATTTTAGCTTTCCCTTTTCTCCTCCACTTCATGTCATTCCCTCTTTAGCCAATATTTTATTCTATCATCGAGAATGAGTTACTGATCCTACTTATACTACATCCCATATTCTTGTACCTATGCGCTGTCTTCCCCATCTTTGTTGAGTCAATTAAAAGATTTATTGGCTCCTGCAGTATTAATCTCATTGCTGTTCCAACAGGCAAGGAAATCTAATGCCATATATGATAGTAAGTATAACAGAGAGAGATTTTCTTTGAAAACAGTATTAATGTTACTCTGGTTTATCCTAAAAAATATGTTTACTGAAATCTTAATATAAGGGATATAGACAGGTTAAGTGAGTGGGCAAGAAGGTGGCAGATGGAGTATAATGTGAGCTTGGTAGGGAGAATGGAAAAACAGAATATTTTTTAAATGGTGAGAAACTATTAAATGTTGGTGTTCAGAGAGGCTTGCGTGTCCTCATACAAGAAACACAAAAAGTTAGTACGCAGGTACAGCAAGCAATTAGGAAGGCAAATGGCATGTTATACTCCAAACCCCTTGCAATAAAGGCCAAGAGTAAGGAAGTCTTACTACAATTGTACGGGGCTTTGGTGAGACCTCACCTGGAATCCTGTGTACAGTTCTGGTCTCTTTATCTAAGGAAGGATATACTTGCCTTAGAGGCGGTGCAACGAAGGTTCACTAGATTAATTCCTGGGATGAGAGGGTTGTCCTATGAGGAGAGATTGAGTAGAATGGACCTATACTCTCTGGAGTTTAGAAGAATGAGAGGTGATCTCATTGAAACATAAAAGATGCTGAGAGGGCTTAACAAGGTAGAGGCTGAGAGGTTGTTTCCCCTGGTTGTAGAGTCTAGAACTAGGGGGCATAGTCGCAGGATAAGAGGTTGGCCATTTAAAACTGAGATGAGGAGGAATTTCTTCATTCAGAGGACTGAGATTCTTTGGAATTCTCTACCCCAGAGGGCTGTGGATGCTGAGTCGTTGAGTATATTCAAGGCTGAGATGGATAGATTTTTGGACTCTAGGGGAATCAAGGGATATGAGGATTGGGCAGGAAAGTGATTCTGATTGAATGGCAGAGCAGGCTCGAGGGGCCTTTTGGCCTACTCCTGCTCCTATTTCTTATGTTCTTATTAAAGGTAACACAGAGTTATGGTTCATTTTCCATTGTTGCATTAATGGGTGAAAATATCCTAGTAACGATTTTTCTAGTTTACTAAGCACTTGTGACCACAATATTGCAAATTAACAATCACTTTACGTGACAATCGCTTTACAACGTGACAATTGTGCACGAGCATCACCGTGTCTCCAGCAGTTATCAATATGCAGTATTTTAATGACTTACCATTTTAAGAAAATCTGCAATGTACAATGTTAGTGATATGAAGGATACCTGCACGGATGTGTTTCTTCATAGACAGTATTCATACAGGCAACCCCTCTGCATTGGCCTCAAAACTTTTTTCGAACTTTCATCTTAGTGTTGCAGATATTTAACCTACATTTTTGATTTGGCTTCTGACTGCTACATTATAAACTTGCATCTAAATCAAATTCCTTCAACTGGGTGAATACTGATTAGGGACAACATCCCTATTTTCTCAGGGGAATTTACTAACAGTTAAATCACAAATGATTTTCGAAAGCTATATCTATTTATGGCTAACCAATAGCACAACCAGTCTTACAGCAACCACTCCACAACAGACACATTACTAGCAGGTTGTCCATATTATCCACTGTGTTCATCTATTTCAGTAACACACCCTACAGTACAGGGAAAGCTAGCTAAATAGTGGAGGAGTGAAATGTCTCACTCCTTAACAATTCCAGTGCTTTCATTATTCCACTGGGAAGGATGCAAAGAATGCCCTACCTTTTTACATCTTGCATTATAGTGCAGCCCAATGCTTTGTGACTGAATGCTGGAAAAACTTAGACCAGAACCAAATATATCGCAACAAGATCCCCACTTAGCCAACATAACACATTGTACAGACAATCTATACTAGCTGATCTCCTGTAGCATTGCTCATCACAAGTTGGAGGCTACACAGTTGTGAGAAATCAAATATTCTTTCTCTGTAATCTACTGAAATCTGCTGTTTCGTCTTGCTTCGGATTAATTGCGCTCGTTAACAAACTGGATTTGCAGTTTCATAGCCTGAGACATACAGTCCATCAGAGTGCCATTTGTCTCAGATGGAGATGACAGGGCACCTTGTACTATTTTCAGTCAGCATGTTAGCAGCATACCACGCTATACTATCAGATTGTTTAAGTGTAAGATCATTTATCGGTTCCTAGGAAACAAGAGGTTGCCTACTGAAGCAGTCCTTTGCACTGGGAATGAGAAAATATATCAGGTGAGAGCCTGAACCATTACAGAGACAAAGAAATACAAAACTTAAGAATGATTAAAGTTGCATCTTTCCCTCTTTACCAAATATCTCTGGCACATTACCCAGTGGTAAAAGTCTAAATTAAAAATGCTAAATTAAACATGTTCAAGTTTATTGAGAATCTGCCTCCAAACTTGAATAATGGTACAGGGTTGCTGGAAATTGTCACTCTCCTGTTGTTTTTGAGTTGTCTCTCAGAAATAAAGTAAACAATTTTACAACACCAAGTTATAGTCCAGCAATTTTATTTTAAATTCACAAGCTTTCGGAGGCTACCTCCTTCCTCAGGTGAACGATGTGGAAATGAAATCCTCGAAATGAAGTCGCATTTATAATTCACAGAACAATGCTTGGTGATAACAGACAGTTTTTTCAACTGCCCGTTGCAGTTGAAAAAACTGTCTGTTATCACCAAGCATTGTTCTGTGAATTATAAATGCGACTTCATTTCGAGGATTTCATTTCCACATCGTTCACCTGAGGAAGGAGGTAGCCTCCGAAAGCTTGTGAATTTAAAATAAAATTGCTGGACTATAACTTGGTGTTGTAAAATTGTTTACAATTGTCAACCCCAGTCCATCACCGGCATCTCCACATCAGAAATAAAGTACATATAGGACAGGACAAGGCCACTCCGCCTTTCTTGCCTGCAGTGAATTTAAGTCTCTCCTTTCTCTGCAAACGAATCCCATTTTCCTGCTTTCTATTTTAATATTCTTTAATTATCTTTAATTAATATCACCATTTGTGGCAAAGCATTCCATTTTTTTTAAAATTCATTTTTGGGATATGGGAGTCACCAGCAAGGCCCATATTGCCCATCTCTAGTTGCCCTTGAAAAGGTGGTAGTGAGCCACCATCTTGATTATTCCACATTGCAATAACTGTGTGTGGTAAAAGTTTCTTTAATTTGTACTTTTACGTGTCTAGTGATCATCTTGAGATCATAGCCTCTTGTCTTTGATTTGCCATCCAATATAATCCTCCTCGATATTCTCAGTTCGAGAGAATATACCTCTAGTTGCTCTCATCTTTCCATGTATTTCAGACCCCCTCGTCCCTGGTATCATCTTGATAAAACTGTACTGCAATTTCTACAGATATTATATAGTTAGGAGCCCAAAACTTCACAGAGTATTCCAGATGTGAGTTAAGCGCTTTTTTGCTTTTGTATTCAATCCCTCTTGACATAAATCCAAAATCCCAAATCCCATTTGCCTTCCTAATTACTTTATTAACCTATTAATCCACTTTTAGGCATCTATGTATCTGCACACCTAGTTCCCTTTATTCCTCAACTGCATTGAGAAATTTAACATTTATGGTATATTTCCATTCTTCTTCCCAAAATGTATTACTTTACACTTTTTTGTATTAAACTACACCTGCCACTTGTTTGCCCATTGTCCTGTTTATGTCCTCCTGCATTCTGCCTGCCAGTTGCTATTCCTCTGATTTTGGTGTCAGCAAACCTGGATATCCACTCTTTATATCGAAGTCCATGGCATTCATTCATATATGCACACATACATACATACATAAATACATGTATAAGTGATCCCAACAGCTATCTGTCAGGCTACCCTGACTTTCTAAAAAAACATCGATGTACCACCACCCTTTTCTGTCTGTCTTCCAGCCATCTCTCTTTCCATACCACCATTTTCCCTTTCATGCTCTGGGCCCTAATTTTCTCAACCAACTTCTTACGCGGCACTCTATTAAAAGTTTTCCAGAAGTCCACATAAACTGCATCTATCACATCTCATCCTCCTCATCCCCCATGTATACTTTCCATTATCCTCTCCAAAAAACAATGTTGGTGGTATAGTGAGGGGGAGGGGGGGCTGGTAAGTGCTACAGTTTTTTGGGGTGAGGGAAGGTAAAGGAGAGTGAATGCTTTAGCTTTCATGAATTCTCTTCACCACCTCCCCTGCAGAAATTTAGGTGAGCACTTTCTCAGTGCTGAGCAGAGAAGCCTGAGTTTGTTAAAGCCCTAATCCATTTATACTGCTATGTCAAAATTAAAATATATTCTTTCTTTTCTTCCATCTTCCTTCCCCCATGAGCATGGATCCAGAATATAGAGCCATTCAGGAAAAAAGTCAAAGTTTAATACAATGATGATTCAGTTTTAAACTAAAAGCCTTGTTTTGGTGGCGTCAGGAGAATTAATATAGCTGTGATGAGTACTGTTGGGTACAAGAGAGGTTTTTTTTTCTTAGAGACTGTGAACTACCTGAGGCCTCAAAACCCTCAATCAGTTCACAGTAAGCAATATGAATCCTGTTACATGATCAGATACAAACAAAGATACGAACACCCGACTGTGTAAAGTGAAAGAAACATCTAGCAGACAACATTTTAGTTTATCTTTTTTCAGATACAACATGCTTTAATGTTAAGTAGAAATGGATAGCTGATTTCCAGCATAAGAACATAAGAGATAGGAGCAGGATTAGGCCATTTGGCCCTTCGAGCCTGCTCCGCCATTCAATGAGATCATGGCTGATCTGATTCTGGCCTCAACTCCACTTTCCCGCATGTTCCCCATATCCTTTGACTCCCTTGCTGATCAAAAATGTGTCTAACTCAACCTTGAATATATTCAATGACTCAGCCTCCACCACTCTTTGGGGCAAAGAATTCCAAAGGTTCACAACCCTCAGAGAAGAAATTTCTCCTCATCTCCGTCTTAAATGGGCGACCCCTTATTCTGAGACTATGCCACCTAGTTTGAGATTCCCCTATGAGGGGAAACATCTTCTCAGCATTTACCCTGTCAAGCTCCCTCTTATATGTTTCAACAAGATCTCCTCTCATTCTTCTAAACTCCAGTGAGTATAGGCCCAACCTGCTCAATCTTTCCTCATAAGAAAACCCTTCCATACCCGGAATCAACCCAGTGAACCTTCTCTGAACCGTCTCCAATGCAAGTATATCCTTCCTTAAATAAGGTGACCAAAACTGTACACAGTACTCTAGGTGTGGTCTCACCAGCACCCTGTACAGTTGTAGCAAGACGTCCCTGCTTTTATACTCCATCCCCCTTGAAATAAAGGCCAATATTCCATTTGCCTTCCCAATTACCTACTGCACCTATATGCTAACTTTTTGTGTTTCATTTACGAGGACATCCAAATCCATCTGTACTGCAGCATTCTGTAGTCTTTCTATATTTATATAATATTTTGGTTTTTCATTCTTCCTACCAAAGTGGATGACTTCACATTTTTCCACATTATACTCCATCTGCCAAATTTTTCCCCACTCGCTTAACCTATCTATATCCCTTTGCAGACACTTTGTGTCCTCCTCACAACTTACTTTTACACCTATCTTTTTATCATCAGCAAATTTGGCCACAGTACACTCGCTTCCTTCATCCAAGTCACTGATATAGATTGTAAATAATTAAGGCCCCAGCACTGATCACTGCGGCACCCCA
The DNA here is from genome assembly GCF_035084215.1 of Heptranchias perlo. NCBI lineage: Eukaryota > Metazoa > Chordata > Chondrichthyes > Hexanchiformes > Hexanchidae > Heptranchias > Heptranchias perlo. Next base: position 1,571,053 of record NC_090352.1, on the reverse strand, counting down.
CTAGTTACAGATTGCCATCCTGAGACTGACCCCTTCATCCCGACTCTCTGTTTTCTCTTAGTTAGCCAATCCTCTATCCATGCCAATATATTACCCCCAACACCATGAGGTCTTACCTTGTGCAGTAACCTATTATGTGGCACCTTACGGAATGCCTTTTGGAAATCCAAATACACCACATCTACTGGTTCCCCTTTATCCACCCTGCTTGTTACTTAAAAAACTCTAATAAATTTGTCAAACACCATTGCGCCTTCAGAAAACCATGTTGACTCTCCTTGAATTTATTTTGAGTCTCTAAATGTCCTGCTACTACTTCCTTAATAATCGATTCTAGCATTTTCCCAATGACAGATGTTAGGCTAATTGGCCTATAGTTACCTGCTTTCCATCTCCCTCCTTTCTTGAATAGGGACGTTATCTTTGAGGTTTTCCAAACCGCTATGAACTTTCCAGAATCTAGTGACTTTTGGAAGATTACAACCAATGCATCCTCTACCTCAGTAGCCACTTCTGAGACCCTCGGATGCAAGCCATCAGGTCCAGGGGACTTGTCAGCTTGCAAATCCATTAGTTTGCCTAGTACTTTTTCTCTAGTGATAGTGATTGTTTTTAGATCCTCCCTCCCCTTTGCCCCTTGATTATTTACTATTATTGGTATGCTTTCAGTGTCTTCTACTGTGAAGACAGATACAAAATATCTGTTCAATGCTTCTGCCATTTTCTTGTTTTCCATTATTATTTCCCCAGTCTCATCCTCTAAGGAACCTATTCTTACTTTAGCTACTCTCTTCCTTTTTATATACTTGTAAAAGCTCTTACTGTCAGTTTTTATATTTCTTGCTAGTTTACTCTCATAATCTATTTTCTCCCTCTATTATTTTTTTACTCCTCCTTTGCTGGTTTCTAAAGTTTTCCCAATCTTCGGGCTTACCGCTAAACTTTGCCACGTTGCATGCCTTTTCTTTTAACTTGATACCATCCTTAACTTCCTTAGCCACGGTTAGTACATCCTTCTCGTGGAGTCTTTCCTCCTTACTGGGATATATTTTTGTTGAGAGTCATCAAATATCTTTTTAAATGTCTGCCATTGCTTATCCACCGTCATACCTTCTAATCTGTTTTCCCAGTAAACTTTAGCCAACTCTGTCCTCATGCCATTGTAATTGCCCTTATTTAGGTTTAATACAGTAGTTTCAGATTCAAGATCCTCACTCTCAAACTGAATGTGAAATTCTATCATATTATGATCACTGTTTCCTAAGGGATCCTTTCCTTTGAGGTCATTAATTAATCCTGTCTCATTACCCATTACCAGATCTAAAATGGCCTGTTCCCTGGTTGGTTCCACAATGTATTGTTCTAAGGAACAGTCTCAAATACACTATTAACTCATCCTCAGGGCAACTTTTGCCAATTTGATTTGTCCAATCTATATGAAAGTTAAAATCGCCCATGATTATTGAATTACCTTTTTTACAAGCCCCCATTATTTCTTGATTTATATTTTGCCCTACAGCGTAGCTACTGTTAGGGGGCCTATAGACTACTCCAGTGATTTCTTATCCTTGCTATTTCTTACCTCCACCCAAACTGATTCTACACCTTGATCTTCTGAGCCCAGATCATTTCTTACTATTGTACTAATTTCATCCTTTATTAACAGAACTACCCCACCACCTTTTCCTTTCTTCCTATCCTTCCGAAATGTCAGATACCCCTGCATCTGCAGTAATTTGCTTTTGAAAGGATAGCTGATCCTAGGTTGGATCAACTTCTATCGTGTTCCTCTCCATCTCGCCAATCCTTATTTTCCATGCCATCCTACACTGCACCCCCATAATCGCACGCGTCTCATCTAATAATGTATCCCCTCACTAATAAACTGGTTTTCTTTCCCCCTAACTGTGGTACTCCCCTTTACCCAAAACCTGCGATAGATCACCTGATTTTTTCACACACACGCAAACAAAATATAGCAAACCCACAAAATATTTTAAATATGAGTAAATATTTTAGAATAAAATCAGACATTTTAAGTCCTCTTTTTCTGAACGCTAAACTTTCCTTCCTTACATTCACACATGACACAAGTACCATATGATGGTAATTTAAAATGAAAAAGAGAATCAAAAAGGCCAACTCATGTCAATTCATATCACTCATCTTTCTTGTCTCATCAATGACATGCTGACAGTGTCACCCCCTCGGCATTTTGCTTAAAATGTTTGAAGAACATTGCAAAAAAAAAAATCAACTCTGAAAGATGAAAATGCCCCTTCCAACAAAGAACTGCAAAGCACCACCCAAAAACCGTTACACTGAGGGTAGGACGGTAAAACTGCACAGCCTACACTGGCAATTCCTTTTAATTTATTTCGCTATAGAAATGCTTTGTGGACAGAGGGCAGTCATCCTCCTTGGCTTCTTGCAATTATTTGCTCAGTAGTTAGAGCTGATGGAACCGATTATCTCACCCTCTAAAGAAATCTACTGTGCCAGATGCCAACAGAAGGATAGAGTACAAAGGAAATGTCTGGTTCTGTTGATTCTACTATCCTGGTGAGAAGTCGTGCATGGATGTGAAACTGTAGTATACCTTTATGACCAGTTAATATTGACTGAATTTCAAAACTATAAATGAAGATTAAACCATATCCAAAAATTGATACAGATGGGAAAATTATTTCAGAGAAACCTGTTTTTAAATCGATGCAAAAACCTACAATTAATTTCCAACGTGAACTGCAGGTAAACTTTCAGGTTCCTTGTTAAATATATATTAATATGTTTGAAAATCTGTGCATATATTCAATCTGTTATTAAATCTATGCTGTTTCCCTTTGTTCTTGTTGAATTGTCGACACTAACGTGGTCATGAGTTGAAACTTTGCCGTGTCCTCTTCAATTCATGATCTTATTCTTTGGAACAGTGAGAATCAGGAGATTACAAAATCTTTCAATAAAACTCGTTAAATTTAAGGACCTGCCACAGTCAATAGCACTAAAAGGAATGGGCATGAGAACACTGTGGGAGTCTGACTTCCTAATGATCATGGGAGCAACTCAAGGAGCATTTCAGAGGTTACCCTCAATAATCCAGGAACCTGAGATGGTACAAGGGGAAGACTGGGGCATATACAAAGGGAGCTAGCAGTGGGAGAGCAGCTTCAAAGCATGTGCCAAATCATGGCCAATGAGGGAACGTCTAAACAGAATGCAGTGAAGGACTGGTCAAAGGCAAAGGAAAACCAGGAAATTTGAAGAGAAAAGACTGCAAAATGGGAGGAAGAGAATCTTGGACGATTAACTCAGAGATAACAGACCAGAAAGGCTAATTGCAAAAAGAATAATTGGAGGAAGTGAGGGAAACTTTAGGGAATAAGAACAAAGTAAACAGAGGCTGGACGAGAAGGAAGATGAATAATCCACAATGCCGCATTCATTTCGAGTGATCAGCGAAACAAATTCCACTGTGGGCCAGCAACTAATGAGAAAGGCTACTTTTTTATGTTGCTGCATTATACATATTAGAACAGTTTCATGCTCTGGACGAACTACTGTTCTACAAAGGTGAAGGAGGAGCAATTATTAAATATATAAGAGTGTAGTGAAATAGAATGTATGGAGGACGTGTAATAAGCTTTTCTCACCATTAACATAGCCTTAATCTGCCAATTTTCACATTTCTTACTGACTATAATCCATGTAGATAAGTGCACTCTGCTGGTATGGTTGATGAATTTGACATTTTTTCCCTGCAATCTCCAGTAATGGGTTTCTACACCCAGCAGGTAACGCCTCAGGATTTACAGCTAATTGCAGTAATTAAAAGGTTGGGTTTTCAAATGGTGTAAGCAGCTGGTTGACTAAGCAAAAGAAATAAGAGCATAAATACAGCACAAGATTCGCAGGGTTTTTATATATTAAAATTTGGGAGCACTGATGAAATTAGAGTACTTTGGGTGGCGACGGATATAGAACATGGTGAAATTAGGCAAAAAATAAAAGACAAGGTTAGAAAAGAGGAAGGTTTTTTCAGATCCTTAAATGAACAAAACCTTCAAGCATAAAACAAATTAATGAAGAAGCAATGAATCAAAAGCCTCTGGCAAATTTTAACTAAACAAAGTTCTTTGGAATATGCACTGGTACCCTAACAATTTCCTATCTGTGCATAACTGTTACAATATCCCACCTACATACATCTGAAATAATTTCTAAAATTTTCAATCAGAGAAAGTCAATACAAAAATATTATCGCTGGCACACTGTAGAGGATTCTGCCTATTGGGACATCAAAGAGTGTTAACTTTCTAAAAATGCATCCTTCCACTGCGAGAATGCAGCTACGTGTTAATGCCAACAGCCTGTGATTCAGATATCAGATACTGTGTTAAACACAATTTTCAACTGTATTTTGTAACAAGGCAATAATCAAAAGATGTATTCCACACACAACAGTGAGTTGACTCGTACTAAAATCAGCACGTAAGTAATTCTCCTTCATAAAAGCATTGATTTGAGTACATAAGAAATAGAAGCAGGAGTAGGTCATATGGCCCCTTGAGCCTGCTCCGCTATTTAATAAGATCATGGCTGACCTTCGACCTTAACTCCACTTTCCTGTCTGATCCCCATATCCCTCGATTCCCCTGGAGTCCAAAATTCTATCTACCTCAGCCTTGAATATACTCAACGACTCAGCATCCACAGTCCTCGGGTGTAGAGAATTCCACAGATTCGAAACCTCTGAGTGAAGAAATTCCTCCTCATCTCAGTCTTGAATGGCCGACCCCTTATCCTGCAACTATGCCCCCTAGTTCTAGACTCTCCAGCCAGGGGAAAACAACCTCTCAGCATCTATCCTGTCAAGCCCCCTCAGAATCTTATGTGTTTCAATGCAATCACCTCTCATTCTTCAGTAACACCTACATTCCCATTTTATAGTACAGAAATTGGAAGTTACGGTTCAGGGAATACTGCCCACCCAGCCTCTAAAACATCATTTAAAAATATAACATCTGGAGAATGGAATCTGATACAGCATAATCATCTGAAGTATCAACCCCGTGAACTTATTATGTTTGTCTGAAATCCCCAATTTTTCCAGTTATCCCTTGTAGGACACAGGCAAACCACCTACTACTGTTTCAACACCTCAATTCTATCCCTTCAGAGCATCGACCTTAAGAAAGAACATTGTTAAGTTACTGAAGAAAATAGATAACACAAGTTATTGCCTATTAGTAAATGTAGTAATTAATTGCTGGGGTGCAGTTCCATGGGCTTCAGGCAATTCCACTGGCACTTTGTCCAACTGCCCATTCTTCATGTGTGATCCTCATCAGTGAGCTTCAGGAGGCTATTCAACCAAAAGGGGAATCACAGCAGAGCCGAATCCTGTTGTTGCCTAACACGTACATACATATGGAGTTATGGGATAGTGACCAGTAGTGAGCATTCTGGCTGCTCTGCTCGTATCAGCTAAATCAGCACAGATCAAGGACCTGGGGCCTTTGATCTACAATGGGTACCCACTGAACCAAACATAAGTTTAATGGCAACTGGGCCTCATTAGACAGATACTTGTTTTCTCCCTTCAGTAACTGAAGTGTCAGCCTTGGCTTAGTTAGTAGCACTCTTGCCTCTGACTCTGAAGGTTGCGGGTTCAAGCTCTACTCCCAGAACTTGAGCATGTAATCTAGGTTGACACTTCAGTGCAGCACCGAGGAAGTGTTACATTGTCAAAGGTGCCGTATTTCCATGAGACGCTAAACCGAGAGTCTGAGTCTGCCTATTCAATTGGACATAAAAGATCCCATGGCACTACTAAAAGAACACAGGAGTTCCCTGGTCACCTGGACAACACTTTTCCCTTAAACAACACCACAATGATTATACTTCAAAAGTAATTCATTAGCTGTGAAGCACTTGGGATATCCTGAACGTGACGTATGCTGTACAAATGGATGTTTGTTCTTTAGTTACAAAGTAGGTAGGATGCTCACCTCACACCAGGATCCTGTCCCATCCGTACCTGACACAATCACTTATGTAGCAAACTTTAATCATTTTCATTCAAATAATTCAGATAGTTTGTTACACAAAAGTACTCCACCTCTTCCCCAGTTACTCAAACAGTTTTATTTGAAAATCACAAGCTTTCGGAGCTTACCTCCTTCATCAGGTGAGTGAGTGACGAAGGAGGTAAGCTCCGAAAGCTTGTGATTTTCAAATAAAACTGTTGGACTATAACCTGGTGTTGTAAGATTCCTTAAATTTGTCCACCCCAGTCCATCACCGGCATCTCCACATCCCAGTTACTCAAGGCAATTTCTGCTTTGTGGAAAGAAGCAAGGAAAATCTTGACATAGGAAGGCAATATCAGGATAATCATTCATTTCCTGATTGAAATAATTGTAAAGGGTGATGAACATGATAGATTAACAGCCAAGCTGGTTAAAGTACATGTAACTGAAACATCCAACATGGACGAGAAGATCACATCTCGCATAATGTGACGCATAATAGAACTTTTGCAACATCATGAACACAACTATACATCAGATACTTTTTTTTTTAAATGTCAAAAAATAAATCGAGATGAGTGTGGACTTGTGCCCAGTGCAGGTGATGCAACAGCCCATCACAAGGGAGGAGTGAGACACAAGACTCGGTTACCCTATTCTCTTATTTTCCATTTAGGAACCTTCTTTTATGTTTATATCAAGCTCCTGAACAAAATTTTTATACTTGCGTATGATAACTAACCAATTTGATATTAGCCAATGCTATTTTCTAGAGCTTAAACCACAACCAGTCAGAACTAATTTATATCTTCTAATAATAATCGCAGGCTGTCAGGGGGGATGGTGCATGCCCCCTTTCATGTACTGGATTTCCTTTGCATCTTGCACGTGAGTACATTTCCCATCATCAAGGCTTGGCACAAGCAGCAGTACTATAGCACTTAATAATTTAAAAATGTCACAATTCTTGTTACTAGCACTGCACTGCACTCCTCCAAAACCACTGAATACTGGCATCCAAAACACATTATAAACACTGCTACCATATTCACAAGAGTCACAAAATTTATTTCCAGAGTTACTTTTTTACTTTTTTTTTTCGTCTACAAAATACTTAAATTGGTCTGTAAGTACGAGGGAAAGGTCACACCGCAGCTGATCCTCACCTAGCTTCAGCAAGAAAGTGAGGACTAGAAATTTAAAATAAAATAGTTACTGGCAGAACTGCAATGTTAGCAACTTTATCACTTACATGTATGTTCTTTATACCGAGTTCTTGGAAGCTACAGTACTATAATGAAAACTAACACACCATATCCTACATTCCATTCAGGCGGCTGTGGGTCTCTGCTGCCCATATCCTAACTTGCACCAAGTCCCGTTCACCCATCACCCCTGATGTGCTCGCTAACCTACACTGGCTCCCGATCCGGCAATGCGGCGATTTTAAAATTCTCATTCTTGTTTTCAAATCCCTCCATGGCCTCGCCCCTCCCTATCTCTGCAACCTCCCCCAGCCTTAAAACCCTCCAAGATCTCTGCGCTCCTCCTCTTGCGCATCCCTGATTTTAATCGGCTCCACCACTGGCGGCTATGCCTTCAGCTGCCTAGGTCCTTAAGCTCTGGAATTCCCTCCCTAAACCTCTCTACCTCTCTCCTCCTTTAAGACGTTTCTTAAAACCTATCTCTTTGACCTAGCTCTTGGTCACCTGTACTAATATCTCCTTATGTGGCTCAGTGTCAAATTTTGTTTGATAACGCTCCTGTGAAACGCCTTGGGATGTTTTACTACGTTAAAGGCACTGTATAAATGTAAGTTGTTGTTGTTGCTGTTGGTTCAAGCCCCAGTCTGGGGCTTGAGCACATAATACAGACCGACACTTCAGCGCAGTACTGAGCGAGTACGTCAATTTCGGAGATGCCATCCTTCAGGTGAGATATTAAACCATGGCCCCATTTGCTTGTTCAGATGGACGCTAAGGATCCCATGGCACTATCTGAAGTAACGGAGAGGGCTGATGAGGGTAGTGCAGTTGATGTTGTGCATATGGACTTTCAAAAGGCATTTGATAGAGTATCACATAATAAACCTGTTAGCAAAATTGAAGCACATGGATTAAAAGGGACAGTGGCAGCGTGGATAGGAAATTGGCTAAAAGACAGAAAGCAGAGAGTAATGGTGAACGGTTATTTTTCAGACTGGAAGGAAGTATAGAGTGGTGCTCCCTAGGGGTCAGTATTAGGACCACTGCTCTTTTTGATATATATTAATGACCTGGACTTGGGTATACAGGGTATAATTTCAAAGTTTGCAGATGACACGGAACTCTGAAAAGCAGTACACTGGGAGAAGGATAGTAACAGACTTAAGGACACAGACAGACTGGTGAAATCGGCAGACACATGGAAGATGAAATTTAATGCAGAGAAGTGTGAAATAATGCATTTTGGTAGGAAGAATGAGGAGAGGCAATATAAACTAAATGGTACAATTTTAAAGGGGGTGCAGGATCAGAGAGATCTGGGGATGTACGTACACAAATCTTTGACAGTGGCAAGACAAGTTGAGAAGGATGTTAAAAAGGCATACGGGATCCTTGCCTTTATTAATAGAGATGATGTGGAGATGCCGGTGATGGACTGGGGTTGACAATTGTAAACAATTTTACAACACCAAGTTATAGTCCAGCAATTTTATTTTAAATTCACAAGCTTTCGGAGGCTTCCTCCTTCGTCAGGTAAATGTTCAGGAGCTCCTTGAAGCCTATGTATAAATGCGTAGGCTTCAAGGAGCTCCTGAACATTTACCTGACGAAGGAGGAAGCCTCCGAAAGCTTGTGAATTTAAAATAAAATTGCTGGACTATAACTTGGTGTTGTAAAATTGTTTACATTTATTAATAGACACAGAGAACAAAAGAAAGCAAATTATGCTAAACCTTTATAAATCATTGCTAAGGCACCTGCTGGAATATTGTGTTCAATTCTGGACACCACACTTTAGGAAGGATGTCAAGGCCTTAGAGAGGGTGCAGAGGAGAATTACTAGAATGGTACCAGGGAGAGTTCCATGGAGAGACTAGAGAAGCTGGGGTTGTTCTGCTTAGAACAGAGAAGGTATTGGGGAGATTTAATAGCGGTGTTCAAAATCATGAAGGGTTTCGATAGAGTAAATAATGAGAAACTGTTTCCAGTAGCAGAAGGATTGGTAACCAGAGGACACAGATTTAAGGTAATTGGCAAAAGAACCAGAGGCAAGATGAGGAGAAATATTTTTACACAGCAAGTTGTTGTGATCTGGAATGCACTGCCTAAAAGGGCGGTGGAAGCAGATTCAATAATAACTTCCAATGGAGAATTGGATAAATACTTTAAGGAGAAAAATTTTCAGGGCTATGGAGAACGGGACTAATTGGATAGCTCTTTCAAAGAACCGGCATAGGCACGATGGGCCGAATGGCCTCCTTCTGTGCTCTATGAGTTCTCCTCAACATTCCTCCCTCAACCAACACCACCAAAAAAAATTAATTTGTCATTTATCTCATCCCGTTTGTGGGTCCTTGCTATGTGCAAATTGGATGCTGAGTTTGCCTGGAAGAAACACCTTGTATTTATGTTGTGCCTTTCACATCCTCAGGACATCTCAAAGCACCTCACAGCCAATGAAATACTTTTGAAATGCAGTTACTTGTAGACAAATACAGCAGTCAATTGCATACGGCAAGGTCCCAAGAACAGCCTACAAAGCAGCAATGACTGCACTGCAAAAGTAATTCATTGACTGTGAAACGTTTTGGGACGTCCTGGGAGCACAAAATGCTCTTTAGAAATGTGGCACGTTTCTTCTTTCCCAAGACCTCAAAACTGTGCAACTCCTAGTTCCACAACTCCCTCAGTCTTCCTTTTCTACTAGGGTTCATGTTTTCAAAATTTAAAACCTGGCATCATCTAATCACAACTTCTTGATTCATGTCGTCCTCTCCCCTATGCTTTTTAACGTCAATGATGACTACACTATTGGCTTGGGTTCCCCATCTAGGCTTCTTGATTAAAAAGTGAACTTATTCTTCTACTGAAGAAAGACAGAATCACACGTGCTCTTGGTACCTTGAGGACCACATCAAATGATGAGATCTTTATTTCAAGAACCCTTAGAAATTCTGATTCACTTCACAATTTCAATCTTCACCTCAGCTCCTCCAAATTTACTGCCCTCCTGACCTCCATAAGAAATAGGAGCAGGAGTAGGCCACATGGCCCTTCGAGCCCTGCTCCGCCATTCAATAAGATCATGGCTGATCTTCGACCTCAATTCCACTTACCCGCCTGATCCCCATATCCCTCGATTCTCTTAAGAGTCCAAAAATCTAGCGACCTCCATAAACTTTCTCCCTCCGTACAAATTCTCCTACCCATATTCCAAGCCACGCCCTTGGTTTTGCCATCTCTCATAGCCTTTCTACTCCAGAGATTGCCTTGTTGGCAATAGCAATGGCAATCTCCGACAACTTCCTTGTACCCCTCACCATCCACATCCCCCAAACTCCTTCAGCCCTATTTGATTCAGCATCCACTCCTGGAGAAAGCCTTCCCCCAAATTGCTGATAACCGCACTTTCACATCAGCCTTTGGCCTTCCATTCACAATTCTTCTGTAGCTGTTAATTTGTTTTACTACTCCCTCACCTCTACTTTGATGCCCTTGACCTACCAAAACCTTCATGTCTCCCATCCCTATCATTCCCCAGCACATTCCAAATCTTCACTCCCTCATCCAAGGGGTGCAAGCCAGAACGTATCTGATGCACAATTGGTTTAACCATCCATTGTCAGATTTGGCTCAACCGCATCAAGGGCTATCAACTCTCCCCTGCCAAAACTATCCACTTCTTTGGAGGGCAAAAGTAACCCGAGACTCCTGTGTCTACAACTAACTGCCTCCTTAAATCTCTCTCCTCTGCCCCTCTATCCTCATCTCTAAGAAGTGTGAGCTCATAGATTTCTTGGTCACCAAGACAAAGATCAACCATTCAGCTGCCTTCCCCACTAGGCCAAAGCACTCCCTCCCACTTTAGTCCTGAATCGCTGTCTTTGTCTAGTTACTCCACTCCTCTGCCATCTTAAGTTCATCTCATTCATGGGACCCACACTGCTGCTCCCTCAATATCATTGCCACTGAACTCCTGACCACCCTTCCTTTCCTGCTCACTCCTCAAAAAACCATCTGTCCTTGTTAAACCAGACCCTTTCTCCATCTCATTTTTCTCCCTAAAGTCTGGGAACATGCTGCCATCTCCCAGATCCCTGTCAATCTGTCCCACAAGTGCATGTCTGAATCCCTTCAATCCAGCTTCCACTCCTCCCACAGCACCAAAACGGCCCTAACCAAAGTCACAAACTTTCTCTGTAACTGTAATTCATTATTACTCCTTGTCCTCCTCAATCTCTTAGCAGCCTTCAACGCAGTCGACGACGCCAACCTCCTGTGATACCTTTCTGCTGCAGTCTAACTCCGTGGGACTGCCCTTGCATTGTTTCACTGTTAACTATCTGATCACGGCCAGAGCATCTCCAGCAATGGCTTCTCTTCCCACCCCAGACTTCAAGTTTATGGGCTTTCAAACTGACATTCACAGGCCTTAGTAGGTCTTTGAGATCATCCCCTTTCTGTCCTGTGAGCACAATGTCTCAAGATTTCTGTATTGTATATTTTTCTGCATTGATTTACTTACTAGCCTCTTCATCAGAAGCCTTCCAAAGCCCCACCCTGAGTTTCTCCGAGATATCCTCCCTTCTTTCTTCTCTCAGCCTCTGCAATTTCAGCAATATCAACCTCCCCCTCCAGCCCTACAATCCAATCCTGCACTCTCCATTCCTCTGATCCAACCTCTTGTGCATTTATACCTCCCCTTCACTCCATGCCCTCAGTCGCCTGAGCCCCATGCTTTGGAATTTTTTTAAAAATTCGTTCATGGTGTGTGGGCGTCACTGGCATTTATTGCCCATCCCTAATTGCCCTTGAGAAGGTGGTGGTGAGCCGCCTTCTTGAACCGCTGCAGTCCGTGTGCTGTTAGGAAGGGAGTTCCAGGATTTTGACCCAGCAACAATGAAGGAACGGCGATATATTTCCAAGTCGGGATGGTGTGTGACTTGGAGGGGAAGGTGCAGGTGGTGCTGCCCTTGTCCTTCTAGGTGGTAGAGGTCACCTGTTTGGGAGGTGCTTCCCTCCCCTTCCATCTCCTCCTTCAAGACCCACCATAAAACCAACTTCTTTCACTAAGCTTTTGACCACCTTACTAATATCTCTTTCTTTAGCTCGACGTTCATTTTTCTCACACTCTGTGAAGCACCTTGGGACATTAAAGGCACTATATAAATGCAAGTTGGTGTTGTTAGACATTAACTCTTTTGCTACATACAAAAATTTTTTTTAAATTTGACAGCACTGTTTTCCTTTAGGGGAACTGACACTACCTTTCAGAATTAGGAGAGGGAGTCCCTGTGAAAACCACTGCTCCAGTTATACAATTCAAAATGCTAACTCCAAACACTGAACTCCAAAAAGTTTGGAAGGACAACATCTGTAACTGTACTGGTAGGGGTTTATCTCCACAGTTCAAGTAGATAGCACAAAAATTTCATACACACACCATTATTGAAATCTTAGTAATATCACGATCAATATAACAGTTAGAATGAAATGACTGCTCATGGAATGAACTTGCACTCAAAATTTTTCAGTACAGATCAACTGATCACTTTCAAACTGCATGGATTGTCAAAGTAAACTAGATTTACAATGCTACGAAGGGTCATTGTGACCAAAATCTTAAGTTTTCTCTGTCTATATATTGGTTATGATGTGGAGATGCCGGTGATGGACTGGGGTGGACAAACGTAAGGAATCTTACAACACCAGGTTATAGTCCAACAATTCTATTTTTATTTTTATTTTAAAATCACAAGCTTTGAGAGATTATCCCCTTCGTCAGGTTGTGGGTGACACTGCCAAAGCTGCATTTACTGCCCATCCCAGCCCTGAGGTGGTGGTGGTGATGGGCCTTTTCCTTGAACCATTGCAGGCCTTGTGGTGATGATGCTCCCACAATGTTGTTAGGTAGAGAATTACAGGATTCTGACCCAACCACGATGAAGAAACAGGTGCAAGTCAGGATGGTGTATGACTTGGAGATGATTGCGTTCGCACAACATTGCTGCGCTTGTTCTTCTCGGTCGCAGACGTTGCAGCCACTGGATGTGCTGTAATGTTGGTGAGTTACTGCAGAGCTTCCTGTAGATTGTACACACTACAGCTACAGTAGGACAGTGGATATTCAGTTCATTTTGTGTGGGATTTTAATGGAGACGAAGAAAACGTTGGTACTGACCAGAAGAGGATAGCAGTGGCGTGGTGGCATAAGGAAGTGGTGTACTAACCAGGGTGATCACAAGCTGACAGTTTGTAGGTTCAGGCGAGCACATTTATAATTTTAATCTGACCATCAGGTAGCGGAGGAACGCTTCCACAAAGTTGGGGGGGGTGGGGTTGGGGAAGAAAGGGAAATGGATAGGGTGACGGAGAGGGATATATATCAAAGAATGTCAATCTGAGTTGCTTTTGCACACCTTCTAGTAGTAGATAACTCGAGAATGATAAACGTCTCATGGAAGTATTGGCTCTCAGGGAATGATGTTAGCAGAAAGAAAAAATAACAAGTGGAAAGACGATTGACATAGCTATTTCTATAAGCCTTGATTTGACCAAAAGAAGAAATGTTGACAGACACAAAGTAATACCATACACGTAAGGATTATTAAACTCAACGTTACAAATTACTTTCTCGGGTTCAGTGACATCTGTCACTCCCTTAAGAAAATCTAACATTCCTCATGTTCTGGAGTTAACTCACACTGTCCAGTATCTATTTATACAATTGGGGAACTCAAAGGGTATAATAATCTGTTCTCCTTAACATGTAAATTGAATAGCATGTCATTCGCATGTGCCCTCACACGCTTCTCCAATCTTTCTTTAGACAGACTTTTTACACTTCAATGGGACAGGATCAGGACAAAACCTTAAGCTGTTTTATTTCTGACAGCAGGTGAACGTCAGAACAGTTATGATCGGACATACAACTTGTCTTCATGCAATATTACAAAATAACAAACATATTATGCTCCCCCGTATGAGTGAGTTGTTTTGGTTGACTTAAACAAAAACTTCTAACTACTCTCTGGCATCCTAACCTTCCGAGTCTGTGCAAAAGCCTGACTGTCGGTGGGAGTTTCTGTCCCTATTTTACCTCCATATTCACAACCAGAAAGGAGGGCCAATGCCAGACAATTCCTGCCAAATACCCGGGACCAAAGACTTTCCAATGCTTGAGACAATTATTCATTCCTGTCTGGTGCAAAAATAAAACAGGAAAGGTGGCTCAACCGTGGCTTACAAAAGAAATTAGGGATAGTATTAGATCCAAAGAGGAGACATATAAAATTGCCAGAAAAAGCAGCAAACCTGAGGATTGGGAGCAGTTCAGAATTCAGCAAAGGAGGTCAAAGAGATTGATCAAGAGGGGAAAAATAGAGTATGAGTGTAAACTAGCAGGGAACATAAAAACTGACTGTAAAAGCTTCTATAAATATGTCAAGAGAAAAAGATTAGTGAAGACAAATGTAGGTCCCTTACAGTCAGAAATGGGGGAAATTATAATGGGGGAACAAAGAAATGGCAGGACAATTAAACACATACTTTGGTTCTGTCTTCACAAAGCAGGACACAAATAACCTCCCAGAAATGTTAGGGAACCAAGGGTCTAGTGAGAGGGAGGAACTGAAGGAAACCAGTATTCATTAAAAAAAGTGCTAGGGAAATTAATGGGGCTAAAGGCTGACAGGGCCTGATAATCTACATCCCAGAGTACTAAAGGAAGTGGCCCTGGAAATAGTGGATGCATTGGTGATCATCTTCCAAAATTCGATAGACTCTGGAACAGTTCCTACAGATTGGAGGGTGGCAAATGTAACCCCACTATTTAAAAAAGGAGGGAGAGAAAAAACAGGGAATTACAGACCAGTTAGCCTAACATCAGTAGAGGGAAAAATGCTAGAGTCTATTATAATATATGTGATAACAGAACACTTGGAGGGCATTAACGGGATTGGACAAAGTCAGCATGGGTTTATGAAAGGGAAATCATGCTTAACAAATCTACTGGAGTTTTTTGAGGATGTAACTGGTAGAATAGATAGAGGAGAACCAGTGGATGTGGTGTATTTGGATTATCAGAAGGCTTTTGATAAGGTCCCACACAAGAGGTTTGTGTGCAAAGTTAAAGCACATGGGATTGGAGGGAATATACTGGCATGGATTGAAAATTGGTTGACAGACAGGAAACAGAGAGTAGGAATAAACGGGTTTTTCTGGGTGACTAGTGGGGCACCGCAGGGATCAGCTATTCACAATATATATCAATGATTTGGATGAGGGAACTAAATGTAACATTTCCAAGTTTGCAGACGACACAAAGCTGGGGTGAATGTGAGCTGTGAGGAGGATGCAAAGAGGCTCCAATGTGGTTTAGACAAGTTGGGTGAGTGGGCAAGAACATGGCAGATGCAGTATAACGTGGATAAATGTGAGGTTATCCACTTTGGTTGTAAAAACAGAAAGGCAGATTATCTGAATGGTGATAGATTGGGAAAAGGGGAGGTGCAACGAGACTTGGGTGTCCTTGTACACCAGTCGCTGAAAGCGAACATTCAGGTGCAGCAAGCAGTTAGGAAGGTGAATGGTATATTGGCCTTCATTGCAAGAGGATTTGAGTACAGGAGCAGGGATGTCTTACTGCAGTTATACAGGGCCTTGGTGAGACCACATCTGGAGTATTGTGTGCAGTTTTGGTCTCCTTATCTGAGGAAGGATGTCCTTGCCATGGAGGGAGTGCAACAAAGGTTTACCAGATTGATTCCTGGGATGGCAGTACTGATGTATGAGGAGAGATTGGGTCGACTAGGTCTACATTCACTAGCGTTTAGAAGAATGAGAGGTGATCTCATCAAAACATATAAAATTCTAACAGGACTAGACAGACTAGATGCAGGGAGGATGTTCCCGATGGCTGGGGAGTACAGAACCAGGGGTCACAGTCTCAGGATACGGGGTATGCCGTTTGGAACCGAGATGAGGTGAAACTTCTTCACTCAGAGGGTGGTGAACCTGAGGAATTCTCTACCAGAGAAGGCAGTGGAGGCCAAGTCATTAGATGTATTGAAGAAGGAGATAGATATATTTCTTAATGCTAAAGGGATCAAAGGATATGAGGAGAAAGCGGGAACAGGTTACTGAGTTAGACAATCAGCCAGGATCATTTTGAATGGCGGAGCAGGCCCGAAGGGCCAAATGGCCTGCTCTTGCTCCTATTTTCTATGTTTCTATGTTAATCTATTACCAAGACAGGCAGAAGAATTGTTTACGGTTTACAATCTTTGCAGAAATAACTTCAATGCCTGGCTCATCAATATTTTACCCAACTTCAACTCTGCTTTTCTTTCTTGAAGCAGCTATGTTCTATCCTTGAGGTGCAAGTACACCGTTCGCCCTCAGCACAAGTGTTAATTTTTTTTTAAATGCTCATGGTGGGGACGCCTTTGGACTGAGCTGGCTGCTAGGATCAAGTTTCAGATGTAGTTGAAACCAAAGTATTGCTATGTTCAGGAATATACAGGTACTTTAGATAAATGATGGGTAAGGCTATCAGGTATTAGCAAAACTTGTCTGTGAAGAACTCTTGGAGACATCAGTGTACAGTAAATCATTCCAAACCATCAGGAAGCAACGCTTCAAGTTTCTGAAAATTGGGTGCCAATTTGCTTGTGTATCTTAGTTGTGACAGAGTCAAACACATTGAATGCTGTAGGTGCCATGACCTGATTTTCAGCATCTGAACAGGAAAAATTCAAGATTTTCTTAAAATCAGGAGAGAATTCTATTTCACTGATCCAATGCAAAAAAATACAGGAATTTATGATAAAAATCAGTTTTTAAAAACTTTAATGAGACTTATATATTCACTACTGCAAGATCAAACTGTATTTCAGTTTTATTCAGGAGACAGAAAGTGAATGGTTACATGAGTGACTCAATGACACTGGTAGTTTTAATCCAATGAAACCAATTGGAAGGTATCAATGTCTATTCCCTGTGTTTGCGTTCCAAGTATTTAAGACAATTTCAATACATGAAATGGCTGCACTTTATAACACAATTATATCACATAGCTACTGCAAGTAGTAATTCTCAGAGGTTCAATACCAGATCCCACAATACTTTCAACTGAACATACCATACACTTTACCCTGAAATAAAAAGCACTCAAACAGTACTAGAGGACAATTTCAGATATTTATATTAACTCCATAAAGTATGTAACAATTTTTGGCAGTGTACATAATCCATGTTAATCAGAACTCAATATTACTGTTATGAACTCAAAAATCATGGCACCTTCACATTAATTTAATTTGACTTAAGCAAATTTACTGACAAATTGTGATAAATAGCTAACTTCCAAACTGCTGTAGAGATGTTTGATTTTAAGAAAGTGATACTATCACAACAGCACAGGAAATGGGGCTGCTGCTCAGGTCACTGAACACTGGAAAACTTTTCAACTCTGACCCGTCCTATTCAATGGATCACCAATTGAAACAAAAGGCACAGTTCTTGGAAAATTTAATGCAGTGCTCTAACAAGAAATAATAAACTGAGAATGTGAACATTATTTTGGTGTTGAGGCCTAACCTTGGAAAGCTAATGTTTGGTGGGGAGGGGAGGAAATCTATCCATACATTACACACATTCTGCGAAGTCCTTAATGTTTTTGAAACCATGATTTCGTGGTATGGGATGGCTCTACTTCATTGGAAATAGCAGCTAAATAATTACTTTAAGCAGCAATCTAAAAATCAGTGTTAGAGGAAACAACTGGATAGCTCTGGGTGAAAACTTTAACAGAGATATAAACTAATGCATGGTATTTGTAATGCAAACAGCACTGATCCCTCAACATCTTCTGAATCACATGTTTCAACAAAGTAACTGAACAAGAATAAATTCAAAATGTTATATCATCTAAAAATGTTAACAAACAACTAAAGGCATCACATTGTGAGACACCTTCTTCACAGTTTTGAACAACAACTTGATTGGCTTTTTTTGAAGTCAGCTGCCACTTTTTGTTTATCCTCAATCCCACCTAAAGCATACTGCTAATGAAATGAAAATTGATTGTACAAAGTATGGATGGAGCCCACCCTAATTGATCTTTGCTCTTCAGTGAAAATAATGATTACAGAGAGCCCCTTACCTTTGCAGTTCTCAAACTAATATTTTAATGTTCTGCTTTTGGCACTCTGGTGAAAATCTAACTGCTTGGAAAGAGAAAGAAAACATGTAGAGACTGCCTTAAAATCTCTTAATGAGCTGCAGTTCTTTATAACCCAGGCTGGACAGTGCCACCTATGTTCATTTGATTTATTCATGCGGGCTAACTTTTTTTTTTGACTACATAACAACAACTTGCATTTATATAGCGCCCTTAACATAGTAAAACATCCCAAGGCGCTTCACAGGAGCAATTTTCAAACAGTCACTACATTTCAAAAGTAATTCATTGTGTGATGCATTGAGATGTTTCAATGTAGTAAGATGCTATACAAATACAATTTTTTTTAATTAACCCATCGTGGACAATGACCAGCAGATATATGGCCATGTGGTGGACTGACTCATCCCCGGGGGTTTGAAATGGTCACAAGCTTCTGCTCAGATTTTTTAAAACTTAGTAATATGGTTCCAGCATATTTTTAAGTGTTGCCTGTTTAATGAAAGCCAAAATAATCAGTAAAAGATGGATTACAAAGGTAATGAGAATAATCAAGAATTTAAATCTGCTTTTTAAACTTATGTCCAAACTGGTTATTGATATCAGGTCCCTGGGATCCCATTCCGATAAAGTAAAATGTACCTGGCATTTATGTTCAGCTTCTTTTGCAAATAACAAATAAAAATGTTTGTGTTTTTTTTAAATTATAGTCAGGTCCACAAGAGTTTTGAAGTAGCACACCTCCAGAATGTGCCATGGATGTGGAAGATTAATAGCAGGAAGTGATATTTAAGAGTTGAGTGACTAAACAGGAATGGGAAGTGACTCAAGCAAATATAGGATTGCAATAGTCAGCATACAAAGGATGCAGTTGTTAAACTTGTGTAGTTTCCTTGGGTGTTAATGCCCATTGTGGCATCGCTGTCAAGTGATTTTGCTTCAAATGGACACGTTTTAGTGTAAATGCAGCCTGAAGCCTGCAGGGAGAGCAAGGGGTAGTGAGATTTTATGGAGGAGGGAGTTCTTTCGCATTCCTTTTCTCTCTGGAGTCACAATAGGCATTAACACCCAAGGAAACCACACAAGTTTAACAAAACTTGTAGAGTGAACGCATCTAAATTAATGGCAACACTCAGCAGTTATCAGTTCTGAGCTTGGTATCTGAAGGTTTCATCTCTCAATTAAAGTTACTGCCTCACCTAACAAAGGCTTTTCATTCTCGTAAATGTACTTTTTTTTAATTGAATACAAGTATCCCACCTGAAACAAAATCTATGCATGCAGACGCTATTTACTTTTAAACTGTTATTTATAACCAGACAAAGAGGATTTTATGAACTTACATTTCATTTAACTCACTCAGAATTCCTAAATGACACTGCCTATAAATTAAACAGTACCTCCTTCATTGGCAAGGTACAACATTCAAACTGTCACATGGAAACCAAATCCCAATTAACTGTAAAAAAATAGGCCAAAAATTCACATCAGCTATTGGTATTATTTTGTTACTGATTTGCATTTGACTCAGACAACCCGCTACCTTTTCCCTTGTCAATAGTAGTGATGTTACAGCAAAATTTGTGAATTCACATAAGCATGTCCAATTAACAGTTTAACTGCAACAACTTGCATTTATATAATGCCTTTAACATAGTAAAAATGTCGCGAGGCAGTTCACAGGAGTGTAATCAGACAAACATTGACACCGAGCCAAAGAAGATATTAGGAGGGGTAACTAAAAGTAGGTTTTAAGGAGCATCTTAAAAGGAGGAGAGGGGTTTAGGGAGAGAATTCCAAAGCTTAGGGGCAGCCAAGGTGGCTGAAGGCACAGCCGCCAATACTAGAGTGAAGGAAATGGGGGATTCACAAGGGATCAGAGTTGTGAGAACACAATGTTTACGGAGGGTTGTTGGACTGGAGATGGTTACGGAGACAGGGAGGGACGAGGCCATGGAGTGATTTGAATAAGAGGATGAGAATTTTAAAATTGAGGCATTGGTGGACCAGGAGCCAATGTAGGTCAGTGAGCACAGGGGTGACGGGTGAACATGACTTGGTGCAAGTTAGGATACAGGCATCAGAGTTTTGGATGAGCTGAAGTTTACAGAGGGTGAAGGATGGGAGGCCGGCCAGGACAGCATTGGAATAGTCGATTCTGGAGGAAATAAAAGCATGGATTAGGGTTTCAGCAGCAGATGAGATGAAGCAGGAGGAGAGACAGGCGACATTACAGATGTGGAAGTAGGCGGTCTTTGTTATGGAGAGTATATGGGATTGGAAGCACAGCGCAGAGTGAAATAGGACGCCAAGGTTGCGAACAGCCTGAGACAGTAGCCAGGAGGGGAGACAGAATCGATGGCGAGGGAACAGAGTTTGTGGCGGGAACCAAAGACAATGGCTTCGGTCTTCCCAATGTTTAATTGGAGGAACTTGCAGCTCATCCGGGATTGGATGTTGGACAGACTGACAACACAGAGGCAAGTGGAGGGGTCGAGAGAGGTGGAGGTGAGCGTACACGTGGAACCCAATGCCATGTCTTCGGATGATATCGCCAAGAGGCAGCATGTAGATGAGAAACAGGAGGGGGACAAGGATAGATCTTTTGGGGACTCCAGTGGTAACGGCGCGGGCGCAGGAAGAGAAGCTATTGCAGGAGATTCTGTGGCTATGATTCAATAGGATGGAACCAGGCGAGAGTAGTCCCACTCAGCTGGACAATGGAGGAGAGGAACTAGAGGAGAATGGTGTGGTCAACCATGTTAACAGCTGCAGGCAGGTCGAGAAGGATGAGCAGGGATAGTCTATGCACCGTGGTCACAGTTGCAGAGGATGTCATTTGTGACTTTGATCAGGGCCACTTCAGTGCTGTGGCAGTGAAATGAGATGACAGTGGAAATGAGATGATAGTGGCAGTAATTCTTCATTTTAAAATGATTCAATTTATCGATTTCCTAGTTATATTAAGCATTAGAAACATAGATGTACTACTTGCCCAGCTATCATGTTAAATTCCACAACACGTTTTATTTCATTTCAATAACTAAATGTCTGCACTGTGGTTGCTCTTCATCCAGCACATATTGATTTATGTTAAAGCTCAGATACAGGCTCATGCTGCCTTTTAAATACCCCAAAATACCAGAGCTACTAATCTATTGGCTAAATTTCTTGTGCAGTGTGGCGTACAGTAGAGGTGTCGTCCAATCCAGTGAAATGAGGACTCTGAGTAAACTACTTTCCTATCTTACAGTTGCGATTTAGCTTTAAAGGAATCGTAAATGATACTGGTGTTTAATTTCCCGTTTGTACCAAAGATCCGCTTCCACTGGAAGTGGTCCCGCAATGTGGTGAGACAATAGGGTGCTCTAAACTTGTCCTGTTTACACTGTGAAGCAAGGCAGAACACTGGCTGCAACATCAAAAGAATCGTGCCCACAGAAGACTGTGCATGTACAACTCTTGACAGTTGGAATTACAACCCTAAAGCAGCTGCATGCATGTGAACTACCATCTGTATGTACGTGATTCTCTTGCATACGCAGTTTGTAACTTTACATTACTGGCCAGAGACCGGGATAAGGGCTGTATAAAGCAGCAATATGAAAACCACATTACTAGGCTATATGGGGAGGAACTGAGCTCAGCCCCACATGCAGCCAGAATAACATAACAAATAGGAGCAGGAGTAGGCCATACTGCTCCTCGAGCCTGCTCCGCCATTCACTCAGATCATAAGTGATCTTCAACCTCAACTCCACCTTCCTGTCTGATCCCCATTTCCCTTCATTCCTTTAGTGGTAGCCAGGCAGCCAGCAGACTAGTCTCACATACACCTCCACAGAATAAATTTAGTAGCAGCACATCTCTGCATCAAGCCAACTTATACACCAGATGTTACAACACATTCATTAGCTCATTTGTGCAGCACTAAGTTTTACACAATTGGCTGCACTCACTGCATCACCGATCTCCAAAGTCTGGGAACTGCAACTGGGAATGGAACAGAGTGCACTAAATGGGATGGTTTCGCCCAGGAAGATTAGTGATAACACGACTACGCCTGGCTGAAAAAACATTTGAAAATCAAAAGTAATTACAGTGCATACAGAAAATGTGTTAGTTATGGATCATAAAATAGGCCTAAAGTTACAGTAACAAATTTTGCCCATAAATTCGCTCAATAATACTGGAACTGTTACCTCCTTGTCTACAATTTCGGGGGGGTTGAGAGGGCGGACATATTGTATACTTCACTGCAGTCACCTATGTAATAGCTATTTATGGGCCTCCTTTAACTACAGTCATTTAGACGGTCCCTGAATTAATCTCTGGTCTGTACTGAGTTATTGAGTCACAGCAGGAATGGCAGTCAGGGAGCTACAATTAACCTCACACTCAGGCTTTCTGTCCCTGACTTGAAAAGCATGCGTGTGAGCGCCAGGTGTGAACAGGGTCGGCTGCGATGTCTCCCCGAGAAAGTTGGCACTCGTTGTAAACTCAGAGGCAAAAAACAGCATGCTGGAAGGCAGGCAGCAAAACATCTTCAGAAGAGAGAGAAAAAGGAAACAAACTGAAAAGCAATTACAGTTATAAAGAGCAGTTACGTGCAGTATGTTTATTCAGAAATGTGGATAATAAGGTTATCCTACTGCAAAACTGGCGACTTAGAGGCCTTGATCCATCTCATTACTGTAGTGTACAAAAGATCCCTTTCCCTCTTACTGAAACATTTTTATTAGGGATTCTTAAAGGGCACACTAAAATTAGATTTAAATTACTCATTACATCTTTGCCACCATAATTTTTCAACCTGGTCCCCATTAGTCTCCTCACTAAAATCATTCCATGAAACCATCCAATTCAATCAAAGTTGTAAACCTTGAAATAGGTATCACTGCAAATCAGTCAGAACCAATATTAGTCACAATGTGAAAGTCTTAGAATAATGCACAAGTATCTCTTGTTGCCAAGGCTACGCTGCATTTCTGAGGTCAAATCTGATGTAAACTCAGGTGACATCCAATCTCTAAAGAGTAGTACATGCAGGACAATATATAGACTCCAAAACAGAACTAATGTCAAGGAGACCCACTGAATGGGACCCATGCTGATCACCCTCAAACCCGTAGAATCTCTCTTTCCTTTGCTATATTGATCGCCACAACTGACACATCTAGCCAGTCGTCCAGAAATTTTTTTTATAATGTGGATTGTGGAAAAAATGTAGCAGTGTGTTAAATATAAGGTTTCCTCATGCAGGTCTGCTCAAAGGTGTAAAAAAAAATGAGCGTGGAGCTGTCCCATTGCAGCCAAGGCTGTTTTACTATTGCAGAAGCATAGATTTATTATTAAGTACAGTTTGTAGTATCTATCCTCAGTACAACTGTGGCATAAATCTCACAAGCCTTACGGCACAATAATTTTCCCATTCTTCTCCTGAAGGCACTCACATAACAGCACAGTTCTAAGAGCGCCAATGTGAGTCGTCTTCATGTGGGAACCTGGACATTGAGTATCAGCAGGCTATTCAACCACAACCTGATCCTGTCCTCCTCAGATGTCTACACACTCGCAATTGGCAATAGAGATCGCTGGATCTGCATCAGCAGCCTGGCTGATTTTAACCCTCCCTAGGCTGGGGACACTGAGGTCAAGTGAAGAACATTACCAACATTAGAATTGGGCAACGGCTGATCTAATTATACCACCCTCTACTTACTGACATGAATTCATGGCTTGAGTACAATTTTTATGTGCATCTGAACCCATGTCTAAAATACAGAAATATGATTTCTTCATTAGTGAAGGAAGTTTGTTCATTTCTCCAAAGCAATAAATGGCTAATATCAGTAAGTAGAAAAAAATTATTTTCTTTTATGGTGAAATAAAAACTACCATTTGGATCAACATTTGGGGGACTATCCTATGTAATAAGCAGGAACTGTTTAGAGCCTGCAGTTTCCATTTAATATTTAATTGTTCAGTTCTTATTGCCTGGTTGAGTTGGTAGCACATTCACCTTAGTGAGTTCAAGGCCGACTCCTGGATGCAAGCATAAAATTTACGCAGACATTTCAGTATTGAGAGACTACTGCGTTGTCAGAGGCACTGTCTTTCAAAGGGAACGTTAAACCAAGGCCCCATCTAAGTATTTCAGTGGATGAAAGGGACGTTAAAGATCCCATGGTAGCTTTCACAGAAGAGCAGGGAGATCAACTACCACCATCAAAAGCAAATTAACTGGCTGCTGTTTAAGGGATCTTGCTCTGCATTTGTCCACGTAACAGTTACTGCACTTCAAAAAACAATTCACTGTGAAGTACTTTGGGACATTTCAGAGAGATGTGATATGGTTCTGTTCAAATGTAAGCTCTTCTAATGTCTAACTGAGAGAACCATATACAGTAAGCACTTCATTTCTTCTGTTAAAAAACATTTGCAGTTGATTTAAAAATAAATCAATTTACCAACAAATAGGTTAACATAATGAGTAATTTCGCACTGTGATTTTAACACTAGCTCATCTGCCACTAAATTACTCACTTCTGCTAATGTTTAGCAATGCTGTTAAAAAATGGCAAATACTATTCCACAGCCAATTCACTGCCTGTAAAGCAGAAAGGACTGCAATCTTCAACACTAATTTATACAAAACCTATCCTGAAAGCACTTGTTTAAATCATAATGTAAATTTGTGGCAGTAAACAGGTCAGAACTAGAAATGACAACACATCTAAAGCAAAACATGCTGTTGTTGAAATAAATATATACACCTGCTGTAAGGCCAGCTCACATTTCTTGTCTGTCACACTTTCTGTTTCACACTTCAAAGAAACAAAAGAACCCTCCAGGAACACAAAATACTGGAGCCATGATGTCTACAGTCTCTTAATTGACACCTGTCACGTCACCTAGTGTTTACTTAACACCAGTAGCCTGTTAGCTGACCTCTATATAAACCCAAGTGTTTACTTAACATGTGTTTGTAACCTTAGTTACACACACTTACACTTCACATGGGGAACAAAATAGCACATCCTCTGAATGAAACAAAACAGCACCATGGAGATTTGTATATACCATATACCAAAAAAGTATCACACTTTGTTAGGGATGCAAAATAATCTTTAAAATAAATATAGAAAGAAAGCCAGACATTTCATCCTGGGTTCTTCTGATATGCAGCCTGGTATTTACAAGAAATGCACTAACCTCCAATTGACCTCAAAAATAAGTAGCTACATTTATATAGTGCCTTATCACGTCCTCAGGAAGTAACACAGACAATAAATTACTTTGTGTAGTGATTATGATGATGCAGGCAAACATAGCAACCATTTGCACACAGCAAACAGCAAATGAGATAAATGACCAGCTAATCTGTTTTTGGTGGTGCTAGTTCCTCCCTGGCCAAGACACGGAGGAAAGCTGGCCAAGACACCTGGGGAAATCCTGCTTTTCTCCAACTGAGCAGCCTGTTTAATCCAAAATATTTCACTTGCAATAATGCAGCAGTCCCTCAGTATTGCACTGAAGTGTCAGCCTGGGTTATTGCGCCCAAGATCTGGATCAGGGCTTGAACCCACTATCAACTGAGCCAAGCTGAAATCACAAGCAGCTATAATTACCTGGATTCCTACAGGGAATAATTCAACTACAAGGAGCAGTTGAGACGAACTGCATAGATGCATTTAAGGGAAAGCTAAATAAGTACATAAGGGAGAAAGGAATAAAAGGATATGTTGATAGGGTGAGATGAAGTAGAGTGGGAGGAGGCTCGTGTGGAGCAAAAGCACCAGCATAAACCAGTTGGGCTGAATGGCCTGTTTCTCTGCTGTAATTCAATGTAACCTTAAAAGTACACATCAACCCAGATTAAGGGTTAACTAGGAGGTTAACTAATAGAGATCTAAAAATTGCTTATTATGAAACTCTTAGAAGATGTTTTTAAACAATTTATCTTTTAGAAATTAACATTGCAATACAAAAAAAACATCAGCTTCTATTTAATTCAACAAAACATAAAATAAGTATTAATTTGCTCCTCTTTAATCTGGTGACAATTTTTTGCAAAAGCAGTAAAAACAGAGCCTGACCTGTTTGTTGTATACTGTATATAATTATCAACTCCTCAACTTATGCATTCTTGAAATATTTTTCAAGTTTTGTGGTCATTAATTGATCTAAATTACACAGTCTGGACAAAAATATGCAATTGAAAATCAAGTCTGGGTTCACGAAAATAAAACTAAATTAAAAACTAACCAAAATGTCTGGTTTTTATTAATAGTTTAAATGTTCTGTCCCAAGATTAAAGAGCAGTGCTGTATACTGTACAGCTTTGTTTTTAGTCAGTATTAGAGGGAAGCTCCGAACATCAGACTTAACGACTGCACTACAACAACAGTAATACATATTTACCTACTGAGAACTGCAGTATGATTTCAGCATCCAAATTTTAAAAAGACTCATTTTAGTTTATTTGGAGACTATCATGATGGAGAAAGGTTTTATGGTTAGAAACATTCATTTTAATGTGTAATATAAAGAACTATTCATTCTTGGACAGCAAAGTGTACTGATGCATGTGTGTAGGTAGGCCAGGGTCGTAGGGCACAGTTTTACACCTGTGATCCTTCAGTGGGGTCCCAAACTCAACCGTACTGTCTGGAACTGATGCTAAACAGATACTTTCACATTAGGAGAAAGGGCAGAAAATAAAAGAGAATTATTGGGCAAGTAATGTCATGTCATTCTTGCAAAGCTCCCTGTGGCTAGCTCAACAGTAGCAGTGGCACATCACCAAGACAAGAACAAAAATAATTTCAACAGAATTTTTTTTTTTATTCGTTCACGGGATGTGGGCGTCGCTGGCGAGGCCGGCATTTATTGCCCATCCCGAATTGCCCTCGAGAAGGTGGTGGTGAGCCGCCTTCTTGAACCGCTGCAGTCCGTGTGGTGACGGTTCTCCCACAGTGCTGTTAGGAAGGGAGTTCCAGGATTTTGACCCAGCGACAATGAAGGAACGGCGATATATTTCCAAGTCGGGATGGTGTGTGACTTGGAGGGGAACGTGCAGCTGATGTTGTTCCCATGCACCTGCTGCCCTTGTCCTTCTAGGTGGTAGAGGTCGCGGGTTTGGGAGGTGCTGTCGAAGAAGCCTTGGCGAGTTGCTGCAGTGCATCCTGTGGATGGTACACACTGCAGCCACAGTGCGCCGGTGGTGAAGGGAGTGAATGTTTAGGGTGGTGGATGGGGTGCCAATCAAGCGGGCGGCTTTATCTTGGATGGTGTTGAGCTTCTTCAGTGTTGTTGGAGCTGCACTCATCCAGGCAAGTGGAGAGTATTCCATCACACTCCTGACTTGTGCCTTGTAGATGATGGAAAGGCTTTGGGGAGTCAGGAGGTGAGTCACTCGCCGCAGAATACCCAGCCTCTGACCTGCTCTCGTAGCCACAGTATTTATATGGCTGGTCCAGTTCAGTTTCTGGTCAATGGTGACCCACAGGATGTTGATGGTGGGGGATTCGGCGATGGTAATGCCGTTGAATGTCAAGGGGAGGTGGTTAGACTCTCTCTTGTTGGAGATGGTCATTGCCTGGCACTTATCTGACTCGAATGTTACTTGCCACTTATGAGCCCAAGCCTGGATGTTGTCCAGGTCTTGCTGCATGCAGGCTCGGACTGCTTCATTATCTGAGGGGTTGCGAATGGAACTGAACACTGTGCAGTCATCAGCGAACATCCCCATTTCTGACCTTATGATGGAGGGAAGGTCATTGATGAAGCAGCTGAAGATGGTTGGGCCTAGGACACTGCCCTGAGGAACTCCTGCAGTAATGCCCTGGGCCTCCAACAACCACTACCATCTTCCTTTGTGCTAGGTATGACTCCAGCCACTGGAGAGTTTTCCCCCCGATTCCCATTGACTTCAATTTTACTAGGGCTCCTTGGTGCCACACTCGGTCAAATGCTGCCTTGATGTCAAGGGCAGTCACTCTCACCTCACCTCTGGAATTCAGCTCTTTTGTCCATGTTTGGACCAAGGCTGTAATGAGGTCTGGAGCCGAGTGGTCCTGGCGGAACCCAAACTGAGCATCGGTGAGCAGGTTATTGGTGAGTAAGTGCCGCTTGATAGCACTGTCGACGACACCTTCCATCACTTTGCTGATGATTGAGAGTAGACTGATGGGGCGGTAATTGGCCGGATTGGATTTGTCCTGCTTTTTGTGGACAGGACATACCTGGGCAATTTTCCACATTGTCGGGTGGATGCCAGTGTTGTAGCTGTACTGGAACAGCTTGGCTAGAGGCGCAGCTAGTTCTGGAGCACAAGTCTTCAGCACTACAGCTGGGATGTTGTCGGGGCCCATAGCCTTTGCTGTATCCAGTGCACTCAGCCGTTTCTTGATATCACGTGGAGTGAATCGAATTGGCCGAAGACTGGCTTCCGTGATGGTGGGGATATCGGGAGGAGGCTGAGATGGATTATCCACTCGGCACTTCTGGCTGAAGATGGTTGCAAACGCTTCAGCCTTGTCTTTTGCACTCACGTGCTGGACTCCGCCATCATTGAGAATGGGGATGTTTGCAGAGCCTCCTCCTCCCGTTAGTGGTTTAATTGTCCACCACCATTCACGACTGGATGTGGCAGGACTGCAGAGCTTTGATCTGATCCGTTGGTTGTGGAATCGCTTAGCTCTGTCTATGGCATGTTGCTTCCGCTGTTTAGCATGCAAATAAAACATAATATAAATATATCAGTAGAGAAATCTAACCAGCCAAGAAAAAACTTGCAGTTCTGGTTGTTACTGAAGCCCTTACCTCCCCTCACCCCCGTTTCTCAAAACGACATCTTACACACACACACACACACACACACACACACACACTGAACTGCAAAATGGGGACACATCAAGTTTACAACAAAGTGACCATTTTAGGTCCAAAACAGCTTTATGTAGATTGTAGAAACGGTTCTACCTGGGCTTACAACCAGGCCAATGAGGGTTGACTCCACTACGATCCCTGGACACAAGTCCCTGTGATGTTCTTCTGGTTTCCTGAATCGCTGTACCGTACCAATGTGTTCTTGATTTTCTTCCTGATAGCTTGCAATCGAAAGTGAGGCCTGTGATCGTACTCTCGACCTCCCAGTGATCAGTACGGCTACTGCCCAAATCAAGGGCATCATAAGAATTATGCAGCTACATCTTGCATTTTCTCAATTATAGTGAGAATAGTGTCACTGGTTGTGGTTTACAGTTCATGAACATTGTTCTATGACTTCATCATCAAATGGTAAGCATAAATTAACATGCTATGTCTGGTAGGTTGCTAGCCTGAACTCAACAGTATCCCTTCAGAGTAATTTCTGCCCAAAGCAAACAAGGTCCCTAGATCTTAGAGGGCAATACAGTTGATGTGTGTATGGACTTTCAAAGGCGTTTGATTAAAGTGCTGCATAATCGGCATGTCATCAAGATTGAAGCCCATGGAATAAAAGGGGCAGTAGCAGCATGGATACAGAATTGTCTAAGTAACAGGAAGCAGAGAGTAGTGGTGAACGGTTGTTTTTCGGACTGAAGGGAGGTGTACCGTGGTGTTCCCCAGGGCTCGGTACTAGGACCACTGCTTTTCTTGATATATATTAATGACTTGGACTTGGGTGGACAGGGCACAATTGCAAATGACACAAAACTTGGAAGTGTAGTGAACAGTGAAGAGGACAGTGATATAGATAGGTTGGTAGCATGGACAGACACATGGCAGATGAAATTTAACGCAGAAAAATGCATGGCGATACATTTCGGTAGGAAGAATGAGGAGAGGCAATATAAATTAAAGGGCATAGTCCAAGTCATCAATATATATCAAGAAAAGCAGTGGTCCTAGTACCGACCCCTGGGGAACACCACTGTACACCTCCCTCCAGTCCGAAAAACAACCATTCGCCACTACTCTCTGCTTCCTGTTACTTAGACAATTCTGTATCCATGCTGCTACTGCCCCTTTTATTCCATGGGCTTCAATCTTGATGACAAGCCTATTATGCGGCACTTTATCAAATTGCCTTTTGAAAGTCGATATACAGAGAGATCTGGGGGCATATGTACGCAAATTGTTGAAGGTAACACAGCAGGTTGAGAAAGCAGTTAAAAAAGCACACAGGCTCCTGGGCTTTATAAATAGAGGCATAGAGTACAAAAGTAAGGAAGTCATGATGAACCTTTATAAAACACTGGTTCAGCCACAACTGGAATATTGTGTACAGTTCTAGGCACCACACTTTAGGAAGGATGTGAAGGCCTTTCAGAGAGCGCAGAAGAGATTTAATAGAATGATTCCAGGGATGAGGGATTTTATAGTTACGTGGATAGACTGGAGAAGCTGGGGTTGTTCTCCTTGGAACAGAGAAGGTTGCGAGGAGATTTGATAGAGGTGTTCAAAATCATGACGGGTCTAGACAGAGTAGATAGAGAGAAACTGTTCCCATTGGCGGAAGGGTCAAGAACCAGAGGATGTAGATTTAAGGTGATTGGCAAAAGAACAAAGGTGACATGAGGAAAAACCTTTTTACACAGCGAGTGGTCAGGATCTGGAATGCACTGCCTGAGGGGGTGGTGGAGGCAGAGTCAATCATGGCCTTCAAAAGGGAACTAGATAAGTACTTGAAAGGAAAAAAATTGCAGGGCTACAGGGATAAGGTGGGGGAGTGGGTCTAACTGGATTGCTCTTGCATAGATCCAGCACAGACTCGATGTGCCAAATGGCCTCCTTCCATGCTGTAACCTTTCTATGATTCCATCTTCCTCAGGCAGTAATGAAGTCAGCATTCCCTTGTTGCAAGTGATTTGTTGACCTTGGAATGGGACTGAATCTGCTTGAGAGGTGGTCAGAGCTGGGATTTTCCCTGTCTGTGCCACTCTATACTACAAATCTGCATTATTGGTAAGCAAGATCAGGAAGAAGTTCTCACCAACTCCAGTGAAAACAAAGAAAATGATACAGGAACCAACCATATAAACGGCAAAATCTACAGAAGTCATTTGTCCTGAAAGTAAGAGAACTCCCTTACTTTGAAATATTCAAAGATCTGAGATGTACTTGTTCTCCAATCCTCTAGAAAAATTTTATTGAATACCCTCCTCCACTTGAGACTTGAACTCCAAGTCAATGCTATCTGCTAGTGCACTAACTGGCAAAACATGCAAGACCATAAATGGCTAGATCATAATTTGGACAACTTAAGTATCTGACATCTAGGCAGTTCGTGGTCTTAAACAATTTTACAATAAATCTTATATTCCCTCTTCAGTTAAATATAAACTCTCTATTGCCAACAATTCCTTGCAGGAAATTAGATTTTTTTTGGTATTGATCTTAGTGATTTATTTCTTGCTCTAGTTTTTTGAGAAGTCTCTGCTAAGCCTCTCGGATGTTCATCTATCAACTCCTGCAATACTTTCAAATAACTTGTATATTAAGTACTTTATCTTGGGCAATTTTGCCAACTCAGTCATTCTAGTAGTTGAAATACAAAATAAACTTTGAATTCTACGCAAAATACTTTCATAGTGATGGAAACACTAACAGCAGTGACATGATACTGGTTGCATTAGTGAGCTGATGCAAAAACCTAAAAGGTCAAAGGACCAGGAGTTGAGGATGCAGGAAGACACGGTCAGGTCTTCAAAAGCACATTAAAATGGAGGCGAGATGGGGGGAGAACAGAAAAGACAGAGAAAACAGGTAAACAGAATCAAAAAGACAGGCATAAAAGTCAATGAAACAGAAATAAGAAAAAGATGTGCACGACAGATACAAAATTAATAGAAAGGAAGTGGGGATTGTGGAAAGTGAAAAAAATTCAGACACAATGACAGGAGAATATACAGACAAATGGTAAAGAGGCAGACATACTGGAGAAAATGAGAATAAAGTTAGCACACTTCAAACAAGTCTGCATATTAGAAAGTTGTTTTCTCACAGAGTAATAGACATATTAAAACAATTCATACATTATGAGTCAACTTCTTCAAAAAGATGCTGGTTGAGTGGTTATGAAAATGACTGAAAAATCTTGGGATACATACCTATATAGATGAATAAACAAGTACTTAATGGAATATAAGAGTTGGGACTATAAGAATGTCATTTTTAGATTACAATTAAGGTTGACTGCAAAGTTAGATACGCAGGTCAGAGAGAAACTTCAGAGCTTTCTCCTCTTGGAACTCCAGTTTTACTTATAATTAGTCATTATAGGATTTTAAATTGAGCAAGTGACTATAACAGTGCAATTCTACACAGTCCAGTGGAAGGACTGGGCTCAATAGCGTGTTGTATGAGATCCATCTATATATATATATGCCTCAAATACAGCATGTTGCAACACATTTGTCTGCTGTCCCATCTTGCACACCCATCTTGTTCTATTAACCTACTAAATCTGAGGTCTAAAAATTATCCATGCAGTGATAGCATAAAATACTCCCAGATCTAGTATAAAATGTCATGACATACATAATGCATCCTCAGTTTACTCTGAATAATTCCTTTAACGGAGTAATTCTACAAACGACCTTAAACTAGGCAGGTTTATGATTGCAGGCCAACCACACTTAACATACATTTATATTTTACTGAACTATAATGTTTGTTTTGAATCCAAGCAAAGAAAATTGAAGTTTATACTTATGCAATTTTATAAATGAAAAAAAGTCATCCTTTCTCACAGTGAGACTAATTTCAAATCCAAATCTTTAACAGCTGAAGTGCCTTTGGATGAGGTTCATCTCCATATAATGCTGACAGAATGATGGCTCTGGTGCAACTGGAGTAAGATCAGGGAATCCCTGCAACCACAGATCTGCTTGGTGTAAAATCAGCACAGTATAACCAAATCAAGCCCCAGTTCTGTACAGCAAGTGCAAATCACCTGGTAGAATGCACAATTATACACACATCAGCCATAATTAGTGTTTGTAATCCTGGATGGCTATTGTGACTCCAGGATTCTGGAATTCAACCCTGCAAATCCTAGGCAAGGATCAGGATTGCTATTTCCCATCACTTCTATAATGTCATCAACAACCTGTGTGACTCACTGCCTCCTCCTTTAATATTTACAACTTCTTGTTTAATTACCAACCAGACGTTTCGCAGCTCCCTGTAAAACTGAGCCAGTACAATCTGACAAGTATTTAAACGAGTTTCTCCAATAGTTTGTGCTTTTTGCTTCAGAAGCCTGGTGTGTGTCACTGGTTCACACTTACCAGCAGATCTCAGCTTTTCAAATTCCAGCTCCTCCTACAACTCACCAGTGCTTCTCTCTAAAATACCTTCATAATGATCTCAGTCAGTCTTTCACCTTTGCCTCTCCACACTTGCTCCCCTGGAGTATCTCTCCAGTTTTGGCTCCTCTCTTTCTCTCTCACTTGCTACTCTCCTATTATGCTCCCTGTTCTTATTCCACTGTGCCTCCCTTTGTAGAGCCAGTCACTAGAACAGTGCAGGCAGTGCTGTTCCCAGTGATTAGATCATCTTCATTCTTACCGTTACATCACTTCCAAAAACACTAAAATCTCAGGATTTTTAGCAGTGAATCCTGGATTTGGGAATTATTAAATTGGCTCCAATAGATGCAATGATTTTCTAACCAAAATGTTAGTAATTACAATAATTAATATTCAGAAACTTGTCAAAATAGTTTCAGTACCTAATTCTGTAAACCAGGGAAGATTCTCATATCCAGTGTTTCTCTGAAGAGGACTTAACTTAGAGGTAGACGGCAACCTGTCAAATCCACATTATCTAACCACCTGCTTGTTCCTTTAAAACTATAACTAGATTGTAATCATAGTAAACAAATAGCATTCTTCTTAACCAGCCCAACCTCTTTGGATGGGAAAGTTCATCGATATATTGTATTGTAACACACACAATTTTTTCCTGTATTCTGTTTGGAGCTTGGTATTATTACAGCACCAGTCCAGTGGTCTTGCAGTCCAATATCGTGCTTGTATTAACCAACCGCCTGTATCATTTCTAAACTTTACTCCCAAATTGCAAAAGACAAATACCTAAGTAAAAAAAACAGGCCAATCAATAATCAATTCAAACCAGCTTTAGTAATAAATAGAAATATAACCCAGTATATCATATTTTGAAAAGGAGCAATTGAACACAGTATTTTACTGAAACCACTGAATCTTTCTACCAGTGCAGTCAAGTCCTCTTAAAGAGAATCAGTTACAAAAATCTTCTCTGATTTACAGAATTAGACTCAAACTATTGTGGCACGTTCCTGATCTTTAACATTACTTTAGTCCATTGCTAATGAGTTTGCTTTCTTCACTGCATTTCTTAGCTTAAAAACAGGAAAGATATCACCCTCAAAATGGCTTCTACAACTGTATGCTGGGAAACTGGTTTATACTTCACAGGATTAGAACAAAAGCTCAGAAAGAAAGCAGTCAAGCTAATACTGTTGACTGTTTTTCCAAATGTCTGTTAGTAATCACGAATCACACCCGAATGCTGGAAACAATTAACTTGCATCACATAATTAAATCAGGATACCACTAGTAAAGACAGCATTTGTCCCGACATCAAAGGGGACCATAAGTTTGTCTTTGTGTAGCCATCTTTTTTTGAATGAAGTGCCTTTGTCTCACAAATCTTCTAAGGGCAAGAATGCATTCCAAAGGGTTTTTCAGTATTAATCAGACTTTGGATATCAGTAAAAGCAAAATATTGTAGATGCTGGAAATCTGAAACAAAAACAGCAAACGTTGGAAACACTTTGCAGGTCAGTCAGCATCTGTGGAGAGAACTGACACGCTTACTCCATACAAGAAACCTCCATGCCCCAAACAAAAATTTGTCTGTTCTCTCCAAAAATGCTGAGTAATCTGCTGCGCATGTCCAGCATTTTGTTTTTTTGTTTTACTTTGGATGTGTCAGTTAGCCATGTTTTGCCCGTGTCTATTGCGGCTCTGAGTCAGACACTATGCGATTTCAGTTGAGATTGGGTGGATATTCCGAGCAGTGTTCGTCTGCTGCTAATTTGAAGTTAGTTAGTTAAGAGTCTCCTGCGCCTAGTGACATGAGGCAACCCTTTCTTCCACTGCTGTCTGTCCAATACAAGTTATTTGGCTACGATCAGAGTGTCATCTTGCCTCACATCCAGCGGTTCTCCACAGTTGATGTTTATAGTTGCCAGTCTATAACAGACTCGCCTTATCTCTGGGTTGTTTCCGTAATGAAAGGCATTTTTATGTGGACAGGTCATTAGCATAACTCACAACCCCATATCAGGACGGTGCACTGCCTTTAGTCTGGCTCCTACCTTCCAACATGACATGGGTGGCCCTACCAGGAATTATACACCCCCCAGCATTGCTCTCAGGATCATAGGAGCACACAAACCTTCCTACCACATCAAGGTGCAACTTCTAAGGATGGGCTTATTTGAAAGATCTGCAAAGAAAGACATTCCAAGGAACTCAATTGACTGGTTTGTCTGTTTAACACTCTGAATTAGTTTAATGTGTTATTGGAACGAACCATCACTGCTAGTTTCTGTAAATGACTGTTCAGTGAAAAAAATCCGTTTGAGAGTTAGCCCGTGACGATGGTTTCTGAAGTGACTGATCTTAATCACCTGAGGTGACATAAGCGTGCAATGGAAATCAAGAGATAAACAAGTGTATTGTTTACCCGAGCGTCTCAGAAGGTCTCACTTCAATGTCAGCCTTGGCTCAGTTGGTAGCACTCTCACCTCTGAGTCAGAAAGTCAAGGTTTGTAGCCCCACTTCAGAGACTTGAGCACATAATCCCTCATAACTGAGTGAGTGCTGCACTGTCGGAGGGGCTGTTTTCCGGATGAGACACTAAAACGAGGTCTGATCTGCCCTCCCAGGTGGACGCAAGAGATCCCCTGGCATGATTCGAAAAAGAGCTTGGGAGTTCTCCCCGGTGTCCTGGTCAATATTTATCCCTGAAACATCATCATCATTAAAAACAGATTATCTGGTCACTGACTCATTTCTTTTTGTGGGACCTTACTGTGCACAAACTAGCTGCCATATTTCCTTACATTACAACAGTGACAACATGTCAAAATTATTTCATTAATTGTGAAGCTCTTTGGGACGTCCTTTTCCAGTTCACAGGGACATGGGCTTACTTCTGGAAGCCCACTTTTGTGCTTCAAGCTCTCTCTTCTTTAACTCTGAATTGTCTAGTCAGCAGTTTGAAATACCTCACCAAGAAAGCATGAATGGATATGGACACTTGTCTCATCAGCAGTTTTACAAATTGTTAATGTGTTTTGTAAAAGGAGGATAATGGTATGGAAACCAGTTGAGTTTTTTAAAAAAAGAAATTAAAATCGTATTTCACCCACCCTAGAATGCCCTCTATTTATAACAATATTGAAATTTACATTTTTGCTTAAGAGTTTTAAGGGTATTCAAGTTGACTTCAATATAGCTGGCCCATTAGAGTTGAACTTCTTTCTGGTGCAGGGTTACGCCCCAAAGATTGGGCTATTTTTCCTTCTCAGATGCTGGTTGACCTGCTGTGACCGACATTCTATTTTTTATTACACGTCTATCCATTCTGTATGCTGCATCAGAGCTTCCGATATCCAATGAATAATAATGACAAATTCTACTTAATTCATTGAAAGATAAGCAATGCTGCACTTTAAATTACTTGCTTAATTTTTGAATTTTGTGGGGCAAGCAGTGATGAGAACAACCAGACAGTACATGCACTGCTCACACAAAACAATGGAACTGAAAATCTGGGAATTTTAGTGTACCTGATGCATTAAACTCACCTCTAGGAGAAAAATCAGCTGTTTTTGTTTCAATTAAACGTGACAATAAGGAAGCACTTTTGTTACCCAAGACCAGGCTGGTGTTTGGCATTCAAGTACTCTTGTGAGATGTAAACCTTTCAGTCTCTCCACCCCTCTCTCCTCTTTCAAGTTCTCATGAGAGGTGTAATGTCAGATAGGGAAAGGTGTAGAGTGAAATCCCTTAAAGGGTCAATATTTGAACTTGTTCTTTCTAATCTACGTGAATGACCTGAATATCAAAACCAAATGTAAGCTTGTCAAATGTGCAGAAGACATTGAAATAAGGAGAGCAGTAGAGACAGAGGATGCAGTAAAAGATTTACAGAAGGACTTAAACTGTTTACCCACCTTGGCAGTCAAATTACATTTCACAGATAAATGTAAAAGATTGCACACTGGCCAAAAAATATTTATCATAAGTACACCAAAAATATAACTGAATTATCACGCAGAGATTTAGTAACAGGCCTGGGAGCAGTAGTAAACTCACTGCTTTGCTTTCAATGCTGCAAAATCGAATATATTGGGATATATAGCCAGAAAGGTAAAATACAATTCAATTGAGTTCAAATCTGGTTATCATACACAAAAAACAAACATGTAACACTAACGTATCTTGCAAAATTCAAGCCCCAAATTAGACTGATTGTTTTCTCCTCTTTTAAAAAAAGATTTTTGTGAATCTGTATCAAAGTGTGACAGACACACACTAAACTTTACACTAGTGAATTTCCCATGACATTGTTCATGGAGTGTTGCACCATGTAATGCACACAGTACTATCAGGGTCACTGATCTATGGTGGCTGAATAAGTTCGATTTTTATTAGAGCATTCTGGGATTTTAAACCTTTTTTTTGGCATTGAATTCCACAATTCCATCCATTTTTCCCAAGGTAACCATAAGTGAGTGGCCTTGAGTATTGATTTATGTCCCTTTACCTATATTAATTTTTACCACACCCTTTTTAAAGCCCAGGATACACTGGAAGCTAGTAGGGAGCATGTAGCAGACTAGAAGGTTCAGCAGTCGTGGACAGAAGGGAGTTGTAAGGTTTAAACACACTTATGGGCAGTTTGCTCTGCTTTAGTGGCACTGGGGGATGATTCTGGGGTAGTACTGTAGTACCTGACATTTGTTAGCACTGTTTGGGGGTGAGATGTTGGCTTTGGTTTATTGGATGATTACTGCGGTCTGGCAGTAATGGAACGGGGAAAACGCCAGGACTACGGGGAGGTGGTCACAGGTGTCTGGGACTTTAGAAATAGAAGGAAGGTGGTGGGAATTATTAGCAGTGGGGCAAAGCGTCTGAAAATATGACAGCACTGAGAGGGGACAACAATACGATCTGGAGCACTAAGGGAGGGGGGTTCTAAATAGGTCGGAACTGGGAGGAAGAGGGCTGGCTGCACTGGGGCACCTCAGGGACTTGCAGCAGTTGGGGGTGTGGGAAGGAGGAGAGATGTTACGATCTGGTAGCACTTAGAAGTAGGGTCCCTGGATCTGCGATCACTAAGAAACGGGATTTCAGGTTCTGGAACCCGGCGGTCAGACAGCACTGGTAGGTGGCAGGTCGAGGAAGGAGGTCCCATGTTCTGGGAGCACTGTGGGGTGTTGGGCACATGGTCTGGTTGTTTTGAATGGTTAGTCAGGATT
Organism: Heptranchias perlo; assembly: GCF_035084215.1. Lineage (NCBI taxonomy): Eukaryota > Metazoa > Chordata > Chondrichthyes > Hexanchiformes > Hexanchidae > Heptranchias > Heptranchias perlo. The sequence goes on along the minus strand of NC_090352.1, from coordinate 1,532,104 downwards.
GGTGGTTTTCAGGAGTCATTAATAGTTTTTCATTGGTAGCTTTCCTTGCTTTTGAGTAGTTCGGATTTGCTGCGGTTTTACTTTCAGACAATGAACAAAGAGGTACTGTAGCTGGTGAAATTGTTGGGAAACAGACCCTCAGGTGGGTGGCTCTACTGCCTTGGAGATAAGTATAATATTCAGGTATAAGCGTGACTGACTGAATAAGTGGAATCATGTTCTATCAGTGCACTGATCATGTATTATACGTCATACAGCAGAAAATAGTGTAACATCTGACTCACCATGGGCTATCCATGATATACAGTCTAGAAAAAGTCGATTAAAGGAAGGGGGAAAACCTCACTGACTTATATAAAATATTAAATAACGTAGAGAAGGGAAACCCACAATATTAGTTCAAAGTAAGCCCGGAAAGTAGCACCTGAGAATATAAATAGAAGTTAAAATTAAATTTAAAACAGATAATTACAAAGAACTTTATTGAATGAGTGATAAATGTTCAGAAGAGTCTGCAAGGCAGAACAGTAGAGACAGAAACATGGGGACATACAAAATGTAGTTGGATACCGTAACAAGAGAGCTACAGTACTACTAGATGGATGAGCTTCGATGGGTTGTACGGCCTTTTCTCGTCCTTGGCTCTTATGTTTATATTCCAAGTACTTGGCTAATGTACATTCATTATTGGAGATTAGGGAATCTTATGGGGAAAATAGTGTTTTTACATTGAATGGTAATGTAGCAGCTGTGGAACTAAGGATTTCTATTCCCATAGTTGATAGTCCACAATTTATACATTTAAGTTCTGGGCTTCAGCAAGTCAAATTTGGAAACTAATTGCCTGAGGGACAACCTGATCATTAAAGTTAATTATGTGAGCCACAATGGATCATAAACTGTGCCAAGCCAGATAGCAGTTTGTGTTCATTCCTTAATTCTGTCAGTATTCAATTCAAACCCAAATGCCATAGATTAATATTTTGGTTAAAATGACAAATGGAAGCAAAATTAGAAAGAGAAAAAAGTCCAATTCAGTTGCTATTTGCCAGCATCAATATCATGAATTAAAACATTCAAAACAAACAAAACCTTTATTCAGCTTTGAATGCAAAGCTCCTACCAGCACAAAAACTGGAAAGATATTGCATTTCTATAGCACCGTTCTCGACCTCAGGATGTTCCAAAGCACTTCACAGCCAATGAAGTACTTCTGAAGTATAGGCACTGTTGTAGGGAAATGCGGCAGTCAATTTGCACACAGCAAGGTTCTACAAACAGCAATGAAATAAATGACAAGATAATCTGTTTTAGTGGTGTTGGTTGAGGGATAAAAGTCGGCTAAGTCACTGGGAGAACTCCTCTGTTCTTCTTCGAGTAGTGTCACGGGATCTTTTATGTCCACCTGAGAGGGAAAACTCTCAAGCTGATGCTCTTAGGACGCTATTCCAACATGAGTTGCTCATTCAGGATGATACGCTTGGTTTAGCCAACAGTTCAGCACTCCCTCAGTACTGCACTGAAATGTCATCTTAGATTATCTGCTCAAATCTCTGGAGTGGGGCTTGAACCCATGACCCTCTGACTCAGAAGAGAGAGTAAGCCAGGGCTGACACGCTACCTTGGAAGGTTCTACCACTAACTTTATGGTAGCAAACAGACAGCCACCGCCAACCTGTCTGCCTCTTACCCTCCCTAGTTTTAATGTCACCTACCTTCAATGAGGCTGCTCTTTTTAGCAGAAGAAAAGTGACCTCAGATAGCTTCTTCAGTAAATGCACCACATGACATGGCAAAATCCTTCAAGTCGGATTCCTAACCTGCACTGTTAGCTAATCTCAGTTTGGATAGTAGTGGGGACTCATAATTCGCTTCAATGATTCCAGATTAAAGAGGGAGAAAAGAATTAACTCCTGATCACTATTTATCGAGTCCTGCTGGAAGAACACAAGTATAAATGTCATCAGGAGAGGATGAGTCTCAATTCCAATACCACTATAACTGAATAGCCCAGTGACAGTCATTATGCAGACTCAGACATGAAACATGGCCAATTGAGCACGGTACCAGACAGCTTCTGCTGTTCACAGGACGCGACCCCAGCACGAGTTGCTCAGTCACTGTAAGGGGAGGAAATCACTCAAACTTGGTGGGGAAATTAGCAAGCATCAAAAAACTGTGCATAGTTTTAAACATAAAATGAACCAATCCCTCCCCACTTCCCTCAGGCTTCCAAGATAGAAACTTGACTGAAGTCCCATTAAACTGAAGCAGAGAATGGGGACAATAGAGAAGAGCAGATGTTTATTCAATATGACAGTCATTTGTTCACTGCGTCATTTGTTCACTGCTGTTGATTAAGTCACCCTGTACTACAACCTATGTTTCACCAACAGAAGTTCTGCTTCCAAGTGCTGAAAGCTCAGAGTATAATCAAGCAATGAAGGATAATTTTCCTGTACGTTGGACTTCCTTGTTCCCTGTGGCTTTTTTCCCCAAAGCCACATCTTCTTAACAACAGTTACAGTATCAACTTTAGCAGCCAAAAATGTCACTATCTGCAAAAAAAAAAAATCAGGTCACCCTTACTTTAGGACTCATTATGTTTGAAGTACAGGACTACACTAAGGTCAATCAAGGTAATCTGAAGGAATGAGCTGTCACAACATTCTCACTGTGTTTAACACTCCAAAAGGGCACTCAAACCACACGTAAAGTTGCTGATTCCGATATGGAATACTGATAATGCCATTCACCTTACAAGGTTGCCTCCAACAACAAGCGTGACAGCAGAGTCAACCCTGTACGCATGGCATACATATCTCTGTAGGCACGCAATGGAACACCTCTCCGCACACAGTGGGAGTGGGGCTTCCCTTCACATTCCAGAGGCAAAGCACCGTCAGCAGCAAAGATAAATGGCTGCCACTTGCAGCATTTACTACCAATTTGATATTTCTGGTCAACGTGGGGAAAGGTGATGAAGTAACAAACACAACTTTGTAACTGTTAAACACGTCTGTGTATTGTACCTAGCATCCACCCCACAGAGTTTGGCACCAAGTGATCCGGGAGTATTATGGAACCGCATCTATTTGAATATGCCTTACCGTGTTCAGACACGGCTGTTCTCTCCTACAATTCCCCACTTAATGAGGTCCCAAACTCATTAGAGATAAAAAAAATGAGAGAATGCCCAAGAACAATTCTGTTTTTAAATGTGTTCTTAGGATGTGGGTGATGCTGGCATGGCTACCATTTACTGCCTATCCCTTGTTGCCCTGAGAATGTGCTGATGGGCCTTCTTCTTGAACTGCTGCAGTCTTTGTGCTGATGGTGTTAGGTGGGGAATTTTGGCCACATGATGAAGGAACAGCAATATACGTCCAAGTCAGGATGGTGTGAGACTCAGAGGGGAAGTTGGAGGTGATGGTGTTGTCATGATATTGCCGCTCTTAGACATGCAATTGAGGGTGGTGCAGAGGAAGAGTTGAATGTCATCAGCATATCAGATATGGTGACTGGCCTCATGTCTACAGCTAACGTCTATAAGGGGTAACAAGTAAAACAAGGAAAAGGATGAAATTTTTGAAAAGTGACTGTGCAGGGGCAGGAAAGAGATATTGCTAGGGATTAGCTTGCTAGATTTAGAGCAGTAGAACCACACAACTCACTGTGAGCAACAGCACAGAAGACCTGCTAATATAGTGCTTCATTAATTTGATGGAATTGTTTTATTCAAAGCTGGGTCTGTTTATGTGCTGCCAACAACCATCAGTGCACACGGCAACCGCTGGTGCACTAGGGAGCTAATGCACAGGATGTTCACACTTCAGCATCAACAACTGTGACAAAATAATTTGTAATTGGTTACCAAAAATTATTTATATCATAAATAACATTTTTTTTAAAATCAAAATCAACCTGCATCACCCTTGCACGCTTTCAGCAACTGACATTGCCAAAAGGTCCATAAATAGACTGTTCGCCTAACTTCTTGATCTCAGGAACAATGTTTGAGGCAGGAAGAAATAACTGACAAGTGGAAGGGGAGAAGGGAAAATCAATCCTGTATGCAACGAAGGGAGGCAAGCAGAAGGAAGAAAGGGAGACAACTAATGGAATGAGATTACGATCACTATAAATAACTGCATACTGTTTATATTGTTAAATTTACAATTCAGCATTTGGCTACAGTCTCTCCCACAAATGCCAATGTGCAGCTGTAGCCCAAAATGGGGCTCAACTCTGAAGAATTTAGTGACGTGTGAAGAACATGCAGAGGCTTTACACTTTTCAGTTTCAAACTAGTCTTAGTAAGGCCAAGAAAAAAATAGAAATTTCCTTAAATCAAGCTGCAGAATTTGACAGGATTACTGTACAAATCAGATCACCTAACGAATGGAGCAAGCACATTTAAATCGCTTTTTTTTGTAGAATTGACCTTTTTTTTGGCACTGCAGGAAAATACTTGTGATGAGGTATATCATCAGAATATTCACATTACTAAATGACAGCTTGCATACACCAGGAAAATCCAGCACAATATTTAAGTCCTTCAGTTAATGGGAGCAAACTGTAATCAATGACAAAGTAGTTTAACACTTAACATGAGGTAGAACTTTTTCACCATGCCCAAAGCACTGCAAGCCACATAAGTATAGGAAATGGTGCAGCACAGCTAAATAATCCTTCAAGGGCTGAGCTTGTCTCCTTCTGGTAGGTCAAACAAGGACCAGCATTTACAATGCCCATGGAAAAATCTGTGGGCCAAAATATGCTACACAGCCTTTGGACCAAGGATAGCATGTATATGGAAGACTAATGTTGGAGAAGACAAAGTTGGTGGTTGTGCGGAGTCGGGGTATTGAGAAAGAGGAATGACTAAAACTAAGTATACAGCTAAATTTAACATGCCCTCTAGCAACAAAGAGCATCTGGTAGTGATACTACTGCAATTTTCTTTTCAGTACTTTGGTAACAGAGCTGTGGAGGGGGGGGGGGGGGGGAAGAGACGGTGGCCTCGTTTTCTTTTTGTAAATTTTTGATTATAATACTACTAGTTTTTCACAAGTTCTAACATGTTATGCAACACATATATCAAAACAAGTACGTGCATTCAGGAAGAAAATTAATTTCGGCTTCACTGACACCGATTAATGACATCATGCTGCATATATAGTTCATGACGTAGCTGTGTAGGCTTTGTCCTTTCTTCCCTTACTCCTCCTCCACCAGAGATGCAAATACTTTATCCCCAAGTACTGTTGTGTTGTGATCTAGACAGATTTTTTGATTTATGTTTATTTTTGTTCTCTAATGATTGCTAGTCCATTCTTTTAATAAAACATTTTGCTCACTGATTTCTCCCCTTTGTTGTCTCCCAGCCATGCAACTAAGCCATGTGACATGGGTTAACAGATAGCTCTAAAGCCCTGCCAATAGCATTCTATGCCCAATTGATGAGGAGATAAAGTGTGGTGAAAGATTATGCCCCTGCTGATTTCATCTCCCTCCTACAGGCACCTCATCTCCACTTGATCCAGCATCAAGTAATCAGGATGAGGAAGTGTAAACATCCTTTGATGACTAGAATTCATACACAGCTCAGCACATACATGCGGCTAAATTTTTCATAACTTTGATGTATCCTTTCCTGTAGGTGCTAACTCCTTCAGGGGACAAAGCCATGACAGCCAGCAGCCTCCAGCACCTCAGCCAATTTCAAGAGTTAGCATCAGGCAATCCTAACATGGAGGGCATCACAGTCAAGTGTTATCCTGTCCTCACTTGATATCCACATGTAGGCACATTCCAGCAGGAGTCAATGAATAGCAAATCAGGAGCAGCAACTCTGCGGATTTTTCTGCCCCTTAGTCCAATGGCGCGGAGGCCAACTGTATTACAACTGTTGCCGCAGTTAAGATCAGCTAACTCAGAATATACCAGGAACAGCACCGGCCAGAAACACTGCAATGAGGAAAAAAGGGGCTGCGTCTGAGGTCGCAGTTCTGTGGATCAGATTAGACTAAAAATAAAGGCTAAAAAGCATACATGCTAACGACACTAAAAATACATAAGCCCAAGACCAGATGGTACACAGAAAGACTAATGGTGACTTTTCAAAATTCATTAAAGACAGGAGCTAGCCAACAGACTGTGGGTGGCAAATGTTGCACTGGGTCCTAAAAGGGGAAAGCAATAAGGCAGGTAATGATCGAGCAGTTAGCCTTAGTAGGCAAATTACTAGAGATCAGAATTAGAGAGAATATATGTTAATACTTAGAAGGGCATGAATTGATCACAGATATTCAACATGGATTTGTGACGGTCATACAGCAACTGTGGAAAGGAAGGTAGGGTTAACGTTTCAGGTCTATGACCCTTCATCAGAGCTGGAAGATGTTACCCAGCATTTTCTGTTTTTATTTCAGATTTCCAGCATCTGCAGAATTTTTTTCTCGTCAAAATTATGATTGACGACCCCGACGGAATTTTTTTTTGAGACAATTGAAAGAATGTTCAAGAGGGACGAGGTAGGTGTAGCTTTAATGGACTTAAAGAAAGCATTTGATAACGCACTGCGTGATATGGAAGAGTATAAACAACAAACATTTTATATTTCACAATAACATGATTAAATTTATCCACTGAATTATCTTCAGTGTTTTTCAATGCCTTTATTATTATTTTTTTAGTTGAAGACCTCAACCTCTCAAACAAACCTGGGCTTCAACTGGGTATTTTTGCCCAGACCTGTGACTATGAGCTCAATTTGGATTGAGCAGTTGAGCACGTGCAGTGTATCTAATTTTTCAGGATACATCGGTACCAGCCACATGTATTGATGGAATATTTCACCAGATTCTGTTCTAAAGTTTTCCAAAATTATGAGGAAACGCTGGAGAACAAATTTCAAAATCTTTATTCAGGTGAAAGACACATTGAGTGTTTCTTTTTAAAAACAGAAACAGGCTTTTACCTATCCCAGCATAAACAGAGCAGCTCTAGCAATGGCTTTTCTTCCCTCCTGACTTCCCCAAGGATCTATCCTTGACTGCACCTCTTCCTCAGCTACACACGGTCTCTTGGGAACGTCATCCACAGACATAGGCTCAGCTCGCACATGTACGCTGATGATAGCCAGCTCTGCCTCTCCACCACCTCTCTCAACCCTTCCACTGCCTCTATGCTGTCAGACTGCTTGTCCAATATCCCATCTGGAATAAGCCACAATTTCCTCAGCTTAACATGGGAAGACCGAAGCCGTCATTTTCGCTGCCCCAAACACTGCCTCAGACTGATCCAAACATATTGCAACCTCAACATCCTATTTGACCCTGAAATGAGCTTCCGACCCCATCACAAAGACCAGCTATGTCCACCTCCATAACATCACCCTCCTCCACCCCTACCTCAGCCACGTTGATGCTGAAACCCTCATCCATACCTCAGTCACCTCCAGGCGCGACCAATCAAATGATCTTCTGGTTGGTCCCCCATCCTCCACCCACCATAAAGTTCAGCTTGTCCAAAGCTCTTTTGCTCATATCCTATCCTGCACCTAGTCCCACTCGCCAATCATCCCCGTCTTCGCTAACCTATTTGGGCCCCCGCTCCTAAAACCACAAATTTAAAATTCTCATCCTTGTGTTTAAATTGCTCCAGGGCTCGGAGGATATGCTGTTTTATAACAATAATGGTGTTATGCCATGCAGAACATAGCATTAGAGCTACTGGTTTACAGTGACTGAATAAATCAAGTTCTATTTTTATTACATGGTATTCTGGGACTTTTCCAGTGCTTTGGGGACTGAATTCCACAACGCTGTCCGTTATGCTGTGAAAACTGTGAATGAGTGGCCTTTATTTTCTATAGATTCCTTCTCCCATGCCTTTAATATTTATTCTTACTTTTTTGGAAGTTTCTAAAAGATCTCTGCAAACACTAAATTCAGTGGTTTGTGATTAGGTCCTGGGTGTGCACCATTGTCTCTCAGAGCTGTTACTAAATGTTTACATTTTCAAACTATCAACAAAACACAGGTTACAATTATTAGAGCCTGTTTGAAAAGCTTTCAAACCTTTTCTTTTTGAAAAATAAAAGAATTCAAATTAGAATGAGGGTAGAGACACAATTTGACTATTCCACTGGGATATAGCAACAATTATAACAGGTATGTAATAAGTAGTCCATCACACAGTCAGTTTTAAACAACACTCATTTCAAACTTTACCTGAATGAAGCTTTCATATTTGTACTCTAGCTTTACATCACATGCTCAGGCTGCTGTCAGCTAGAGTCAAGGCTTGCGCCAAAATATCCAGTGAAACTCTAAAACTGTCCAACGTCAGTGCAGGCACAAAAAGCCAAATAGCCTTCTTCTGCGCTAAAATTTCTATGTTTCTATAATTCAGACCTGGGAAATTTCTGATATGCATGGTTTATCACCACATCACATGGTGCATTTACCCACTGGGAAAACAGGTCATTTTATTCCCCCATCCTTGTAATTTTCTCCTCTCCAGAATGGCAAAAATGATAAGATTATTTATGGCTGGAAGACAGTAACTTATGTTGGAATACAGCTTCATGGGTGGCAAGAGCCCTCTGGTACACATTTCTTTCTATCATTTGGCTAGACTAGTATCCCATACTGTAGGTTATGTAATGGAGCTAGATCTGGTCTCACTGTTCGGTGCATTTTTGCATGACTAGATTCCTGGTCCGTACAACTGCTGCAATGTTAGATTTTAGGGTTTAAATAGGCTTTCTCTTCCAGACCTCAATAATTTAAAAGTGATTTTGAACATTTTCAGCAAGATGACTTTTAATTCTAATAGTTTTTTCCTCCATTTTCCTGCAAGTTTTATAGTGTTTTGTTACTTAGTCAGGCCATAAATCATTCATCTAATTTGTTTTTACCATTAATAACGCAATTCATTTTCACAATCTCAAGAATTCGGTCACGTAATACAGTCTCATGTTCAAACTGCTACACGCATTCAGGCGACAAATAAAATCAATCTCCTGCTTTCCTGACAGGGTGACATCATCCTGCTCACAAACGTGTCGACACAGTGTCAACTTTTCCTCAGTTTCTTTTCACAAAAACTGGCTTCTGCAAGTCTCTGCCATTTTATAAGTTGGAGTTCTAAATATTAAAAATCTAAAATATTCCACTGTTGGTTCTGAAGGTCCACATTCCACTGTTCTTCATTAATCTCAATGGTTTCCTTTCTATTCCACAAAAAAAATCCATCATTTGAATAGACTAGCGCCTAGTCAGGTACAAGGGGGGAAACAAGCGTAGTTAGACTTATTGGAGCCCTTCAGAATCAATGCTGCACTGTGCAACATGAGATATTCCATACAGCACGATCCTGTTGCACAACTTTACAAACAATGCAAGTCTCGCAATCGTGACTACTTTTAAAAATCAAACCAATACTAGGGATAACAAGACCCTTTTCTGTTGCTGTCAGTTGATTAAATATTTTTGTTTAAACAATGAGGGCTGATTGATATCAGAGTGGTACTCACTTGGAACAGCAGAGTATTTAGACTGGAAAATCAACTTTGGACTCTGATGTAATAACTGTCCCATTTATACGGAGTACATTTTACTGCAATCAGTTTCCCATTATAATGCTCACATGCACATAAAAGTCGCTGTTCATAATTAATTTGCTGGTGATAGGGCCTTTCCCAATGATTGGAGATGATCTACACAGCCCAACAATCACTGCACCAGCCAACACACAGAAATGCTGGTTGCCTCTATCTACTCTGATGTTGCCATAAGTGCCAACCAAAAACAAATAGAACTAAATTAACATACCCAACTAATGCCAACACGCTTTTACATCCATGTATAGCAACAAACAAGCCAAATGTACACAAGACTGATTATCTTCAGACGGACCTGGGCCAATTATGCAAAAGGACTGAGATACAACAGATTAATTTGAATGTGGATATATGTGTATGGTAATGATTATAGACACAGGTGTACATGTGTGTATCATGCAATGGCCACAGGTTGAGAGGCTGAAAAGGAAAAAGATTTGGGATCAACGATCATAGCCTGAATCATCTGGGCAGTGTGAAGCAGTTATCAATAAGGCAATTTGGGTACTGGGGGCACCTGGGCAGGTTTGATGTAGAAGTCAGAACAAGTTATACTGACTTTGTACAGATCAATAGTGATGTCAATTTTGAACTAGGTGTGTAGTTTTGGCCACTCTATATCAAAAAGGATATGATACTTTAGAAAGTATTGAGAGAATAGTAACCAGGATAAAGCACAATACTAGAGGATACAAGTTCAAAATGCATAAATGTCAAGCGTGGTTAGAAGATAGTGAGTTTGTACAGCAGGCTTCTCAACAAAGCTGATTTGGAGTTATCTGACACATTTAAATGGGAGCTGGGATCGATATCTGTTGAAAAGAAAGACGGAGTTATCGCAAATATTAACATTACTACTACTTGATTTTTTGGGGAGAAAGCTAGTGGAAGGAACTTAATGTAAGTAGGGATCAATAAGTGGTGGTTATAGTGGTGGGGCTGGAGATGGGGGTGAGAACGAGGAATTCACGATAAAATAATCATACAGGCACTTTGGGTGGAGCAAGCTCGACAGGCCAAATGGCTTTTTCTTGCACCAGACTTTGTGTTCTCAGAATCCAACTCCCATTTGCCACTATCAAAGTCACAAATATTAAAACAGCTAACAAACAAAACACATTTTGATGGATTACTAAATGTCACTGGCATCAAATGTAATTTCTATATTTCACTCTCAGCAATATAAATTGTTGTAGCAGTAAAAGTAGCCTGACTGCCTCAGCCCCCTCAGTATTGCAAATGAGAGTAAGAGAGCTACGACTCCTCTTACTAACCATTATAATCTGGGGAATTAAAAAACACAAGTTTTGTTTTGAAATGTGTATATACCAGCATATATCGTGAATGTGCATATAACCTGCATGGACAGCAATTACAAGCTCATTTAATAAAAAAACATTTAATATTTTTTATTCCCAGATTTAACCAGTGAGAAGCCACGATGCCAGTAAATGCTTGTAAAACTGCTTCAACTAAGGAACAGAGACAAGAGAAGTACTTATGGTGGGCAGAATGAAGGCTGACAGTAGCCATGTATTTTGGCATATCACTTTTCCCCTCCACTATTAGAGGTTGTTTTACCAGTAAGAGGCCAAACTGACAATGTGCAGTGCCACTTTCTCTACTATAAATATTGCCTTAGATTAACCACCTAATTCGGTTCTTTAACACTGGTGCCCTCACTAAATTGCCCAAACTAGCACTTCAGTGAGCTCACCAGCACTTGCTAGTTCAACAAAAATATCTGGAACTCGACAGAAAGGAAGACAAAATAGACAAGATTTTACTTTTAGTTATCTGTAACTATTTGAAATTGGTTCTGATGGCAAGACTCCCATCTTTAAGCAATATGCCCTTATTCAAGTTTCAAAGTTCACTTTAACAGACAGTCCATCAGTTTTGGAAACTTCCTCTCATGCTACAGCACACATTTCTCACAACCACAGCGTTGCTGCAAAGCAAATCCACTTTGCGAGGAAGCCAACTATTTTGTAGTGCAAATCTAGAGTCAGAGACCGGCCTGACTCTAGGGTGAAGCAGAGTGAAACCCTCTCCTCCGATGCTACCACTGCAGTGCAAATGCACCTCAAGATGACTATGTAAAGCAGGTTTTAGCAATTTAAACATAAACTGTATAGGAAATTACCAACCCCTGACAGCAGAGTTTACATAACTCTGGCAAAGATCATCATCCGTATCAATGAAGGGAATTCCCACTGACTGGGGCATCATGCTATGGCCTAAAGATCACTTGAGTCCATTGCACATCAGAAAGATCCTGTTTCACATGCAACTCCTGCAAGCTATCGACAATCCTCCTGGCCTTTGCTCTGCATCAAATCCACACAACAGAAGCTATGCTCACAAGTACACTTCAAGTGGTAGTGGAACCTCTCGGTTCCGTTTTGGACAATGGAAGATCACACCTGCATTCTGAAATAATTTTATTCCCCACCCCCCTCATAAAACTTCCTGTGTGTTAATTCTTGTAGCCCTACTAAATTCCTGTCTACTCATGGGCAAACTACCCAGTTTTGGAATAATCCATAGTATGATCTGAAACTCTTCACTACAAGTTTACTACAAAATGATTTCAACTGAAATGCCTGCAACTTTTTTGGGACAATAGTTTTCCAAGCTGTAGATTACTAATTACTCCAAAAGTGTATGCGTTACAGATATCGCATTTAAAAAAAAATGGCCCAACACATTTGACTAACTTTTGAGCAATTGAACAGCACCACAATATGCACCAACAAAATAAACCTATAGCAATATACCAACATGAAACATATCAAAACACATCCAAATGTACTTTTTTAAAAATCATGTAAATAGATCAACACACCGCTGTCTACCTACCCAGTCTAGGACCAATCTATTGGCACTTTTTGATAAAACATTTACCAGGCAGCAAACAAATACATTTTATACATCGAATAAATTTAATTAAAAGTAGCCACCCTTGCACACAGACACACACCAAATCAATCACCATTTAATAATATAATTTCTGGACTCATCAGTTCAGAAAAATTCTAAAGGATTCAGTACTGACATTTTTAAGTCAAGGAATGATCTCTTTTCAAACTGCCTACAGTTCTCAATTAACTAGTATTGTACATATTTTTATCATGGAGGCAAATACCAGGATATGGCAATGTAATATCTTGAAAGAGCACCATTCTATATACTTTCACCAAAAGAGACAGCACTGTCAAAAATGTATTTAAACAAAACAATCCTCCAGCTAGCCCAAAAATTATATATAACAATACACTATCATGTGAGTATCCATCCAGACTGTGATTATATGCTGGGTAAATGGTTTTATTGCAAATTACAGGATTTTATATTTCTATTCCACAAACCGGAAAATCTTCAAATATCAAGGCTCAACTTGGATCACAGACTACAAAAGGAGCTGCAATTCAAAGTGCACCCAGGCCTTAAAGCATGTCAGCCATTTTCACAGGCCATCTGAAGGAGCTTTTCTGTACAACACTAGCCAATATCATACATTATGCACTTTTACTGCTTTAACCTGTTCTCCTGTTTTTACGTATAAGCATATCAAGCAACCATCCTGTGCAGCAGAAAAGAGTTTTTAGCAGAACAATGAAAATGTAACAGGCATCCATCTGAACCAAAGATATATTCAGACTTTCTACACCTTAACAATCTGCTTAACACTGTGAAATTACCCTGCCCTTAATACATAACCAAATTTGTTTCCCTTCAAAAGAAATGGGGAGGGAATGTTTGGTGGCCTTTTATAACTCACTCAACGCCACAGAAGACAGGCCATGACCAGGCTTTCGCTACAGCTTGGTTCGGACAACACGAGTAATGCAGGATAACTTGCTCTGTGATGGCTTCACTCATGGGTCAGTAAGTTTATTCAGGGAGTAGCTGAGCCATGCAGACCAGAAAACATCCAGCTTCAGTCCCCAGGCTGTGCTGATCTCAGGCAGAACTATAGAACAATTAGCATCAGCACCCCTGGGTTAGGGAGCAGATCACCCAGGGTTCCTGTTGCAGAGTGTTATCCAGTAACTGCTGCTGGAAGCATGCAGATGTGAATGCTAAGCAAGGACGAGATCAGGCATGGGGGTGTTGCTCTCTGCAGCTGAATTCAGAGTTATTCTAAAGCACGTCTGGCTCAGCAAGATTATCCAGAGTCACAAAGACTAAGATCATCCCAGATTCAATCCCCAGTCTGTGCTGAGTGAGTTCCTAGCCAATTCAGCAACTGAAGTGCTACAATTGGCCTCAGTGCCTCTGGGTTGGAAGGGAGGGGAAGAGTAAAAACATACTACAGATCAGTATCCAGCACATCAGGGCAGCGATTTCTGCCCCTCCCCCAAGGGGGTGGGGGGGAAAATCACAGCTGAATAGCGATCAGGAGTGGGAACCATGGCTTCTTCCCATCAAGTCTCACACATAAATAATGACCATATCGGATAGGTACCAGGGACCACTCAGCGCAGGAAAGGGGGGGGGAAAGAGAATTGGAAAAAAAATAAACAGACTAAAAGTCCATAGAAACAAAGTCACTAGACTGAAAAAGGGATTGATTATACTGACACAAAGAATCAGAAAATGCAATCACCCTGTCCCAGAATTATTTTTTTTTTAAAAACAGTAGCATTACATCATGCTTTCCTAACATCAAGATCAGCAGGGCCATGGGACTTTAATACCTGAGTTTTACCAGATGCAGCATTTGGGATTTCATGCATCCAAATCCCTGAGCAAAAAAAATTATCAAAGACCACAATTTGTTCTTTTTTGGAGGAAGAGAATGATACAGCAACAAGCTTACGTGCATACTGTAGTTTTATTTAAAGTTGCACACACACACACAACTGATGAGGGTCATGAGATTGGGGGTAATACACTGGCATGGATTGAAAATTGGTTAACAGACAGGAAGCAGAGAGTAGGAATAAATGTGTCTTTTTCGGAGTGGCAGACTAGTGGGGTACCGCAGGGATCAGTGCTTGGGCTCCAGCTATTCAAAATATATAATCAATGATTTGGATGAGGGAACCAAATGTAATATTTCCAAGTTTGCTGACAACACAAAACTAGGTAGGATTGTGAGGAGGATGCAAAGAGGCTGCAAGGCGATTTAGACAAGTTGAGTGAGTGGGCAAATACATGGCAGATGCAGTATAACGCGGATAAATGTGAAGTTATCCACTTCGGAAGGAAAAACAGAAAGGCAGAGTATTATTTAAATAGTGAAAGATTGGGAAATGTTGTTGTACAAAGGGACCTGGGTGTCCTTGTACACCAGTCAACGTGCAGGTGTAGCAACTGGTTAAGAAGGCAAATGGTATGTTTGCCTTCATTGCAAGAGGATTTGAGTACAGGAGTAAAGATGTCTTACTGCAGTTATACAGGGCCTTGTTGAGACCACACCTGGAGTATTGTGTGCAGTTTTGGTCTCCTTACCTAAGAAAGGATATACTTGCCATAGAAGGAGTGCAGCGAAGGTTCACCAGACTGATTCCTGGGATGGCAGGACTGTCGTACGAGGAGAGATTGGGTCGACTCGGCCTGTATTCACTAGAGTTTAGAAAAATGAGAGGGGATCTCATTGAAACGTATACAATTCTGACAGGGCTAGACAGACTGGACACAGGGAGGATGTTTCCCCTGGCTGGGGGGTCCAGAACGAGGGGTCACACTCTCAGGATACGGGGTAGGACATTTAGGACTGAGATGAGGAGAAATTTCTTCACTCAGAGGGTGGTGAACCTGTGGAATTCTCAACCACAGAAGGCTGTGGAGGCCAAGTCACTGAATACATTTAAGAAAGAGCTAGATAGAATTCTAGACACAAAAGGCATCAAGGGCTACGGGGAGAGAGCGGCAATATGGTATTGAGATAGAGGATCATAGTGAATGGCGAAGCAGGCTCGAAGGGCCGAATGGCCTGCTCCTGCTCCTATTTTCTATGTTTCTATTTTTCTATGAAAGTGGACTATCTATTTTCACTACTTGAGAGGGTGGTTTGCTGCAGTCAAACTACACAGCCTGTCTCACACAAGGTAAAAATTTTCATACATCTCCCAACTTACTAGCTCAGGTTCTACTGCTTGGGCAAACACTTCGGCATTATACAAGTATCATCAACAACATTGGACACCCACAATAACGTGTGTCATAGTGCTGCTGTCAGGATAAGGCAGCCAATTTTAACAACGTAAACTTGAGGAGCCATTCTGACACATTTGCTGTCTAAAGGGCTCCATAGAAAAGCAGATCTAGTGAAATGTTTCTCTTTTATCTAAAACATTATTTTGGAAATTAGAAATTTCAGTTACTGAGAGGAGGGGAAATAAGATGAGAGTCCAGAAGGGAAGGGGGTGGGGGTGGAGGAGAGAGACAGAGAGAGAGAGAGAGAGAGAGCGCGCAAAAAGGAAACTGAAGGAAGAGACAGTAGTAAAATGGTCCATGTGCACCGGAGAACTTTTATCATTTCAGCTGGAATTTCAGACTGCTCGGGATGAGGCATAGGAATCACTAGAAATCTAATAAGGATATGGGTGCATATATGTCGGCCTAACAATGTGGCAGAATATGGGTTTGTACCCCGCTTCCTCGGGTACTAAGATCAGCTATGTTGTCAGCAGTGAATACACAGTGGAGGCTACGCACTTCCCCACAACTAATGCCGCAAAATCCAAGAGAAATCACCTCTGCGCCCTCTCACTGAAAGACACATCTTTTCTTCTGAATACGCTGACATGCAACAGCAACCTGATGGTAACTCACCAAATGCCCATTCTACATTGTGAGCCTAAACAGCAATTGTTAACAGGTCACTTGAATGTTGGGGTATCACTGCGCTGCCAGATCCTGTACTCAAGCGGCACACAGAAACACACAAACAGACACAAACACTTCCCAACTGCCGGAGCCCTATCTCATTTATTCCCTTTCCTATTTTAGGGGTTTAGTACCAACATCATTGCCTCAGCTTACATCCGCTAAATATAACGCAGACCAGGGACTAAAGCTGGGACGTTCCTTGGCTATATGATTCAGTGCCTTGCCAGTGCTCCATTAACCATATGAGTTACTGAGGGAATGCCACACTTACCTTCACATGCAATTAGATACTACAGCTTTAAAAGCTACCTCACGCAATCTTCACAGCACAGTAAAAGGTTATGCATTTGCATACTGCATCTGATCAGTGTTCTTCATGTTCACACAAGTTGGAATCTATTAGTAGGCAAAAGTATTTATTTTTTGGCCTAACTATTGAGAATAGAACATAGTTTGAAATTTTTGGCAAGTGGAAGCTATCAGGCCACCCAGCAAAAATCTTTTGGAGTTAAACTTAATTATTTCAGAATCTGCACTCTTCACAAAGAAGAGAGACTTTCACAGTGACTCCATTCCTGCACTGAGGGTCTCTGCTGCCTGCTCCTTTGAAGTATCAAATGTCTGGGTTAGCAGTGGTTCTACAGAAAGTTTTTCCTATCAAACACAGCAAGGTACTACTCTGAAATAAAATGCAAACTGCAGAGTTCACTGTAGATTTACAAAAAAATGAATGACCAGAAATCAAAGGTAAAATGGTAAAAAGACAGACTAAAAATACCAATCATATCAAATGCACTGAACACCTGCATTGATCTGATAGTGCAGTGTCAGTGTCACACAATACACTGATCTTCGATGGGCAGAATGTATTAACCACCTAGCTAATATTTTTGGCCCATTTTCTATCTATTCCACTCCCCCACGTCCTTCAGCTCCAAGAATGCGTGTAGGCATTTTACTCAGAGGATTTACCCATGTTGCTCTCAAAAAGCTAGCAAGGATTTAAAAGCAGAATGGGTTCCCTCTGGGAAGAAAGAAGGAATTACCTATATCCAGTGACTCACCAAGATCAGCAACTCAGCACATAGACAATCATCACAGGCTATCCTGATGGCTCAGCTGGTTAAAGCAGCGAGTGGCTGAGCCATACTTACCAGGACCTCAGCCTCAATCCCTGATCTATGCTAAGTTAGCTGATTTCAGCTGGACCGACAGTGGGGCCACTCCAATAGTCTCAGCAATCCCAGGTTGGGAGGTGGGAGGAGATAAAAAAAAACAGGGCTAGAGTTTCCGTTTTCAACTGCTATCCAATAACCTCTGCTACTAATATGTCTGCGATCAGGTGAGAACAAGCTCTGTCCCCCATGCTTGAACAGCCTGCCAATATTCACTGTCTGGGCTCACACATGATCATTAACCATACCAGAGGGAGACTGACATACGCAAGGAATTAATGCCCTCAGGAGCAGACGGCGGGAGTGGGGGGGGGGGGGGGGGGGGGGGGGGGCGGAATTGGCAGAAAAAAGACAAAGGAAAATCATGGTCAATAACCAGTACCCTTCCACTTAATACACTGATACACTAACCCACCTATGACTTGAAAAGATTTTTTTCTCCCCAATTCAATCCATTAAAATCCCTTTAACTCATAAAACCTTGCTGTTTATATATGGGTGAATGTAACATTGCATTTTAAAAGCTGCTCACACTATCATAGCTATTTCAATAACACTAAACATGCTTAGACACAGGCAATGGATTTGGGAACTACTCTATAGCCCCACGTGTGGCACCTGCTAGAAAGTGCCAAAGAGCAGATACTAGCTACTATCCTTCCTTTGGGGAGGTGGGGGGGGGGGGGAAAAAGGAGTCCAGCCTCCACCCACTACCCTTTCAGAGGTTGAGATCAGCAACTCCATTTATGGAAGGACTATGTCCACGTCCTACCACCCTATAACACAGGACGCTGGCGCCCATAGTTCAGTGCCACCATGATACCTAACCAAGATTCTACTTTGATATACAGACAATATTTGTGCTCCAGGAAAGGTGTACTTAGTAATAAGATCAAACTACAGTACACTGAGAAAATATAGCAGCTCCTATAACTAACCAGGTCTGAAATAAGAGCTGTCAGTGGTTTTAAACGCCTTAGCACTTTGCTCAACTTTCTTTCAACCAAGTGCCAAATAGAGGCCACCCACCAAGTTTCATGCAGTCTTCAATAAGGTGCAGCTCCATTTTCTTAGATAAGAAAGAACTTGTATTTATATAGCTCCTTTCACAACCTCGGGATGTCCCAAAATACTTCACAGCCATTGAAGTGCATTTGAAGTATACTCACTGTTGTAATGCAGGAAACATAGCAGTCAATTTGTGCACAGCAAGGTCCCACAAAGAACAATGAAATAAATGACCAGATAACCTGTTTTTGGTGTTGTTGGTTGAGGGATCGATATTGGCCCAGACACTGGGAGAACTCCCCTGCTCTTCTTTGAATAGTGCTATGGGATCTTTTACGTCCACCTGAGAGGGCAAAGGAAAGATGGCACCTCTGACAGCGCAGCACTCTCTTAGTACTGCACTGAAGTGTCATCTTAGATTATGTGTTCAAATCTCTGAGGTGGGGCTTGAATCTACTACCATATGACTCAGAAGCTAGAGTGTTACCACTGAGCCAAGTGTGATGCCTTGATAGCAACACTTTTTAAGTACTAACCAAGCTAGAGACACTTAAAATCCCAAACTACATCAGACTGTACTGAAGAGAGGCACGATTTTAAGGCCAGCTATGAATTGATAGATCGGTCAAAATATATATACATTCAAAAAAAAATTAGTCACTCAGATATTAGGTGCTTAATCCTAACTTATATGTGCTGGCTGAGCTCCTTTTCAACAGTCAACACGGTAGGTTACAAAACCTCTGTAGCCATATAACAGAAGCCATAGTCAAGCATCTGTACACATGTACAAGGACACTGACAACTGTACTTCCAATTGTCAAAGATAAAATATGAATGCAGTAAATGAACAGAAAACGATGGGAACAGATTTGCTTACTCTGCCGGCATTTACATCAACATCCAAATCTGACAATTCTGACTGACTGGCATTTCATTTCCTTTTGTGAGACTACTGTTTATACAGATTAGGCTCTCCATTTACTGCTACATCAGTTGTCATCTTTTCCAAAATATTCAGATATTCACTTGCAGTTTGCTAGAAGTAAATGTGGCCCCGGCTCTTCACTCAACGCAACCCAAAATGACAAAAAATTGAGCTATGTGAATTCTAATCATCTGTTGAACTGAATTTCAGTGAAATTCTGTACTCATTTATAAACAATCTCGAAGGCATTAATACCTCCATTAAAACAAGTTAGAAGCAAATTCAACTAAGATCCAGCAACATCATTTAATGCACAAACACCTATATCTGTAACCTTATTCCACCAAGTTCCCAGTTTTGAATACAGCAGCATGGCAGTTCGCGCTGTGTCACTGTCCGGCCACATTGCTGCAAATGTATTCTCCGAGGCATGCACTTCAGTCGCTGCATCACTTCCACTTTCCTTCCAGAGTAGTAAAGACGTGTAAAATAGTTGGTTCATTCATTATTTGTGAATTAAGGGGATGCTACAATAAACAGATACTTTTCTCAAGAAAATAAAGTGCATGTGGCTTTTTCAGGATCCTTCATACAGCCAGTTAAGTGGGAAGTATCATGCAGTATTTAAGTTCTGAGGATTTTGAGCAGAGCCAAGAAGCTGTCCGTAATATTCCTGGACATGAAATTTTATAGCAGAAGTACACTGGGCTGATGCCAATGAAACCAGCTGCTACAGTAAGTTGATGTCACTATACAGCAGGATATGAATGGTGGCTGAACTACTGAAGTCACTACAGCTCCTTGTCTTAAATGTGCTTCAATGTACATCAGTGATTCAAGATACTAAAACTTAACCTGCTCTGTGTTTGCCAAAATTCTGACTCGACTTTTTCGTTTCAAAATTTTTCTGCAACCCCTCTCACTTCACCAAATATAATTTGTGTAGAAGGAGGACAGTTTGAATTGCAGGCAGGATAATAGAGGGACAGGAGCACTTTAGAACAAAACAGTCCGAACTCAGATAAAAACAATGTTTTCCTATTCAAATGGTGAGTGGTAAAGAAAGACTGACAAGGGAGAGAAAATAATAAAATTCAGGTTAAAAAAAACATTTTGTTTTTACATCAATGAAGGCCAAAAATTAAAGCTCCAGGTCTACCAAACTGCAAACGCATTAACTTTCAAAAGGCAGAGCTTCAAGTAACCAAAAACATAAAACTTAAATCAAATTCTTTGAAGTCTCATTATTCAGGACTCAAAGCTACTTATTGGCTTAAAAGATTGGCTTCAGACAGTCCTGAACAGATAATGTATAGTCACGTATCAGTGAAGTCATATGAAGGTCTCTGGAACCCCATGTTAAAAAAACAAGCATTGGTATTGCCAACAAACCTTCTCTGTCCATTGCCCCCACCACCTCCCCCACCTCCCCCCCCCCCCCACCCCTCAGCACGCATGCACACCAACCCAAAAGGCTTGGACTATAAACTATCAATCCAACATTATAGAAATCAAAAGTGAACTTCACTTTCGTACACAGATGTCTGACATTGGCAGCCTGCAACAAATCCTGCATTTTCTTGCACTCACACCAAATACCCAAAACATTAAGCTTTCTGTCTCTTTCAAACGTTGACCAACCTGCGCATTTTCAGCCTGTAGTTCTGCATCCAAGCATGTTCACTAGATCAGCGGACACTTTCGCCTGCACTGGCTCCTTGTGAAGTTTATCTCTACCAGACCGGGGTTTATTTTGAGTCCTACCAACGTTTCTTCAATATAAAAATTCTCACCATCCTCCACCCGCCCCCCTCCCAAGCCACCTGAAGAAAAGGAGTCCAATCAGGCTTTTATAAACACACAATCTGAATGCTATTAGCTTTCTGCAGAGTACCTCATATATGTCTTCCGCGCAAATGCTGTGTAAAAGCTAAGGGCCAAATTAATTTGAAGAGCTCTGTAAGAACTGTGTAACAAAGAGGCTCAATTGCAGCTGCCTGCAAAGAAAAGACAGCTTTCTAATGCACTGTATTACCCAGTCATACCAATGTCGACATTATCTTCCATTTATAGTTTTTTTAGATGCATCATAACTAGTAATAGCATTCTTAAGCATTTAACAAGGCTCTGCCATGATGGGTTTGCTGGGTAAATGCACCACATAATGTGGTATTAAGCCACACAAGCCAATAAGTTCCAACATTCTGTGCTATCTTTGGCCTCAGTGCCCTGGGCTAGGAAGGGTAAAAAATAATCAGCAAGAGTTCTGATTCTAGATTGCTAACCAGTGAGCCCTGCTGAAAAGTGTAATGCATGAATGTGTCAAGAGGGACAGGATCCACTTGACTGTGATGCCCTGAATGGCGGGACAGACTGCCTAGACATTAAGAATGACTACTTGGGAAAGATACCAGAAGGCTGCCAGAGCTGATGAACTTATACCCTAGCAAATGTCAGCACCTTTAGGACAGAGAGAAAGAAGGCAAAATAGAGAGGGAAATTGCATTCCAAAAGGGAACTAGGTCCATGAGGTAAAAACAGAAAATGCTGGAAACACTCAGCAGGTCAGGCAGCACGTGTGGAGAAAGAAGGAGTTAACATTTCAGGTTGGTAACATTTAATCAGTTCTGAAAGGTCATCGACCTGAAATGTTAACTATTTCTCCCTCCACAGATGCAGTCTGACCTGCTGAGCGTTTTCCAACATTCCCTGTTTTTATTTCAGGTTTGCAGCATCCATACTATTTTGCTTTTGTTTTAGGTACATAAGGTACTACTTCCTACTTATCCTTCACCGGCAACAGGGCCCATCACTGCTGCACAGTACAACCTTATGTTTCCTCCCTTCCTGAAGGTAGAATTCCTCCCATGATGCAGTACCATGGATGCTAGCAGCCCTCCAGTACCGAACGGAAACAGACATTCTTCATGTGAGCCTGAACACTGAGTACTGGCAAAACTGGAGGGGTGGGGCAGGGTGGACTGGACTGCCATCACAGCTAAGCCTGATCCTGTTCACACATACACACCTTCCAGCAGGGATAGACTGCAATCCAATTTATACCCTCTCTAGCCTGGGATCATCGGGCCATAAGCAAGTTGTAGAAGGTCCATTACTGCCAAATCTGATATCAGTTAACATCACATGGACGGAGAATCAAACCCAGGACTTTTCTGATCTGTTCAATTCAGTACCACTCCACATAATGCACTGGGGAAGCAGAGTGCACAACCCGATTTCCATCTGTCTGATGGAAGAGCTGAGACTGTGCCAACCTCTGTAACCAGATATGTTTTTAAAACAGTACAGGACATAACAAAATTATGCTGGGTTACAAAATTTTGTATCATATCTACCTTACAAAACTCCAGCTATACTATCATGTGATGGAGATTACACGTGGCCGGAAACAATTAAATACCTGCACAAATTAGCAGACAAAGGCTCAACGTCAACCTGAAACGTCACTGCAACTGCTTCCTTCCTATCTGGATAAAATTACAATTCTATCTGTAATTATCCTCCTTGCAATTTCATTGAATTGACATTTGCTCCAAAATGACTCATTATTTAAAAAAATATTTTCCCCAGAAACTTAAGATATAAAACATTATATAATGCCTCAAAGGACAGCTTTATATAAAAAAGAACTTGCATTTATTTGTTCTGACGAAAGGTCATCGACCCGAAAAATTAACTCTGTTTCTTTCTCCACAGGTGCTGCCTGACTTGCTGAGTATTTCCAGCATTTTCTGTTTTTATTGCATTTATATAGCACTTTATCACATCCTTACAAAACATTTTATAATCAATTACATTTTGAAGTGCAGACACTGTTACATAGGTAAACTCGGCTACTAATTTGTGCACAGCAAGGTCCCACAAACAGTACATAAATGACGAGATAATCTGTTTTTGCTGCTGTTGGTTCAGGATGCTCTGTCGACCAAGACACTGGAAGACCTCACCGCTCCTCTTGAATAGCACGATGGAAACCTTTAAATCCACCTGATAAAGCAGACAAGGTCATCTAAAAGAACAATGCAGCACTCCCTCAGTACGGCACCAATGGCAGCCTAGATTATGTGCTCAAGTCCGTAGTGGGGCCTGATCTTCTGGTTATCCAGGATTATTTTCAAGCACTAGCTAATCTTCCAGATAAAAAGTAAGGGCTTTAGTAGTGAGGGCTAAAACACCTTCTCATGGGTTTCTCTCATGTAGCTACAGCCCTTAGAGGCTGTGATGTACCCGAGTATGCTGCCAAGCTCTGTCATCCATCTCACCTGTTTGATGTTGGCAGAAGTTTACATGCTTAACCAGAAAAAATTCAAATGAAATTATATCATATAATAGAAGATCACTCCAATCAACATCACAGCATCATCAGCATACAACATCTTAGAGACCACATATTCGGTGGAACAAAGATGGAGCTGGTGAATGTGGTGCAATGCTAGTAACTGGGAGGTAGTCTTTATGGATGGGGAAGGAATAGGCAACTTGAATGGTGTTGGTAGTCCCGAGGGAGGGAAGTGGAGTATCGGATTTGGAGGCAGTTGGGAGCACTCCAGAAGGTGGAGGAAGAGTCACATTTTGAGCTTCAGAATATTGGGCTGGAACAATTTGTGGGAAGAGAGCCATTGAGAAACAGCCTGTTGTGGTAGGGAAGTTGAGGGGGTCTGGATTTCACAGCACTCAAATGGAAGTATTTAGGGAGCTGGAGATGTAGCACTACACAAGGAGGCAAAGTTTGGGGCCTGGGACAAATCGATTTTTTGATTTGGATGGGGGAGGGGGGAAAAGAGAAGATAGGTCAAGTCAGGAAAAACTGGGAGGCCCTGGGAGTACTTGGTGAGCTCATGCAGCAGAGGTACGGCACAATGCCCAATCGGGGAGGTGGGGGGGTTGCTAATGTGCGGTATTTTGATAAGTGTATCCTCAGCATACACTGTGCTACCACTGAGTTTACTTTTTTTGTTGAATTCTCCAGCACCTCTCGGTGCCCTGGGCTTCTCAGAGCCACAGCATTGAACATTTGCCTCTACAGCAAAGCAGCACATTAGTACTAAGGCCGGGAGACCTTTTCAAAATACATGCACAAGCATTATGCTGGAGACCTGAACCTGCAACATGGCACAGGGTAGCCCATTGGCAGCTCCTGTGAATTGTACAACTGTGGTTTCGTAAAATTCCTGGGACAGGCTTTTTATTAATATTACATGCATGGCGGGGGCGAATGTGTATGTGGCCAGTACAGAACGCAAGGTCAGGGATATTTATGGGGGAGTAATTAGAAGATGGAACTGGTAAGTGGATGGATAATTTTATGTTTTGTTGAATTTTATTTGTCTGTTTACTACATGAAGTTGATTTTTGGGGTGCATAGAGGTACATCAACAAGGCCACTCAATGGACTTGGGTGAAGAAATTTCAGCAATCAATTAGCTGCTTTGTGGTGGTTGCCGATTGTTCATTGTGTTTTTAAAATGAATACATAGAGAGGCTGAAATTTTCTAAGAGAAGACTGGTTTTACATTAGTTTGTTTTAGTGCATAGAGATTGTTTTAATCATTTTCGGGATTAGGGTGTCGCTGGCAAGGCATTTATTGCCCATCCCTAGTTGCCACTTTGATACAAGTGTGTGGCTAGCCACTTCAGAGGGCAATTAAAAATCAACCACATTGGTGTGGGACTGGAGTCACATATAGGCCAGACTGGGTAAGGACGGCAGGACATTGGTGAACCAGTTGAGTTTTTTTTTTAAAAAAACAACAATCTGACAATTTCATGGTCACTTTTACTGATTCCAGCTTTTTATTTCCAGATTTTAAAAACCGAATTCAAATTCTCAAACTGCCTTGGTGGGATTTCAACTCACGTAATCTGGATTATTAGTCCAGGGTCTGGGTTACTAGTCCAGTAACATAACACTACCGTACCCATAGAGGTTTCTGATGGGTTGGTTGGCTGGTGATTAGTCAATGGGAATTTTGAACAATTAATCATGCATCATGCCCATCAGACATTGGACACTTTATTTTGAAATGGATGGATATGGGCACATAATTACGTGTATTTTCTAATCATTTTTACTGCACGCTTATATTGTAAATTTAAAAGAATATTTTACAATGAAGAATTTATCCCAATAACATGCTACATGTAAAGATTTATGATAATGGTCATTTCGTTGCCAACTGGATCAATAGCTCACGTGACACATAAAATCCTTTTAATAGGACTACTTTTTCAACAACTGGGCCTAACTGCATAACACATGAGCAAGGGAGCTTGAAATTAAGTCTGCTGGAACACTGAGTGACAAATATCACTAGCCACAGCAAAAACCGCTAGACCAGAACCAAAACAAATGCATCATACAGCCAAATGACTGCATGGACAAAAAAAATCCCCTTATAAATATTGCCTCTGTTATTTTTCAGCAGTGCAGTTTCTTTGCAAACTGCTTGTTCTAATTGAGAGAAAATTCCTCTCAATTTACAATTTTTAAAAACCTTGCTGTGGTCTTCCGACAGTGCAGTGAGTTTATCATTGAGTAGCAGACCCATACAGACCAAGATCAATCTAGGTTAAATCCCTGCAAATTGCACAGTTAGCGTATCTCAGCTGAGGCTTTAGTCGGGGTACAATTGCCCTCAGTGCTCTCGGGGTAGGAGCAAAATAAAAGTCAGCTGGGATTCCAACTGATATCCAATAATCTGTTAGAAGTGCATGTGTGTAGACTTAAAAGTGTGAGATAGCATTGGGCCCAATGTAATTTCCCCTCTAGTCAAAAAGCCTGTCAACACTCAACATTAATGAATAATGGTGACTTAAGCAACGTGACCGATGCCCTTGGAATCATTCCCCAGCAAGGAGTCAATGCCTTCAGGAGAGGGGAGAAAATTAGCAAGTGCAAAAATAAAAATCCTTCTGAACCTGGTAGCACTGTCCCAGAAGAGTTTAGCTTACTCATTACAGCATACAGTGACCATCAGCTCTTTAAAAATTACATTCATATGCAGGTGAACAAAACTATTAAATTCTTTCCTTTTAAATTTTACAGCACTACATGTTCATCTCTCCAGGACTCAGATCTCCAGCTACAGCGCAACCTTTCTCTGAAGCAACACAGTTTATATCTTTAATTATATAGTTGCTATCTCTTGATAACTCAAAAATAAATAGTAGCTGCACATACATCCTCCTGGTTCTCAGTGGAAGCCCTTCATTTCACAAAAGTCTACCCTGAAAAGAAGAGCCATTGTGTGTACTGGCAGCAAAGCACCACTGTACACGTGCTCTTTTAAATTCCACTTACTCAACCAGTGTCTGCTGTGTGGGTGGTCCATTAGAGCAAAGGCTGGCTTCAGTCTAGTGAGCCACTGTTACCTTCAAGCCCTACAGTAATGAGTCACAAGAGCGTTAAAACAGAGTGGAGGAGTTGCTTCAGGACATCACAGCGGTACCAATGGGATACTATTTATACAATGAAGGTGCGACAAAATCTCAACATGTGTATATATTTTTATAAATTTAACACGAGGACAGAAGCTATCGGTCTGACACACAATGTTGCTATGGCTTGTTGCTAAGATTCCTTGCAGCTGCTGCAAAGTTTAAAATTGTACACGTGGTGTGCTTCCAAACTCGTTGTTGAAGTTCGTATTGGGGGCCATTTGCTGAACAAAAGCTCTCACTAATGGCACAGAGTTCCAGATCTTCTTTTCACTAGATCTCACAATCACCTTTCAATATTCTTCATTATGCCACCCAACCCAATTATCACCACAAAATTAGAGCCAATTTCCTCCCACATTATCCCTGCCATTGCACCTCCACCCCTGCATTCTACCACACTGCAGCGAACAAATGAGCCTTGTCATAGTTATGGACACATTACAATGCCACTGATCACAGCTGCTGGGATATTTTCTAACCATGTTACACACTGCAATTAGCAGCACTAGCAAATGGGCCACACGACTAGAGCAAAAACAGCTATCTCAGCAAAGGAGGAGGTAAAAGAACAACATAAAGTTTCATTTATATAGCCACTTTCACATCCTCAGAGCTTCACAACCAATGAAGTACTTTTGAAGTGTAGTCATAGAGAAATGCAGCAGCCAATTTGAGCACAGCAAGGTTCCACAAACAGCAATGAAATAAATGACCAGATAATCCATTTATTTGATGTTGGCTGAGGGGTAAATGTTGGCCAGGATACCAGACAAATTCCCATCCTCTTCTACAAATAGTGCCATAGGGTCTTTTATATCCACCTAAACAGATAGGCAGGGTTTAACGTCTCATCTGAAAGAAGACACCTCCAACGTGCTCCAGTCCCTGAAGTGGAGTTTGAACCCTGAACCAAAGGAGAGAGAGTGCTACCACCGACAAAGCTGGGTTGTAGATAATGATTTCAACTCCACCTTCATGTTACCAAAAAGTATCAGAAGCATATGTCACAGTATTAACACAGAACTGCTCTGGAATAAAAGTGGTCATTAAACAGCCCCAGACAACCAGAGAGTGCATATTCCAATCCCAGCCTCTGTTGTCATTGTCTATACTCTAGATGGATGTTTGTTTCACTGTTTCTCTGTTGAACCAGTGGATAATTTGATTTTTTTAGTGCAATAAAACAACTGAATTATCAGCAGCAGAGTAAAGAAGGAGCTAGCACAGTAGCTCTGTACAATGTTTGGTCACCAATTTACAGAGGCGCTGAAGCAGGATAGCACATGTTTGATTGCCCAGTTCAGTTCCTAATCTGATCCGAACCATACAGAATAGAATGCACAGCATCACTCTGATGTTAGGGAGAGTAAAAAAATTAAAAGTCAGTGTAGGTCTGATCACCAGGTCTATGTTAAGCACCCCATGACTTGCCAAAGTAGGCACCGACAGATCTGGAAACATGCTGCCTGCTCTCTTTGCAGCAGAAACACTGAACCTACAAATAGTGCAGGAAATATTATGGGTGCACGCCCTTCACTAGACAATAAACACTCGGCAAAAAAACGAGAGGACGGGAAAGAGTTAGCATGAACTATTTCATCCTACATATGGCCCCCAGTGTACAGAACAGAGTGCCAATGGCAACAATGGCCCAGAAATCTACAGTACATATTATTTCCTTCCAGCCTAAGGATACCATAGGCACAAATAAAATAATTTTCCAGTTACTTCCTACTTACTAGGTTGCCCATATGATACCGTTCCAAACACAAAAAAAGGGCCAACTGATTGCTCCTCCAGTCTTAACCCAACACCACGGTTCAGCCAGCTATTAGGAGGTGTACAAGAGCAACTGGAGTGTGTTCAGTTGTATCTCACCCCAGATGACCCAGCAGAGATAAATAGCTTAACATCTGGCAAAACTGGAAAAACTCTCAACCATTCACTGTTGCATCACCAGGGCATGGACCTTCTCCAGCTGTAGCTCATTTCAAACTGGGCTAGATTGTGATAGCAGAAACATATTCAAAATGTGGTAAATCACATATCCAATTTGAACTAACGGCAGTCATAAGATGATGCATGAGACTCCCCTCCCCTCTAGTGGTTCAATGGAAAGGATTAGACTCTGTCCACATGTATAGATTATTTGAGCTAGATAGGTTAGGGTTGGGGGTCATCAGTATAAGTTACGAAAGCATACAAGTAGGATAACATGCCAGGAGGTACTTCCTATCACATAGTTGTCGACCTCTGAAATAAGTTGCCAGCAATCACTACAAGCATTCAAAGGGGAGCTAGGTGAGCGCCTGCACACGACAAACATCTCCACACAAAGACGGTAGGTGGGTCATTAGGGCAACGTCACCATTCACCATGATCTCAGGGCTTGCTTTTATTACCTTCAAGGGTCAGGAAAAAAAATTCCAGTCTTTTTTTCCTTAAATTGGCCTAGTGTTTTTAACTCTCCCAGAAGATTGAGAGACTGCAAGGGGAAGACACGGGAGGGACGGTGTGAGCGCGGCACACGGGAGGGACGGTGTGAGCGCGGCACACGGGAGGGACGGTGTGAGCGCGGCACACGGGAGGGACGGTGTGAGCGCGGCACACGGGAGGGACGGTGTGAGCGCGGCACACGGGAGGGACGGTGTGAGCGCGGCACACGGGAGGGACGGTGTGAGCGCGGCACACGGGAGGGACGGTGTGAGCGCGGCACACGGGAGGGACGGTGTGAGCGCGGCACACGGGAGGGACGGTGTGAGCGCGGCACACGGGAGGGACGGTGTGAGCGCGGCACACGGGAGGGACGGTGTGAGCGCGGCACACGGGAGGGACGGTGTGAGCGCGGCACACGGGAGGGACGGTGTGAGCGCGGCACACGGGAGGGACGGTGTGAGCGCGGCACACGGGAGGGACGGTGTGAGCGCGGCACACGGGAGGGACGGTGTGAGCGCGGCACACGGGAGGGACGGTGTGAGCGCGGCACACGGGAGGGACGGTGTGAGCGCGGCACACGGGAGGGACGGTGTGAGCGCGGCACACGGGAGGGACGGTGTGAGCGCGGCACACGGGAGGGACGGTGTGAGCGCGGCACACGGGAGGGACGGTGTGAGCGCGGCACACGGGAGGGACGGTGTGAGCGCGGCACACGGGAGGGACGGTGTGAGCGCGGCACACGGGAGGGACGGTGTGAGCGCGGCACACGGGAGGGACGGTGTGAGCGCGGCACACGGGAGGGACGGTGTGAGCGCGGCACACGGGAGGGACGGTGTGAGCGCGGCACACGGCCCCCTGTATCCTATCCCATTCTTAACCCTATTTGCCTATCATCCCATTCTCTCTGACCTCCACGATATTCTCATTCGCCTTGTGCATTGATGTGAAAATCTTCATTTATAAAAATTTATCTATGGCCACTCTACTTCTGCACTTCCCCAGGATTACATCGCAGCTCACACCCTCTGCTATTCCGACTCTGGTCTGGTGGGCATCTCTTCTTCACCCCCTCGCCCGAAAAATAAAAACTACTCCACTAGCCACGGCAGAGCCTCCAGTCATCATGCCCCTGCACTCTGGAATTCCCTGCTTAAACCCCTCCACCTTTCCAAAACTACTTCTGTGCCGATATCTTCAGTCACATCCCCTAGCTCTCATCCCAAAGTTCAGCATGGAGTCCAATCCCACCTTTGTAAAGCCCCTTGGATGTTTTGCTATGTCAAAGGTGCATTATAAGTCAAGGTGTTGTTGAACAGGTTGCCAACATTCACCATTTAGGTTTGTGCATGAATAACAGTGATACCAGAGAACTGCGTGACTTCACCCCAGCACGTCACCAATCAGGTGAATAGGGGAGAAGGGAAGAAAATGCAAGCACCAATAGCTAAAATTAGTTACTCACTAAGCAACTGGAGCTAAACTTGTTCAAGCAGTTCCACAGCCAAGGCTTCCAAACGTACATACAGAATGCAAGGAAAGATACATTACCTATTTAGAACTATAGAAAATTATGTTTGATTCTACACTAAACTCTCCTGGGTTAACAATTTTAGTATCTGCAGGAACAATTCTTCTGCAGAGTACAGAGAACCCATTTCCAAGATTGGCTGCCTGTTCATGGAATGAAGATTTCTCAACTCAAATTGCGGTTGGGAGAAAACAGTGAAAACAAAATGCATGACTGCATTCTGTTTTTGTACATGTACGTCACGAATTCTTCTCTTCGAAAGGGATTCTATAGCACCTTAATAGACCAATGTAAAAATAAAATCTCACATTTAAATTTCTACTTATTTCATCCTAATCATTTCAACAATTTACTGGTGGCCCTTGTTCTAATCCATAAAGGTTATGATAAAATTGAATTTGACTTGAAACTGGGAATGATGGAAGAGCTATGGAAAAGAGGCAGCTCCCTACTAATGGTATTTTTCTTATTTTAAATTGTTACCTTTCCAGTTGGCAGGTTAAAGTTAAATACTGACGTTAAGTGGAACACCCTGTACCAAGCTCTGATGTCTGATGATGTAGCTTCAAATCAACCCAAAGATTTCTCGCCCTCCAGAGTGAAAACATGAAAGTTTACTGAACCATTTTTCATTACTTTTTTAAAATAACCACAGCTTAACAGACAATCTACCCTGCAAACAACACACAGATTCAAAACTGAAAATTCTGAGTTCATTTTGTGCTAAGCAAAGAGAAAAGAAAGATGGCCACAATCCTCAGCCAAGCACTTCACAATCATCTAGGTGTCAAGTACAGCCCAGGGGGCCTCGTCATCTCAAGAATGTTGCAACACAAAGGAAGCTTATTCTGCCTTATCTAGGAATACACACCAAGCATCAAAAGCTGTTTCAGCAGAGACTTAACTCACAAAAAAAAGCTAGAAAATTAACTCAAATCAATTTACTGTATATATTCCAGGTCAAAGGTAATTGTGGTATAAATTACTCTTGTTTATAAATAAAAATGTATTTATAGAGCAAGCATTATCCTACTTTATATTCAAAAGCTAAAATGTGTAAAAATTCTGGATTGTCCCCTTGTCCAGTCTATACTTAACCCTTTCACCGATCAATATTTAGCTGTAGCTAAAATGTTTACAGGTTTGATAGGTGGTTTAGAATAAAGTATGGGGTTATATTCACAGTTTGGGTCATATTTATATCACCAGGCAATTATGTTCTCAGCTTTTAACATGGTAGCGTGCTTTTATTATGTAAAATACAGTAATTACAGTATGAAATTAGAGTTTTACCACTCTTTGAACCATCACAATGCTTTTCAAAGTAACTCTGAAAGGTTCATTTCTCCCTCCCTGTTAAGACTACAATTTCCTTGCATAAAAAGTGCATTAGAGAATCAGGGGCAGAAATGGGCATTTCTTTTTACAGTAATACTTATAATATTAGCTTTTCAGAAAATAGAACCCCCAAACCAACATGCACAATATTTTTACCGTTTTCACTGCCCCCGCCTCAAAGTCAGTATTACCATTTGGCAAATAGCCAGAGCAATCCTGGAAATTTCAGATTTGTATGAGTATCTAATAAGCTTGCAGTAATTTTATATAAAATGTACACTGACCCAATAATGCCCATTCCAATCACCGTTCCCTTCAGCAGTAGTATTATTCTAGAGTAGCTGGGGGAAATTACCCCATAACAACCTAATATAAAATCAAAATATTCTAAAAGCAACATTACCTCCAAGTTATCTCCATCTAGTAATTATTCTGTATTTGAGTACATACCCACGGTCTTTAAGCACCAAATTAAAAACTCAATGAATGCAGTTGGCATAATCCAAACTAAGTTAGCATACACAATTTAACATTTTGAAAAGCACATTCTCAAACATCGATCCCTGATACACAGATCACTTTTTGTTTTGCTGATTTTTCTTCAAAACCCCAAAGAATTGTATTCAGCAAAATATTTTCACATATCTTTAACTATATTTGTACAGCGCTTCCATAACAGTAAACAAATCTGAATGGTGAAAGGGTTACGTCTCCCAACCCCCACTAAAGCTGTAAAAATGTATGGAACAATACATAGACACGCACTGTGATTATCATACCAGACACGCTTAGTCAGAATTCATCTTCAAAGTATGCCTCAGTAAACAAACAGAGGAGGATTAATGAAAAAGAAGTGATTCAGCCTGCCGCCTAAGCACTATAAAAATTTAATATAATTATATACACTGCAAACACCAACAGTTCAAAAATACACTAACATTTAAGCTTTTCCACAATTTCAATTGTCTGGTTCACTTAAATATTACAAATAATGTTGATGGGGACAATTAAAAGACACCTTAGACCCACTTTATTGATTATTTTCCAAAATAACAGTGCCCCAATGTGACTCCACACCAAACAAACTGCGCTTTAAAACACAATTCGTGCAAATGTAAACTATAGATTGCCAATTATTTCTGGACTAAAAAGAAAATATCCCAAGCCGTTCCTTCCTATCTCCAAAAAAAACAAAACCTCACAACTATTCTGCAACCAGAAATACTTCCAAATTTCCCCCATATTCTAAAACAATCTTTTGATCGCTCAGTGCCAGAGCCCTATTACTGGACCTGTTTATCAGAGCACTATTACTATAACCATTGACCTGACCCCATTGCTGTAGCCAACCTCTCATACTGTACCCCACCTCCATTACTGTACCCATTTACCAAATTATCACCTGTAGCAGAGCCCCATTACTGTACTCACTGATGCATACTGATCTTATTTACTTAACCATGAGTGTACCTGATCTCCATGCTGTACCTATTTCCCAAAGCAGTTATTGCACGGAAGATTGCAGAGTTCCATTGGTGCAACCATTTACCGGTGCTCCACTACTAAACTGCATTACTGCACGCCATTACCACACCAGAACCCTGTTACTGTATACCATTATCACACCAGAGCCCATCACTGAACCCCATTATAGCACATAATCCCCATTACTGCACCCAATCCCGCCATTACTGTACCCAATTCCACTTACTATGCCCCAGCCTCATTACCGCATCCCATTACTGCACCAAATCCTGGTTTTTGCACCATTACTGTGCCAAAGCCCCATTACTGTGCCAGATCCCTGTTACTGCACCAGACCCCCACTTCATGCCAGATTACCATTACTGCACCAGATCCCCATTACTTCATCCCATTACCGCACCAGGTCCCCATCGCCACACCTCATTACTACACCAGGTCCCCACTTCCGCACCAAGTCCCCATTGCTGCACCCCATTACTGTGCCGAAGCCCCATTACTGCACCCCACTACTGCGCCAGATCCCTGTTACTGCACCAGACCCCCTCTTCATGCCAGATTACCATTACTGCACCAGATCCCCATTACTTCATCCCATTACCGCACCAGGTCCCCATTGCCGCACCTCATTACTACATCAGGTCCCCACTTCCGCACCAAGTCCCCATTGCTGCACCCCATTACTGGGCCAGATCCCCTTTACTGCACCCCATTATCATGCCAGATTCCCATTAATGCACCAGAACCCCATTACTGGGCCAGATCCCCACTTCTGCAACCCCCTTGGTGCACCAGATCCCCATTACTGCACCCCATTAGTGCACCATGTCCCCATTACCATGCCAGAACGGCATTGCTGAAGCCCATTAGTGCACCAGATCCCCATTTCTGCACTATATCCCATTTACTGCACCCATTACCATACCAGATCCCCATTACTGCACCAGATTTCCCATTGCTGCACCCCATCAGTGTACCAGATCTCCATTACTATACCCCATTACTGGGTCACATCCCCATTACTGCACCCGATCCCGAATGCCACAATCCCCTTAGTGCACCAGATCTCCACTACTGCACCAGATCCCGATCAATGCACCCCATTCCCATGTTAACACTCCTTCACTATTCTGACGTACTGCTTTAAAAAGTTTAAATAAACCCAAAATCTCAAAAGCTCGAATAAAGTGCGGAGCGGAAGTGGATTCGAGTCTCCCGCTCCCCACATCCAACTCCGCACAAATTCCCACTTTTACTGACACCCCGAACCTGGCGGAGAAGGTGGAGTACTGGGGGGGGGGGTGACCGGGACCGGGACCGGGACCGACCCGGCCACAGTCCCAGTCCGAGGGGAACATCCGACACAGGAAAGTTCACAACTTGCAGCGCAGTCCGGGCCCGGGGCCCGGGGGTGGGATTCCGCGCCGCGCCGGTAACTTTATTATTCCCACCCCCCCTCAGTTTCCTGACTGCTGCTCCGCATTCACCCCCTCGACCAAGTGCGGCCTAATCCTCCAGCCCGCCGGCTCGCTCTGAGCAGCATCGCCCGACTGGAAAGCGCTCTCTGCCGGCGCAGCTCCAAATCGAAGCCGCTCCGTCATGAGTTTAGTACACGGGGAGGGGAGGGGAGGGGGAAAGAGGCCACGCTCCGGGCGCGCCGCTCAAACTTTCCCTCCTCCGCGGGCACCGACTCCGGCAGCCGGGGCTCCCCTCGGAAAAGTTACCGGGGAGGGAGCGGGTCGCCGGTTAGCCGCAGCCTGCCTGTCCCGCCGGGGGGCCGGGGGGGCCCAGGCTCAGCCCGGGCCGCCCGCCCCAACATCTCGGGCGCCATCTTGGCTGCTGGCGGCTGATCGATGATTGAACACAAAAGCAGCCGAGGGATCAATTCCTGATCAATCAGAAAACTGTGGATTCCGGCCCCAAAAACCGGGCCGGGGCCGCCGCTGACCGGCCTGGGCCGAGCCCCGGGCCGCCCCCCGCACCCTGCCGCCCGCCCGGGGACCCCGAGGAGCCGCTGACCTGAAGCAGTTGTAAATCAAATTTCTTCCAATATTGAAACATCGATCCCACATTGGCGGCCATCTTGAGACATATTGAGGCAATAGAGAGCGAGCCTGGATTGGAGTTCAGAGGGGGGGGGGAGGGGAGGGGGGAGGGGGGAGGCGGCATCCCGCAAAACCCGGCCTGGATTCCCCACTCCCCCGGAGCACGGAGCTGGGCACGGGCAGCCAGCGAACACCGGCACTGGCACGGAGCAGGCAACCGACAGCCAGCAACAAGCAAAGCATTGCAGCCGCCAGGTCTGCGCACAGCGGGCCAATTAAATAAACAGAGAGCCGGCCGGGCGCAAGTTAAATAGAAAATAAAACCCGCAGCATCTTCATCGGATCTTTTTTTTTTGTAAAATTCTTTAAAGCCCTCGCTGCTCTTTTATTTTTAAAAAAAAAAGATTAAAATGTTGCACTTGAATATGCAAAATAAAATATTCTGGCTTGTTTGTAATTGTTTATTTGTTTATTTTGGAGAGTCTCTGCATTTTGCACTCTGCTGTCTTTTTGAATTATGTTGCACCCAAAAGCTGCGATTTTTTTTTTGAGGGATTTAGGAACGGCTCTAAACGGGGAGGGGGGCAAAAGGGGAGGGACATTCCTCCCCCTGATTTTTAATCAGACACCAAAATATACCTTTCCCTTCACTTTATACTGACGTTTTCTGCAAATTTTCAAATTAGCCACATAATTACCGATCCTAAAAAAAAACCCCTCCCTGTAATATTTAATCGAGGAGACTGAATTATTAATCTCAAACCACTTCGCAGTTCAACTTCACAACTCAAAACCTCTCCCACTGCCACCATCTAATTGGGGCAATTGCAAAATATTTTTTTTCAAAAAGGTGAAAGAACTTTCACAATTTCCACCGAGTTTCAGAATTTTTCAGATTCCCTGAAAACGCGTTATAAAATTCTAACCAAATTCAAAATGTGCTTAATATCTTTCAAAATGCTGTTAAGCAGCACGTGTGAGTAACACGTCATATTAAAGTCCCCAATCCCTGAATTATGTTGGAATTGTGTATTTTATTTGCCCGTCAATCAACCAACTGCCCACCAAATCTCTTCTCAGATTTATCTCATGTCTGAGATTATGTTGCCTGTCTTGTTCTGCTGCTACTGCCAGTCTGAGTGGCATTCCTGTCCAAATCCTTATATCGTCTGCCCAACTTTTCCTTGGTCTTTCTCTTCATTCTTGGCCTTTTATTTCCTCCTGGATTCACCTCTTGCCGAGGTGGCGTTCTCCCCCATCTCTTTACATATCCAACGTGTGGTAGTTTCACTTTCTTTGACTTGGTGAAACTTGTTATCATGATTCCTCATGCCTTTCAAGCACTCTCTCATCGCTGCTCGCTGTGGTCCGTGGGACTCTGAGCATCTTTTAGTTTCCCACATCTCAAAGGTTAGCAACATTTCCGTGTCCCTCTTTTTCAGTGTTCGTGTTTCGCATCCATGGAGCACTACTGACCATATATAACTTTCCAACATTTGGTGAGATATGCCTCTATCTTTCCAAATCTTCTTCAACCTCTCGCTACCTTCTATAAACTTTTAGTGCTCTTTGACTCAGTACCAGGATTTGCCGACCCTTTTGATCTTCTTCTCATTTATGTGTATGTCCACTCACAAGTACCATCGTTTTGTTTTCTTGGAGGTCACTTTTAGCCCATAACAGCTGCTAACGGTGGCCAGTCTGTCCACGAGTTAAGACATCGTGGTTCTCTTTTGTTTCCGCTATTAGGAAGAACAATGTCAACCGCACTCCTCGGGTTATTACATATTGTTCTGTTTCCAATTTGTCCGCCTCATTGAAAGCCTTGGAGGGTTATCTTCACAATCATCACAACACGGATACTGAACAGGTAGAGAGATAAAAGCAACCTTGTTGGAAGCTTTCCAATATCGATTTCTACAAGGGTCCTTTGAGTTGCAATCCATTTGTTCTCAAGGAATCATGTAACGTGTTTGGAAAGTTCGGTCAGTTCCATTGCGGCTGATATCATTGCGTGTTTGACTGATGAAGGACCTTCCGCAAATCCATGAGGTAGAGCTGTGACGTGCAGGGTTTCTCCAAGATTGGTCTTGAGTTGGAGGCCTGCTCACATAGAATCATAGAAAGTTACGGCACAGAAGGAGGCCATTCGGCCCATCGTGTCCTTGCCGGCCGAAAAAGAGCTATCCAGCATAATCTCACTTTCCAGCACTTAGTCCGTAGCCCTGTAGGTTACGGCACTTCAAGTGCACATCCAAGTACTTTTTAAATGAGTTGAGGGTTTCTGCCTCTGCCACCCTTTCAGGCAGTGAGTTCCAGACCCCCACCACCCTTTGGGTGAAAAAAATTCACCCCAGTTCCCGTCTAATCATTCTACCAATTAGTTTAAATCTATGCCCCCTGGTCACTGACTCCTTTGCTAAGGGAAATAAGTCCTCCCTATCCATTCTATCTAGTCCCATCATAATTTTATATGCCTCAATTAAAACTCCCCTCAGCCTCTTTTGTTCCAAAGAAAACAACCCCAGCCTGTCCAATCTTTCCTCATAGCTAAAATTCTCCAGCCCTGGCAACATCCTCGTAAATCTCCTCTGTGCCCTCTCTAGTGCAATCACATCTTTCCTGTAATGTGGTGACCAGAACTGTACACAGTACTCAAGCTGTGGCCTAACCAATGTTTTATACAGTTCAAGCATAACCTCCCTGCTCTTATATTCTATGCCTTGGCTAATAAAGGAAAGTATCCTGTAGATATGCCACCTTATCTACCTGTCTTGCTACCTTCAGGGATCTGTGGACATGCACTCCAAGGTCCCTCACTTCCTCTACACCTCTCAATATCCTTCCATTTATTGTGTATTCCCTTGCCTTGTTTGCCCTCCCCAAATGCATTATCTCACACTTCTCCGGATTGAATTCCATTTGCCATTTTTCTGCCCACTTGACCAGTCCATTGATATCTTCCTGCAGTCTACAGCTTTCCTCCTCACTATCAACCACACGGCCAATTTTTGTATCACCTGCAAATTTCTTGATCAAGTCCCCCATATTCAAGTCCAAATCATTAATATATACCACAAAAAGCAAACGTCCTAGTACTGAGCCTTGCAGGACCCCACTGGAACAGCTTTCCAGTTGCAAAAACACCCATCAACCATTACTCTTTGTTTCCTGCCACTGAGCCAATTTTGGATCCAACTAGCGACTTTCCCTTGGACCCCACAGACATTTACTTTTTTGACCAGTCTGCCACATGGCACCTTGTTAAAAGCCTTGCTAAAATCTATGTAGACTACATCAAATGCATTACCCTCATCGACCCTTCTTGTTACCTGCTCAAAAAATTCAATCAAGTTAGTCAGACATGACCTTCCCTTAACAAATCCATGCTGACTGTCCTTGATTAATCCGTGCCTTTCTAAATGACAATTTATGCTGTCCCTCAGAGTCAATTCCAACAATTTGCCCACCTCCGATGTTAGACTGATTGGCCTATAATTACTCGGTCTATCTCTTTCTCTCTTTTTAAACAACGGTACAACGCTGGCAGTCCTCCAATCCTCCGGCATCGCACCTGTATCCAGTGAGGATTGGAAAATTATGCTCAGAGCCTCCGTTATTTCCTCCCTTGTTTCTTTTAACAGCCTGGGATACATTTCATCTGGGTCTAGCGATTTATCTAATTTTGAAGATGCTAAACCCCTTAATACTTCCTCTCTCACTATGTTTATCCCATCCAATATTTCACACTCCTCCTCCTTAACTACAATCTCTGCATCGTCCCTCTCTTTTGTGAAGACAGATGCAAAGTAATCATTAAGAACCAGACCCACATCTTCCGCCTCCACACACAGGTTACCTTTTTGGTCTCTAATAGGCCCTACTCTTTCCTTAGTTATCCTCCTGCTCTTTATGTATGTTCCTAATCCTGCCCTAAAAGCCGATTGGTCGCTGGTAAATTCTTTCTCCACATGTGCTCAGGATTCTGCTTCTGATGGCTTCCAGCAGCAGCCTACAGGCACGTAGGATGAGCACTTTGGTTTTTTAGTGTATCCATGCTCCTCCATCTTGGTTATCGGTACAAACACTGACTTTCTCCATTCCCTGGCATTTTCCTGTTTCCATTTCACTCTTGTTGATCTTGCTGAACTCTGATTGTTATATTTTCTCCTCTTTATTTACCAACTCGGCTGGTAATTCATCGCTACCAGGGGCTTTGTGTGATTTAAACCATTGCAGCTTCAACTCCTCCTTAGTGAGGTCTTTCTGTCCTGTGCAACCTATTAGATTTGGGTAGAATGGAGGAAAGCAAGAGGGGACAGTCAAAGCCCATGTACAGGGCCCAAGAGCATTCCTTCCATCTGTTCTCAATGATTTCACTCTCAGTCAAGAACACCCCCTTTCATCCGTTATCATATCATACTGTGCCTAACTTTTCATGTAAGTTCTTTAGCAATCTAGAAAAGAACTTCAAAGGCCCTCTGCTTTCACAAGTCCTTCATTAAATCTCAATACCCAAGTATAGCCAGTGTTACCAAGGCCCTAAGCTCAGGAATTCCCTCCATAAACCTCTCCACCTCTCTACCTTTCTCTCCTCCTTTAAGATGCTCCTTAAAACCTGCCTCTTTGACCAAGCATTTGGTCACCTGTCCTAATATCTTCTTATGTGGCTTAGTGTCAAATTTTGCTTGATAATGTTTCTGCAAAGCGCCTTGAGACATTTTACTACATTAAAGGTGCTAAATAAATGCATGTTGTTGTTGTTGTTGTTGTTGCAACATTGATGCTATTTATACTATACTATATATATAAAAGGAGGTATCCTTTTGACTTGGGTCAGAAATAGGTTGGGAGGTAGAAGACAGAGAATGGGGAATAAAGGGTACGTACTATGATTGGCAGGATGTGACAAGTGGTGCTCCCAGCTGGGCCTCAACTTCTCACTATATTTATTAATGACTTGGATGAAGGAATAGAGAGATGTATGTCCATGTTTGCAGATGACACCAAGTTAGGAGGGACAGTAAGTACTGCAAATGGCTGCAGGAAGTTGCAAAGGGACATAGACAGATTACCTGAATGGGCAAAACCATGGCAAATAGAGTTCAATGTGGCAAGTGTGAGGACCCAAGAAAGATAGATCAGAGTATTTTCTAAATGGTGAGAAACAAGGAACTGTAGAGCAGCAAAAAGAT
Organism: Heptranchias perlo; assembly: GCF_035084215.1. Lineage (NCBI taxonomy): Eukaryota > Metazoa > Chordata > Chondrichthyes > Hexanchiformes > Hexanchidae > Heptranchias > Heptranchias perlo. The sequence continues at coordinate 1,491,034 of NC_090352.1, read as the reverse complement.
TTGGGAGTCCAAGTACACAAATCATTAAAAGCTAGCAAACAGGTACAAAAAGCAATCAAAATGGTTAATGGAATAATAGCCTTTGTCTCAAAGGGGCTGGAATACAAAGGGGAGGCAGTTATGCTTCAGAGTCTGGATTAGGCCCCATTATGAGGACAGGTTGCATAAATTTGGCTTGTATTCCCTTGCCGATAGAAGATTGAGGGATGATCTGATCGAGGTGTTTAAAATGTGAAAAGGATTTGATAGGGAAGAAACGGAGAAACTATTTCCTCTGGTGGGGGAATTCAGAACAAGACAGCATAATCTTAAAATCAGGAGTGTAATCAGGAAGCACTTCCTCACACAAAGGGTAGTGGAAATCTGGAACTCTTTCCCCCCAAAAGGCTATGGATACCGGGGGACAATTGGACCTTTCAAAACAGATTTTTATTAGGTAAGTGTGTCAAGGGACATGGATCAACGGTGGAAAAATGGAGTTGAGGTACAGATCAGCCATGATCTAATTTAATGGCAGAGCCTGGCCAGAAAGGCTGAATGGCCCACTGCAGTTCCTATGTTCCTACTTCTGACATTGGTACCGTAGTGCTGGGCAGGCCAACCGACACCAAAAGCAGCTAATTTGAAATTGTCACCAGAAATGACACCACCCCGATGAGGTTGTGTGATACTAATATTGCTGAACACACGCAATGCAGGATAAGTGCAACAAACGTGGCATCAACTCCAAACTAATTAATGTACGTGCAGCAATGCAGTCGTGGGTTCTTTCTGAGACGTGTGATTTGCAGCCCCTCCCCCATGTGTTGTGAGAGGACGGTATAAATGCACTCTGCCCATTCACACTGCTTCCAAAACGGTACGAGTGTCACCTAGGTGCTAATGGCATTAGTGCAGCTTAAATATACATTGCTCGCTGAAATATATCGGTTCATCTTCACCTTAAAACATTAGTACCTCCATAGTAACAATGTCCATCTTCAAATACTATCCAGTGTGGTTGTGGGTTAGAAGCAGAGACTACAATGCATATATAGCAAAACGTTATTCTGAGAAAAAGATCTCCGACTGCACCCACACATCACAAATTATAAACAGTCTGTTTGTTCCTGCTCACTGGGATCTGGACTGTCCAAATCATCTTTTTAATTTTCAACAGCTTTCTGAAAGCAACGTTGCAGCTTCCTCTGAATTCAGACCCAGAAGCCCGGGTAGTATATTCAGATGGCAAATCATTTTGTTGCATCTATCAATTTCATAACAATTTCATGTGACCAACAAACTATCCATCGGCATAAATTGTACAGCAAAAAGGGAGAATATCCAACAGAAACGGCAGATACAGTTAAATCACTGTTAACTCCAATGCCCAGAGAGGAGATAATCTGGGATTGTTCTCCTTAGAGCAGAGAAGATTAAGGGGAGATTTGATCGAGGTGTTCAAAATCATGAAGGGGTTTGATAGAGTAAATAAGGAGAAACTGTTTCCAGTGGCAGAAGGATCAGTAACAAGAGGACACAGATTTAAGGTAATTTGCAAAAGAACCAGCCGGGACATGAGGAAAATATTTTTTACCCATTGAGTTGTTCTGATCTGGAATGTGCTGCCTGAAAGAGCGGTGGAGATTCAATAATAACTTTCAAAGGGGAATTTGATAAATACTTGAAGTGGAAAAAATTGCAGGGCTATGGGGAACGATTGGGGAGTGGGACTAATTGGATAGCTCGGCACAGGCTCGACGGGCTGAATAGCCTCCTCCTGCGTTGTATGATTCTATGTTGTTACTCCTTGTAGAGTTCATCTGATTTCTGTAAAATACCACACAAATAAACTTTTACTGTAAACACCCTGGGAATTATGGTTTTACAGTGCATTTTATCCAATCTCTGGAAACAAATAATAATTAATAAAAGTATTTAGCCGTTTCCTGAAGTTAGGGTAGTCAAGGTTTAAACTTTCTCTCCTACACATTTTCATAAAGTTTTCATTGGACATGTGCTGTACAATATACAAAATCAATGGGTGTCAACTGATTTGGAGCCAGATCTTAAATGGAGAGGCAGTTCTTAATGTTCTCATTTGTTCGGCATAATCTAATGATCTGTATAACGGTTCCGCGATCATTTCTTCAATAATATACATCTCTGTTGTAAGGTATTTCACTCTCGATATCTTTTACCTTTGGAAGCAAGAACAATTATTTTAGCATTCTTGCTAGAAACGTGCAAAAAAAGTGTTCTATCTGATCCGTTGTGTTGTCCCCTACATTTAGAAGAATTGATCACAACAGTACGTCTTTTAAATGTTTGTGTCATTCTTAACCATTCAGAACTGTTTTGAAATGTGAGAGGACACCACTCAACACGCCTAGAATTTACATTCTGAACAGTGAGGGACAGACGGCACCGAGCAACCAGAGATACAACAGGACCCAGCACACACTCAGGCCATTTACAGCTGCTCTTGACTAAACCTCCCACTCCTACCTCTATCATTCAAAACCTTCAGCTGCCTCTTCTGGTTCCAACTTGATGACAACTGTTGAGTAATGTTCAGACACGGAGTTCACCGAATCATAGAAAGTATATCTGAGGAAGCAAGTGGAGGAGAAATCCTCAATATAACATATTAGTTTTTAAAAGCCATATTTTACTCGTAATAAAATGAAGGACCTTTATAGTTCCATTTAAAAAAAGACTTTAAAGAACTTTTTCATGCTGTAGTAGTTTGAGATATTCCATTCTATTTTTCCGAGTCTCTTGACTCTCTTTAGCAGAGAACTGCAAATATTGGATCACAGTCCTGGTATGTAAACCAGATGATGATGATGACTCCCAAGAGGGAGTAAACCCTTCCAACTCCTGTTACAATCCCACGATAGTGTTATGCCCTAAAGGTCACCCGAGTGCCCAGTCACCAGATACTTTAGTTATGTTGATAGTAAACTGCAGCCAGGCTGCCGGTGACTTTACTTCCACAGCTGAGAGTGTCTTAACTACAGCACGAAAACCGGGCTGGAGGTAGCTCCAACTGCATTTGCTGCAACGGAATTAAGTAACGACATCAAAAAGTCGCTCAGGAGAAAGAAATGTTTTTTTTAATCAAGAATCCTAATGAACTCGCTTTTATATCGTTCTGACTGAGTCACGGTTGGCACGCGAGGACACACTGCTCCCAAGCCGCATGTTTTCAATTGGAACAGCTACATAACATAGTGCAGTCCTTTTTAAAAGCCAAATCAAAATTTATGATATAGCTGACATCTCATTCAGAAAAACTTAAACATTACAGTCCAAGCAATTGAAAAATAATAGTACATCAGGTGCTTACCTTTTATGAATTGGCTATTAACACATCTTTCATACAAGTTTCTGTCATGGACATTAATGGTCACATTACACAATGGCTATGCAATGAGGCTGAAAAAATATTTCTTTTTAAATGAAATATTTTCCACTTAACAGTGGCACAAAAATAAATGCAAAGAAGTAATTTACACCTTTGGCTCAGTGGTAACACTCTTGCCTCTGAGTCAGAAGATTGCAGGTTCAGAGTCCCACGCCACACTTGAGCACATGATCTAGGCTGGTGCTTCAGTGCAGTACTGAGGGAGAGCTGTACTGTCAGAGGTGCCATCTTTCAGATGAGGTGTTGCCAGTGCAGGTGGAAGATCCCATGATACTATTTGAAGAAGAGCAGAGGAGATCCCCCAGCATCCTGGCCAACATTTATCTGTCAGCCTACAACAACAAAAAGAGATTAACTGGTCATTTATCTCATTTGCTGTTTGTGGGACTTGCTGTGCACATTGGCTGCCACATTTGCCTATAAAACAACACTTCAAAAGTACATCATTGGCTGTGAAGCACTTGGGGACGTCCTGGGAACATATAATTTAAGTTTGTTCTTTCTGTTTTGTTTTCAAGGTGAAAAGCTCTTTTTCTGGAAGATATTATTTCCTTTTTCTCTTACCTTGACTCACCCGGCATCATTCACCATCCTCAGCTGAAAGGGCTGGTCTGGTCACCTTTCATACTCCACCAATGCTGCTTTGAGACCAGTCATCAGAAGGTTCTGCAAAGTGACCTCCCAAGAGTAAAGCTCTCTGACAAGTGTTGTAGTGTTTTAAATCACCATCTGTTATTGTTGTATTACTTCCTCATTCAGAGGACACCACAACCTATGTTTCTTGCAATACATTTTATAAAGGAGGCCAGGACTGTAGATACTGGCAGCTTTTGCTCAGTAGCTCTGCTATAAAACTCTATAACTGAGATCACTGCACAAAATGTTGATCCATAAAATATGTTTCTCTAATGACACGAGTTCACTGGAAGCATTTTCTGAACTCAGCCTCAGAATACAAACAGGCAGCATTATGTCATCTTGGAAGTTACTGTATGAAGGAGAATGGTGGTGAAAACATGCATTGTTGTGAGTTGGATTTTTCAGCAACATATTGTTTGGCCAGAAAGGATTCTGTGAACGGCTCAAATTAAAAGGAAAGATAGTGCCATCCAGTGTTGTTTTCATCCTGGAAATAGTTGTCATTTTATTTTTAGTCTTGTTCCCAGACCTTGAGTTTTAGTTTTATTTTATTTGTAACTTTTCATAAGAAACTTAGTTTTGTTCCAAAATTTAAATTATATTTTAATTTTGGAAAAAAATGTAGTCAAGAATTTAGTTTTTGTTCTCCTTATTTTTCTTCTAAGATTTTTAGGAACCTTTTCCAAAATTTATGTTTGAAAAAACATCACAAAAGCTGCTTTGTTTCTCACACATCTTGCCAGGCTACATGAAATAATAAACTTGATTACAAACCAGCCCAGATATCCCTCTCTTGAGGAATTGTGGTGGGATTTCTGCCTGTTGTATAGAAGCACCCCTGACCCCCTGCTAATCTTCCAGTTTCCAGGTCATTTAAATATTTTGAGTGGGGTCTCGGGCCTCTGCTGTAGGGTCTGCCAGTCATCAAGGCAGAGATTTGTTCCGGCCTTGGAAGCCTGTTATGGTGCAGCATTGTCAGTAGTTTCAGAACTGTGGGTAAATCTTTAATTTAAAAAAAGAAAATTCATTTTTGTGCAACAGTCTGTTCAATCGGTCGCTCTGCAATCTATTGCACAGGATTCCCGGGCTTTTAACAGTTAAATCCACCCTTTGTTGTCATGGCAATGCTGGACATCAGGCATTCCAAGCCTTCCCTGGCTTCCAACGTTGCAATGGGTTAAGTGATGACACTTAATACATGAGATGACATAGTCCTATCATTTAGTTTCAGTCTTAGCTCAGTTGGTAGCACTCTCACCTCTGAGTCAGAATGGTTGTGGGTTCCAGTCCCCCTCCAGAGACTTTGAGCACAAAATCTAAGCTAGCACTCCAGCGCAGTACTGATGGAGTGCCGCACTATCGGAGGTGCTGTCTTCAGATAAGACATTAAACTGAGGCCCTGCCTGCCCTCTCAGGTGGATGTAAAAGATCCCATTGCATTATTTCAAAGAAGAGCAGGGAGTTCTACCCAGTGTCCTGGCTAATATTTATCCCTCAACCAACATCACTAAAACAGATTAACTTGTCATTTATCTCATTGCTGTTTGTAGGATCTTGTTGTGTGCAAATGGTGAGAATGTGGAATTCGCCACGATATGGAGTGATTGAGACGAATAGCAGAGATGCTAGATAAGAACATGAGGGAGATAGGAATAGAACAATAATTTTGATAGGGTTAGATGAAGTAAGGTGGGATGAGGCTCGTGTGGAGCATAAACACCGCCATAGATCAGTCGGGCCGAATGGCCCATTTCTGTGCTGTAAGTCTATGTAAAATTGGCTGCCTACATTATAGCAGTGACTACACTTCAAAAAGCCAACTTTATTGGCTGTGAAGTGCCTGGGGACATCCAGAGGTCGTGAATGGCGCTATATAAATGCAAGTCTTTATTGAATATGATTGCAATACCCCTGCCTATATTGGGGTGGATATATTGTACATCACCTATCTTATACAAAGTATACAAAACTATCTTATACAAAGTATACAAACCTATCTGATACAAAGTAAAATGACAAAATATCACTCAACGGGTAACAAGGCTAAGAACGGGAATACTGAAAAATTCCACATGATGATTCCAAAATATTTCCACAAGTAACAGAATCAAGGTGAGTGTGAAGCTATGGCCATATAATTCCAATAGAATCCCTGGTTATCACAGTTTTCCTTCCTTTCTTCATTTTCCCTTTCTCCCAGCACATGAATGAAAACAATACCAAAGAATGAAGAAAATTTGATGAACTTTTTAGATTTTATGCCTCATTTTATTTGCTCACTTGCTTTGTTTACAGCAGAACTAAAATAGGCATTCCCATAATTGTAGTGAGAATTGGTCCAGCTTGCATTGAATTTGATTCACAACAGGAAACACTCATAGTTTCTACTCTCAGAATGGTAATTGACCACTTCCTTCATGTAAAAGATTAAATTACATTCCTGCTGCTTCCACCATAATTTTTATGGTTTGAATTTTTATTAAAATTTTTATTATCCTACAGGTCCAAAAATGGCCACTGGCACAAGATAAATTGTCACTGTAGCATTAAAGTTACTGACAGATGTTGTCTCAAAAGAGATAGGGGACTGGGTGAGGCAGTGGGTTAGATATTGGCCTTTCTCTGGGAATATGGGGAGCTGGAAAAGCTTGATGACACTGGGAGCCCAAAGTGGAAAGGGTTCTATTTGTCAGTAATAACATACCTCACCTTGATGAGCACAAAATTGGCCCAAAAAATTCAGAAATAAAATTTCAGACAGCTGTTGCCTCAAACAAAATGACTACCAGCCCTAGCTGTTAACTTAAATCTTCTACATTGAAGGTAAGTAGAGATGTAGAAATTTGACAGAGAACTCTGGTCAAACTGGGAACTGGCCCATTTAGGAAGACATTTTATTTCTGTGTTAATTTTCATTATTCCATAGTGAAAAAAATCTACAGGGCTATAGGGAAAGAGTAGGGGAATGGGACTAATTGGATAACTCTTTCAAAGAGCCAGCACAGGCACGATGGGCTGTATGGCCTCCTCCTGTGCTGGACCCACTATGATACTATGGTAGCTCCAAAGACAGTCAACAGCACGAACAAAACGGGCTGTCAGGATTTTGTAGATTTTACTTAAATTCCTGCAGGACTTTCTTCTGCAGCTCTCTCTCTCCCCTGAACATTGCAACATGATAAAGGATGGTCCCACCAGAGTACTGGTGATCCAGTACCTCACTCACATTTGAGCAGTGAATGTTGGGCACTTATCGCAGCTGAACCAATGGTGCTCTTACCAATGTCTGCACACAGGACCCTGCTCGATTGGTAGCTTAAACACCCACTCCCTCCCCCACCTTAAACACCCACTCCCTCCCCCACCTTAAACACCCACTCCCTCCCCCACCTTAAACACCCGCTCACTCCCCCATCTTAAACACCCACTCCCTCCCCACCTAAAACACCTGCTCCCTCCCCACCTTAAACACCCGCTCCCTCCCTCACCTTAAACACCCGCTCCCTCCCCCATCTTAAACACCCTCTCCCTCCCCACCTTAAACACCCACTCCCTCCCTCACCTTAAACACCCACTCCCTCCCCCACTTTAAACACCCGCTCCCTCCCCCACCTTAAACACCCGCTCCCTCCCCCACCTTAAAAACCCGCTCCCTCCCCCACCTTAAACACCTGCTCCCTCCCCCACCTTAAACACCCGCTCCCTCCCTCACCTTAAACACCCACTCCCTCCCCCACTTTAAACACCCACTCCCTCCATCACCTTAAACACCCACTCCCTCCCCCACCTTAAACACCCGCTCCCTCCCCCACCTTAAACACCCGCTCCCTCCCCCACCTTAAACACCCGCTCCCTCCCCCACCTTAAAAACCCGCTCCCTCCCCCACCTTAAACACCTGCTCCCTCCCCCACCTTAAACACCCGCTCCCTCCCTCACCTTAAACACCCACTCCCTCCCCCACTTTAAACACCCACTCCCTCCATCACCTTAAACACCCACTCCCTCCCCCACCTTAAACACCCGCTCCCTCCCCCACCTTAAACACCCACTCCCTCCCCCACTTTAAACACCCGCTCCCTCCCCCACCTTAAACACCCGCTCCCTCCCCCACCTTAAAAACCCGCTCCCTCCCCCACCTTAAACACCTGCTCCCTCCCCCACCTTAAACACCCGCTCCCTCCCTCACCTTAAACACCCACTCCCTCCCCCACTTTAAACACCCACTCCCTCCCTCACCTTAAACACCCACTCCCTCCCCCACCTTAAACACCCGCTCCCTCCCCCACCTTAAACACCCGCTCCCTCCCCCACCTTAAACACCCGCTCCCTCCCCCACCTTAAACACCCACTCCCTCCCCCACCTTAAACACCCGCTCCCTCCCCCACCTTAAACACCCACTCTCTCCTCACCTTAAACACCCGCTCCCTCCCCCACCTTAAACACCCACTCTCTCCTCACCTTAAATACCCGCTCCCTCCCCATCTTAAACACCCACTCCCATTGATATTAACAATTAAATAAATAAATGGCCATGCAGGCTGTGTGTCGGACTGCAGTGTGTGGGAGTTTGTGGACAGTGAGACTGTCCCGATTGCCTCATCTGTAGGAAATGTCTCTGCCTTGAGTCAGTCCGGCTCAGAGTCCCTGAGCTAGAGTGTGAGTTGGAGACACTCCGACTCATAGCTCATCAGGTGTGGGGAACCAAGGGGAGGCAGAGAAGGAGGTCCTGCAGACACTGGTCCTGTCCAACAGGTACAATATACTTGCTATCTGTGAGGATGAGGATGTAGGCTTCGGGGTGGACAGCCAGAATGCGAACCATGGCACCATGGAGCAGGGGGCAGTCCCAGGGGAGAGGAGCAAAATAGAAAGGTTGTAGTCATAGGGGATTCGATAATTAGGGGGATAGATAGTGTCCCCTACAGTCACGACAGAGAGTCCAGGAGGGTGTGTTGCCTACCTGGTGCACGAGTAAAGGACATCTCGGAGCAACTGGAGAGTGAGGGGGATAATCCAGTTGTTGTTGTCCATGTTGGGATCAATGACATAGGGAAGAGAAGGGAGGAGGTCCTGCTAAGGGAATATCAGAAGCTGGGAACTAAATTAAAAAGCAGGATCTCACGGGTGGTAATCTCGGGATTACTACCCGAGCCATGTGCTAATTGGCCCAGGGATCGGCAGATCAGGAAGGTGAATGTGTGTTTGAGAGACTGGTTTGGGAAGGAGGGGATCCATTTCATGGGACACTGGCACCAGTACTGGGACAGGAAGGAGCTGTACCACTGGGACAGGCTCCAGCTGAACCGGAGTGGGATCAGTGTCCTAGAGGAGAGGATAAATAGGGCCGAGGATAGGACTTTAAACTAGTGAGACGGGGGGAGGGATCTGCTGAGGATAACATAGGTCTGAGGATAAAAGAAATAGGAGATGAGAGTAAAGGTCAGACCAAGGTAAGGAATAAAGGTAACATAAACGGTCAGAAAGCAAATAGTTGTAGAACATACTTCGCATCAGTCTTCACTAGAGAGGAGGATGCTGCCATTGTATCAGTAAAGGAGGAGGTAGGAGTGATATTGGATAGGATGAAAATAGATAAAGAGGAGGTATTTAAAGATTGGCAGTACTCAAAGCAGAAAAGTCACCCGGTCCAGATGGGATGCATCCTCGGTTACTGAGGGAAGTAAGGGTGGGAATTGTGGAGGTTCTGGCCACAATCTTCCAATCCTCCTCAGATATGGGGATGGTGCTGGAGGTTTGGAGGATTACAAATGTTACACCCTGTTCAAAAAAGGGGAGAGGGATAAACCCGGCAATTACAGGCCAGTCAGCCTAACGTCGGTGGTGGGGAAACTTTTAGAGACAATAATCCGGGACAAAATAAATTGGCACTTGGAAAAGTCTGGGCTAATAAATGAAAGTCAGCACGGATTTGTTAAAGGAAAATCGTGTTTGACTAACTTGATTGAGTTCTTTGATGAATGTAAGGAGTCGCACAACACCAGGTTATAGTCCAACAACTTTATTTGAAAGCACAAGCTTTCGGAGCTTTGCTCCTTCGTCAGGTCACCTGACAAAGGAGCAAAGCTCCGAAAGCTTGTGATCTCAAATAAAGCTGTTGGACTATAACCTGGTGTTGTACGACTCCTTACATTTGTCCACCCCAGTCCATCACCGGCATCTCCACATCATGACTTCTTTGATGAAGTAATGAAAAGGGTTGATGAGGGTAGTGTGGTTGATGTTGTGTATATGGACTTTCAAAAGGCATTTGGTAAAGTACCACATGATAGATTTGTTAGCAAAATTAAAGCCCATGGAATTAAAGGGACAGTGGCAGTGTGGATACAATATTGGCTCGGGGACAGAAAGCAGAGAGTAGTGGTGAACAGTTGTTTTTCAGATTGGAGGGAAGTATACAGTGATGTTCCCCAGGGGTCAGTATTAGGATCACTGCTCTTTTTGATATATATTAATGACTTCGACTTGGGGGTATAGAGGGTATAATTTCAAAGTTTGCAGATGACAGGAAAGTTTTGGCTGCAACACCTTTGTCTTTCCACTCAAAATTATTAATTTATACCCTAAACTCTGCTGTGCAAACATACTTACCTACTTTGCGGACCCCCTCAAACTCACACTGTCAGGATGGGGGGCACCATGGCTGCATTCATCACTTCATCCGAGGACGAGCAACATCACCAGCCTCGCCAGGCACGGCATCCACCTCCGCCACCTGGAGCTCCACAACACAGTGCTGCACCACAGGCACCTGCACAAGAGCACCGAGGGCAACAACAGAGAGAGCGTCATCGCAGAAGGCACTACCCTCGTCACAGGGTCTACAGACCAAGGCTCAGCTTCCTGGACCTCTCTGAGGAGACTCAGGGTCAGTTGCCAGGTGGTCGCGGACATCTGCAGCCTCCTTCATGCCGAGCTGCTCCTGGCTGGGCTGAGCAGCATCTCCTTACCTGTCACTGTCAAAATCACCACTGCCCACAACATTTTTGCCTCCGGATCATTCCAGGGTGTCACCGGGGACATCGCCAGGGTCTCTCAGTCGTCTGCATACAAGTGCATAAGGCAGGTCACCGATGGCAAGTTTTGCAGGGCCTCGCACTACGTCAACGTCCCCATGGACAACCTCAGCCAGACGGAGAGGGCAGTGGGATTCCATGCTGTGTCTGGCTTCCCACAGGTGCAGGGTGTAATCGATTGCACCCATATAGCAATACGAGCACCTCCACACGAGCCAGGACTGTTCATCAACAGGAAGGGCTATCACTCCATCAACACTCAGCTCATTTGTGACCACCACAAGAGATTCCTTCACGTGTGCGCCAGATACCCTGGCAGCTGCTACGATTCCTTCATCCTCCGGGAGTCCAACATCCCACCACTCTTCCACGCACCAAACACCCGCAAGGGCTGGCTCCTCGGGGACAAGGGATACCCCCTGCACACGTGGCTCATGACACCTCTGAGGAACCCCATCACCGAGCAACAGCGTCAATATAACGACAGCCACATCGCTACCAGGTCTACAATTGAGCTATAGGGCTACTCAAGATGCGCTTCAGGTGCCTCGATCATTCTGGGGGAGTGCTTCAATTCGCATCAGACCGAGTGGGACACATTATAGTCGTCTGTTGTTCCCTGCACAACATGGCACAACAGAGAGGGGTGCCGCTGGAGGAGGCCCCATCCACATTTGCCACCCACATTGAGGAGGAGGAGGAGGACGAGGAAGAGGAGGTCAAGGAGGAGGAGCAACTCATGGGCAGAACAGTGGCTCACCTGGCTGCTCGTGAGGCCAGGGAGTCACTGATATGAGATTGGTTTTCCTGACATCAGACAGTGTGAAGAGTCCAGTCCTCACCACCTGGATAGAGCAGCGCCCACACCAGCCCCCCCCCCCCTCCCCCCGCACAAAACAGTCCTGCAACTACACACACACCCACTGTAGAGTGACCCAATGGGTGGCATCAAGTGTGGGTGCTCATGGTGAACCTCATGAATGGGTGTTATTGCACAAGCCAGTCAAGAATGGGCAAGTCATGGCTGTAGTAGTGACAATAATAAGATTTATTGTGAGTGGAAAACAAAACAAATATAAATAAAAAACATGACAAAGCGTCAAACACCCTTGTCCATCCCTTTTGTGCTCACAAAACCTTCGTCTTTCTCTTCCGACCACTTCTACGTGGTGCTTCCCCTGTGGCTGCAGCAGAGGTAGTGGCAGGTTGCTCTTGTTCATGCCCTGACCGATTAGATGCTTTGGGCCGATGCCCTCTGGCAGACTCGGCCACCTGGAGAGGAGGCAGCATTGCGGGTACTGGTTGAGAGGGGGCAACGGGTGAGACGTGGGGGCGCTTTGAGTGGTGTCCCCCCTTCCATGTCCCCTTTCGCCATCATCGTCCCCTGGGCCAGGCCCACATCACTCCTACTACCCTGCTGGACGACAGTTTGGAGGACATGTGTGAAGTCTTGTAAGGTCAGTGCTAGTGTATCTGCCTGCCTGTTTAAGGCGGCAGAAAGTTGCTCACCCTGAGTCCGAACGGCCGTTGTCAGGGCCTCAAAGGCCTCATTGTTGAGCCGTACTTGAAGCTCGATGGAAACTAGCCTTCCCTCCATCGCAGACATTCCCGCACTTACCTGCAACACTATCTCAGAGATGCCCTCATGTCCCTGTGACAGTATCTCAGAGATTCCCTCCTGTACCTGTGCCACCATTCCACTCAGGCAGGAGTTGGACTCCTCCATCCTCTGCGCGATTGTGGAGAGTGCGCGTGGCACCTGTTCCAGCACCTCACAAATGTGCTGCTGTCCCTCGATCATTCTCCTTTTAAAGGATGGCTCCCAGGGTTCAGCATCTGTGTCCAGCTGAGCAGAGCCTGGAGAAGAGTGCTCCCACCGACACGGACTCTCCACAGCTGCCCCTGCTGCCAGTGTCTGCTCGTGCTCACATGTGTGTGGTGACTCACCATGTGCGACCCCAACTAACTGAGGACGGGGACCCACCGAGGTGTGAGTATCTGCGCTGGTGGATGGCTCGCTCAGATGTGACGGTGCCCCCTCAGAGGCTGGCAGGTCCTCTGAGGACTCGCCCTCCGTCGTCATGGCAGTTGCTGAAGGCCCTGTAAGAGAACAGAAGACAATATTAAGCCTGATGACAGATGTTGAGGTGCTGAAGATGGCAAGGCATGTTAACATCGTTTGCTATTGTGAGTGCTGAATGTTAAAGTTCCGTCACCAGACGTTTGTCGGGTGGCAGTCTCGGCGTCCCTGACGGACAGGCACCCGAGGGTGCGGCTCACTTCAAGAGCCTCCTGCTCCACGTCCGTGAGGACGACCTGATGTTGCGGCCCCCCTCTGGGATTAGCCCTCTCCCGTGCATTCTGGGCTCTCTTCTCCTATAAGGGGAGAAAGTAGAGAGGCGTGAGTGAGGGATGGTGACGTGGCCAACCGATGAATGCATTGGTTTGGGTGAGGGTGACCGTGAAAGAGATGCATCAGAGGGTGAGTATGAGACAGAGCCATGACATTGTATGAGGATTGGGTTGAGTGGTAGTGGTGGGGTGAGTAATGGGGAGGTGAGGAAGTGCAGGTAAGTTGAGGATGAGGTTTGAGTGGGTGTGAAGGGTGATGTGATAGAGTAGTGTGGGCAGTGCAGAATGAGTTGTGGGGTGGGGACGGTGATGTGGAAGACGGAGATAGGAGAATGAGTAAGTGTACTCACTTTGACTGACCTAGTTAGGTCATTGAAGCGCTTCCTGCACTGGATCCATGTGCGGAAGATGTTGCTGCTGCTGGTGACCTCCTCTGCCACCTCGAGCCAGGCCTTCTTGGTGGCAGAGGGAGGCCACTTCCTCCTGTGGGCCGGGTAGAATATGTCCCTCCTCCTCCTCACCCCATCCAGTAACACCTGGAGTGAGGCAGCACTAAACCTGGGAGCAGTCTACCCCCTGGTCTACTCCACGCTGCTGTTTTGGTTGTTTGCTGCAGGAGCAGCTTTGGAGGACTGCCCCTTTAAATAGGGCTCCTCCACCTGACAGCCTGTGATGCGGGTGCGCAATCCGCCCACTGCACAGGTTTCCAACGGAAGCCGAGGTAAGTGGCTTCAATTTACTTGCGATTGCGTGGGGAACCCACCGATTTTACTGGGCGGGTTACCCACGCGCCCAGTCGACCCCCTGCTGCCATCCCGCCTCCCTGGTAATATCGGGGCCATAGAGTACAAAAGCAAGGAAGTTATGTTAAATCTTTATAAATCACTGGTTAGGCCTCAGCTGGAGTATTGTGTCCAATTCTGGGCACCACACTTTAGGGACGATGTTAAGGCCTTGGAGAGGGTGCAGTGGAGATTTACTAGAATGGTGCCAGGGATGAGGGACTTCAGTTATGTGGAGAGACTGGAGAAGCTGGGATTGCTCTCCTTAGAACAGAGAATGAACAGAGAAGGTTAAGAGGAGATTTGATAGAGATGTTCAAAATCATGAAGGGTTTTGATGGAGTAAACAAGGAGAAACTGTTTCCAGTGGCAGGAGGGTCGATAACCAGAGGACACAGATTGGCAAAAGAGCCAGAGGCAACATGAGGAAACATTTTTTTACACAGCGAGTTGTAATGATCTGCCTGAAAGGGTGGTGGAAGCAGATTCAACAGTAACTTTCAAAAAGGGAATTGGATAAATACTTGAAGGGAAAATATTTACAGGGCTATGGGGAAAGAGCAGGAGAGTGTGACTAATTGGATAGCTCTTTCAAAGAGCCAGCACAGGCATGATGGGCTGAATGGCCTCCTTCTGTGCTGTACCTACTATGATATTATGATTTCATAAATGACTCCCAGTGATGTTGTTGTACAAATGCTTTACATGCTCATACTAAATTCCTCTGTCTGCTATTTTAATGGAAGTGTTAATCTATTTGAAACAAACGGTTTAATGCTTCCACTGTAAAAAGTGAGAGGAGTTTGGTGTGAGTGTGTTTAGTGTTTGTGCAGTTAACATTGCTGACACTCACTTCTGCCACGTTATCGCTTACGATGCAGCTTATTTTGTAATTCAGCATCATATTCAGTTGTAGCATTCTTGCCAAAACAGTACAGTCACTGCTTGTTTCATTACACCATATGATTACAGTCACTTATATAAAATATGCATGAGCAGGCTAATATCGTACTGGCAGCCAGCACTAGGAGCTGTTGTGTGGGCAAGAGTCTCAGTTTTGTGATAGCAGATGGCAATTTATTTTGCTGTGTTGCTGTCTAACATTACTCACTTAAGATTATTGCTTTCTGGAAGTGATTAGCAGTTAACAATGAAAATTAATTTTAATAAGTAACTGCTTTACACTTCAGAATTTAATTAGTTTGTTTTTTTAATTAAGTTATTTTTGTAAATTTTTCCACTTTATTTTTTACTGCTTTCTCCACAGCTCTCGACCTCAACTATCTTTCCGCTCGCAGGGTAGGAGAATGGGCACTGGCGTGTTTACAGCAGGGTGTTATTCCCCGGGGCTTCCTCCTCCCTGGATGTAATGGCCCCAGCTGAGAGCTGAATCACTCAACACACAATAGCTATTGGTCTTCACAATCCATTGCCACACAGACTGAAGACTCATAAACACTGGAGTGCAAAACCAAGCGCCTTAACCATTCCCCAACTGGCCTGTCCCTGCAATGTCAAGCTCTTCCTTCCCCTTTGTATTGAGGCATTATAGCATACAGTAAGCAATGTAAAAAGTGCAATTAAAAAACAAATATTTCCAAAAGTAGCAATTTTTGGTTTGTTGCTTTTGTAGTCAGTTCCTGTGAAATGAAGAACACTTTATTTCCCACTCAACAGGAATTTAACATGAAATATTTGTAGTTTTCTGTTCCATATTCTTTGCTACTTTTAATTCTAAGGGAATATAATTATTATGCTTCTTATGTAAGTACAAGATTGCAGAAATAATATAAATTATTGTGGAATACAAACATTCTCACCAAGAATAGTTTGGTAAAACCATCACCATCCAGGCTGGCTGAGTCCTGAAGGACGTGACTGAAAACCTGGGCCTGCATCACATGGTGAGGGAACCAACACAAGGAGGTAGAAAGAGAAAATGCTGGAAACACTCAGCGGGTCAGGCAACACCTGTGGGGAGAGAAACAGAGTTAATGTTTCAGGTCTATGACCTTTTGTCAGAACTGGAAGGAGTAAAGATTTAACCGTTTTTAAGCAAGTACAGAGCCGGGGCATGGGGGTGGGGTTGGGAAGAAGGGGAGGGGAGGAAAGAACAAAAGGGAAGGTCTGTGATAGGATGGGGGGCAGGAGTGATTAAATGACAAAAGGGATGATGTTGCAAGGTGAGGAGGGTGGGAATGGGACAAGTAAAGAAACAAAAGATGGGTCTAGAGGAGCTGTAAATGGCAACAGCAGAACCATTACCAGCACCTGCTGACCGAAAAAATGGGAGGAGTGGTTATGAACTGAAGTTATTGAAATCAATGCAAGGAAGTCATCTCAACAACCTACCTGTCACAAACATGTCATAGCAACATTAGGAACAGGAGGAGGCCATTCAGCCCCTCGAGCCTGTTCCGCCATTCAATTAGATCATGGCTGATCTGTATCTCTACTCCATTTACCCGCCTTTTCTCCATATCCATTAATACCCTTACCGCCAGTCCACGATGGTAGAAGTGACCATTCGCAATCTTTGTAAAGATAAAGCCTTGACACCACTATGAGGACATCTTTCATCGTATAGTGTGGCACTACCACCATGCTATGTGAGACAAACTAAGGCCTAACCCAAAACATTGTCATCCATGGGACGATGTAGGTCTCCATCAGCAGCGGAATTGTATACCTCCATAATCTGTAACTTCACGGCCCAGCTCAACCCACCTTCCTTGATCACCATCAAGGCAGGACACCAGCCCTGATCCAATGCGGAGTGTACAAAGTTGTGCCAGGAGCTGGCATATCCTAGAATGAGGGACCCACCTAGTGAAGCTAGCACACAGGGCTACCTGTATGATAAACACTAAAAGCAGCAGGTGATAGACTGAGCTAAGCATCCCACAACTGAGAATCCCTACGTGGTCAGTTTTCGGTAAAATATTAAAATGCCTATGTGGCAAAGAAGCAGAATGCAAAATGGTTAGAAAGGGTTAATTAGTTAGTAACTGAGATTGATACAAGTGGCCTGGCCCTCCTGCTGGGCCATATGTTTGCTTAGTCAGCAGGCCTGCATTGTCTTATCAATGATAGGTCTTTGATGTGAGTCAAGGACTGGTCTGAATGTCTCCATGTTTATGGCAGATCAATATAGGTAACGAGCTTAGCCAAAGTTGAAAGACATTCCAGGTTGGGAGATAAGGAACAGAAGGGACAGGGAAGAACATTCCAAGTTGGAAGATGAGGAAGTATCCCCTTTGATGTCTAACAGCAGCATGATCAGCACATGATTATTTATGATTGGCCGGAAATAATGTAACCTCGCATGGCAACCTATGCCCGGCTTATGATTGGTGTTGACCCTCGTTAAGTATGTTCCAACCCTATTGATTTGTATAAAAACGTGTGGATTTCTGTATGTTTTTGTTCTTGCTCTGCCAGCATAGAGGGACTCTATCAGGAGTCCAAATCAATGCTGCAGACTAAGAACCCTGCTATTAAAGATGTGTTGAACTTTAAAATGTATTCGACTTCAGTTATTACTGAACCAGACTGAGGGGAAAGAATCCGGATCGTCACAACCAACAGATCAGAGCAAAGCTCCACACCAGTCGAGAATGGCAGTGGGCAAACAGTATTCGCCAATCGTGCATGTGTCTCTAAATATAATTTGGGAATAGGCCTGTTGAATCAGACACAATACCATAGCAGCAACAGCACAAACCACTATGGGCAACTCCTACCTTTCAGGACCTGGGAGCACAGCCAACCATAGCTCCCCACCTAGGTGTAGACCCTCTCCCTTTATATCCTATCACTGCTCTGGCCACAGTTCCCCTTTTGTTTCTCAGCTTTTACATAAACTTTATTACACGTGTCTGAACAGATGGCATTCCTTTGCTGAATTAACACTCTGGTGTCTAACTGTTCAGCCTTGGGAGTTTGCTGCTGATTCCCAAGTCATCAGACCCTACCAGTCCTACCTTTCAGAATTTACCACAAGGGCATTTGCACACAATCTTGTCTAATCCCAGAGATCGCACTCCCTTCCCATGCAGGGTCATCTGCTCAAAACATACAGAACATGCCAGACATTGATTAGTTATTTCAAAATATTGAGTCTTAAAACTATATTATCATCTTTCTCAGGTGAAAAATCAAATTTTCCACAGCTACAATGCGCTCAGTAACCTTATTATCTAAAAAAAAACAAAGCATAGAGTACAAACTAGCAGATTCCATCACTATCAAACTAGCAACAGGATCTCTGCTGATCCGATTAACCCTTTCTATTCTGGTCTACTACATTCACCAAAAGTTATTATCCAACAACATGCAGATGCCTCAGAAAAAACCTCCAAACGTGGCTTCACGTAACTGGACACATGAGGACTTGGGCTCACAACATCCTTGGCCCCATTTTACAAACCTTGCTGACGACACACAGAGTCTCCTCATTGGCACACGGACTCAAAATGTCAGCTCCTTTGTTCTAGCCTTTATGGAGCTTCGCAATGGATTTGAAATCTTTGCCAGTCTTTGCCGAGTTTGGATGAGTGGGTGAGTGGGGATAATAGCCAGGAAGACATGCTAAGCAAAAATGAGGCAAAAATTAAGACACCCAAAAAAGAACAGGCCCCTGGGGGTTGCTTGATCTCCTGTGAGGGAACAGAGAGGAATTTTTCACAGAGAACTCCTGAATTGACTAAAGATCTGTGTTTCTGCCTCTCCCAGGAGATGGGGGAAGAATGGGCTGAGATCTGACATAAAAATAAGGTATGTATGGGCTTGAAGATCTTTTTTAGACCTAGATGTGTGACACAATGTAACGTAACAAAGTAAAGTAACATAACGTTATGTAATGTAACGTTACATAATAACATAACGTGATAATCAGAGCAATCATGCAGAGGGGTGCCAACACAGGGGGATGGCTGTAGAAGGCACAAGGAGATGTTATTTGCCCCCCTCCCGATTGGTCCAGGCAGGTGTAGCACTGCTTTAAGATGCCAATGATATGCTGGATAATGAAAAGGATTTATCTTGGGTACTATGTCTTTATTGCCAGGTCCCCTCATTCCTTCAGTTGGAGAGGGCCTGGACACAAGGTCTAAGGCCCACATTGGAGGAAGCCTTGGAAATCCCGGGGCAATGGAAAGTGGACGAGGCCCAGCATCACGGGACTCTGCTCCTTTTCCCTGTGCTTCGTGCCCAGGGAATAAACCTTTCTCTGGTGCAAAGCATGAAAATCGACCCTAATAGGTCAGTTAGTCCAGTCAAAAACATTGGTCACGAATATGACAACCTAGCTCTGAGTGGTGCAGTTCTTCAAAGATCAGCCTGCAGGCCTCCCCATGCCCCTTTTATGCAGACTCTCAGTGAATCAAGGCCTGCACTGTAATACTGCATAGTATTGAGATAAATTTATCATGGGTCCTGAGCATGCACAAAGCCACCGGCGCAAAAATGTTAAAGTCTTCTCCAGCACAATTGGGTCTTTAGCACTGAGTGCTCTGAGGCCTACCTCACTAGGTCGGGGGCTGCTGGTAAACGACCACTCCCGAGCACATCACTGCAGAAACAGCCCTGGAACTTCATCCTGCCTTCAGTTCGGACCCTCACTGCCTTGCCCCTGGGAAGTTCATACCGACACTGTGCCTTTCCACACTAAGGACACACTGGCCAAAAATTCCGCAGGGCTTCTCCGAGTGACCTGCCATATTTTTTGGCGGAACTCCCAAGAAAATAGTGTAAACTGCCATTCACGCTGTTTCTCTAGGGTTCCATGGGACTCCCACCAGAGTTACAAGAGACTGTTATGAGAAATGGAAGCACAATGGAATTGGAGACAACCTGTTGACATGGGTAAGGAATTGGTTAGGAGTTGGATAATAGCAGACAGTATGGATAATGGGTATGTACTCAAATTGACAGGATGTGACTAGTGGTGTCCCCCAGGGATCTGTACTGGGGCCTCAGCTTTTCACTTGGATGAAGGAATAGAGAGCCGTATATCTAAGTTTGCAGACGATGCTAAGTTAGGTGGCACAGTAAATAGTGTAGATGGGAACAGAAAGTTGCAAATGGACATTGATAGATTCAGTGAGTGGGTAAAACCGTGGCAGATGGAGTTCAATGTGGGGAAGTGTGAGGTCATCCAGTTTGGACCTAAGAAAGATAGATCAGAGTATTTGGTGACAAGTTAGGAACTGTGGAGGAGCTACAGTGCAGCTCCAACAACACTCAAGAAGCTCGACACCATCCAGGACAAAGCAGCCCGCTTGATTGGCACCCTATCCACCACCCTAAACATTCACTCCCTTCACCACCGGCGCACTGTGGCTGCAGTGTGTACCATCCACAGGATGCACTGCAGCAACTCGCCAAGGCTTCTTCGACAGCACCTCCCAAACCCACTACCTCTACCACCTAGAAGGACAAGGGCAGCAGGCACATGGGAACAACACCACCTGCACGTTCCCCTCCAAGTCACACACCATCCCGACTTGGAAATATATCGCCGTTCCTTCATCGTTGCTGGGTCAAAATCCTGGAACTCCCTTCCTAACAGCACTGTGGGAGAACCTTCACCACACGGACTGCAGTGGTTCAAAAAGGCGGCTCACCACCACCTTCTCAAGGGCAATTAGGGATGGGCAATAAATGCCGGCCTCGCCAGCGACGCCCACATCCCATGAACGAATGAAAAATAAGAACATAAGAGAACATAAGAGATAGGAGCAGGATTAGGCCATTTGGCCCTTCGAGCCTGCTCCGCCATTCAATGAGATCATGGCTGATCCGATTCTGGCCTCAACTCCACTTTCCCGCATGTTTCCCATATCCTTTGACTCCCTTGCTGATCAAAAATGTGTCTAACTCAACCTTGAATATATTCAATGACTCAGCCTCCACCACTCTTTGGGGCAAAGAATTCCAAAGGTTCACAACCCTCTCAGGGAAGAAATTTCTCTTCATTTCTGTCTTAAATGGGCGACCCCTTATTCTGAGACTATGCCACCTAGTTTGAGATTCCCCTATGAGGGGAAACATCTTCTCAGCATTTACCCTGTCAAGCTCCCTCAGAATCTTATGTTTCAATGAGATCTCCTCTCATTCTTCTAAACTCCAGTGAGTATAGGCCCAACCTGCTCAATCTTTCCTCATAAGAAAACTCTTCCATATTCGCAATCAACCCAGTGAACCTTCTCTGAACCGCCTCCAATGCAAGTATATCCTTCCTTAAATAAGGGGACCAGAACTGTACATGGTACACTAGGTGTGGTCTCACCAGCACCCTGTACAGTAGCAAGACTTCCCTGCTTTTATACTCCATCCCCCTCGAAATAAAGGCCAACATTCCATTTGCCTTTCCAATTACCTGCTGCATCTGTATGCTAACTTTTTGTGTTTCATGTACGAGGACACCCAGATCCCTCTGTACCGCAGCATTCTGTAGTATTTCTCCATTCAAATAATATTTTGCTTTTTCATTCTTTCTACCAAAGTGGATGACTTTACATTTTCCCACATTATATTCCATCTGCCAAATTTTTCCCCACTCGCTTAACCTATCTATATCCCTTTGCAGACACTTTGTGTCCTCCTCACAACTTATTTTTCCACCTATCTTTGTATCATCAGCAAATTTGGCCACAGTACACTCGCTTCCTTCATCCAAGTCACTGATATAGATTGTAAATAATTAAGGCCCCAGCACTGATCACTGCGGCACCCCACAGGTTACAGATTGCCATCCTGAGAATGACCCCTTTATCCCGACTCTCTGTTTTCTGTTTGTTAGCCAATCCTCTATCCATGTTAATATATTACCCCCAACACCATGAGGTCTTACCTGTTATGTGGCACCTTACGGAATGCCTTACGGAATCCAAATACACCACATCTACTGGTTCCCCTTTATCCACCCTGCTCGTTACTTCCTCAAAGAACTCTAATAAATTTGTCAAACAAGTTGTGCCTTCTAGGTGGTGGAAAGGCTTTGTGGAGTGAGGAGGTGAGTCACTCACCGCAGAATACCCACCCTTTGACCTGCTCTTGTAGCCACTGTAATTATGTGGCTGGTCCAGTTAAGTTTCTGGTCAATGGTGATCCCCAGGATGTTGATGGTGGGGGATTCGGCGATGGTAATGCCGTTGAATGTCAAGGGGAGGTGGTTAGACTCTCTCTTGTTGGAGATGGTCATTGCCTGGCACTTGTCTGGCGCGAATGTTACTTGCCACTTATCAGCCCAAGCCTGGATGTTGTTCAGATCTTGCTGCATGCGGGAACATCCCCATTTCTGACTTTATGATGGAGGGAAGATCATTGATGAAGCAGTTGAAGATGGTTGACCCTGGGACACTGCCCTGAGAAACTCCTGTAGTGATGTCTTGGGGCTGAGATGATTGGCCTCCAACAACCACTACCATCTTCCTTTGTGCTTGGTATGACTCCAGCCATTGGAGAGATTTCCCCCTGATTCCCATCTACTTCAATTTTACTAGGGCTCCTTGGTGCCACACTCGGTCAAATGCTG
The DNA here is from genome assembly GCF_035084215.1 of Heptranchias perlo. NCBI lineage: Eukaryota > Metazoa > Chordata > Chondrichthyes > Hexanchiformes > Hexanchidae > Heptranchias > Heptranchias perlo. The sequence goes on along the minus strand of NC_090352.1, from coordinate 1,468,277 downwards.
CCTTGATGTCAAGGGCAGTCACTCTCACCTCACCTCTGAATTCAGCTCTTTTGTCCATGTTTGGACAAAGGCTGTAATGAGGTCTGGAGCCAAGTGGTCCTGGCAGACCCCAAACTGAGCATCAGTGAGCAGGTTATTGGTGAGTAAGTGTCGCTTGATAGCACTGTCGATGACACCTTCCATCACTTTACTGATGATTGAGAGTAGACTGATGGGATGGTAATTGGCCGGATTAGATTTGTCCTGTTTTTTTGTGGACAGGACATACCTGGGCAATTTTCCACATTGTCGGGTAGATGCCCATGTTGTAGCTGTACTGGATCAGCTTGGCTAGAGGCGCATCTAGTTCTAGTGCATGAGTTTTCAGCACTACAGCCGGGATGTTGTCGGGGCCCATAGCCTTTGCTGTATCCAGTTCTTGACACCGCTCCTCAGGTCGCAGGGCTGCCTGTCACTTGAATCTGCTTTCTGTCACTGTGATGGGTATCGTCAGTTCTCTTCTGAGCATCTGAATTGAAAGTAGAGAGAAACTATTTCTGCTGGTTGGGGACTCTAGGACTAGGGGACAGGGTCTAAAAATTAGAGCCAGGACTTTCAGGAATGAGATTAGAAAACATTTCTACTCACAAAGGGTGGCAGATGTTTGGAACTCTCTTCCGCAAACGGCAATTGATACTAGCTCAATTGTTAATTTTAAATCTGGGAATGATAGATTTTTGTTAACCAAAAGTATTAAGGGATATGGGGCGAAGGCGTGTCGATGGAGTTAGGTCACAGATCAGCCATGATCTCACTGAATGGCTCGAGGGGCTAAGTGGCCTACTCCTGTTCCTATATTCTATGTTTCTATGAAAAAAGGGAATATGAAAAAGAACTTGTAAGAGATATCAAAGCTAGCAGCAAAAGTTTTTACAAATACTTTGAGAGAAAGAGAGTGGTATGGGGAATGTGGGCCCATTAAAGATAGACGCAGGTGTTACTATAATGGATAATAAGGAAATGGCAGACTTGTTAAATGAGTACTTGGTATCCGTTTTCACAGGAGAGGAAGAGGACAAAGTACCGCGGTACAAGGGAACTGAAAAATAAGTCAATGGGAGCAACTTAGTGGATCTAATATAAGGAAAAAAATGAAAATGGTGAAAATAATGGGACCGCAAATAAACAAATCTTCAGACCTGGTGGTTTCCACGCAAGGGTATAAAAAAATAGGTGAGGAAATTACAAATGTGTTAGTCATATTTTCCAAAGCTCTCTAGATTCAGGAATTGTGCCTTTGGTTTGGAAAATTGCAAATGTCACTCCATTATTAAAGAATCATAGAATCGTTACAGCACAGAAGGAGGACATTCGGCCCTTCGAGCCCATGCCGGCTCTTTGTAAGAGCAATCCAGTTAATCCCATTCCCCCGCTCTTTCCCCATAACCCTGCAATATTTTTCCCTTCAAGTATTTATCCAATTCCTTTTTGAAAGCCCTGATTGAATCTGCCTCCTATACCCTTTCAGGCAGTGCATTCCAGATCATAACTACTCACTGTGTAAAAAAGTTTTTCCTCATGTCACCTTTGGTTCAATCACCTTAAATCTGTGACCTCTGGTTCACGACTCTTTCACCAATGGGAACAGTTTCTCTTTGTTTACTTTATCTAAACCCTTCATGCGTTTGAACACTTCTATCAAATCTCCTCTCGAGCTTCTCTGCTCTAAGGAGAAGGGACAGAGGGAGAAACCAGGAAACTACAAACCTGTCAGTTTAATATCCATTGTGGGATGTTACTGGAATCTGTCATCAGGGTCAGACTGACCAGCTGATCAAAGAGCATCAGCATGGATTTGAAAAAGGTGGGTCATATCTGACTAATCTGGTTGAATTTTTTGAGATGGTGGGTAGGGGAGGGCCGACGGATATTGTCTGTATGAACTTCCAGAAGGCATTTGATAAGGTTCTGCACAAGAAGTTATTAGTAAAAATGAAAGTGTACGGAATTGGAAGTAACCTTGTGACATAGGTTGGTAATTAGTTGGAAGGAAGGAGACAGAGAGTAAAGATAAAGTCTGATGTGACAAATGGTGTTCCCCAAGGAACTGTACTGGGGCCTTAGCTTTTCACCATATTTATCAATGACGGATGAAGAAACAGAGTTGCATATCCAAGTTTGCAGATGACACTGTTAGAAGGGAGCAGGAAGTTACAAACGGACGTAGACAGACTAAGTGAATGGGCAAAACTATGGCAGATGGAGTTCAGTTTGGAGAAGAGTGAGGTCATCCGCTTTGGATCTGAGAAAGACAAATCGGAATGAGAGACTAGGAGCTGTGGAGCAGCAAAGGGATTTGGGTGTCCGTGTACACAATTCACTAAAGGCTAGTGGACAGGTACAAAAAGCAATCAGAAAGACGAATGGAATGTTGTCCTTTAGCTCAAGGGGGCTGGAGTACAAAGGCGAGGAAGTTATACTTCAGTTGTACAGAGCCTTTTCCAGACCTCACCTGCAGAACTGCATTCAGTTTTGGGCACCACAGCTCAGGAAGGCCTTGCAGAGGGTCCAGCGCAGATTCACCAGATTGATACCAGGGCTAAAAGAATTAAATTATGAGGACAGGAAACCTGGCCTGTACACCTTGAGTTTAGAAGATTGAGAAGTGATCTAATCGAGGTCTTTAAAACGATATGGTGTGGAGATGCCGGTGATGGACTGGGGTGGACAAATGTAAGGAATCTTACAACACCAGGTTATAGTCCAACAGTTTCATTTTAAAATAAAATTGTTGGACTATAACCTGGTGTTGTAAGATTCCTTACATTTAAAATGATAAAGAAAGTTGATGAGGTAGTTGCAGAAAAACTATTTCCTCTGGTGGAGGAATCCAGAACAAAAGGGAACAACCATAAAATTTGAGCTAGACCATTCAGGAGTGAAATTAGGAAGCACTTTTTCACATGAAGGGTACTGGAAATCTGGAACTGTCTACCCCAAAAGACTGTGGATGCTAAGGGGTCAATTGGAGCTTTCAAGACAGATCGATAGATTTTTGTTAGGTCAGGGCATCAAGGGATATGGAGCAAAGTGGGTGAATGGATCTGAGGTACAGATCAACCATGATCTCATTGAACACAGACTCGAGGGGCTGAATGGCCCACTTCTGTTCCTATGTGGCCCTGGGAGTCCTCAACATTGACTCTGGACCCCATGAAATCTCATGGCATCAGGTCAAACATGGGCAAGGAAACCTCCTGCTGATTACCACCTACCGCCCTCCCTCAGCTGATGAATCAGTCCTCCTCCATGTTGAGCATCACTTGGAGGAAGCACTGAGGGTAGCAAGGGCACAAAATGTACTCTGGGTGGGAGACTTCAATGTCCATCACCAAGAGTGGCTCGGTAGCACCACTACTGACCGAGCTGGCCGAGTCCTGAAGGACATAGCTGCCAGACTGGGCCTGCGGCAGGTGGTGAGCGAACCAACACGAGGAAAAAACTTACTTGACCTCGCCCTCACCAATCTACCTGTCGCAAATGCATCTGTCCATGACAGTATTGGTAGGAGTGACCACCGCACAGTCCTCGTGGAGATGAAGTCCCGTCTTCGCACTGAGGACACCATCCAACGTGTTGTGTGGCACTACCACCGTGCTAAATGGGATAGATTCAGAACAGATCTAGCAGCTCAAAACTGGGCATCCATGAGGCGCAGTGGGCCATCAGCAGCAGCAGAATTGTATTCCAGCACAATCTGTAACCTCATGGCCCGGCATATTCCTCACTCTACCATTACCAACAAGCCAGGGGATCAACCCTGGTTCAATGAGGAGTGTAGAAGAGCATGCCAGGAGCAGCACCAGGCGTACCTAAAAATGAGGTGCCAACCTGGTGAAGCTACAACTCAGGACTACATGCATGCTAAACAGCGGAAGCAACATGCTATAGACAGAGCTAAGCGATTCCACAACCAACGGATCAGATCAAAGCTCTGCAGTCCTGCCACATCCAGTCGTGAATGGTGGTGGACAATTAAACAACTAACGGGAGGAGGAGGCTCTGCAAACATCCCCATTCTCAATGATGGCGGAGTCCAGCACGTGAGTGCAAAAGACAAGGCTGAAGCGTTTGCAACCATCTTCAGCCAGAAGTGCCGAGTGGATGATCCATCTCAGCCTCCTCCCGATATCCCACCATCACGGAAGCCAGTCTTCGGCCAATTCGATTCACTCCACGTGATATCAAGAAACGGCTGAGTGCACTGGATACAGCAAAGGCTATGGGCCCCGACAACATCCCAGCTGTAGTGCTGAAGACTTGTGCTCCAGAACTAGCTGCGCCTCTAGCCAAGCTGTTCCAGTACAGCTACAACACTGGCATCTACCCGACAATGTGGAAAATTGCCCAGGTATGCCCTGTCCACAAAAAGCAGGACAAATCCAACCCGGCCAATTACCGCCCCATAAGTCTACTCTCAATCATCAGCAAAGTGATGGAAGGTGTCGTCGACAGTGCTATCAAGCGGCACTTACTCACCAATAACCTGCTCACCGATGCTCAGTTTGGGTTCCGCCAGGATCGCTCGGCTCCAGACCTCATTACAGCCTTGGTCCAAACATGGACAAAAGAGCTGAATTCCAGAGGTGAGGTGAGAGTGACTGCCCTTGACATCAAGGCAGCATTTGACCGAGTGTGGCACCAAGGAGCCCTAGTAAAATTGAAGTCCATGGGAATCAGGGGGAAAACTCTCCAGTGGCTGGAGTCACACCTAGCACAAAGGAAGATGGTAGTGGTTGTTGGAGGCCAATCATCTCAGCCCCAGGGCATTGCTGCAGGAGTTCCTCAGGGCAGTGTCCGAGGCCCAACCATCTTCAGCTGCTTCACCAATGACCTTCCCTCCATCATAAGGTCAGAAATGGGGATGTTCGCTGATGACTGCACAGTGTTCAGTTCCATTCGCAACCCCTCAGATAATGAAGCAGTCCGAGCCTGCATGCAGCAAGACCTGGACAACATCCAGGCTTGGGCTCATAAGTGGCAAGTAACATTCGAGTCAGATAAGTGCCAGGCAATGACCATCTCCAACAAGAGAGAGTCTAACCACCTCCCCTTGACATTCAACGGCATTACCATCGCCGAATCCCCCACCATCAACATCCTGGGGGTCACCATTGACCAGAAACTGAACTGGACCAGCCATATAAATACTGTGGCTACGAGAGCAGGTCAGAGGCTGGGTATTCTGCGGCGAGTGACTCACCTCCTGACTCCCCAAAGCCTTTCCACCATCTACAAGGCACAAGTCAGGAGTTTGATGGAATACTCTCCACTTGCTTGGATGAGTGCAGCTCCAACAACACTCAAGAAGCTCGACACCATCCAAGATAAAGCAGCCCGCTTGATTGGCACCCCATCCACTACCCTAAACATTCACTCCCTTCACCACCGGCGCACTGTGGCTACAGTGTGTACCATCCACAGGATGCACTGCAGCAACTCGCCAAGGCTTCTTCGACAGCACCTCCCAAACCCGCGACCTCTTCCACCTAGAAGGACAAGAGCAGCAGGCGCATGGGAACAACACCACCTGCACGTTCCCCTCCAAGTCACACACCATCCCGACTTGGAAATATATCGCCGTTCCTTCATTGTCGCTGGGTCAAAATCCTGGAACTCCCTTCCTAACAGCACTGTGGGAGAACCGTCACCACACGGACTGCAGCGGTTCAAGAATGTGGCTCACCACCACCTTCTCGAGGGCAATTAGGGATGGGCAATAAATGCTGGCCTCGCCAGCGACGCCCACATCCCGTGAACGAATAAAAAAAAATGTATTAAGTGTGAACATGATTCACTATGAATTTGGGAAATACAATTACAATATGGAACGTGTGATTATAATGAAAGGTAATAGTGTACAAACTAAGAAATAGCTTTCACTTTAAAGTTCAATAAACTTAAATGTAATGCATTTCAGACTTTTACCCCACTTCCTCAAAAAGGGTGGGAGAAATAAAGATTTTTTATGGACTTTATGGATGTTGGTTCTATTTATATATATCAAGTGTTGGGGCAGACCTTTGTTCTGCTCATGGTGAGTGCTGGAACACAGAACAGTTTCCCACTGTTTGTACCCAGTGTCCATATCAAGCACTCCCAGGTTTAGCACACATTGGATGTAGACAAAGAAATTACTTCACTGTGGACCAGCAATATACCTTAATCTGAACCTCAGGTATTTGAGGGAGTGGGTGATTGAGGGGGATTAGTGTTTGGAGCTAGTGGGATGGGTCTTTCCTGGACCTTCACCTTTCCTCCCCACGTGATAACAGGAGGTGATAACACGGTGTGCAATAGAACAAATGGAAATGGAAATGGGAATGGGATACTTTAAGGAACCTAACAAGATAAGACCACCCAAGTAGCTGGCTCAAAATTGTATGACAGAAAATGTTGACTTTCAACCTGATCTACATTTACATTTGCGCATGACAAGCCCTCATATAACCTTACAGTTCTGTCATTGCATCTCTAATGTACCCATAGAGAAAGGGCACACATTCAAGCTGCAACTTACAAGTGAAAGCCTTGCCCCATTCACATCTTCCATGGGCTTCACACATTATACCACAAACTTGGTCACCTACTGATACCCAGAATGGACTTCAGGTTGAGCACATGCCAGCCATCAGTGAACCCCTGTACTTCATAAAAGGCACTTGTGTGGCAATGCTGGGCAGCCAGGTCATAGTATTCAGTCAGGAAAGAGATGAAAGTGTGGGCCGTGCTGACCGATGCACCAGCCACCTGTTTGATACGTGTGTGAGCAACACACTAGCTGATAGCTGCCATTCCCATGTTGCAACTTGGCTGCAGGTGCACCGAGTGGATTTTGCAAAGCTCTGTAACTGGCTTCCTGCAGTGGCCATCAGTCTTCAAATGTGATCTGGTGCCTACTGATCTCTCTGGCATGGCTTCTTTCATCTTGAACTTGATGTTCTTTAAAAACAAATTTATCTTAAGGGCTAAGAAATATTGGGCCCAAAATTTTTTCTAAGAAAAATTAATAAAAATTACAGAAATTTGGAAAAAATGTTGAAAACACACTGTACATTCAATACAAAGCCTTTGCCACTTTAAGAGCTCCTGTCGCCATGGTGCTTCCCTTGCTCCCTTTCTGAATGGGTATACAAGGAAAACAGAGCAAGCAGTGCAGAACTGTACTAGATATTTATTTAAAGATTTCTTCATGGAAACTGGGGCTTTAATGAGGCACGAAATGGGAACAAGTGCAGCAGTAACCCAATAGAAAATTGGTGCATGATCTGCTTTCCCCAATTCTGCGATCTCCCAATGCCTATGGTACACAGGACCACGGAATTGGCCCCACAATGCCTACTGCTCATTCTCAGCTCACCAGGTATTTCTGATCACAAAATGAGGTCACGGTAGATTTTGTACCAAATGTTTTGGGTCTGCGGAAACATGTCCCTTTTTTTTCTATGTTTTTCCCCTCCTCCCCTGAAGGTGTTGACTCCTGGATGGATTATAGTTCCTCAGATCCTAGCCACCCTTCCACTATCACACACCCACATGGCCATTCTTCATGTCTGAGTGTAGTCTGTGAGTGTTGGCAAGTTATTCAATCACAGAGGGCCAAGTCTCGTTCTGTTCTCACCCAATGTGCACTTCCAGCATTGAGTGACTGGACAGTTAATCAAAGGCGGGGACTCTGGCTGATTATTTTCTTTCTGTAGCCCAGAACCTGCGAGGTGAATTGTAGCTCCCTGGGGCTGTGATCAGTTAACCCATTGCAGACCGAGGATTGGACCTAGGAAGCTTCACACCTGTACACCTCAGTTAAAACATTGGATTGTGCATCAACCAGCTGAGCCATTGAGGGAACAGCAATAATGAAAAGTGCATAATTTGGAAATATTATTTTATACAGTGCATGAGAAGGAAAGTTAGATTTCAGAAAAAAGGGGAATGAAAGGCTTAATACCAAAACATTAACTGGGATGCGTAAGGACATTAGATGGGTTCCTAGTTTGTAAAAATGTCAAAAGCCATCAGCTACTCTACAGGAGTGACTGATCATTTTTACTGCTTTTTTAGTATCGATTGCCAAGCTTAAGAGAGGGTTAATGCATTCAGCTCGCTGGGTTACAAGCAGGCAGTCAGCGGGAGTGTGGAACATGAGGCGTCAACTAGACAGCAGAGTATGAGCCGGTGGCTAATGGGGGAATGAAGGAACATGAGGATGCTTCCATTATTATGAACTGTCCTTTTGCAACATTATACAGTAAACCGCGCAGACCCTCTAAATGCTGCTATTGCTGTGTGTTACTTGGGAACCGTATGCCATTTCTGTGAGTGATGTGTACTGTTAGTGTAGGAGATACACTCGATTTGTACAACAGCTGTATGCACCTGTCACACCAGAGAAATTAAAATCTCCAACAGTGTTTGATTTGCTCTCATTTATTAGCTGCTCTGTAACGGCCAGTGTACAACTGACCCAGTTAACAAACACCAGATGTTGAACTGCCAGCTGTTACGTGGTGTGCACGGCCGTGATCTGTACAATATCACAATCTATCACTGTTGGAAAGTGATTCTCCTTTTATCACCTCTTCCCACTGTTTTTCCTGAATCCTAATTTCATAAGGAGGTACCTTTTGTACTGCTCTGTGAAACAGTGGGGGTTAGACTGGGCTGAGTAACACCCGTTTTTTAGGCACTATGCGGCCAACTAAGGTCCGAAAATGGCATCCAAGATGCGCGCGCACGCTCCCGACAGGAAGTGCACAGCACGCCATCTTGGTAAAGGGCTGAGCGTATGCGCACCTAACAACTGCCGGCAACATGTCGAGGAGGGAGATCATGACCTGGATCAGTGCGCATCGCTGAACTGAGGCCGCCATTGCCATTTTGAACGGCCTCAGTCAATTGGACGCCTTGTTCTTACCTCACTCAGCAGAATATGATGCTAAACAGCATGAAGGACCTGGGTGTGTGAGGCAAGTCCAGCCACACCATAAAGGGACTGCAGGAGGAGCAGGAGGAGTGGGGGGAGTGGGGGCGTGGGGGGAGTGGGAGGAGCAAGGGGGAGCATGGGGGAGTGGGGGGAGCGGGGGGAGCAGGGGCCACAGGGGGAGTGGGAGGAGTGGGAGGAGCAGGGGGCGCAGGGGGAGTGGGAGAAGCAGGGGGAGTGGGAGGAGCAGTGGGAGGAGCAGGGGGGGTGCAGGGGGAGTGGGAGGAGCAGGGGGCACAGGGGGAGTGGGAGGAGCAGGAGGAGTGGGAGGAGCAGGGGGCGCAGGGGGAGTGGGAGGAGCAGAGGGAGTGGGAGGAGCAGTGGGAGGAGCAGGGGGGCACAGGGGGAGTGGGAGGAGCAGGAGGAGTGGGAGGAGCAGGGGGGCGCAGGGGGAGTGGGAGGAGCAGGGGGTGCAGGGGGAGTGGGAGGAGCAGGGGGTGCAGGGGGAGTGGGAGGAGCAGGGGGTGCAGGGGGAGTGGGAGGAGCAGGGGGAGTGGGAGGACTGGGAGGAGCAGGGCGTGCAGGGGGAGTGGGAGGAGCAGGGCGTGCAGGGGGAGTGGGAGGAGCAGGGGGAGTGGGAGGAGTGGGAGGAGCAGGGGGTGCAGGGGGAGTGGGAGGAGCAGGGGGAGTGGGAGGAGTGGGAGGAGCAGGGGGTGCAGGGGGTGCAGGGGGAGTGGGAGGAGCAGGGGGAGTGGGAGGAGCAGGGGGTGCAGGGGGAGTGGGAGGAGCAGGGGTGCAGGGGGAGTGGGAGGAGCAGGGGTGCAGGGGGAGCGGGGGCATGGGGGGAATGGGGGCGTGGGGGGAGTGGGAGGAGCAGGGGGTGCAGGGGGAGTGGGAGGAGCAGGGGTGCAGGGGGAGCGGGGGCATGGGGGGAATGGGGGCGTGGGGGGAGTGGGAGGAGCAGGGGGCGCAGGGGGAGCATGAGGGAGTGGAGGGCATGGGGGGAGTGGGGGGAGCGGGAAGCACAGGGGGAGCGGGAGGAGCAGGGGGCACAGTGGGAGTGGGAGGAGCAGGGGGTGCAGGGAGAGTGGAAGGAGCAGGGGGAGTGGGAGGAGCAGGGGGTACAGGGGGAGCGGAAGGGGCAGGGGGTGTAGGGGGAGTGGGAGGAGCAGGGGGTACAGGGAGAGTGGGAGGAGCAGGGGGAGCGGGAGGAGCAAGGGGAGCAGGGGGAGTGGGAGGAGAAGGGGGTACAGGGGGAGCGGGGGGAGTGGGGGCGTGGGGGGAGTGGGAGGAGCAGGGGGCGCAGGCGGAGCATGAGGGAGTGGGGGGCGTGGGGGGAGTGGGGGAGCAGGGGGAGCAGTGGGAGTGGGAGGAGCAGGGGGAGCGGGAGGAGCAAGGGGCGCAGGGGGAGTGGGAGGAGCAGGGGGAGTGGGAGGAGCAGGGGGCAAGTGGGAGCAGGAGGAGCAGGGGTACCGGGGAGAGTGGGGGCCGGGCGGTGCAGGGGGAGCGGGAGGAGCAGGGGGTGCAGGGGGAGCGGGGGGAGTGATGGCGTGGGGGGAGTGTGGGGCAGGGGGTGCAGGAGGAGCGGGTGGAGCAGGGGGTGTGGGGTGCAGGGGGAGCGGGAGGAGCAGGGGGCACAGGGGAGTGGGGGGAGCAGGAGAAGCAGGGGGAGCGGACCTGGGTATGGCGGGCGAGGGGGAGCTGGAGGAGCGGGAGGAGGAGGGGGAGCGGGGGGAGTGGGAGGAGCAGGGGGAGCGGGTGGAGCAGGGGGAGCGGGGGGAGTGGGAGGAGCAGGGGGAGTGGGTGGAGCAGGGGGCAAGTGGGAGCGGAGGGAGCAGGAGAAGCAGGGGGAGCGGACCTGGGTGTGCGAGGAGAGGGGGAGGGGGAGGACCGGGAGAAGGAGGGGAGCGGGGGAGGAGTGGGAGGAGGAGGGGGAGAAGGAGGGGAGCGGGGGAGGAGTGGGAGGAGGAGGGGGAGCGGGGGAGGAGTGGGAGGAGGAGGGGGAGCGGGGGAGGAGTGGGAGGAGGAGGGGGAGTGGGGGGAGGAGGGGGAGTGGGGGGATCGGACCTGGGTGTGGGGGACGAGCACAGCAAAATCGAAAAGAAGTCAAAAAGTGACGTCACAGAGGGCGCGATGGAAGTCAGAGAGTATTTTGTTTATTGGTTATTGTGTTTAATGGAGAGTGTCGTTAGTGGTTGGTTGTGGTTTTAATTGTTAGTGTGTTAGTGTTAGTTAAATAGTTTTACAAAAGTTTTACAAAACTAAACAAACGGTTGAAAAGAGCGGGAAGCTGGAGCAATGAAACAAACCCAGGGAAAAATCTCAAAAGGGACGTGATAATCAGCAGAGAAGGGGGAGCAGCAGAACACGAGGAAATTAAACTAAGTCTTTAATTTACTAAACACGCTCTATCTTTAACTATAAACCAAAAATAAATAGTTGAATAATTAAATATTCAGAATAATTAATTACTAATTAATTTAAAATCAAACTATAATCCATCCACTAAACATAATCTAGACTGTAAGTGTTTCTACTGGTTCCAGAACTAAATTGATATTAACAATTAAATAAATAAATGGCCATGCAGGCTGTGTGTCGGACTGCAGTGTGTGGGAGTTTGTGGACAGTGAGACTGTCCCGATTGCCTCATCTGTAGGAAATGTCTCTGCCTTGAGTCAGTCCGGCTCAGAGTCCCTGAGCTAGAGTGTGAGTTAGAGACACTCCGACTCATAGCTCATCAGGTGTGGGGAACCAAGGGGAGGCAGAGAAGGAGGTCCTGCAGACACTGGTCCTGTCCAACAGGTACAATATACTTGCTATCTGTGAGGATGAGGATGTAGGCTTCGGGGTGGACAGCCAGAATGTGAACCATGGCACCATGGAGCAGGGGGCAGTCCCAGGGGGAGAGGAGCAAAATAGAAAGGTTGTAGTCATAGGGGATTCGATAATTAGGGGGATAGTGTCCTCAACAATCGTGACAGAGAGTTCAGGAGGGTGTGTTGCCTACCTGGTGCACGAGTAAAGGACATCTCGGAGCAACTGGAGAGTGAGGGGGATAATCCAGTTGTTGTTGTCCATGTTGGGACCAATGACATAGGGAGTTTAATTTAGATAAATGTGAGGTGATGCATTTTGGTAGATCGAATCGGGCCAGGACCTACTCCGTTAATGGTAGGGCGTTGGGGAGAGTTATAGAACAAAGAGATCTAGGAGTACAGATTCATAGCTCCTTGAAAGTGGAGTCACAGGTGGATAGGGTGGTGAAGAAGGCATTCAGCATGCTTGGTTTCATTGGTCAGAACATTGAATGCAGGAGTTGGGATGTCTTGTTGAAGTTGTACAGGGCATTGGTGAGGCCACACTTGGAGTACTGTGTACAGTTCTGGTCACCCTATTATAGAAAGGATATTATTAAACTAGAAAGAGTGCAGAAAAGATTTACTAGGATGCTACCGGGACTTGATGGTTTGACTTACAGGGAGAGGTTAGACAGACTGGGACTTTATTCCCTGGAGAGTAGGAGGTTAAGGGGTGATCTTATAGAAGTCTATAAAATAATGAGGGGCATAGATAAGGTCGATAGTCAAAATCTTTTCCCAAAGGTAGGGGAGTCTATAACGAGGGGGCACAGATTTAAGGTGAGAGGGGAGAGATACAAAAGGATCCAGAGGGGCAATTTTTTCACTCAAAGGGTGGTGAGTGTCTGGAACGAGCTGCCAGAGGCAGTAGTAGAGGCGGGTACAATTTTGTCTTTTAAAAAGCATTTGGACAGTTACATGGGTAAGATGGGTATCGAGGGATATGGGCCAAGTGCAGGCAATTGGGACTAGCTTAGTGGTATAAACTGGGCGACATGGACATGTTGGGCCGAAGGGCCTGTTTCCATGTTGTAACTTCTATGATTCTATGAGGAGGTCCTGCTAAGGGAATATCAGAAGCTGGGAACTAAATTAAAAAGCAGGATCTCACGGGTGGTAATCTCGGGATTACTACCCGAGCCATGTGCTAATTGGCCCAGGGATCGGCAGATCAGGAAGGTGAATGTGTGTTTGAGAGACTGGTTTGGGAAGGAGGGGATCCATTTCATGGGACACTGGCACCAGTACTGGGACAGGAAGGAGCTGTACCACTGGGACAGGCTCCAGCTGAACCAGAGTGGGATCAGTGTCCTCGCGGAGAGGATAAATAGGGCCGAGGATAGGACTTTAAACTAGTGAGACGGAGGGAGGGATCTGGTGAGGATAACATAGGTCTGAGGATAAAAGAAATAGGAGATGAGAGTAAAGGTCAGACTAAGGTAAGGAATAAAGGTAACATAAACGGTCAGGGAACAGATACAGATATAGAACATGAGTATAAAATGACTGTTAAAAATAAAGTGAGGGGAACAATTATTAAAAACAAATTAAATTCCCTGTACGGCAATGTGCACAGCATCCGAAACAAAACAGGGGAACTGGAGGCAATAATTCATAGGGAGGAGCCGGATGTAGAAGGGCTGTCACTGGCACCCTGCACCATGGGGAAACCTGCAAACCCTCGTGCTCACTCGTTCTGTTTCTCTCTATCAAGAGGGAACGTGATGAACCTGTTGCTCAGCTCGTACAGAGTCTCCGGGACCTCCTTTATGCAGCAGTGCACTGCACACTGTGAGATGTTGCACAGATCGCCAGCAGAGGCCTGGAAAGATCCAGAGCCTTAGAAGTTCAGCGTCACAGTGACCTTCACGGCCATAGGCAGTGCTGTCGTTAACCTCCTCTGAGGCTGCAGTTGTGACTGCAGCAGGTGACAGATCTCAGTAACGACCTCTTTGGTGAACCTCAGCCGTCGGATGCACTGATCCTCGCTCATCTGGAGGCAAGAGTGGTGTTCCCTGAAGGCCTTCCGGGGATATGGCCTCCTGCTCAGTGCCCTGGGCCTCCTCCTCTGCCTTCTCCCTCTCCTCGTAGCTTGACCTGCTCTGTGTGGCCTCTCTGCATGCTCCCAGTCATGTTCTATGCCCAGTGGGAGCCCTAGCAGGCCACCTATGGTTTCCAGGAATCTTGTTCAAACACTGTTATAAATTACACCAACCGTAAGGCAGGCCAACATGGCAGATTGGTCAAAAAAGTAAATGCCCATGGGATCCAAGGGAGAGTGGCAAATTGGATCCAAAATTGGCTCAGTGGCAGGAAACAAAGGGTAATGGTCGACAGGTGTTTTTGTGACTGGAAGGCTGTTTCCAGTGGGCTGCCGCAGGGCTCAGTACTAGGTCCTTTGCTTTTTGTGGTATACATTAACGATTTGGATTTAAACGTAGGGGGCATGATTAAGAAATTTGTGGATGACACAAAGATAGGCCGTGTGGTTGATAGTGAGGAGGAAAGCTGTAGACTGCAGGAAGATATCAATGGACTGGTCAGGTGGGCAGAAAAGTGGCAAATGGAATTCAATCCAGAGAAGTGTGAGGTAATGCATTTGGGAAGGGCAAACAAGGCAAGGGAATACACAATAAATGGGAGGATACTGAGAGGTGTAGAGGAAGTGAGGGACCTTGGAGTGCATGTCCACAGATCCCTGAAGGTAGCAGGACAGGTAGATAAGGTGGTTAAAAAGACATATGGGATACTTTCCTTTATTAGCCGAGAGATAGAATATAAAAGCAGGGATGTTATGCTGGAACTGTATAAAACACTAGTTAGGCCACAGCTTGAGTACTGCGCACAGTTCTGGTCACCACATTACAGGAAGGATGTGATTGCACTAGAGAGGATGCAGAGGAGATTTACGAGGATGTTGCCAGGACTGAAGAATTCTAGCTATGATGTCAGGTTGGATAGGCTGGGGTTGTTTTCCTTGGAACAGAGGAGGCTGAGGGCAGATTTGATTGTGGTGTACAAAATTATGAGGGTAAGGACATATTTCCCTTAGCGGAGAGGTCAATAACCAGGGGGCATGGATTTAAAGTAATTGGTAGAAGGATTAGAGGGGAGCTGAGGAAAACTTTTTTTCACCCAGAGGGTGGTGGGGATCTGGAACTCACTGCCTGAGAGGGTGGGAGAGGCAGAAACCGTCAACTCATTTAAAAAATACCTGGATGTGCCCCTGAAGAGCCGTGACCTGCAGGGCTACGGATCAAATGCGGGAAAATGGGATTAGGCTGGGTGGCTCGTTTCTCAGCCGGGGCGGACACGATGGGCTGAATGGCCTCCTTCTGTGCCGTAAATTTTCTATGATTCTATGATACCTGCCAAACCACTCTCAAATATACTCTACGAACTCTCTCTAAGTATAGGAAGCTTCAACAAACATGTCCTAGTCTACCGGCAGCCAGAAGCAATATTCCAGCAACTAACCTGCAACACCAGCATGATCCCTTTAAATAGCACTGGTGAGGGAGTCCTCCAGGCCCTCTAAGACATGTTCGGGTGTTCGTGCGTTGAGTGGAGCGATTAATTGCCAAAATGGTGTCTATCACTTTAAATCATCGCTGCACACTGATCTAGCATATATTCTCCCTACTTTACACGCTGCCGGCGTTCGCTATCTGTGTCTGCATGAACCCCTTTACCAAGACGGCGCCCGGTGCATGTAACGCTAGAAGTGTGTGTGCGCATTCTGGACGCCATTTTGGAACTTTGGAAGGACGCTCCGTGCCGAGACAAACAGGCGCTACACATCCCAATTTCTAGCCCAACATATTTACAGAGGATAGGGAATGAAGAAGGTGGGGGGTATGGGGGTGCGGGTAGCTGTACTAATTCGGGACAACATAATGGCAATAGAGAAAAGGGACATAAGCAACATTAAGATCGAAACCAAATCCATATGGATTGACACAAAGGATAAGAAGGGATCGATCTCGTTAATAGGAATATTCTACAGACCATCTAAAGTGGAAGGGAAGTGGTGACTGAAATATGCAGGCAAATCTAGGAAATGAGTAAAAATATCGAAAAATAATCATGGGAGGTTTCAACTACCCCCAAATAAACTGGCAAGAAGAGGTAGGGAAAGGGGAAAGGGAAAGGGAAATGGATTTTTTACAGTGTGTACAGGACTCCTTTCTTATCCAGTATGTGAGAAGACCAACAACAGAAGAATCACTGCTGGATCTAGTAATAGGAAATGAACCAGAGCAGATAAGAGAAGTAAGCATAGGGGAGCATCTAGGCAGTAGCGATCACAACATCATAAGGTTTAAAATAATGATTGAGAAAGACATAGAATCATAGAAAAGGTTACAGCATAGAAGGAGGCCATTCGGCCCATCATGTTGTACAGGGCATTGGTGAGACCACATCAACTGTGTGCAGTTTTGGTCTCCTTATTTAAGAAAAGGCATAATAGCTTTAGAGGCGGTTCAGAGAAGGTTCACTCGACTGATTCCTGGGATGAGAGGGTTATATTATGAGGAAAGGTTGGACAAGTTGGGCCTGTATACATTGGAGTTTAGAAGAATGATCATATAAGATCCTGAGGGGACTAGAAGGGGTAGATGCTGAGAGGATGTTTCCCCTTGTGGGAGAGACTGGAACTAGGGGCCTCAGTTTAAAAATAAGGGATCTCCCATTTAAGATGGAGATGAGGAGAATTTTTTTCTCTCAGAGGGTCGTGAGTCTGTGGAACTCCTTTCCCCAGAGGGCGGTGGAGGCAGGATCATTGAATATTTTTAAGGCTGAGTTAGATAGATTCCTAATTAACAAGGGAGTCAAAGGTTATATTAGGTAGACAGGAAAGCAGGGTTGAGATCGCAATCAGATCAGCCATGATCTTATCAAATGGCAGAGCAGGCTCGAGGGGCCGAATGGCCTACTCCTGCTCTTAATTCGTATGTTTGTATGTTCGTATGAGTCCGTGCCAGCTCTATGCAATCCAACAAGTCTCACTCCCCCACCCTTTCCCCGTAGCCCTGCAAATGTTTTCCTTTCTAGTACTTATCCAGTTCCCTTTTGAAGGCCATGATTGAATCTGCCTCCACCACCCCCTCGGGCAGTGCATTCCAGATCTTAACCACTCGCTGTGTAAAAAAGTTTTTCCTCATGTCACCTTTGGTTCTTTTGCCAATCACCTCAAATCTGTGCCCTCTGGTTCTTGACCCTTCCGCCAATGGGAACAGTTTCTCTCTATCTACTCTGTCTAGACCCTTCATGATTTTGAACCCCCTCTATCAAATCTCCTCACAACCTTCCCTGTTCCAAGGAGAACAACCCCAGCTTCTCCAGTCTATCCACAAAACTAAAGTCCCTCATCCCTGGAATCATTCTAGTAAATCTTTTCTGCACCCTCTCTAAGGCCTTCACATCTTTCCTAAAGTGCGGTGCCCAGAACTGGACACAATACTCCAGTTGTGGTCAAACCAGTGTTTTTTAAAGGTTCATCATGACTTCCTTACTTTTGTACTCTATGCCTCTAATTATAAAGCCCAGGATCCCATATGCTTTTTTAAACACTTTCTCCACCTGCCCTGCCACCTTCAATGATTTGTGCTCATATACCCCCAGATCTCTCTGTTCCTGTACCCCTTTTAGAGTTGTGCCCTCTAGTTTATATTGCCTCTCCTCATTCTTCCTACCGAAATGTATCACTTCGCATTTTTCTGTGTATGACATAAGTGAGACAAAGACCAAAATAGTAGATTGGAAAAAAGCTAATTTTGAGGGGATGAGAATGGAACTCGGGAAAGTAAACTGGAAAAAAAAATTAACAGAAAGAGCTAGAACAGCAGTGGGAAATATTTAACGCGGTGATCAATAGAGCTCAGGAGAAATATATTCCTCTAAAAAGCAAGAACAAACTAACCAATAATGAAACACCATGGATGAATAAAGAGATAAGGGTAAAATTGAAACTAAAGAAAAAGGAATACTCTAAATACATCATAGACAATAAAGGAGAGGATGACAAAAGGGAACACAAAGAGGTTAGGAAAGAAGTAAAAAAAACAATTGGGAGAACAAAGAGGAACTGTGAAATTAAATTATCAAGGAATATCAAAAGAAATAGTAAAGTATTCTACAGACCCACAAATAACAAAAGAAAAATCAGGATAGGGATCGGGCCACTAAGGGATACACACGATAAACTCACAGGTAATGACAGCGAAATGGCAGAAATATTGAATATTTACTTTGCCTCAGTATTTACCAGGGAGACTAACATGGTGGAGGCAGATTCAATCATGGTCTTCAAAAGGGAACTGGATAAGTACTTGAAATGAAAAAATGTGCAGGGCTCCGGGGATAGGGCAGGGCAGTGGGACTAGCTGGATTGCTCTTGCATAGAGCCGGCACGGACACGATGGGCCGAATGGCCTCCTTCCATGCTGTAACCTTTCTATGATTCTATGACATTAGAAGAAGAGAACAAAAAAGATATAAAGACATTTAAGGTAGAAAGGGGGAGAGAATTGATAAACTAATCAAACTGAGAGAGGATAAAACCCCTGGTCCGGATGGATTACATCCGTGCATATTAAAAAGAAGTTGGGGAGGAGATAGCAGAGGCACTATTACATATTTGTAAAAATTCATTAGAAAAGGAAATAGAACCAGAGGACTGGCAGACAGATAATGTGATTCCTGTGTTTAAAAAGGAAGATACAATAAGTCCAGGGAACTATAGACCAATCAGCTTAACATCGGTGGTAGGACAGGTAATGGAATCTTTACTCAAAGATGTAATAGAAAAACATCTAGAAAATGAAAATATAATGAAGAATAGTCAGCACGGATTTCAAAAGGGAAAGTCATCCTTGACCAACCTTATTGAATTCTTTGAAGAAGTAACAGAAAGAGTAGACAAGGGTAATGCAGTAGATATAATAATATTTGGAAGTCTTAACGCGCATCAAGGTAGATAAATCTCCGGGACCTGATGAAATGTATCCCAGGACGTTATGGGAGGTTAGGGAGGAAATTGCGGGTCCCCTAGCAGAGATATTTGAATCATCCACCGCTACAGGTGAGGTGCCTGAAGATTGGAGGGTAGCAAATGTTGTGCCTTTGTTTAAGAAGGGCGGCAGGGAAAAGCCTGGGAACTACAGACCAGTGAGCCTGACATCTGTAGTGGGTAAGTTGTTAGAGGGTATTCTGAGGGACAGAATCTACAGGCATTTGGAGAGGCAGGGACTAATTAGGAACAGTCAGCATGGTTTTGTGAGAGGAAAATCATGTCTCACGAATTTGATTGAGTTTTTTGAAGGGGTAACCAAGAAGATAGATGAGGGCTGTGCAGTAGACGTGGTCTACATGGACTTCAGCAAAGCATTTGACAAGGTACCGCATGGTAGGTTGTTACATAAGGTTAAATCTCATGGGATCCAAGGTGAGGTAGCCAATTGGATACAAAATTGGCTTGACGACAGAAGACAGAGGGTGGTTGTCGAGGGTTGTTTTTCAAACTGGATGCCTGTGTCCAGTGGTGTGCCTCAGGGATCGGTGCTGGGTCCGCTGTTATTTGTTATTTATATTAATGATTTGGATGAGAATTTAGGAGGCATGGTTAGTAAGTTTGCAGATGACACCAAGATTGGTGGCATTGTGGACAGTGAAGAAGGTTATCTAGGATTGCAACGGGATCTTGATAAATTGGGCCAGTGGGCCGATGAATGGCAGATGGAGTTTAATTTAGATAAATGTGAGGTGATGCATTTTGGTAGATCGAATCGGGCCAGGACCTACTCCGTTAATGGTAGGGCGTTGGGGAGAGTTATAGAACAAAGAGATCTAGGAGTACAGATTCATAGCTCCTTGAAAGTGGAGTCACAGGTGGATAGGGTGGTGAAGAAGGCATTCAGCATGCTTGGTTTCATTGGTCAGAACATTGAATGCAGGAGTTGGGATGTCTTGTTGAAGTTGTACAGGGCATTGGTGAGGCCACACTTGGAGTACTGTGTACAGTTCTGGTCACCCTATTATAGAAAGGATATTATTAAACTAGAAAGAGTGCAGAAAAGATTTACTAGGATGCTACCGGGACTTGATGGTTTGACTTACAGGGAGAGGTTAGACAGACTGGGACTTTATTCCCTGGAGAGTAGGAGGTTAAGGGGTGATCTTATAGAAGTCTATAAAATAATGAGGGGCATAGATAAGGTCGATAGTCAAAATCTTTTCCCAAAGGTAGGGGAGTCTATAACGAGGGGGCACAGATTTAAGGTGAGAGGGGAGAGATACAAAAGGATCCAGAGGGGCAATTTTTTCACTCAAAGGGTGGTGAGTGTCTGGAACGAGCTGCCAGAGGCAGTAGTAGAGGCGGGTACAATTTTGTCTTTTAAAAAGCATTTGGACAGTTACATGGGTAAGATGGGTATCGAGGGATATGGGCCAAGTGCAGGCAATTGGGACTAGCTTAGTGGTATAAACTGGGCGACATGGACATGTTGGGCCGAAGGGCCTGTTTCCATGTTGTAACTTCTATGATTCTATGATTCTATGATAAGGTACCGCATTGTAGACTCAAGACTAAGCTCAGAGCATGAGCATAGAGTCAGGGGACTTGTAGTAGAATGGATAACAAGCTGGCTACAGAACAGTAAACAGAGAGTAGAGGTTAACAGTAGCTACTCAGACTGGCAAAAGGTGGGAAGTGGTGTTCCACAGGGATCGGTGCTGGGACCACTGTTGTTCACTGTTTACATCAATGATTTGGACTCAGGAATCGGAGGTACAATTGCAAAATTTGTGGACGACACCAAAGGAAGAACGTGTCAAAATGAAGGTGGACATTAATAAACTTGCAGAATGGACGTGTAATTGGCAAATTAATTTCAAAATACACCAGTGTGAGGTGGTGCATTTTGGTAGGAAGAATAAGGAGGCCACACACTGCTTGGATAATAAGAGTCTAAATGGGATAGAGGAGCAAAGGGATTGAAGGGTGCAGATACACAAATCACTAAAAGTAGTGACACAGGTTAATACGGCCATAAAAAGGCAAACAAAGCACTGGGATTCATTTCCAAGGGAATAGAAATGAAAAGCAGAGAAGTTACATTAAACTTGTATAGAACCTTGGAGTACTGTGCACAATTCTGGTCTCTGTACTTTAGAAAGGATATAGATGCACTGGAGAAGGTGCAAAAAAGATTCACAAGGATGATACCAGAACTGAGGGGATATACTTATCAGGAAAGGCTGAACAGGCTGGGGCTCTTTTCTCTAGAAAAGAGAAGACTGAGAGGTGACCTGACAGAGGGGTTTAAGATAATGAAGGGGTTTGATAGGGTAGACATAGAAAAAACGTTTCCACTTGTGGGGGAGACTAAAACTGGAGGTCATAAATATAAAAGAATCACTAATAAATCCAATAGGGAATTCAGGAGAAACTTCTTTACCCAAAGAGTGGTGAGAATGTGGAACTCGCTACCACAAGGAGTAGTTGAGGCGAATAACATTTAAAGGGAAGCTAGATATGTACATGAGGGAGAAAGGAATAGAAGGATATGCTGATAGGGTGAGATGAAGTAGGGAGGAAGGAGGCTCATGTGGAGTATAAATGCCGCCTTAGACCAGTTGGGCTGAATGGCCTGTTTCTGTGCTGTAGTTTCGATGTAAAGACCCCCCGTCTGTGGTATTTAAAGGGATCATGCAGGAGTCACAGATAAATTGCTGGATTATTACTTCTGGCTGTTGCTTGACTTCTAGGGGTTTTTTGCTAAGTTATAAAGCTGTTGAAAGTTTCGGTAATTTACAGAGCGAGGTCCTGTGGCTGTTAGCAACAAAACATTTGCCTACAGACATGGGTGGCCTGGTAGGGCTGCCTTCCAGAATAGAACATGACTGGGATCATGAAGGAAGACACCACAGAGCAGGACAAGCTTCCAGAAGAGGGAGGAGGGAGGAGGAGGAGGAGCAGGGCACTCAGCAGGAGGCCATTTCCACACAGGGTCTTCAGGGAGCACTTCTCTTGCCTCAACTTCAGTGAGGAGCAGTGTATGAGGCACCTTCACTTCACCAAGGAGGTTGTCGCTGAGATATGTCAGCTGCTGCAGCCACAATAGCAGCCTCAAACCAGGGCAAGGACAGCACTGCCTGTGGCTCTCAGGGTTACCATTGCTCTAAACTTCTACGCGACGGGCTCATTTCAGACTACAATAGAAGATATTAGCAACATCTCCCAGTTCACAGTGCACAAATGTATCAGGGAGGTCACTGAAGCTCTCTGTACTGGAGAAACACCTTTATCTACTCCCCTATTGCCAGAGAGAAGCAGGAGGAGAGAGCACGAGATTGCAGCCCCATAGCAGCGATCCCCATGGTGCAAGGTGCCAGTGACAGGACGCACATCGCGTTGTGAGCTTCCCATCACCGGCCTGGCATCCTCATCAATAGAAGGGGATCCCACTCCCTCAACGTACAGCTCGTTTGCGACCACAGGCAGCGCATCATGCGGGTCTGTGCCCGCTCTCCTGGCAGAGTCACAACGACCAGTCCTCAGTGCCACCTCTATTCCAACCAGCCCTCCAAGTTAAACACTGGCTATTGGGCGACAAGGATGATCCCCTCCTTGTTAATTGTATCCATATAATTTATATCAATTAGTGTTAATTGTGTTCAGGTGATGCGAATCAATTGGGGCTCTCTTGTATCCATTTATAAGAGAGCTGATCTAGGGTGCGGTGATGGTAATGTGGATCTCTGTGAATAAAGGTTTGAAGCAACTAAAGACCGGGCTCTAGTATTCTATCGTTCACCACCTGGCTACCCAGTTTATAACACTCTCTGACATAACTCCTGACTCTGGTCAGGAACCCGTGCATGCCTGCACAGCAGGAGTACGACGCGAGCCAGGCTGCCACAAGGAACATTATCGAGCAGACAATTGGTGTCCTCAAACAATGGTTCCACTGCCTGGACGGTTCAGGAGGAGCCCTGTAGTACTCTGCTGAGCGGGTATCAAGATTTGTAGTCATCTGCTGCATGTTCCACAACCTGGCTGTGATGAGGGACCAGCCTTTACCACCTCATGCCAGCAGACAATCTGTGGAAGAGGAGCAAGAGGAAGAGGAGGAGCAGGAAGAGGAAGAAGAGAGGCTGCAACCTAGACAGCTCTTGACACCAGCTGATTGAGGAGCGTTTCCACTGACCTCACTACACCTCCCCATTCACCAGCAGTCCCACACTCCTCACTTCTCCTCTCTCAATGACCATCCTCTCTCAACACTGATTGGTCCCTCCCTCACTTGACTGCAGATATAAAAACCAACAACAAATGCAAATTCAATTGAAAATTTATCAAACAAATCATTGTATAATGCATATAAAATGAAACTAATCCCCTTGTGCATTCCCTTAGTGCCTGTTGTCCGTGTGCCTTTACCTATCCTAGTGCTCCTACGAGGTGCTTCCCCAGTGGCTGGAGCTTGGGAGGTGGGAGGCTGCTGACCTTCAATTGAGGAAAGTGTAGATGGCCTTGGAGGACGACCTCGAGCAGCTCTGGGCCGGGAGGGCCCGGCTTCAGACTGCACCATCTCAGCATAGGCTGATGTAGTCTAGGCCAGTTGGCTGACACTGGTAAGGGCACTGGTGGAGTGGCAGGGGTGGGAGCAGGAATACTGTTAACCTGAGAGAGGACAGCGGGTTCCTCTTTCATGGAGCCACTGCCACTCTCCTGGGGCAGGGCCTCAGCAATCCTGGTGATCTGTTGGAGAACAGATTGCTGGAGTGCTGTGATGCTCTGGAAGCCCCGTTCAACCCAGAAGCACGATGGCAGCACTCTGTGTTTCCATTGCAGATGTTTGTGTTGCGATGGAAGCTGTCAGATTCGTCACCAATTGCTGCACCATGGTGGGTTCCACAGGTGCGCTGACGGAGGTGACCACCCGTTCCATGTGGGAAAGGATGGGCTCCAGGCTCTGCACAAAGCCCTGCACCAAGTTGGAGCTGGACTCCTCCATGCTCCTTGACATTGTGCGCAGGCTTTCTAGAAATCTTTCCAGTGCACCAAGCATTTGGTTGTGTACGTCCATCAGCCGCCTTCTGTAGCCTGGCCCATCAAAGTCCTCCTCTGCAACAAAACTAGTGAGTGACCTTGCCCTGCGGCGAGCTGGAACCTGCAATATCCGTTCCCCCCGCCCCAGCTCCTGTGCATTTGTGCTCGGTGTCTTACCACATACAGATCTCTCCTCTATCCTAGCCTCTAAGTCCGTGCAGTGTCAGTCTCTGAGCTGGTGGCTGCGAGAGTGAGATCGAGTGACGGAGCATCTTCATCATCACTCTCTTCTTCTTCTGCTGGCTGAGGAGCTTCCACTTCTTGGGGATCTGAAATGGAAAGGGGACAAGGGGTTGGGTTGTGGGGAGAGGAGAGGAAGAAGTGCGTGGGGACACCATCTGCAGCTTCTCATTCAGAGTGTGTGGGCTGAGGGAGGAGTGAGAAGGAGGATTAGCTATGCAGAAACCCTGATCGGCGATCCCTCCACTGTCGCCAGTGTCCACGGCCTCCGCGATGGCCCTTCCCACGACTGAGAGGATGGTCTCCACCAGGAGGTGAGTACGTGAAGCCATGCTGCTCCTCCATCAGTTACAGTCCACTGCCTCCTGTTATGCCCCACCTCATCCTGCAAGAAAGAGGGATGTGTGTTATTGAGGGTCCCACGATACGTATAGGTGATGTATTGGTGGCTGTCATGGTTGAATAGTTACCAATGTGTGTGTGAACTGTGAGTTGTGGGTGTGAAGTTTGCAATAGTGCTTAGTCTGTGGGGGTGAGGTTAAGCATATGAATCGAAGTGTTCAGTACAGATTGACAGAGATTGTAGGTGGGTGGGGGATGAGGTTGGTGTGAATTCAACAGTTGATGAGGCTATGAGTGATGCAGCTATTATGAGAAGCCATTTGAAGATTAATCTTACCTTGACAACTCTTGCTAGTTCATTGAACTTCTTGCGACACTGCATCCAGGTACTTGGATCCATGCTCCTCGAAGTCAGTTCCTTTGCAACCTCCATTCACTGAGACCTCATCATGTACCGTGAAGGCTTCCTGCCCCCTGAGAATAGAGGATGTCCCTCCTCCTTTCCACCTCCTGCACCAAGGCCTCCGGTGCCACGTCAGAGAACTTCGGTGCTCATTCTCTGTCAGCTACTGCTATTCTTCAAGATATAACTAAAGATTGCCTTCAGTTCCAATTGTAGCCACAATAATCTTTAAAAGGTGCTGGCTACCTTTAAGTAGCGTTGTCTACTCCCCATATCGGGCTGTCAGCACGCAGTAATCATTAAAATCAGCAGGTAGCACAAACTTAATGTACTGCATGCAGCACAATGGATGGACACAGGTTAATCATGTACAGCCATCCCCACACCTGCTTTCAAGGCTTATCCAATTTAACCCCCATTGAGTTAAACCCTAGGGGTTAGATAGAAATGACTGCATGTGCTGTTACTGTACCAACATTTAATACATCAAATTCCGCTTTCCACTATTTAATGGCAGTCTTAACTCGTTTACTTTAAACTGGTTAAAGCCTCCAGCAAAATAGTGAGAGGAATTTAATAGGAACCCAAGTGTTTGCTGATAGTGACTTCCATCCGTGTGCATCAAATTCAGTAAACTCCCCGTGTACACACCCAGCCCCAGAGATACTGGCCAAACTCTCAGTGTATACACACAGCCACAGAGATACTGCCCAAACTCTCAGTGTACACACCCAGCCCCAGAGATACTGGCCAAACTCTCAGTGTACACACCCAGTCCCAGAGGCACTGCCCAAACTCCCCGTGCATACACTGAATCCCAGAGATTCTGTCCAATCGCCCTGTGTATACACCCAGCCCCAGAGATACTGCCCAAACTCTCAGTGTATACACCGAGCCCTAGGGATACTGCCCAAACTCCCCGTGTATACACCCAGCCCCAGAGATATTGCCCAAACTCCCCATGTATACACCCAGCCCTAGAGATATTGCCCAAACTCCCCGTGTATACACCCAGCCCCAGAGATATTGCCCAAACTCCCCGTGTATACGCCCAGCCCTAGAGATATTACCCGTACTCTCTGCGTTCTCTTTCTTTTGTTTTGGTGGGAGTGAGACTTTTCCCCTCTGGTATTTTCGTCACTCCCCCTTCGCGGTGCCACAAACTATTCTCAGCTAAGAAGACATCTTCTCAAGCCTCCAGAAATGGTGGATTGTTACCAGCCGCAGGCAGGTACAGGAGAGGGCACTGATCCCACCCAATCTCCCTCCCTCTGATGGCAGTTCCTGGTGTCTCTGCCCCACCCCCCCACCTGAGACTGGAAAATCAGCACATAGGGGATGAGAGGAATGAAGCCACGTCCTACCGATTCTTGCTTAAATGCCCCTCTATACTGTTCCGGCAATCACTTGGCCTAAGGTTTGTCTGGTAGAGCCTCTCCCCACCTGTCCCAGCTCATAGCCCAAACTTCACGGGTCTGAAATCTCTCGAGGATTCCATCGCTCTCCTGCCAAACACCTGCCCGTTGTGTTGGGTCTCTGCTGTTTCCAGGAGTTTCCGACTTTCTCTGCAAAGGACGGAACCTCCTTCCCCCATAAAATAAATACAATGGCCCCAAAAATGCATATACTGACAGTATAACTTGGGCAGGACCGATCAGGTGGGCTGCAAATTGGGCGGGGCTTCGGATGAGGTTGCCAACTCTGTTTGGAGGCATTCCTGGATGTTTGATCACATGATGTTCTGACCACATGACATCTGACCATGTGACGTCTGATCACATGACTTCTATGAATGTTATTGCATTTACCTAATAAAGGTCGGGTCCCGGTAGCTCAGTATTTTTGCTCGTGATTTCACGCTGGCAGCTGTTGTGCGAGAAGTTCCAAGAACCAGGAGGCCATGAGTAGGGTGGGGGATACTGAAGAGGGGAAACCGAGGGAGGGGGAAGAGGGGAAACGGAGGGTGGGGGAGTGATTTACAGAGGGGAAACGTCGCAAATGTGCTTCTGTCCCTCGATCGTTCTCCTTTTAAAGGATGGCCCCTGGGTTCAGCATCTGTGTCCAGCTGAGCAGAGGTTCCCACCGACGCGGACTCTCCACAGCTGCCCCTGCCACCAGTGTCTGCTCGTGCTCACTTGTGTGTGGTGACTCACCAGGTGCCAACCCAACTAACTGACTAATAGGACCCACTGAAGTGTGAGTATCTGTGCTGGTGGATGACTTGCTAAGATGTAACGGTGCCCCCTCAGAGGCCTGGAGCTCCTCTGAGGAATCACCCTCTGCTGTTACTTTGGTCACTGAAGGGCCTGGAAGAGAACAGAAGGCAATATTAAGCATCATCACAGATGTGTCATGTTGCGATGAGCATACTGAGGTGCTTAACATGCCAAGCATTAACATCAATTCATGTTGTGTGTGATGAATGTTAAAGTTGTGTCACCAGATGTTTGCAGGGTGCCAGTCTCGGCGTCCCCGACGGACAGGCGCTCGAGGGTGCGGCTGATCTGTAGGGCCTCCTCCTCCGCCTCTGTGCGGACCACTACTTGTTGTGGCCCCCCTCCAGTCCTCGCCCTCTCACCTGCATTTTTCACTCTCTTCTAGAAGGGGAGAAAGTAGAGACGTGTGAGTGAGTGATGGTGACGTGGCCAACCGATGAATGTAGTGGTTTGGGTGCGGCTGACCGTGAAAGAGATGCATCAGAGGGTGAGTATGAGACAGAGACATCACATTGGATCAGGATTGGGGTGAGTGGCAGTGGTGGGGTCACAAATGGGGAGGTGAGGAAGTGGTGAGGAAGTGAAGGTAAGTTGACGATGAGCCTTAAGTGGGTGTGAGGAGTGATGTGACGGAGTAAGGCAGTGTGTGAGTGTGGGCGGGGGGTGATGTGGAAGACGGAATGCAGGAGAATGAGGACGTGTACTCACTTTGACTGACCTAGTTAGGTCATTGAAACGCTTCCTGCACTGGATCCAGGTGCGGGAGATGTTGCTGCTGCTGGTGACCTCCTCTGCCACCTCGAGCCAGGCCTTCTTGGTGGCCGAGGCAGGCCACTTCCTCCCGTCCACCGGGTAGAAACAGATCCCTCCTCCTCCTCACCCCAGCCAGCAGCACCTCAAATGAGATGTCACTAAATCATGGAGCTGGCTTGCTCCTCTACTGCTCCTTAGTCCAGCAAAAGCCATTGATACAATGTCCCTTTAAATACAGACACTCCAGCTGACAGCAGTCCTCCCGCTGCGCAGCTTTCGGAGGCCAACCCCGGAAGCCACTTTAAAGGCTATCAATTAAGTCGCGATCGCGTGGGGAACGGTAAGGATTTATTTGTCGGCTCCCATTGACCCCCCTCCCCCCACGCTGCAATCCCACCATCTTATTAAAATCGTGCCCACAGTATCTGTGTTCATGTGGCCGCACTGAGGCGGGAAATTCAAATCGCTGATCTGCTCGGGATAGAAATCTCCGACTGCGGGAAACTCCCGCTCATTCCGGGAGAGTTGGGAACCCTAGTCCTGGCCTAGAGTTGGAGTGTCCGATCGGCCATGTGGGCCCAAAGCCTTAGGCAGGCAAAGCCATTGGCGTAAGAGGGGGCGGGACTGGCGGACGAGGATTCCCTGTGTCTCCGGCCCATGACTAGACCCGATGTTGGGGTGACGGACCCACCAACAGATGGGAGTAGACCCCACCTGGACCTCCAAGCTGGCACTGTGAAAGCCGCCTTCAAACATTATTTTTTAATGTATGCTGTTCTCTGGGGGGTTTCTGGGCCGCAGTGCCAGCCTGGAGCTCCAGGTGGGGGCAGCGGTCGACTGTTCCCGGGTGTGCTCTTCAGCCTCAGTTCGGGGCCTCACCAATGGGCAGCAGTTCGAAACCCAAGTGCTCCCCATTCCGATGTTAATTAGTGGACGTTCCCACAACCCTTGCCGCTTGGCGTGGCTGGCAGCGGGCATGGGCAGTGGCTCAACTCGGCATCGACACTGGGACCCTTCCCCTGCCGGTATTAATGTGCATCAGAGGTTATCAGGGCAGATACCACAATCGGTAAGGGTGCGATGATCCATTAAGGCCGCCCTCACAATCTTTCCAATGTGTTAACATGACATTAAACTTCACAGATATTGCCTAACCCGTCAGATAGAAAGTTACCTGCCGAACGAGACTCAAACAAGATTGGTTCCCACATTAATGTTTCTATTGTTAGTCGCCTCCGTTGAGAGTAATCTTGTAATTGGTGCACTCTCTGTACCTCGTATCGATTCCATTTAGGAATTACGTGATTTTTCCTTCCTTAAGTGAATGCAAGGTGAAATTGTGCAAGCAGAAAACTGACCCAGGCACTAGTGCAGAACAGGAAGCTGCAGTAATTTCCAGTGTCGTGCACTTTTTTTAATGGAACACTTTTTCAAATGCCACATGTTCTCACATCGATACACCCCAGCGGCATTTTCACATGGAAGCCTTACCATCAGCACCTCATTTAAATACCCGCTCGAGAGACATTATATTGAACATTAATATCCTTTCGTTCAGTCCACCTCTGTTGGTTTTATCAATTTTATTTCTTTAATCAGTGAGTGCTTGTAACATCACTTGAGGTATTGTCTTGGAGAAGTTACTGTGATTAACTGTGTGAGGAGATTTTTAAAAGTCATTTTATGGATGTGGGCATTGCTGGCAAGGCTGATACTTATTGCCCTGAGAAGGTAGTGGTGTAACTGAGTGGCTTGAAAGTTCACTTCAGAGTTAAGAGTTAGCCATGTTGGTGAGGGGACTGGAGTCACTTGTAGGCCAGACTGGGTAAGGACGACAGATTTGCTTCCCTAAAGGACATTAATGAGCGAATTGGGTTTTTATGACAACCTGACAGCTTCATGGTCACTTTTACAGTCACAGGATTTTATTTCCAGACTTTTTAAACTGAACTCAAATTCTCAAACTGCCATGGTTGGGATTTGAACTCACAGCCTCTGGATTATTAGTCCAGTAACATAACCAACACGACAGCACCGCCCGGCCTCTCCGGTGGATGTAAAAGATCCCATGGCACTATTCGGAGAAGAGCGGGGGAGTTCTCCCTGGGGTCCTGGTCAATATTTATCCCTCAATCAACACCTCAAACAGGTGATCTGGTCATTATCACATTGCTCTTTTTGGGATCTTGCTGTGCGCCAATTGACTGCCGTGTTTCTTACATTACAACAGTGACTACCCTTCAAAAAGTACTTCATTGGCTACAAAGTGCTTTGGGACGTCCTGTGGATGCGAAAAGCACAAGTATTTTCTTCTTTTACCGATACCCTTCGGTTTGAACTAACATTGCTGGAGACAGCTACCTCCCGCTCGATTTTAACCCGTCCGCTCAGTGGGAACAGGGCGGGTGAGGGGTGGGGCGCTAAAATCGAGCGATTTGATTTATCGCCCCGTTCCTGTTGTAATCGCAGCGGCCGCCATTTTAACTGCTCACTTAATTTAGGGGCTCAGGTGCCTGCCGGAAGCAAACGAGTGGCAGATCAGACTATTGTGATGTGATTAGGACCCCAGTGCGATTTTAACCAGGCGGGTCAGAAGCTCAGTGGTCAACCCCACTGAGTGATTGTCTTCAGGTGCTGACTGACTGACTGGCACTATTTAAAGGGGCACTCAGTATAGGATCTGCATGCTGTCGTGCTTAATGGATTTCCAAGGGATTTTTTGAGCTTGGAGATTGCTTGTTTCTGTCTTTTTTTTTGCTTTACTCTCACAGCTTATCAGGGGAGCTATTTTTGCTTCATTGCTTTGGAGGGAGGAACAGTTGGGGGAAGAGGAGCAGCAGGTGGGCCTCAGCGACCAGGCCGAGCAGGTGGTGGGCCTGTTAGAAGCCAGCAGGTGAGGGGAATGCTTCCTGTACAAGGCCTTACCCAGCCCACAGGGTCTATAGGCCAAGAGTCACTTTCCTGGACAATAATGAGGAGCAGTGCAGGGGGAGGCTGTGCTTCTCCAGGCTGACCTATGCTGCCTCCTGCTCCAGTACTCCTCCTGCTGCCTGCTGGTCCAGGGCGGCCAAGCTTTGCCAGTAGCTCTCTAAGTCATCACTACCCTTAACTTTGTTGCATCAGGTTCCTCCCAGGCTGTTACAGGGGAAATCACCTGCAACTCCCAATCTGCAGTGCACAGCTGCATCAAGCAGGTCACCAATGCCCTATTTGCCAGGGCCAAACAATACATCACCTTTCCCATGGACGCCAACACACAAAATGAGAGAGCTCTGGTGTAAGTGTGAGGTCATCCATTTTGGACCCAAAAAGGATATTTTTTAAACGGTGGAAAGTTAGGAACAATGGAGGTCCAAAGAGATTTAGGGGTCCATGTACACAGATCACTAAAATGTAGTAGTCAGGTACAAAAAATAATCAAAAAGGCTAATGGAATGTTATCCTTTATAACTGAAGAGCTAGAATATAAAGGGGAGGCAGTTATGCTACAGCCATACAAAGTCCTGGTTAGACCACATCTGGAGCACTGTGTACAGCTGTGGGCACCGCACCCTAGAAAGGATATATTGGCCTTGGAAGGAGTGCAGAGCAGATTCACCAGGATGTTACCAGGGCTCCAAGGGTTAGATTATGAGGAGAGATTATATAAACTAGGCTTGTATTCCCTGGAATATAGAAGGTTGAGGGGTGATTTGATTGAGGTTTTTATGATTTTGAAAGGAATCGATAGGGTAGAGAGAAACTTTTTCTGCTGGTGGGGGAGACCAGGACAAGGGGAGATAACCTTAAAATCAGAGCCAGGTGATTCAGGAGAGAAGTTAGAAAACACTTCTTCACACAAAGGGTGGTAAAAGTGTGGAACTCCCTCCCACAAAAAGCAGTAGATGATTGCTCTATTGATCATTTTAATTCTGAGATCGATAGGTTTTTGCTAGCCAAGGGTATTATGGGATATGGAGCTAAGGTGGGTGGATGGAGTTAGAATACAGATCAGTCGTGATCTCATTGAATGGTGGAACAGGTTTGAAGGGCTGAATGGCCTCCTGCTCCTGCTCCTGTTCCTATGTTTTCAGCAATGGCTGGCTTCCCTCATGTCCAGGGATTTATGGACTGCACTCATGTAGCCATCAGGGCACCAGAGGACGAGCCAGCAGCTTTTGCCAACAGAAACATTAATGTCAGCGAGTCTGTGGTCACCGCAGGAGGATTATGCCAGACTTATACCAGTTTCACAGGCAGATATGGTGATGCATTCATCCTGCAGCACTCGTCCATTCTCCACTTCCAGGAATGTAAGAGGATAGCTGCTTGGGGACAAAGGCACCCACTGGACACATCCCCCTGCAACCCCACCACGCCTGAACAGCTCAGGTACAATCCCAGCGATGGGACCACCTGAGTGAGCACAC
Source organism: Heptranchias perlo (assembly GCF_035084215.1). NCBI lineage: Eukaryota > Metazoa > Chordata > Chondrichthyes > Hexanchiformes > Hexanchidae > Heptranchias > Heptranchias perlo. Next base: position 1,436,039 of record NC_090352.1, on the reverse strand, counting down.
TATTGGGCTATTAAAGCAAAGGTTCAGGTGCCTCAATTGGTCTAGGGGCTTCCTACAACATGCCCCTCACAAAGTCTGTCCTATCGCTGTAGTGTGCTGCATGTTACACACCAGGGCAATACAGAGAGGAGTACAGCTGGAGGAGGCAGTGCAACAGAAAGAATCCTCATCTGATGAGGAAGAACAGTGACTCGGCTGAAGAGCACAATCCGCAGTGGCTGAGCCGTAGCAGGAAGGCAGTCACTGAGCTCGCCAACTGGTCCAGGAAGACCAGCAGGCAGCCTGGCCCACAGGGACAGCGCGGCCAGCAGGGCCAGTGGCCATCAAGGTGACCATGGCATTCAATTAATGTGCCGTTGGCTGCTCCCAGTTAGCCCAAGGACCACCAGAGTATCAGCCAATTGGCTAATTATGGATACATCAAATAGGTGACTGATTAAGGAGGGTCAGCACCATCCTCTCTTTTCCCACTGACCAGCCGACTGGGAACCTACTTCCACCACACTGCCACCTTCCCTAATGTACAGGAGGTGATCGAAGGCACCACTGTCACTAACTCCTGACCAGAATGACCAGAATGTAATGATCCACATGAAGGGGAAGAGGTTCTACCCCATCACCGTGCGGCAGCTCCGTGAGACCAGCAGTGAGTCCTGAAGGTCAATGCCCATTCTGCAAGCTTTCATTTTGTGCCAATCACCTGCACCAGGATGGCTTCTCAGAAAGCAAAGCTACTCTCTCCAACCCTGGATATTGACCCTTGTGCTTCTGCCATGGACTGAGCCTCTGCGCCCATGAAATGAAGCCTTGCAGCCACCAGGATTGGTATTGAGCATACCATCAGCATCGTGAAGCAGTGCTTCAGATATCCGGATGGATTAGGGCACACCTTACAATACAGCCTCCCTCCCCTCCCCTCCCGTCCCCACTCCTTACCCCCCACCCTGGTTTCCAAGATCATCATCACCTGTTGCATGCTTTGACATGCAAAGAGGACTAACCACGGACATGGGGAGGCCAAGCTGGAAAGAAGAGCAGAGCAGGGGCAGATACTGACCAGGAGGGTGTAGCTCCTGAAGCACCAGTACAGCCAGGAATACTGGTGCTCCAGGCACTCAGACAGGTATATTTTGCAAAGTACCTCAACTGTTCCTTCAAGGAACCCCCCTGTCTACATGAGCACAGTAAATTATCCCAAAGCACCTCCATTAGCAATGTCCTCAATTGCCGTCAATGCCCATCCTTTGCTGTTACCGTATTCTGCTCATCTACAAAGGGGTAGATTTTCACCCAGGTGTGGACTTCAGACGGCCAGCCAATGGAGGGTGTCTGCCGGTTGCCTGATAGTCCCAGTGGGAGGGCCCGGCCTCGTTATCATTCAGCCAGTGGGCTGCAGGTGGAAAACGAGTACTCCGGGGGCAGGCCGCTGGTTCCAGGCCCCCACAGTATCGCGCGACCCAGTCGACCCCTGGACTCCGCGGAAGAAGGTAGGATGGGGAGGGGGTTCCGAGCTCAGGAGGGGGGACCCGGAGTGGGAGTGGCCCAAGCTGGTTTTGCGGAGCACCCCTGCTCCTCCTCACCCCACAGGAATACAGTAAAACTTACCAGCGGGCACCTCTTCAGCCGGACGGCCAGCTGATGCCACACAGTGCAAGCTCCACCCAATAATGTCCGAAAATGTCAAACGGGGACCTATGTTCACCGTAGAGGAGGGACGGGCTTGTGGAGCTGTCCCCCATGATACTTCAGGAGAGAATTGGGCAATGTTGGCAGATACAATTTGTGACTAAGTGACTCAACTCTGAACCATATCGCTGTGAGATTAACATCAACACTGTGACAGACTAATGCAGCTTTTAAATCCCCACTGACCCCATCCCACTGAATCTGTAATTAGATTTCCTGTGCACCTGGATTGAATCATTGAAATAGAACACGATCCATGTGGAAATTGGGGCGATTTCCTGTGACCCTGTGAATGGTTCCTCAGAGCTGTGTTATCGCCACCCCCCCATCATTTTCCAGAAGGATACTGAGCCTTTCAGGAGAGCAAGTCTGCTCTTAACAAGATCAAACAGAAAATGAATAATGAGCGAGCAGATGCCTGTCCAATTATGGTTTTCCCACGTTGGTGATTGTTTTGGTGCAAGGTGAGCTGGTGTTAAAACAATCACTAACACGGTGATTACACGGTGAAGCCTGGTGTTAAACTATCACTAACACGGTGATTTCATGGTGAAGCCTGGTGTTAAACTATCACTAATACGGTGATTACACGGTGAAGCCTGGTGTTAAACTATCACTAACACGGTGATTACACGGTGAAGCCTGGTGTTAAACTATCACTAACGCGGTGATTACACGGTGAAGCCTGGTGTTAAACTATCACTAACGCGGTGATTACACGGTGAAGCCTGGTGTTAAACTATCACTAATGCGGTGATTATACGGTGAAGCCTGGTGTTAACCTATCACTAACATGGTGATTACACGGTGAAGCAGGTGGGCCTCAGCGATCAGGCCGAGCAGGTGGTGGGCCTGTTAGAAGCCAGCAGGTGAGGGGAATGCTTCCTGTACAAGGCCTTACCCAGCCCACAGGGTCTATAGGCCAAGAGTCACTTTCCTGGACAATAATGAGGAGCAGTGCAGGGGGAGGCTGTGCTTCTCCAGGCTGACCTATGCTGCCTCCTGCTCCAGTACTCCTCCTGCTGCCTGCTGGTCCAGGGCGGCCAAGCTTTGCCAGTAGCTCTCTAAGGCATCACTACCCTTAACTTTGTTGCATCAGGTTCCTCCCAGGCTGTTACAGGGGAAATCACCTGCAACTCCCAATCTGCAGTGCACAGCTGCATCAAGCAGGTCACCAATGCCCTATTTGCCAGGGCCAAACAATACATCACCTTTCCCATGGACGCCAACACACAAAATGAGAGAGCTCTGGTGTAAGTGTGAGGTCATCCATTTTGGACCCAAAAAGGATATTTTTTAAATGGTGGAAAGTTAGGAACAATGGAGGTCCAAAGAGATTTAGGGGTCCATGTACACAGATCACTAAAATGTAGTAGTCAGGTACAAAAAATAATCAAAAAGGCTAATGGAATGTTATCCTTTATAACTAAAGAGCTAGAATATAAAGGGGAGGCAGTTATGCTACAGCCATACAAAGTCCTGGTTAGACCACGTCTGGAGCACTGTGTACAGCTGTGGGCACCGCACCCTAGAAAGGATATATTGGCCTTGGAAGGAGTGCAGAGCAGATTCACCAGAATGTTACCAGGGCTCCAAGGGTTAGATTATGAGGAGAGATTATATAAACTAGGCTGGTATTCCCTGGAATATAGAAGGTTGAGGGGTGATTTGATTGAGGTTTTTACGATTTTGAAAGGAATCGATAGGGTAGAGAGAAACTTTTTCTGCTGGTGGGGGAGTCCAGGACAAGGGGACGTAACCTTAAAATCAGAGCCAGGTGATTCAGGAGAGAAGTTAGAAAACACTTCTTCACACAAAGGGTGGTAAAAGTGTGGAACTCCCTCCCACAAAAAGCAGTAGATGATTGCTCTATTGATCATTTTAAATCTGAGATCGATAGATTTTTGCTAGCCAAGGGTATTATGGGATATGGAGCTAAGGTGGGTGGATGGAGTTAGAATACAGATCAGTCGTGATCTCATTGAATGGTGGAACAGGCTTGAAGGGCTGAATGGCCTCCTGCTCCTGCTCCTGTTCCTATGTTTTCAGCAATGGCTGGCTTCCCTCATGTCCAGGGATTTATGGACTGCACTCATGTAGCCATCAGGGCACCAGAGGACGAGCCAGCAGCTTTTGCCAACAGAAACATTAATGTCAGCGAGTCTGTGGTCACCGCAGGAGGATTATGCCAGACTTATACCAGTTTCACAGGCAGATATGGTGATGCATTCATCCTGCAGCACTCGTCCATTCTCCACTTCCAGGAATGTAAGAGGATAGCTGCTTGGGGACAAAGGCACCCACTGGACACATCCCTCTGCAACCCCACCACGCCTGAACAGCTCAGGTACAATCCCAGCGATGGGACCACCTGAGTGAGCACACTATTGGGCTATTAAAGCAAAGGTTCAGGTGCCTCAATTGGTCTAGGGGCTTCCTACAACATGCCCCTCACAAAGTCTGTCCTATCGCTGTAGTGTGCTGCATGTTACACACCAGGGCAATACAGAGAGGAGTACAGCTGGAGGAGGCAGTGCAACAGAAAGAATCCTCATCTGATGAGGAAGAACAGTGACTCGGCTGAAGAGCACAATCCGCAGTGGCTGAGCCGTAGCAGGAAGGCAGTCACTGAGCTCGCCAACTGGTCCAGGAAGACCAGCAGGCAGCCTGGCCCACAGGGACAGCGCGGCCAGCAGGGCCAGTAGCCATCAAGGTGACCATGGCATTCAATTAATGTGCCGTTGGCTGCTCCCAGTTAGCCCAAGGACCACCAGAGTATCAGCCAATTGGCTAATTATGGATACATCAAATAGGTGACTGATTAAGGAGGGTCAGCACCATCCTCTCTTTTCCCACTGACCAGCCGACTGGGAACCTACTTCCACCACACTGCCACCTTCCCTAATGTACAGGAGGTGATCGAAGGCACCACTGTCACTAACTCCTGACCAGAATGACCAGAATGTAATGATCCACATGAAGGGGAAGAGGTTCTACCCCATCACCGTGCGGCAGCTCCGTGAGACCAGCAGTGAGTCCTGAAGGTCAATGCCCATTCTGCAAGCTTTCATTTTGTGCCAATCACCTGCACCAGGATGGCTTCTCAGAAAGCAAAGCTACTCTCTCCAACCCTGGATATTGACCCTTGTGCCTCTGCCATGGACTGAGCCTCTGCGCCCATGAAATGAAGCCTTGCAGCCACCAGGATTGGTATTGAGCATACCATCAGCATCGTGAAGCAGTGCTTCAGATATCCGGATGGATTAGGGCACACCTTACAATACAGCCTCCCTCCCCTCCCGTCCCCACTCCTTAACCCCCACCCTGGTCTCCAAGATCACTATCACCTGTTGCATGCTTTGACATGCAAAGAGGACTAACCACGGACATGCGGAGACCAAGCTGGAAAGAAGAGCAGAGCAGGGGCAGATACTGACCAGGAGGGTGTAGCTCCTGAAGCACCAGTACAGCCAGGAATACTGGTGCTCCGGGCACTCAGACAGGTATATTTTGCAAAGTACCTCAACTGTTCCTTCAAGGAACCCCCCTGTCTACATGAGCACAGTAAATTATCCCAAAGCACCTCCATTAGCAATGTCCTCAATTGCCGTCAATGCCCATCCTTTGCTGTTACCGTATTCTGCTCATCTACAAAGGGGTAGATTTTCACCCAGGTGTGGACTTCAGACGGCCAGCCAATGGAGGGTGTCTGCCGGTTGCCTGATAGTCCCAGTGGGAGGGCCCGGCCTCGTTATCATTCAGCCAGTGGGCTGCAGGTGGAAAACGAGTACTCCGGGGGCAGGCCGCTGGTTCCAGGCCCCCACAGTATCGCGCGACCCAGTCGACCCCTGGACTCCGCGGAAGAAGGTAGGATGGGGAGGGGGTTCTGAGCTCAGGAGGGGGGACCCGGAGTGGGAGTGGCCCAAGCTGGTTTTGCGGAGCACCCCTGCTCCTCCTCACCCCACAGGAATACAGTAAAACTTACCAGCGGGCACCTCTTCAGCCGGACGGCCAGCTGATGCCACACAGTGCAAGCTCCACCCAATAATGTCCGAAAATGTCAAACGGGGACCTATGTTCACCGTAGAGGAGGGACGGGCTTGTGGAGCTGTCCCCCATGATACTTCAGGAGAGAATTGGGCAATGTTGGCAGATACAATTTGTGACTAAGTGACTCAACTCTGAACCATATCGCTGTGAGATTAACATCAACACTGTGACAGACTAATGCAGCTTTTAAATCCCCACTGACCCCATCCCACTGAATCTGTAATTAGATTTCCTGTGCACCTGGATTGAATCATTGAAATAGAACACGATCCATGTGGAAATTGGGGCGATTTCCTGTGACCCTGTGAATGGTTCCTCAGAGCTGTGTTATCGCCACCCCCCCATCATTTTCCAGAAAGATACTGAGCCTTTCAGGAGAGCAAGTCTGCTCTTAACAAGATCAAACAGAAAATGAATAATGAGCGAGCAGATGCCTGTCCAATTATGGTTTTCCCACGTTGGTGATTGTTTTGGTGCAAGGTGAGCCGGTGTTAAACTATCACTAATACGGTGATTTCATGGTGAAGCCTGGTGTTAAACTATCACTAACACGGTGATTACACGGTGAAGCCTGGTGTTAAACTATCACTAACACGGTGATTACACGGTGAAGCCTGGTGTTAAACTATCACTAACACGGTGATTACACGGTGAAGCCTGGTGTTAAACTATCACTAACACGGTGATTTCATGGTGAAGCCTGGTGTTAAACTATCACTAACACGGTGATTACATGGTGAAGCCTGGTGTTAAACAATCACTAACACGGTGATTACATGGTGAAGCCTGGTGTTAAACTATCACTAACACGGTGATTTCATGGTGAAGCCTGGTGTTAAACTATCACTAACACGGTGATTACACGGTGAAGCCTGGTGTTAAACTATCACTAACACGGTGATTACACGGTGAAGCCTGGTGTTAAACTATCACTAACACGGTGATTTCATGGTGAAGCCTGGTGTTAAACTATCACTAACACGGTGATTACATGGTGAAGCCTGGTGTTAAACAATCACTAACACGGTGATTACATGGTGAAGCCTGGTGTTAAACAATCACTAACACGGTGAAGCCTGGTGTTAAACTATCACTAATACGGTGATTGCACGGTGAAGCCTGGTGTTAAACTATCACTAACACGGTGATTTCATGGTGAAGCCTGGTGTTAAACTATCACTAACACGGTGATTACATGGTGAAGCCAGGTGTTAAACAATCACTAACACGGTGATTACACGGTGAAGCCTGGTGTTAAACTATCACTAACACGGTGATTACACGGTGAAGCCTGGTGTTAAACTATCACTAATGCAGTGATTACACGGTGAAGCCTGGTGTTAAACTATCACTAACATGGTGATTACACGGTGAAGCCTGGTGTTAAACTATCACTAATGCAGTGATTACACGGTGAAGCCTGGTGTTAATCTATCACTAACACGGTGATTACACGGTGAAGCCTGGTGTTAATCTATCACTAACACGGTGATTACACGGTGAAGCCTGGTGTTAAACTATCACTAACACGGTGATTACACGGTGAAGCCTGGTGTTAATCTATCACTAACACGGTGATTACACGGTGAAGCCTGGTGTTAAACTATCACTAACACGGTGATTACACGGTGAAGCCTGGTGTTAAACTATCACTAATGCAGTGATTACACGGTGAAGCCTGGTGTTAAACTATCACTAACACGGTGATTACACGGTGAAGCCTGGTGTTAAACTATCACTAATGCAGTGATTACACGGTGAAGCCTGGTGTTAAACTATCACTAACACGGTGATTACACGGTGAAACCTGGTGTTAAACTATCACTAATGCAGTGATTACACGGTGAAGCCTGGTGTTAAACTATCACTAATGCAGTGATTACACGGTGAAACCTGGTGTTAAACTATCACTAATGCAGTGATTACACGGTGAAACCTGGTGTTAAACTATCACTAATGCAGTGTTTACACGGTGAAGCCTGGTGTTAAACTATCACTAACACGGTGATTACACGGTGAAACCTGGTGTTAAACTATCACTAACACGGTGATTACACGGTGAAGCTCAGGGTAGATGCTGAGAGATTGTTTCCCCTGGTTGGAGAGTCTAGAACTAGGGGGCATAGTCGCAGGATAAAGGGTCGGACATTTAAGACTGAGATGAGGAGGAATTACTTCATTCAGAGGGTTGGGAATCTTTGGAATTCTCTACCCCAGAGGCCTGTGGATGCCCAGTCATTGAGTATATTCAAGGCTGAGATCGATAGATTTTCGGACTTTATGGGAATCAAGGGATATGGGGATCAGGCAGGAAAGTGGAGTTAAGGTAGGAGAACAGCCATGATCTGATTGAATGGTGGAGCAGGCTCAAGGGACCTTATGGCCTACTCCTGCTCCTAATTCATATGTTCTTATGTTTTTATGTGTTAAAACAATCGCTAATGCGGTAAATACATGGTGAAGCCTGGTGTTAAACAATCACTTACACAGTTAATTCTTAGATTCATAGAATTGTTACAGCACAGAAGAAGGCCATTCGGCCCATCGATACCATGTGTACTCTTTGTAGGAGCAATCCAATTAGTCCCATTCCCCTGCTCTTTCCCCATAGCCCTGCACATTTTTTCCCTTCAAGTATTTATCCAATTCCTTTTTGAAAGCCAATATTGAATCTTCCTCCACCACCTTTTCAGGCAGCGCATTCCAGATCATAACTACTCACTGCGTAAAAAAGTTTTTCTTCACGTGGCCTTTGCTTCTTTTGCCAATCACCTTAAATCTGTGTCCTCTGGTTCTCGACCCTTCCACCAAAGGGAACAGTTTCTCTTTATTTATTTTATCTAAAACCTTCATGATTTTGAACACTTCGATCAATCTCTCCTTAACCTTCTCTGCTCTAAGAAGAACAACTCCAGTCTATCCACGTAACTGAAGTCCCTCATCCCTGGAACCAGTCGAGTAAATCTTTTCTGCACCCTTTCTAAGGCCTTCACATCCTTCCTAAAGTGTGGTGCCCAGAATTGGACACAACACTCCAGTTGTAGCTGAACCAGTGATTTATAAAGGTTCCTTGCTTTTGAAATCTAGGGCTCTATTTATAAAGCCCAGGATCCTGTGTGCTTTTTTAACCGCTTTCTCAACCTGTCCTGCCACCTTCAAAGATTTGTGCACATACACCCCTAGGTCTCTCTGTTCCTGCACCCACTTTAGAATTGTACCATTTAGTTTATATTGCCTCTCCTCATTCTTCCTGCCAAAGTGTATCACTTCGCACATGTTGGCATTAAATTTCATCTGCCATGTGACCCCCCATTCCACCAGCCTGTCTATGTCCACTTGGAATCTATCACTATCCTCCTCACTGTTTACTACACTTCCAAGTTTTGTGTCATCTGCAAATTTTGAAATTGTGCCCTGTACACCCAAGTCCAAGTCATTAATATATATCAAGAAAAGCAGTGGTCCCAGCACCGACCCCTGGGGAACACCACTGTACACCTCCCTCCAGTCTGAAAAACAAACGTTCACCACTACTCTCTGTTTCCTCTCACTTAGCCAATTTCATATCCGTGCTGCCACTGCCCCTTTTATTCCATGGGCTTCAATTTTGTTGACAAGCTTATTATGTGGCACTTTATCAAATGTCTTTTGGAAGTCCATATACACAACATCAACCGCATTGCCCTCATCAACCCTCTCGTTACCTCTTCAAAAAACTTAATTAAATTAGTTAAACACGATTTGCCTTTAACAAATCCATGCTGACTTTCCTTTATTAATCCCACTTGTCCAAGTGACTATTAATTCTGTCCCGGATTATCATTTCTAAAAGTTTCCCCACCACTGAGGTTAAACTGACTGGTCTGTCATTGCTGGGTTTATCCTTACACCCTTTTTTGAGCAAAGGTGTAACATTTGCAATTCTCCAGTCCTCCGGCACCACCCCCGTATCTATGGATGTTTGGAAGATTATGGCCAGTACCTCTGCAATTTCCACCCTTACTTCCCTCAGCAACCTAGGATGCATCCCATCCGGACCGGGTGACTTATCTACTTTAAGTACAGCCAGCCTTTCTAGTACCTCCTCTTTATCAATGTTTAGCCCATCCAGTATCTCAACTACCTCCTCTTTTACTGTGCCTTTGGCAGCATCTTCCTTGGTAAAGACAGATGCAAAGTCCTCATTTAGTACCTCGGCCATCCCCTCTGCCTCCATGAGTAGATCTCTTTTTTGGTCCCTAATCGGCCCCACCCCTCCTCTTACTACCCATTTACTATTTATATGGCTATAGAATACTTTTGGATTCCCTTTTAGGTTGGCTGCCAGTCTATTCTCATACTCTCTCTTTGCCCTTCTTATTTCCTTTTTCACTTCTCTGAACTTTCTATATTTAGCCAGATTCTCACTTGTATTATCAACCTGACATCTGTCATACGCCTCCTTTTCCTGCTTCATCTTACTCTCTATCTCTTTCGTCATCCAGGGAGCTCTGGCTTTAGTAGCCCTACCTTTCCCCCCTCATGGGAATGTACCTCGACTGTACCTGAACCATCTCCTCTTTAAAGGCTGTCCATTGTTCGATTACAGTTTTGCCTGCCAATCTTTGATTCCAATTTACCCGGGCCAGATCTGTTCTCAACCCACTGAAATTGGCCCTCCTCCAATTAAGTATTTTGACTCTAGATTGTTCCTTGTCCTTTTCCATGACTAATCTAAACCGCGATGAAACCCGGTGTTAAACAATCACTTACACGGTGATTACACGGTGAAGCCTGGTGTTAAACTATCACTAACACGGTGATTACACGGTGAAGCCTGGTGTTAAACTATCACTAACACGGTGATTACACGGTGAAGCCTGGTGTTAAACTATCACTAACGCGGTGATTACACGGTGAAGCCTGGTGTTAAACTATCACTAACGCGGTGATTACACGGTGAAGCCTGGTGTTAAACTATCACTAATGCTGTGATTACACGGTGAAGCCTGGTGTTAAACTATCACTAATGCTGTGATTACACGGTGAAGCCTGGTGTTAAACTATCACTAATGCTGTGATTACACGGTGAAGCCTGGTGTTAAACTATCACTAACGCGGTGATTACACGGTGAAGCCTGGTGTTAAACTATCACTAACGGTGATTACACGGTGAAGCCTGGTGTTAAACTATCACTAACACGGTGATTACACGGTGAAGCCTGGTGTTAAACAATCACTAATGCGGTGATTACACGGTGAAGCCTGGTGTTAAACTATCACTAACACGGTGATTACACGGTGAAGCCTGGTGTTAAACAATCACTAATGCGGTGATTACACGGTGAAGCCTGGTGTTAAACTATCACTAATGCTGTGATTACACGGTGAAGCCTGGTGTTAAACTATCACTAACACGGTGATTACACGGTGAAGCTTGTGTTAAAATAATTACTAATGCTGTGAATACACGGTGAAGCCTGGTGTTAAACAATCACTAACGTGGGTAATTCACTTGAAACTCAGTGTTAAACAATCACTAATGTGGTGAATACACGATGAAGCTCAGTGTTAAACAATCACTAATGCAGTGAATACATGGTCTCACCTTCATTATAGTCTAATTACACCTCGAGAAAAGGTTTCCTTTATTTAAGAACTGCAGAAACAATCACCCGTAATATATACATCAGATACAATGCTCCTAAGTGTTGATTTTGCAGTTTAACATCAGAATACGCACTTGAATAAACCTGTAATTTTCATCCTCTGATGTCATTCACCTTGTTTATAATTACAGATGCTGTCACAGCCTGTGCTGTCTGCTTATTGTGACAACCCATTCAGATACAGTACAACGGTACAGTGAAAACATCCAAGCCCTCAAAATAAATAATTGGTGTGAAACAACAGCTTGTTTCTAATGGAATATTACACTGCGTTCAGTTCCTGGCTGAACGGCACAATCAATGTGCACCCTGATCTGGTGTGAATTGTATCAGTTTGGATTCCTGTCGTAGACATGACCCAGTCTGAACCTGTGGAAACTTGATGGACTTCCTTAGACGTGCTCCTTTTGAAAATGACCCCATGTGGCAATGCTTTTTTCCGTCATTCACATGTGGATTTCTGCCTCTGTCACTGTGAATGACTTCAAAAGATTACCATTCATTTTTCAGCATGGGTGCAGGTGGCATCTAATTCTACGGGAGTTTGGAGTTTGGAGCATGGTGTGTCTGTTCTGTTCTGGGCAGTCGGGCAGCAGTGACTGTCCAGTGTCTGAATCATTATTTTGTTGTGAAGCCGAGGCCTTTAGTACAGAAACAGCACCAAAGGTGAAGGGGGGAAGAAAAGATCAATCAGGAAGTAATGATCAGGTGATGGCAAGCATGGGTTTTAAAAGTCTGTTAATTGTACAGGAAAGGAAAGATCGAGGGAGATGAGCAGTTCCACAGGTGTAAGCCTCTGGGAAAGATTAGTACGAGGCTGTGTGATAAATCTTGATTTTAACACAGTGGGGGTGTGGGGAGAGGAAGGTTGAGTCGGGTGAGGCAGTGGAAACTTAAAAAGGAACACCAGAAGAAATTTCAGATGAGCAACAATAAAGAAAAAGTTGCAAACAGAGACACAAGAGACAAGAGGCAATCACCTATCACACAATAAACGTCATCTTTTATCCTGTCCAGCAGTGTGACAGAGGTGCCTTGAGAGTCAAATGGTTTCTATCTGAGGCTATGAACATGTAGGGTTAGAATTTTGTCATTTATTTCAGCAAGGAAGTAGAGCTGATTTAAAAGGCAGCTCCTTGTGGCATGGACTGACTGTTCTCCATGTTTAGAACTGCCCAGCGCAAAAATAAAAATAAACCAACAAACATTACTGCACAAGGAGTGAGAAGTTGCTGATTGAACACTGAATGAGGAACTGGTACAGCATTCTCCAGATGCAGTCAAATTCAAAAGTAAAGGACTGATATTGAACATTGCGAGCAGGGAAGGTGGGTGAGGTGGTGGGGGGCATGACTGCTGTGTGACCACCAACCCCACTTAACCTACTGCACCTTCGAAGTGATTCCCACCGTTTGGGCTGAGTGCAGGATTTTGTGGTGGGATCATGTTAGCCCCAGATCTCCCTGGGCTGCGGATGGGAAGGCCTTTGAGTACGAGCCAGCCGTATACGAGGCTGACTGGTGCTCCTTGCTTGGTACAACAGGAACTTCTAGAGGGAGATCATCATTCCCTTAAAGAGAAAAAAGGAAGAGCTTATATTTATATAGCCCCTTTCCCATCCTCAGGATCTTCCAAAGTGCCTTACAGAAAATGAAGTACTTTTAGTGTGTAGTCACTGTTGTAATGTAGGGAATCACAGCAGCCAATTTGGAGTGGGGCTTGAAGCCAGAGGTGAGAGTGCAACTAGTGAGCCAAGGTGACAGTTACACTGAAGGCTTTTTTTCTTTGAATCCTTGCAGAAGAGTTGTGAAACTGACTTCAAAGGATGTAAGATTACAGATTGTGTTTACAGTATGAAATTAAACATACACAGTTTACAGTGTAAGGTTACACACACACAGTTTACAGTGTGAGATTAAACACACACAGTTTACAGTGTGAAATTAAACATACACAGTTTACAGTGTGAAATTAAACACACACAGTTTACAGTGTAAGGTTACACACACACAGTTTACAGTGTGAGATTAAACACACACAGTTTACAGTGTAAGGTTACACACACACAGTTTACAGTGTGAGATTAAACACACACAGTTTACAGTGTAAGGTTACACACACACAGTTTACAGTGTGAGATTAAACACACACAGTTTACAGTGTGAAATTAAACATACACAGTTTACAGTGTGAAATTAAACACACACAGTTTACAGTGTAAGGTTACACACACACAGTTTACAGTGTGAGATTACACACACACAGTTTACAGTGTGAAATTAAACACACACAGTTTACAGTGTAAGGTTACACACACACAGTTTACAGTGTAAGGTTACACACACACAGTTTACAGTGTAAGGTTACACACACACAGTTTACAGTGTGAGATTAAACACACACAGTTTACAGTGTAAGGTTACACACACACAGTTTACAGTATGAGATTACACACACACAGTTTACAGTGTGAGATTACACACACACAGTTTACAGTGTGAAATTAAACATACACAGTTTACAGTGTGAGATTACACACACACAGTTTACAGTGTGAGATTACACATACACAGTTTACAGTGTGAGATTACACACACACAGTTTACAGTGTGAAATTAAACATACACAGTTTACAGTGTGAGATTAAACACACACAGTTTACAGTGTGAGATTACACACACAGTTTACAGTGTGAGATTAAACATACACAGTTTACAGTGTAAGGTTACACATACTCAGTTTACAGTGTGAGATTAAACATACACAGTTTACAGTGTGAGATTAAACACACACAGTTTACAGTGTGTGATTAAACACACACAGTTTACAGTGTAAGGTTACACACACACAGTTTACAGTGTGAGATTAAACACACACAGTTTACAGTGTGTGATTAAACACACACAGTTTACAGTGTAAGGTTACACACACACAGTTTACAGTGTGAGATTAAACATACACAGTTTACAGTGTGAAATTAAACATACACAGTTTACAGTGTGAGATTACACACACACAGTTTACAGTGTAAGGTTACACACACACAGTTTACAGTGTGAGATTAAACACACACAGTTTACAGTGTAAGGTTACACACACACAGTTTACAGTGTGAGATTACACACACACAGTTTACAGTGTAAGGTTACACACACACAGTTTACAGTGTGAGATTAAACACACACAGTTTACAGTGTGAAATTAAACATACACAGTTTACAGTGTGAAATTAAACACACACAGTTTACAGTGTAAGGTTACACACACACAGTTTACAGTGTGAGATTAAACACACACAGTTTACAGTGTAAGGTTACACACACACAGTTTACAGTGTGAGATTAAACACACACAGTTTACAGTGTGAAATTAAACATACACAGTTTACAGTGTGAAATTAAACACACACAGTTTACAGTGTAAGGTTACACACACACAGTTTACAGTGTGAGATTACACACACACAGTTTACAGTGTGAAATTAAACACACACAGTTTACAGTGTAAGGTTACACACACACAGTTTACAGTGTAAGGTTACACACACACAGTTTACAGTGTAAGGTTACACACACACAGTTTACAGTGTGAGATTAAACACACACAGTTTACAGTGTAAGGTTACACACACACAGTTTACAGTATGAGATTACACACACACAGTTTACAGTGTGAGATTACACACACACAGTTTACAGTGTGAAATTAAACATACACAGTTTACAGTGTGAGATTACACACACACAGTTTACAGTGTGAGATTACACATACACAGTTTACAGTGTGAGATTACACACACACAGTTTACAGTGTGAAATTAAACATACACAGTTTACAGTGTGAGATTAAACACACACAGTTTACAGTGTGAGATTACACACACAGTTTACAGTGTGAGATTAAACATACACAGTTTACAGTGTAAGGTTACACATACTCAGTTTACAGTGTGAGATTAAACATACACAGTTTACAGTGTGAGATTAAACACACACAGTTTACAGTGTGTGATTAAACACACACAGTTTACAGTGTAAGGTTACACACACACAGTTTACAGTGTGAGATTAAACACACACAGTTTACAGTGTGTGATTAAACACACACAGTTTACAGTGTAAGGTTACACACACACAGTTTACAGTGTGAGATTAAACATACACAGTTTACAGTGTGAAATTAAACATACACAGTTTACAGTGTGAGATTACACACACACAGTTTACAGTGTGAAATTAAACACACACAGTTTACAGTGTGAAATTAAACATACACAGTTTGCAGTGTGAGATTAAACATACACAGTTTACAGTGTGAGATTACACACACACAGTTTACAGTGTGAAATTAAACATACACAGTTTACAGTGTGAGATTAAACACACACAGTTTACAGTGTGAGATTACACACACAGTTTACAGTGTGAGATTAAACATACACAGTTTACAGTGTAAGGTTACACATACTCAGTTTACAGTGTGAGATTAAACATACACAGTTTACAGTGTGAGATTAAACACACACAGTTTACAGTGTGTGATTAAACACACACAGTTTACAGTGTAAGGTTACACACACACAGTTTACAGTGTGAGATTAAACACACACAGTTTACAGTGTGTGATTAAACACACACAGTTTACAGTGTGAAATTAAACATACACAGTTTACAGTGTGAGATTACACACACACAGTTTACAGTGTGAAATTAAACACACACAGTTTGCAGTGTGAGATTAAACATACACAGTTTACAGTGTAAGGTTACACATACTCAGTTTACAGTGTGAGATTAAACATACACAGTTTACAGTGTGAGATTAAACACACACAGTTTACAGTGTGTGATTAAACACACACAGTTTACAGTGTAAGGTTACACACACACAGTTTACAGTGTGAGATTAAACACACACAGTTTACAGTGTGTGATTAAACACACACAGTTTACAGTGTGAAATTAAACATACACAGTTTACAGTGTGAGATTACACACACACAGTTTACAGTGTGAAATTAAACACACACAGTTTGCAGTGTGAGATTAAACATACACAGTTTACAGTGTAAGGTTACACATACTCAGTTTACAGTGTGAGATTAAACATACACAGTTTACAGTGTGAGATTAAACACACACAGTTTACAGTGTGTGATTAAACACACACAGTTTACAGTGTAAGGTTACACACACACAGTTTACAGTGTGAGATTAAACACACACAGTTTACAGTGTGTGATTAAACACACACAGTTTACAGTGTAAGGTTACACACACACAGTTTACAGTGTGAGATTAAACATACACAGTTTACAGTGTGAAATTAAACATACACAGTTTACAGTGTGAGATTACACACACACAGTTTACAGTGTGAAATTAAACACACACAGTTTACAGTGTGAAATTAAACATACACAGTTTGCAGTGTGAGATTAAACATACACAGTTTACAGTGTGAGATTACACACACACAGTTTACAGTGTGAAATTAAACATACACAGTTTACAGTGTGAGATTAAACACACACAGTTTACAGTGTGAGATTACACACACAGTTTACAGTGTGAGATTAAACATACACAGTTTACAGTGTAAGGTTACACATACTCAGTTTACAGTGTGAGATTAAACATACACAGTTTACAGTGTGAGATTAAACACACACAGTTTACAGTGTGTGATTAAACACACACAGTTTACAGTGTAAGGTTACACACACACAGTTTACAGTGTGAGATTAAACACACACAGTTTACAGTGTGTGATTAAACACACACAGTTTACAGTGTAAGGTTACACACACACAGTTTACAGTGTGAGATTAAACATACACAGTTTACAGTGTGAAATTAAACATACACAGTTTACAGTGTGAGATTACACACACACAGTTTACAGTGTGAAATTAAACACACACAGTTTGCAGTGTGAGATTAAACATACACAGTTTGCAGTGTGAGATTAAACATACACAGTTTATAGTGTGAGATTAAACACACACAGTTTACAGTGTGTGATTAAACATACACAGTTTACAGTGTAAGGTTACACATACACAGTTTACAGTGTGAGATTAAACATACACAGTTTACAGTGTGAGATTAAATATACACAGTTTACAGTGTAAGGTTACACATACTCAGTTTACAGTGTGAGATTAAACATACACAGTTTACAGTGTGAGATTAAACACACACAGTTTACAGTGTAAGGTTACACACACACAGTTTACAGTGTGAGATTAAACATACAGTTTACAGTGTGAGATTAAACATACACAGTTTACAGTGTGAGATTAAACACACACAGTTTACAGTGTGAGATTAAACATACACAGTTTACAGTGTAAGGTTACACATACACAGTTTACAGTGTGAGATTAAACACACACAGTTTACAGTGTGAGATTAAACATACACAGTTTACAGTGTAAGGTTACACATACACAGTTTACAGTGTAAGGTTACACACACACAGTTTACAGTGTGAGATTAAACATACACAGTTTACAGTGTGAGATTACACACACACAGTTTACAGTGTGAGATTACACACACACAGTTTACAGTGTGAAATTAAACATACACAGTTTACAGTGTGAGATTAAACATACACAGTTTATAGTGTGAGATTAAACACACACAGTTTACAGTGTGTGATTAAACATACACAGTTTACAGTGTGAGATTAAACATACACAGTTTACAGTGTGTGATTAAACACACACAGTTTACAGTGTAAGGTTACACACACACAGTTTACAGTGTGAGATTAAACATACACAGTTTACAGTGTGAGATTAAACATACACAGTTTACAGTGTAAGGTTACACACACACAGTTTACAGTGTGAGATTAAACATACAGTTTACAGTGTGAGATTAAACATACACAGTTTACAGTGTGAGATTAAACACACACAGTTTACAGTGTGAGATTAAACATACACAGTTTACAGTGTAAGGTTACACATACACAGTTTACAGTGTGAGATTAAACACTTACAGTTTACAGTGTGAGATTAAACATACACAGTTTACAGTGTAAGGTTACACATACACAGTTTACAGTGTAAGGTTACACACACACAGTTTACAGTGTGAGATTAAACATACACAGTTTACAGTGTGAGATTAAACACACACAGTTTACAGTGTGAAATTAAACACACACAGTTTACAGTGTAAGGTTACACACACACAGCTTACAGTATGAGATTAAACACACACAGTTTACAGTGTAAGGTTACACACACACAGTTTACAGTGTGAGATTACACACACACAGTTTACAGTGTAAGGTTACACACACACAGTTTACAGTATGAGATTACACACACATAGTTTACAGTGTGAAATTAAACATACACAGTTTACAGTGTGAGATTACACACACACAGTTTACAGTGTGAGATTAAACACACACAGTTTACAGTGTGAGATTACACACACAGTTTACAGTGTGAGATTAAACATACACAGTTTACAGTGTGAGATTAAACATACACAGTTTACAGTGTGAGATTACACACACAGTTTACAGTGTGAGATTAAACATACACAGTTTACAGTGTGAGATTAAACATACACAGTTTACAGTGTAAGGTTACACATACTCAGTTTACAGTGTGAGATTAAACATACACAGTTTACAGTGTCAGATTAAACACACACAGTTTACATGTCGCCTTTGATTCTTTTGCCAATCACCATAAATCTCTGTCCTCTGGTTCTCGACCCTTCTGCCAATGGGAACAGTTTCTCTTTATTTACTTTATCTAAACCAGTCATGATTTTGAACACTTCGATTAAAATCTCCTCTTAACCTTCTCTGTTCTAAGGAGAACAACCCCAGCTTCTCCAGTCTATCCATGTAACTGAAGTTCTTCATCCCTGGAACAATTCTAGTAAATCTCTTCTGCACCCTCTCTAAGACCTTCACATCCTTCCCAAAGAGCGGTGCCCAGAATTGGACACAATACCCCAGCTGTGGCCTAACCAGTGTTTTATAAAGATTCAATATAATTTCCTTGCTTTTGTACTCTATGCCTCTATTTATAAAGCCCAGGATCCCATATGCTTTTTTAACCGCTTTCTCAATCTGTCCTGCCACCTTCAATGATTTGTGCACATGTACTCCCAGGTCTCTCTGTTCCTGCACCCGCTTTAGAATTGTACCATTTAGTTTATATTGCCTCTTCTCATGCTTCAATGACATGTACACAGTTTAAGGTGTGACATTACACATACATAATTTAGTGTGAGATTATACATACACAGTTCGCAGTATGAGATTACCCATACACAGTATACAGTGTGAAATTACATGTACACAGTTTACAGTGTGAAATTACACATTCACAATTTACAACGAGATTACACATTGACAGTTTACGGAGCAAAATTAAACATACAGTTTACAGATGAGATTACACATGCACAGTTTACAGTGTGAATGATCCATACACAGCTTCCAGTGTGATGGTGTACAAATACAGTTTACAATGTGAAAATATGCATACACTGTCTAAAGTGTGAGATTACACAGTTCAGAGTGTGAGATTATGCATACACAGTATACAATGTGAAGTTACAGATACACAGTATACAATGTGAAATTACAGATACACAGTTTACAGTGTGAGATTACACATACACAGTTTACAGTGTGAGATTACACATACACAGTTTACAGTGTGAGATTACATGTACACAGTTTACAGTGTGAGATTACATGTACACAGTTTACAGTGTGAGATTACATGTACACAGTTTCCAATAGGAGATGACACATACACAGTTTACAGTTTGAAATTACACATGCACAGATTACAATGTGAAATTACACATACACAGTTTACAGTGTGAGATTACACATACACAGTTTACAGTGTGAGATTACACATACACAGTTTACAGTGTGAGATTACACATACACAGTTTACAGTGTGAGATTACACATACACAGTTTACAGTGTGAGATTACATGTACACAGTTTCCAATAGGAGATGACACATACACAGTTTACAGTTTGAAATTACACATGCACAGATTACAATGTGAAATTACACATACACAGTTTACAGTGTGAGATTACACACACACAGTTTACAGTGTGAGATTACACACACACAGATTACAATGTGAAATTACACATACACAGTTTACAGTGTGAGATTACACATACACAGTTTACAGTGTGAGATTACACATACACAGTTTATAATCTGAGATTACACATACAGTTTAAAGTGTGAAATTACACGTGCACAATTTACAGTGTGCAATGACACATACACAGTTTACAGTGTGATGTTATACGTATACAATTTACAAAGTAAAATATACATACATAGTATACAATGTGAAATATACTTACAGAGTTTACAGTGTGAAATGACACATTTACAGTTTACAATGTGAAGTTATACGTACACAATTTACAATGTGAGATTACACAGTTTACGGTGTGAAATTACACATACACAGTTGACAGTGTGAGTTTGCATTTACACAGGTTCTGGTGTGAAATTACACATACATAATGTACAGTGTGTGATTACACATTCAGTTTACAGTGTGAGTTTACACATACACAGTTTACAGTGTGAGATAAAACACACACACACGGTTTACAATGTGAAATAACAGATACACAGTTTGCAATGTGAAATTACACATACAGTTTACAGTGTGAATTTACACGTACACAGTTTAGAACGTGAGATTATACATATAGAGTTTACAGTATAATCCTCCACGTACACAGTTTACAGTGTGAGATTACATCTACGCAATTTACAGTGTGAGTTTGAACATATACAATTTACCATGTGAGATTACACAGTTTACAATGTGAAATGACACATACATATTTTGCTATGTGAAAATACACATACATATTTTACAGTGTGAAGTTATGCATACACAGTGTACAATGTGAAATTATACGTACGCAGTTTTCAGTGTAAAATTACACATACACAATTTACAACATGAGATTACACATTGACAGTTTATAGTCAAAATTACGCACATAGTTTACAATCTGTGATTAAACATACAGTTTACAATGTGAAATTACACGTACACAATTTAGTGTGAAATGACACATACACAGCTTACATTGTGAAAATATGCACATACAGTTTAAAGTGTGTGATTACAGAGTTTACAGTGTAAGATTTACTAGAATGATTCCAGGGATGAGGGACGTTAGTTATGTGGATAGACTGGAGAAGCTGGATTTGTTCTCCTTGGAGCAGAGATGGTTGAGAGGAGATTTGATAGAGGTATTCAAAATCATGAAGGGTCTAGACAGCATAGATAGAGAGAAACTGTTCCCATTGGTGGAAGGGTTGAGAACCAGAGGACATAGATTTAAGGTGATTGGCAAAAGAACCAAAGGTGACATGAGGAAAAACTTTTTTACACAGCGAGTGGAGTGAGATTACAATTACACAGTTGAAAGTGTAAAATTATACCTACTCAGTTTAGAGTGTGAAATTATACCTATATGGTTTACAATGTGAGATTACACATACACAGTTGATGGTGTGAAGTTATACATACACAGTTTACAATGTTAAATTACACATACACTGTTTATATTTTGAGATTAGACATACACAGTTTACAGTGTGAAATTACACATACATGATTTACAATGTGAAATTACACATAAACAGTTTTCTGTGTGAAATTATACATATACAGTTTACAGTGTGAGATTACACATAAGGGGGGATAAATTGAATAAGGGCCATTTTTGGGCGGGGGTAGCGTGATGCGCTGGTACCCCTTGCCCGATGGACTCTATGCGGGCAGCACATGAACTTTGTGCTGCCTGCTGCTTACCATGATATCTCCGTGCAGCCAGCACTACCCGTGCTGCAGAGAAGCTGCACGGAACATAGGAACAGGAGTAGGCCATTCAGCCCCTCGTGCCTGCTCCGCCATTTGATAAAATCATGGCTGATCTGTGATCTAACTCCATATACCTGCCTTTGGCCCATATCCCTTAATACCTTTGGTTGCCAAAAAGCTATCTATCTCAGATTTAAATTTAGCAATTGAGCTAGTATCAATTGCCGTTTGCGGAAGAGAGTTCCAAACTTCTACCATCCTTTGTGTGCAGAAATGTTTTCTAATCTCGCTCCTGAAAGGTCTGGCTCTAATTTTTAGACTGTGCCCCCTACTCCTAGAATCCCCAACCAGCGGAAATAGTTTCTCTCTATCCACCCTATCTGTTCCCCTTAATATCTTATAAACTTTGATCAGATCACCCCTTAACCTTCTAAACTCCAGAGAATACAACCCCAATTTCTGTACTCTCTCCTCGTAACTTAACCCTTGAAGTCCGGGTATCATTCTAGTAAACCTACGCTGCACTCCCTCCAAGGCCAATATGTCCTTCCGAAGATGCGGTGCCCAGAACTGCTCACAGTACTCCAGGTGCGGTCTAACCAGGGTTTTGTATAGCTGCAGCATAACTTCTGCCCCCTTGTACTCCAGTCCTCTAGATATAAAGGCCAGTATTCCATTAGCCTTCTTGATTATTTTCTGCACCTGTTCATGACACTTCAATGATCTATGTACCTGGACCCCTAAGTCCCTTTGGACATCCACAGTTTTTAACTTTTTACCATTTAGAAAGAATTTAGGAGAATGAGGAAGTTGGAAATGGGGCGTGCACAGCGCATGTCATCAGCAGCCTGCACTACTTAAAGGTGCAGGTACACATTTCAAATAATAAAGAAACTCTTCCCATTGGTGGAAGGGTTGAGAACCAGAGGACATAGATTTAAGGTGATTGGCAAAAGAACCAAAGGTGACATGAGGAAAAACTTTTTTACGCAGCGAGTGGAGTGAGATTACAATTACACAGTTGAAAGTGTAAAATTATACCTACTCAGTTTAGAGTGTGAGATTAGACATACACAATTTACTCAGATAATGAAGCAGTCCGTACCCATATGCAGCAAGACCTGGACAACATCCAGGCTTGGGCTCATAAGTGGCAAGTAACATTCGTGCCAGACAAGTGCCAGGCAATGACCATCTCCAACAAGAGAGAGTCTAACCACCTACCCTTGACATTCAATGGCATTACCATCGCTGAATCCCCCACCATCAACATCCTGGGGGTCACCATTGACCAGAAACTTAACTGGACCAGCCAAATAAATACAATGGCTACAAGAGCAGGTCAGAGGCTGGGTATTCTGCGGTGAGTGACTCAACTCCTGACTCCCCAAAGCCTTTCCACCATCTACAAGGCACAAGTCAGGAGTGTGATGGAATACTCTCCACTTGCCTGGATGAGTGCAGCTCCAACAACACTCAAGATGCTCGACACCATCCAGGACAAAGCAGCCCGCAACCCCATCCACCACCCTAAACATTCACTCCCTTCACCACCGGCGCACCGTGGCTGCAGTGTGTACCATCCACAGGATGCATTGCAGCAACTTGCCAAGGCTTCTTCGACAGCACCTCCCAAACCCGCGACCTCTGCCACCTAGAAGGACAAGATCAGCAGGCACATGGGAACAACAGCACCTGCACGTTCCCCTCCAAGTCACACACCATCCTGACTTGGAAATATATCGTCATTCCTTCATCGTCGCTGGGTCAAAATCCTGGAACTCCATTCCTAACAGCATTGTGGGAGAACCTTCACCACACGGACTGCAGCGGTTCAAGAAGGCGGCTCACCACCACCTTCTCAAGGGCAATTAGGGATGGGCAATAAATGTTGGCCTTGCCAGCGATGCCCACATCCCATGAATGAATTAAAAAAAGGCAGGTTTAATAGGAGAAAGGAAAAACCGGCACAAGAGAGGGCCCCACGATTCTCCGATGATGCACTGGAGGCCCTGGTGGATGGGTGGACGAAAGGAGGGCCAACATGTACCCGCAGGGTGGCTGGCGACCCTCCAGACTGCACCTCCGCAGGCACTGGCAGGCTGTGGCACAGGAAGTAAATGCCAGGAGCATGGCACCACGCACGTGGGTGCAGTGCCGAAAGAATTTCAATGATTTGACACGAGTGGCCAAGGTGAGTGAATGCAAGTGTCAAGTGGCACATCCTACCAACTGTACCACTGCTCCAGGCATCACACTCCCCGTCACCCACCCACCAACAAACACTGCCCATCCATACACAATGCTGCACTCGACATGCTGCATCTCACCCGCACATAGTACCACACTTGCAGACCCCACAACCACCGCTCACAGGTCACACAAACTGGCAGCTATTCGACCACGACAGACACATCACCCACACACTTTGCAGGATAATCACTGACACACTGTCCCCTGTCTTGCAGGAGAAGGTGGCGCATAACAGCCGGCAGCAGGAGGGACCTGAGGGTGGACGGGAACCCTTACACATCCTCACCCCCCTCGAGGAGACAGTGCTTTGGATCATTGGGCGGGCCGTCACTGCAGCCATGATAACATGGCGCGCTGGAGGTCCCGATGAAAGGGGTCTCTGCACATTTAATGCTCCTTCTCGTTTCCCACATCTCTCTCTTCCCATAATCATTTCTGACCCACGTGCTGCACATGCTGTCAGCACACACCTCTTACGTGCTCCTCTCCCCATTCCAGAACTCAACCTGTTTCCCTTTGTCATTGCAGATACCCAAGAACACATGCGGCACCGTCCGAGGAGGAGGAGGAGGAGGGGGTGGAGGAGGAGGAGGAGGAGGAGGGGGTGGAGGAGGAGGAGGAGGAGGAGGAGGGGGAGGAGGAGGAGGAGGAGGAGGAGGGGGACATTGAAGCCACACCGTCACTCGATCTGACACTTGCTTCCACCAGCTCCGAGACTGACACTGCGCGTCCTTTAGAGGTTAGGTTAGAGGAGGGGTCTTCATGTGGTGAGACACTGAGCACAAGTGCACAGGAGCCGGGGCGGAGGGAACGGATACCACAGGTGCCAGGTGCCAGCTTGCCGGAGGGCGAGGTCACTCACTAGTTCTGCTGCAGAGGAGGCAGATGAGGACTTCGATGGGCCAGGCTACAGAAGACGGCTAATGGACGTACACCAACAAATGCTTGAGGCGCTGGAAAGCCTGAGCACAATGAGAAGGGGCATGGAGGAGTCCAGCTCCAACTTGGCCAGGGCTTTGCACAGAGTTTGGAGCCCATCCTTTCCAACATGGAACGGGTGGTCACCTCCATCAGCGCACCTGTGGAACCCACCATGATGCAGCGTCTGATGAATGATGTCACAGCATCCATTGCAGCACAAACATCTGCCATCCAAGGTCTGACTGCTGCATTTGCAGCTCAGACTGCTGCTATCGTGGCTCTGGGGACCACTGTGGAACGGGGCTTCCAGGGCGTCACGCACTCCAGCAATCTGTTCTCCAGCTGATCACCAGGGCTGCTGAGGCGCCGCCCTGGGAGAGTGGCAGTGGCGCCATGGCAGTCGGACCTGCTGTCCTCTCTCAGGATTTCCTGCTCCCACCCCTGCCACTCCACTAGTGCCCAAGTTGTTGCCTCTCGGCCAGCCAGGCCAGACTGCTGCAGCCCTTGCTGAGATGGTGCAGTCTGAAGCCGGGCCCTCCAGGCCCAGAGCTGCTCGAGGTCGTCCTCCAAAGCCATCTGGACGCTCCTCCATTGAAGGCCAGCAGCCTTCCACCACCCATCCTCCAGACACTGGGGAAGCACCTCGTAGGAGCACTAGGATAGGTAAAGGCACACGGACACCAGGCACTAAGGGAATGCACAAGGGGGAATAGTTCTGTTATGTTTGCATAATTTCATTTATTCATCCATAAATGAGAGTTTGATTTTGCACTTGGTGGTTTTTATTTATGCAATGAGCTGAGAGGGACACCAATGTGTAATCAGATGGAGAGCGATTTGATTGTCTTGTGGGAGGGGAAAGGTGAGGAATGTAGGACTGTTGGTGAGTTGGGGGGGGATGTAGTTCAAATTATTGATAGCGGGCACGGATCAGGCGAGCACGGACAGCCCTTGCAGACAAGGCGTGTGGTTCCTGTCGCACCCTTGCGTCTTCCTCCACTTCCTCTTCCGGCTCCACCCACTCCTCCTCCTCAGCCTCTTCCTCCTCCTCCTTAGCCTCTTCTTCCTCAGCCTTTTCCTCCTCCTCCTCCGCCTACTCCTCCTCGGCCTCTTCCTCCTCAGCCTCTTCCGCCTCCTTCTCCTCATCCTCCTCCTCATTAGCCTCTTCCTCCTCCCCTCCTCCTCAGCCTCTTCCTCCTCCACCTCTTCCTCTTTACCCTTCTCCTCCACCACCTCTGGCTCAGGGTCTTCTCCAATCATTGGTGGCAAAGGCTGGTCCCTCATGATGGCGAGGTTGTGCAGCATGCAGCAGACCACCACAAATCTGCCCACCCACTCAGGGGAGTACTGCAGGGCCCCTCCAGATCGGTCCAGGCAGCGGAAGCATTGTTTGAGGAGGCCTATGGTGTGCTCCACGGTGTTGCGTGTGACAGCATGGCTCGCATTATAGGCCTGCTGTGCACGTGTGCGTGGATTCCTGACCGGTGTCATGAGCCACGTCGTGAGGGGATAGCCCTTGTCGCCCAGTAGCCAGCCTTTGACTTGCCGAGTCAGATGAAAGATGGCGGGCACGTTGGACTGCCGCATGATGAAGGCGTCGTGACTACTGCCAGGGTAACGGGCATCGACCGCCAAGATGCAATGCGTGTGGTCGCACACCAGCTGCACGTTGAGGGAGTGGAAGCCCTTTCGGTTGACGAAGAGAGCCAAGTTGATGTGCGGGACACGCAGGGCAATGTGTGTGCAGTCAATAACACCCTGCACCATGGGGAAGCCAGCAATGCAGGTGAACCCCCGTGCGCACTCGTTCTGATTGTTTCTGTGGAGAGGGAAGGGCATGAACCTGTTCCTCATCTGGTACAGTGCGTCTGTGACCTCCCTTATGCAGCAGTGCACTGCACACTGCGAGATGTTGCACATGTCGCCAGCAGAGGCCTGAAATAATCCTGAGCCGTAGAAATTCAGTGCCACGGTGACCTTCACAGTCACAGGCAATGCTGTCCTCGCCCTGCTCTGAGGCTGCAGTTGTGGCCGCACCAGTTGACAGATCTCGGTGACTGCTTCCTTGGTGAACCTCAGGCATCGGATGCAATCCTCCTCGGTCATGTTGAGGTAAGAGAATCGATCCCGGAAGGCCCTCATTGGGAGGGCCTCCTGCTCAGTGCCCTGCGCCTCCTCATCCTCCGTCTCCTCGCAGCTTGACCTGCTGGGCGTGACCTCTCTGCATGCTCCCAGTCATGCTCAATGCCCAGCGGGAACCCTAGCAGACCGCCCATGATTGGCAGGAATGTTGTTCCACCAGGGTTGTAACTTTCCGATCCGTAAGGCAGTACCTGCCAAAGCACTCGCAAAAGTGGTGTAGGAACTCTCAGTAAGAATAGGGAGCTTCAAAAAACATTTCCTACTCCTCCAGCAGCCAGAAGCAATAATCCAACAACTAACCTGCAACACCTGCATGGCCCTTTAAATAGCACTGGTGGGGGGTCCTTCAGGCACTGTAAGAAACGTTTAGATGGTCAGGGATAAGATTGTGCGTTGAGTTAAGCGTTAAGGTCGAAAATGGTGTCTATCACTTTAAATCAGCATTGCACACTGATTGCAGCCATTTTCTCCCTACTTTACATGATTCCGGCGTTCGGTATCTGCGCCTGCACTAATTCCTATACCAAGATGGCGTCCGGCGCACGTCACGCTGGAAACGTGCGTGTGCATCCAAGATGCCATCTTGGATGTCAGAGAGGCCGTGTGGCACCGAAACAATGGCGCTCTATGGCCCAATTTAGCGCCCACACAGTTTACAATGTGAGATTACAGATACTGAGATTAATGTGTGAAATTGAACATACACAGTTTGCAGTGTGAAGTTATACATACTCAGTTTACATGAAATTTTACATACAGAGTTTACAGTGTGAGATTACACATACACATTTTGCAATGTGAAATCACACATACTGAGATTAAAGTGTGAAATTAAACATACGCAGTTTGCAGTGTGACATTACACATACACAATATACAGTATGAAATTACACCTCCTCAGTTGACAATGCGTAATTCGATACACACAGATTACGCTGTGAAATTACACATACGCAGTTTACTTTGTGAAGTTATGCATACACACTTTACAATGTTCAATTACATACAGTTTACAGTGTGAAATTACACATACACAGGTTACAGTGTGGTTATAAATACCCTGTTTAAAATGTGAAATTTCACAGAGTTTATGTGTATGAAATTACACATACTCAGTTTACAGTGTGAAATTAAGCATACACAGATTGCAGTGTGTTACACATATACAGTTTAAAATGTGAGATTACAGGTATACAGTTTACAGTGTGAAATTATACATTCACTGTTTACAGTGTGAAATTAAACAAAAGCAGTTTACAGTGTGGTTATAAATACTGTGTCTAAAATGTGAAATTCCACATACAGAGTTTACAGTGTGAAATTATACACACACAGTTTATATTGTGAAATTATACACACACAGTTTACAGTGTGAAATTATACACACACAGTTTATATTGTGAAATTATACACACACAGTTTACAGTGTGAAATCTCACACACACAGTTTATATTGTGAAATCTCACACACGCGGTTTACAGTGTGAGATTGCATCAACACAGTTTTCAGTGAGAAATTGTACATACACAGTTTACAGTTGAAATTACACATAATGTTTACAATGTGAAGTTACACAGACACAATTTACAGTATGAGATTACACATACACATTTTACATTGTGAAATCACACTTACTCAGTTTACAATGTGAGATTAGACATATACTGTTTATAGTAGGAAATGACACATACTGTTTACAGTATGAAATAACGCACACAGTTTACAGTGTGAAATTACCCGTAACAACATCAATTTGCATTTATATAGCGCCATTAACATAGTAAAACATCCAAAGGTGCTTCACAGGAATGTTATCAAACAGAATTTGACACCGATCCACGTAAGGAGATATTATGACAGGTTTGGGCAAAGAGATAGGTTTTAAGGAGCATCTTAAAGAAGGAGAGAGAGGTAGAGAGGTTTGGGGAGGGAATTCCAGTGCTTAGGGCCTAGGCAGCTGAAGGCATGGCTGCCAATGGTGGAGCAATTAAAATCGGGGATGTGCAAGAGGCCAGAAATAGAGGAACGCAGAGATCTTGGAGGGTTGTAGGGCTGGAGGAGGTTACAGAGATAGGGAGGGGTGAGGGAATGGAGGGATTTAAAAACAAGGATGAGAATTTTCAAATCAAGGTGTTCCCAGACCGGGAACCAATGTAGGTCAGCTTGGTGTGAGTTAGGATACGGGCAGCAGAGTTTTGGATGAGCTCAAGTTTACGAAGGGTGCAATGTGTGAAGCTGGACAGGAGAGCATTGGAATAGTCCAGTCTAGCGGTAACAAAGGCATGGATGAGGGTTTCAGTAGCAGATAAGCTGAGGCAGAGAAGGGAGATGTTAAGAGGTAGAAGTAGGCAGTCTTGGTGATTGAGTGGATATGAGGTCGGAAACTTATCTTAGGGTCAATTAGGACATCGTGTTGTGAACTGTCTGGTTCAGCCTTAGACAGTGGCCAGGATTTCACAGGGATGGAACTTACAGCGTGTAATTAATCATATACAATTTACAAAATGAAATTGCACATCCACAGTATGTAATGGAAAATTTCACATACACAGTTTACACCGAGTTACATCGAGTTACCTCGAGTCTACAGCACAGAAACAGGCCATTCAGCCCAACTGGTCTGTGCCGGTGTTCATGCTCCACAGGAGCCTCCTCCCTCCCTACTTCATCTCACCCTATCAGCATATCCTTCTATTCCTTTCTCCCTCATGTACTTATCTAGCTTCCCCTTAAATGCATCTCTGCTATTTGCCTCAACTACTCCTTGTGGTAGTGAGTTCTACATTCTAACCACTCTTTGGGTAAAGTAGTTTCTCCTGAATTCCCTATTGGATTTATTAGTGACTATCTTATATTTATGACCTCTAGTTTTAGACTCACCCACAAATGGTAACATTTTCTCTGGTCTACCCTATCAAACCCTTTCATTATCCTAAAGACCTCTGTCAGGTCACCCCTCAGCCTTCCCTTTTATAGAGAAAAGAGCCCCAGCCTGTTCAGCCTTTCCTGATAATTATATCCTATCAGTTCTGGTATCATCCTTGTGAATCTTTTTTGCACCCTCTCCAATGCCTCTATATGCTTTTTATAATATGGAGACCATGCACAGTGCTCCAAGTGTGGTCTAATCAAGATTCTATACAAGTTTAACATAACCTCTGCTTTTAATTCTATTCCTCTAGAAATGAACCCCAGTGCTTGGTTTGCCTTTTTATGGCCTTATTAACCTGCATCGCTACTTTTAGTGATTTGTGTATCTGTATCCTGAGATCCCCATTTAGATTATTAGGGCACGATTTTAAAAGGGCAAAACGGGTGGGTTGGGGCAGGGTTGGGGGGGCATTCAAAATTACATCCATTTTGGACCCTCCCCCAGCCCGCCCATCTCCGGGGTGGACGTGGGACGGACGACCAACCCGCTCCCAGGAGGCAGGTCAGGCATCAAAACCTTTCATGGAGGCTGCGGGCCTCCATTTTCCCACAGTTCCCGATTTCAACCCTGGGGGGGCTGGGATTCCCGGGCCTTTCATGCCATGTGAGAGGAGGTGAGAAGGCCCGAGACTAACAGGTAAGTGCCTTTCTGGCACAGCCTGTGGGCCCGGAGGAGCAGGAGTGCTTCCCCCAGGCCCAACAAGCAGCGACCCCTCAACGATCGGAGACCTCCCCCCACCCAACCTCTGACACCCTCCCCCCCCACAATGATCGCGGTCCCCAGCTCCCGATCCCCCCCCAACGATTGTGGAATCCTGTCCCGATCCCCGATGCCCCCCAACGATTGTGGACTCCCACGATGACCCCTGACACACCCAACGATGGCGGACCCCTGTGATGACCCCCCATCCCGACACCCCCCATGACTGACCCCCAATCTCTCCCCCCATCACTGACTCCGCCCCATGATTCCTGTGCCAACCCATGGCCCTGTGCCAACCCATGCCCACCCATGCCCCGTGCCAGCCCATACACACACACCCCCCCGATCCATACAAACAAAGACTTACCTGCAGACTTTCCTGACGACGTCCTCTCCCTGGCTGCTCTCCCATCCGACTGAGACCAACCTATCAATCAGGCCGGACAAAAAAAAATAAAAGATGTCCTTACGTCAAAATTGTAAGAACGTCCGAGAAAGTTGTACTTTCGGGTTTCTCGTCTGCAATTTGACCCCCTGCCCCTTCCCGGCTCGGAGTCAAAATCATGCCCTTATTTTCCAAGCAGTATGTGGCCTCCTTATTCCTCCTACCAAAATGCATCACCTCACACTGATCTATATTGAAATTCATTTGCCAATTACACGCCAATTTTGCAAGTTAATTAATGTTCTCTTGCATTTTGACACTTTCTTCCTTTGTATTATCTACACCCCCCAATTTGGTGCCGTGCGGAAATTTTGAAATTTTACTTCCGATTCCGAATCCAAATCATTGATGTAAATTGTGAACAACAGTGGTCCCAGCACCGATCCCTGTGGAACACCACTTCCCACCTTTTGCCAGTCTCAGTAGCTACTGTTAACCCCTACTCTCTGTTTTTTGTTTTGTAGTCAATTTGCTATCCATTCTGCTACATGTCCCCTGACTCCACATGATCTGATCTTAGTCATGAGTCTACTATGTGATACCTTATCGAAGGCCTTTTGAAAATCCAAATATATTACACATACACTGTCTACAGTGTGAAATTTTTTTTATTCGTTCATGGGATGTGGGCGTCGCTGGCGAGGCCGGCATTTATTGCCCATCCCCAATTGCCCTTGAGAAGGTGGTGGTGAGCCGCCTTCTTGAACCGCTGCAGTCCGTGTGGTGAAGGTTCTCCCACAGTGCTGTTAGGAAGGGAGTTCCAGGATTTTGACCCAGCGACAATGAAAGAACGACGATATATTTCCAATCTCGGTACGGTAGCATTGTAGTTATGTTACTGGACTAGTAATCTGGAGTCATGAGTTCAAATCCAACTAGAGCAGTTGGGGGATTTAAATTCAATTAAGTAAATAAAAATCCCGAATTAAAAAAAACTAGTATCAGTAATGGTGGCCATGAAAACTACTGTGAATGTTGTAAAAACCCACCTGGTTCACTAATGTCCTTTAGGGAAGGAAACCTGCCGTCCTTACCCGGTCTGGCCTATATGTGACTCCAGACCCACAGCAATGTGGTTGATTCTTAATTGCCCTCTAAAATGGCCTAGCAAGCCACTCAGTTGTACAATCTCGCTATGAAAAGGCATAATAAATTATACACATTTCACCTTGGTGGTTCCCCATTTCTTGAAGTGATTGTGGGAGTAAGCTGTCTTTTGCCACCTACAAGAACCTGCATAGTTCTGTTTTAGAATGATACTCTCTAAGTCCTACTCATCCATTACCTCGTCCTCGCTGACCTGCATTGGCTTCCAATCCCCCAATGCCTCCAATTTAAAACTCTTATCCTTGTGTTCAAACCCGTCCATGGCCTTTCCCCTCCCTATCTCTGTAACCTCCTCCTGCCTGACAACCCTCCGAGAACTCTGCATTCCTCCTACCCTGACTTCTTGTGCATCCCCCACTCCCTTCGCCCCACCATTGGTGGTCGTGCCCTAGACTCTAGAATACCCTGCTCTAATCTCATTCCCGGACACCTGTTCTATTCTTATTCTAAAATAAATGCTGTAATCGCATTCCTGGACACCTGCTCTAATTTCATTCTTGGACACCTAGTAAGATTGTACCCTTGCTTATAATGGTATGTTGGCCTTCATTCCAAGAGGATTTGAGTACAGGAGCAAGGATGTCTTACTGCAGTTATAAAGGGCCTTGGTGAGACCACACCAGGAGTATTGTGTGCAGTTTTGGTCTCCTTACTTAAGAAAGGATATACTTGCCATAGTGCAGCGAAAGTTCACCAGACTGATTCCTGGGATGGCAGGACTGTCGTATGAGGAGAGATTGGGTCGACTCGGCCTGTATTCACTCAAGTTTAGAAGAATGAGAGGTGATCTCATTGAAACATATAAAATTCTGACAGGGCTAGACAGACTGGATGCAGGGAGGATGTTTCCCCTGGCTGGGGGGTCCAGAACGAGGGGTCACAGTCTCAGGATATTGGGTAGGACATTTAGGACTGAGATGAGGAGAAATTTCTTCACTCAGAGGGTGGTGAACCTGTGGAATTCTCTACCACAGAAGGCAGTGGAGGCCAAGTCACTGAATATATTTAAGAAGGAGCTAGATAGATTTTTAGACACAGAACAACTCAAGGGGTATGGGGAGAGAGCGGGAATATGGTATTGAGATAAAGGATCAGCCATGATCATATTGAATGGCAGAGCAGGCTCGAAGGGCCGAATGGCCTACTCCTGCTCCTATTTTCTATGTTTCTATGTGTCTGTACCTATGTCTCTTTCTTATATATATGATTTTGTTTAGTTGAATACTCTGGTGCTGGATGTGTGAATCGCGTGGGACTAATATCAGAGCAGGGAGCTCCTAGATCACATCAACTTGCAAGAAAGGCAGCCGAAGCATTCCGTCTTCTGGCTTGCTTACACAAACAAGCTAAAAGATGAAACAAACAAACATTCCTGACTTAGTTAGAGCTGGGACCCTTTTCAGATACTGGGTAACCATAAACAATGGAGCCTTAAAGACAGGTTCATGAAAGCTGGCCTGGAATATGAAGGAGTTAAAGGAGGCCTGTAGAACCATGGACTCCCAGCCTTGACACAAAGACAGATGAGGCAAAACAGTCTTGAGCTACTGTGTAAGGTGATGATTGGTTAAGATCAGAAGTGGGGCACAAGCTGCTTCTGCAGACCCCTGAAAGGTGGAAGATAACGGGGAGGCTGACCCTTTATCATTAAAGAAAGAAAGAACTCAAGGCACCATTGGGCACCTCACTCTTCTGGGAGACCCCCAATAGGGCAGGGGCCCATGTCAATAGCTGACCCTGGGTCCACCCCCAAAAGTGGCATAAAAGGAGCACCGTGTGCTGGTATTATTGTAGAGACTGGGCAGGAGTAATGACTGGTGACATTGGAGACTGGCCAAACAGCTATTCAACATTTCAACAAACGATCCGGATCAGTAGAAGTGGCTCCAGGCGGAGCAGGACTGAGGACGGGAAGCCCAAGAGGTCACACCAGGTGCAGCAGAAGACGTGAGAGATAACCAATCGATGAAGGTACCCCAGGCGAGGTGGAAAGCACTTTCTTCACTGACTCCTGGACAGACACAACTCTACCCAGTGTGGAACGGGTGACTTGATCTCTTGCTCTGTGTTGTAAACACTGCACCAACACTACGTGTGTTGGTTCTGAAATTCAACAAAGCACCTTTTTACCAAATTGGAGTCACGTCAATTACCGGCAACTGAGAGTAAAATCTCACACTGCTCTAATCCCATTCCTGGACACCAACTCTAATCCCATTCCTGGACTCCAACTCTAATCCCATTCCTGGACACCAACTCTAATCCCATTCCTGGACACCAACTCTAATCCCATTCCTGGACACCAACTCTAATCCCATTCCTGGACACCAACTCTAATCCCATTCCTGGACACCAACTCTAATCCCATTCCTGGACACCAACTCTAATCCCATTCCTGGACACCAACTCTAATCCCATTCCTGGACACCAAGTCTACTCCCATTCCTGGACACCAACTCTAATCCCATTCCTGGATACCAAGTCTAATCCCATTCCTGGACACCAACTCTAATCCCATTCCTGGATACCAAGTCTAATCCCATTCCTGGACACCAACTCTAATCCCATTCCTGGACTCCAACTCTAATCCCATTCCTGGACTCCAACTCTAATCCCATTCCTGGACTCCAACTCTAATCCCATTCCTGGACACCAACTCTAATCCCATTCCTGGACACCAACTCTAATCCCATTCCTGGACACCAACTCTAATCCCATTCCTGGACTCTAATTTCATTCCTCGGCCGCTGCTCTAATCTCATTCTTGAACACCTGCTCTATTCTCATTCCTGGGTAACTTCCTAAACCTCTCTACCTCTCTTTCCTTCTTTAGGGCCCATCTACCTTTGACCAAATCATCCCTCCTAATATCTCCCTTGACTCAGTGTCAATTTTGTGAAGCGCTTTGTGGTGTTTTTCAATGTTAAAGGAGTTTTTATAAATGCAAGTGGTTGTTGTTGCTTTCACACTTCATGAGATGTAAGGTCTCAGACACAGTGTTCAGCAATAACATTAACCAGGAAGAGAAATTGTTAATCAGTTACCGAATGGTTAATGATGGCAAGCAACCAGTTAGAAATTGCGGTTAAGCTCAGAAACCCAGATGTAACAACCCCCAGAGGGTTAACGTAGGCTTCTGGATCACTGTAAGAGTGAGATCCATCTCTTGGGGTGCCTCCTCTAAGGATCTCTTACACAATAGATCAAGATGTGTACATTACTGAGACAGAAAATCAATAAAACTACAAGGAAAGAATAAAAAGGAGACCAGCTACTCAGATTTCTATCATCCAGAAATATTTCCCTGATACTGTATTAATAATGTAAACCCACATTAAGATAGTCTCTGAGCTGACTAAAAGTCGGGCTGCTTTCAATACAGGAATGGAGCTGGCCGTTTTGTTCACAGTTGACCCCACATGAAAAAAAATGCTTTTCTACTGGATCCGTGAGCAACAAATAACTGTTAGAGAGAGGTAACTGCTTAATGGAACATCACTACCTCGCCCTTTAAATGAACTGTTACAGGGAACAGGTCATTGAAACACTGGCCCGTAAATTGCTCCGAGCTGTGAACCAGCAGTGCTCGCTGCTCGTTACATTTAAATTCACCCACTAAGTTACCGAGTTCTTTTTGGCGGCAACTTCCTTGAACTACGGCTTCAAATAATATCAGCGTTCATTCCCGGCCTGTGGTGAAAGGGTCTTTAAGGCCCCTCAACCAATCACCTTGAAGCAAGCCACACTGTGAGAACCAGGAAGTGGAGTTCATTCACAAACAGCACAAACTAAAAACCCGGATCTTCCCGATAAAGTATTTTAAAATGACATAAAGTGAAATAAAGAGAGGATAAGATTAAGAGACTGAGATAAAAGAGACAGAAGGAAAAATTAAACAAAAATTTAATTTTTTAAATTATTTTTTTAAATGTCCAAACATTATCAAAATTAGGAGTAATGAGATTCCACATTTTGAAAACTTAATTTTTAATGGCATAGAGGTCGTTTGGTCGTCATTGACACTTACCACACATTTAAAACTTAGTTTAGACCTCAAAAACTGACCGTACCTGTTTTGTTGTGAGATTAGTTCGTTTCAAGCCGGGCAGGAGAGCAAATTGGCGCTGGTCCGTTGATTCCATTGATTGTAGCCAGCGAGATCCCTTTAAGGAGAAGCTATCACATCGCCGGCGAACCAGGAAGAGCAAATTTCCGGATTTCTACGTTTAACTGCGCAGGTGTGATCGCTGGAACCTCCCCTTCAATTTCACCACTAATAACGGTGAGCTCTGTTAGACTCAACTTTATTTTAAAAGCAATTTCAGGGCCAATTGAATTGGGATTGCAAACTGACTGGAATTTTACTGTTTGAAGAAAATGTCCCCAATCCAAGAGGGGCTGGGTCAGATGTGACAGTGGTCCGTGGGGTGGGGAGAGGGAGGCCCTGTCAGTGAGTTCGGTGATGGGGAGTCAGATGAGTTAAAAGCAATATTCAAACAGCATAATGTTACAACTGCTGTGTCAATCCTAGATTCCATGGAAGCTATAATTATGAGCAGCTCATGAATATTCATGAGTTAGAGTTGCATCGTGTACATGTTATTTTAAAAAAAAAATTCTTTAAAAATTACACACCACCTGTTTGTTAACTTAGAAATGTTCAGGAAAAGAAAAGTAATAAATGAAGAATTATGTCTGCTTAAATTGTCCTTGGTTTGGAGATGTTTCTGAATGGCCCAGAAGTTGCTTTTAGAATAAAGGTGAGCCTAACAGAGCTCAGTGTTATTAGTGGTGAAATTGAAGAACAAGTTTGGGCGATCGCACCTGCGCAGTTAAGCATGGAAATCCGGACCCTGCTCTTCCTGGTTTGCCGGCGACGTGACTACTTCTCCTTAAAGGGATATCGCCAGCTGTAATCAATGGAATCAACAGACCAGCGCCAACTTGCTCTCCTGCCCGGCTTGAAACGAACTAATCTCACAACAAAACAGGTACAGTCATTTTTTGAGGTCTAAACTAAGTTTTAAATGTGTGGTGTCAATGACGGCCAAACGACCTCTATGCCATTAAAAATTAAGTTTTCAAAATGTGGAATCTCATTACTCCTAATTTTGATAATGTTTGGACATTTAAAAAAATAATTAAAAAAATTAAATTTTTGTTTAATTTTTCCTTCTGTCTCTTTTATCTCAGTCTCTTAATCTTATCCTCTCTTTATTTCACTTTATGTCATTTTAAAATACTTTATTGGGAAGATCCGGGTTTTTAGTTTGTGCTGTTTGTGAATGAACTCCACTTCCTGGTTCTCACAGTGTGGCTTGCTTCAAGGTGATTGGTTGAGGGGCCTTAAAGACCCTTTCACCACAGGCCGGGAATGAACGCTGATATTATTTGAAGCCGTAGTTCAAGGAAGTTGCCGCCAAAAAGAACTCGGTAACTTAGTGGGTGAATTTAAATGTAACGAGCAGCGAGCACTGCTGGTTCACAGCTCGGAGCAATTTACGGGCCTGAGTATGTCTGTTAAATGCTTTTATTGACCACACTGTGCAGTGAAACAATCCTAACAGATTCTGGTCAATGGAAGAATAGCAATGTTCAATATTTTAAATTAGAATGTACCCGCAATATTGTCAAATTGTATTTTGCTGTTAAATATTTTAGACAAATCCTTATTAATGTGGTGACATTGCACAGATAGAGATGCACATATTTCAATATCTGCTGTCAAAGTGTACAGGGTCGATTCTAGGCTTGGGCCCGCACAACAACAACAACAGCAGCAGCAGCAGCAACAACAACAACAACTCACATTTGTATAACGCCTTTAATGTAGTAAAATGTCCTAAGGTGTTTCACAGGAGCGTCATCAGACAAAATTTGACACTGAGCCATACAAGGAGATATTAGGACAGGTGACCAAAAGCATGGTCAAAGAGGTAGGTTTTAAGGAGCATCTTAAAGGAGGAGAGAGGTAGAGAGGGGGAGAGGTTTAGGGAGGGAATTCCAGAGCTTAGGGCCCGGGCAGCTGAAGGCACGGTCGCCAATGGTGGAGCGATTAAAACCGGGGGCCAATGTAGATCAATGAACGCAGGGGTGATGGGTAAACGGGACTTGGTGTGAGTTAGGATATGGGCAGCAGAGTTTTGGATGAGCTCAATTTTACGGAGGGTGGAAGGCCTGTTCTATGATCCTGCAACTCCATGTTTGAATCCCCCCTATCAGTTTTCCGCCGCTGCCACAGTATTGAAACGGCCCTCATCAAAATCACAAGTGACATCCCATGTGACTGTGACGATGGTAAACGATCCCTCTTCATCCTTCTCAACCTGTCCACTGCCTCTGACACGGTCGACCACACCACCCTTCTCCGACGCCTCTCCTCCGTCGTCCAGCTCTGTGGGACTGCCCTCGCCTGCTTCCATTCCTTT
Source organism: Heptranchias perlo (assembly GCF_035084215.1). Taxonomy (NCBI): domain Eukaryota; kingdom Metazoa; phylum Chordata; class Chondrichthyes; order Hexanchiformes; family Hexanchidae; genus Heptranchias; species Heptranchias perlo. The sequence continues at coordinate 1,396,852 of NC_090352.1, read as the reverse complement.
CTCCAGTTGTAGCCAGAGAATCACCTGCAATGGATTCTCTTCCTGCTCCCGCACCCTTACCTCTGGAGTCCCCCATGGACCTTTCCTTGGCCCCCTCCTATTTCTCATCTACATGCTGACCCTCAGTGACATCATCATAAAACACAACGTCAGATTCCACATGAACGCTGACGATACCCAGTTCTACCTCATTGCAACCACTCTCCACCCCTCCACTACCTTTCATTTGTCACACTTTTTTTATTCGTTCGTGGGATGTGGGCATCACTGACAAGGCCAGCATTTATTACCCATCCCTAATTGCTCTTGAGAAGGTGATGGTGAGCCGCCTTCTTGAACCGCTGCAGTCCGTGTGGTGAAGGTTCTCCCATAGCACTGTTAAGTAGGGAGTGCCAAAATTTTGACCCAGCGACGATGAAGGAACGGTGATATATTTCCAAGTCGGGATGGTGTGTCAGTTGGAGAGGAACGTGCAGGTGGTGTTGTTCCCATGTGCCTGCTGACCTTGTCCTTCTAGGTGGTAGAGGTTGCGGGTTTGGGAGTTGCTGTCGAAGAAGCCTTGGCGAGTTGCTTGACCGACATCCAGTACTGGATGAGCATAAATTTCCTTCAACTAATAATTGGGAAGACCGACGCCATTGTCTTTTGCTGTTAAAGATTCCACTTGTCCCAATATTTTAGACGAATCCTCATTAATGTGGTGACTCTGCAGAGTTTGAGATGTACAGGTTTCAAGGTCTACTGTCAAAGTCTACAGGGTTGACTCTAGGTTTGGGCTGAAAATTCCGTTCCCTATTCACCGACACCATCCCTCTTCCTGGCCACTGTCTGAGGCTGAACCAGACCGTTTGCAACCTTGGAGTCCTGTTTGACCCTGAGGTGAGCTTCCGACCACATGTTCACTGTAGATCGCCTACTTTCACCTCCATAACATTGCCCGTCTTCTGCATCTGTCACAGCTCATCTGCTGCTGAAACCCTCATCCATGCCTTTGTTACCTCTAGACTCGATTATTACAATGCTATCCCTGCTGGCCTCCCATCTTTCACTCTCCAAAACTCTGCTGCCCCTATCCTAACTTGCACCAAGACCCATTCAGCCATCACCCCCTTGCTCGCTGACCTATGTTGGTCCTCAGTCCGGGAACGCCTCGATTTTAAAATTCTCATCATTGTTTTCAAAACCCTCCATGGTACTGGCTCTAATTTCATTCCTGTGTACCTGCTCCAATCTCATGCTTGGACACCTGCTCTAATCTATTCTCATTTCTGGTTACCTGCTCTAATCTCATTCTTGGACACCTACACTAAACTCATTCTTTGTTACCTACTTTAATTTCATTCCTGAAAACCTGCTCTAGTCTCATTCCTCGGTGCCTGCTCTAATTTCATTCCTGGACATGTGCTCTATTTTGATTCCTGATTATCTGCTCTAATCTCATTCTCGGACACTTGCTCTAATCTCATCCTTGGATGTTAGCTCTAACCATACTCGTGGACACCTGCTCTAATCTCATTCTTGGTTACCTACTTTAAGCTTATTCAAGAACACCTGCTCTAATCTCATTCCTCGGCACCTGCTCTAATTTCGTTCTTGGGCACCTGCTCTAACCCTAGTCCTGGGCATCTGCTCTAATTTCATTCCTGGTTACCTGCTCTATTCTCATTATTGGGTAATTGGGGCCCCCAGCGGCCAAGTATAAAGGAGCAGCGGAGAGAGAGAGAGCAGCCCAGAGAAAGCGCGGGAACCCCCCGCAGTTGCCGGGAACCCCCCCCAGCAGCCGGGAATCCCCCCAGCGGCAGGGAAGCCCCCCCAGTAGCTGGGAATCCCCCCCAGCAGCTGGGAATCCCCCCCAGTGGCCGGGAACCCCGCCCCAGCAGCCGGGAATCCCCCCAGCGGCCGGGAATCCCCCCCAGCGGCCGGGAATCTCCCCCCGGCTTGGGTATAAAGGATCAGCGGAGAGAGAGAGTGACAAAGAAATAAACAAGGGGTGACAGCCCAGGACAGCAGGTAGGTGATTGGTTGGTGAGTATTACTGTTTTTTTGGTCTTTAAGTTAGGGCAGTGGGTTAAACCAAGAGCCGGGAAACTATAACTTGCTATTATTTTATTAAATTAATAACTTAAACTAGATAAACTAATTAGCTAATAAAATTAAAAATGTCAGGTCAAGAAAAACTATGCATTTTTTAAAATTCATTCATGGGATGTGGGCGTCGCTGGCGAGGCCAGCATTTATTGCCCATCCCGAATTGCCCTTGAGAAGGTGGTGGTGCCTCGGCTAATAAAGGAAAGTATTCCATATGCCTTCTTAACCACCTTATCTACCTGTCCTGCTACCTTCAGGGATCTGTGGACGTGCACTCCAAGGTCCCTCACTTCCTCTACACTCTCAGTATCCTCCCATTTATTGTGTACTCCCTTGCCTTGTTTGCCCTCCCCAAATGCATTACCTCACACTTCTCCGGATTGAATTCCATTTGTCACTTTTCTGCCCACCTGACCAGTCCATTGATATCTTCCTGCAGTCTACAGCTTTCCTCCTCACTATCAACCACACGGCCTATCTTTATGTCATCCGCAACTTTCTTAATCATGCTCCCCTGTGCCTGTCATGGTTGAATAGCTGCCAGTGTGAGTGGCCTGTGAGTTCTGGGTGGGCGGCTTACAACAGTGGTAATGTGCGAGGGAGAGAGGAAGCATCTGATTGGAAGAGTTGAGTACTGATGGAAAGAGTTTGTTGGTAGATGGGTGATGAGGGGCGTAGTGCATGGAGCAGTGGATGCGGTGAGTGGTACAGTTGGTTGGAGACGCCACTTGACAGTTGACCTCACTCACCTTGACCACTCATGTCAAAGCATTGAACTTCTTCCTGCACTGCATCCATGTTCATGATGCTGTGTGCCTGGCATTGACTTCATCCCCCACAGCCTCCCACTACCTTTTGGGTATATGCTTGGAGGGACCTCTTGACCACCCCCCCACCCCCGACCACCCTCCAGATATAGGATGTCCCTCCTTCTGTCCACTTTTTCCAAACCGTAAGGCAGTATCTGCCAAACCACTCTCAAAAGTAGTGTAGGAACTCTCAGTAAGAATAGGGAGCTTCAAAAAACACTTCCTATTCCTCCAGCAGCCAGAAGCAATAATCCAGCAACTAACCCGTAAATCCTGCATGGTCCCTTTAAATAGCGCTGGTGGGGGGTCCTCCAGGCACTTTAAGACATGTCCAGATGGTCGGGGTTAAGACTGTGCGTTGAGTTGAGCGTTAAGTCCCAAAATGGTGTCTATCACTTTAAATCAGCGTTGCACACTGATTGAAGCCATTTTCTCCTTACTTTACACGATTCCAGGGTTCGTTACCTGCGCCTGCGCTAAGTCCTATACCAAGATGGCATCCAGCGCACGTCACGCTGGAAATGTGCTTGCGCAGCCAAGACGCCATCTTGGCACTTCGGGAGGCCGCGTAGAGCTGAAACAACGGGCGCTACACGGCCCAATTTAGTGCCCAAAGAGTGCATCAGGGAAAAATAGTAAAAAGTTAAAATTAAAGGCCCTTTATCTGAATGCACGAAGCATTCGTAACAAGATAGACAAATTAATGGCACGAATAGAGATAAATGGGTTTGACCTAGTGGCCATTACTGAGATGTGGTTGCAGGGTGACCAAGGTTGCGAACTAAATATTCCAGGGTACTTGACTTTTGGAAAAGATAGGCAAAATGGAAAAGGAGGTAGTGGTGGGGGTGGGGTGGGGTGGGGGGCGGTGGGGGAGGTAGCCCTGACAATAAAGGATGACATAAGGAGAGTAATGAGAAAGGACCTTGGCTCGGAAGATCAGGAAGTAGAATCAGTAAGGTTGGAGATAAGAAATAACAAGGGGCACAAAACACAGGTGTGGGTAGTCAATAGTAGTTATACCATTGGATAGAGTAATAATCAAGAGATAAGATGAGCTTGTAACAAAGGTGATGCAATAATCATTGGGGACTTTAATCTTCATGTAGACTGGGCAAATCAAATTGGTAAAAGTAGTTTGGAGGACGGGTTCATGGAATGCATTCAAGACAGTTTCCTATAACAATACGTTGTGGAACCAACCAGGGAACAGGCTATTTTAGATCTTGTCCTGTGTAATGAGACAGGGTTAATTCGTAATCGCTTTGTAAAGGATCCTTTGGGGCAGAGTGATCATAATATGGTAGAATTTCATATTGAATTTGAGAGTGACCTACTTAGGTCCAAAATTAAAGTCCTAAACTGAAACAAAGCCAATTACATGGGTAAGAGGGGCAAGATGGCTAAGTTTGATTGGGAAATTAGATTAAAAGATATGATGATAGATAAACAATGGCGAACATTTAAAGAAATATTTCATAAATCTCAACAATTATACATTCCAATGAGGAACAAAAACTTCATGGAAAAGTGATCCATCCGTGGCTAACTAAAGAAGTTAAGGATAGTATTAGATTAAAGGAAGGGACTTATAATGTTGCCAAGAAGAGTAGTAAGCCTGAGGATTGGGAGAGTTTTAGAAACCAGCAAAGGATGACCAAAAAATTGATAAAGAGGGAGAAAATAGAATATGAGAGTAAACTAGCAAGAAATATAAAAACAGATTGTAAGAGCTTCTACAAGTATGTAAAAAGGAAGAGAGCAGCAAAAGTAATCATTGGTCCCTTAAAGGCTGAGACAGAAGAAATTATAATGGGGAATCAGAAAATGGCAGAGGCACTAAACAAATATTTTGTATTTGTCTTCACATCAGAAGACACTAAAAATATTCCAGAAAAAGCGGGGAACGAAGGGGCAAATGAGAGTGAGGAACTTAAAGTAGTTAATATTAGTAAAGAAAAATTACTGGAGAAATTAATGGGACTAAAAGCCAACAAATCCCCTGGACCTGATGGCCTACGTCCTAGAGTTCTAAAAGAGGTGGCTGCAGAGATAGTGGATGCTTTGGTTGTGATCTTACAAAATTCCCTAGATTCTAGAATGGTCCCAGGGGATTGGAAGGTAGCAAATGTAACCCCGCTATTCAAGAAAAGGGAGAGAGAGAAAACAGGGAACTACAGACCAGTCAGGAAAATGCTGGAATCCATTATTAAGGAAGTGGTAACAGTCACTTAGAAAATCATAATATGATTAAGCAGAGTCAACAAGGTTTTATGAAAGTGAAATCTGTGTTTGACAAATCAATTTGAGTTTTTTGAGGATGTAACTATCAGGGTAGATAAAGGGGAACCAGTGGATGTTGTATATTTGGATTTTCAAAAGGCATTCAATAAGGTGCCACATGAAAGGTTGTTACACAAGATTAGGGCTCATGGGGTTGGGGGTAATATATTAGCATGGATAGAGGATTGGTTAAAGGACAGAAAACAGAGAGTAGGAATAAACGGGTCATTCTCACTTTGGCAGTCTGTAACCAGTGGGGTGCCGCAAGGATCAGTGCTTGGGCCTCAGCTATTTATAATCTATATTAATGACTTAGATGAAGGGACCGAGTGTAATGTATCCAAGTTTGCTGATGATACAAAGCTAAGTGGGAAAGTAAGCTGTGAGGACACAAAGAGACTGTAAAGGGATTTTGAAAGGTTAACTCTATGAAGTGAATGGGCAAGGAGGTGGCAGATGGAGTATAATGTGGGGAAATGTGAGGTTATTCACTTTGGTAGGAAGAATAGAAAAACAGAACATTTTTTAAGTGATGAGAAACTATTAATGCTGGTGTTCAGAGGGATTTGTGTGTCCTGGTACAAGAAACACAGAAAGTAAACATACAGGTACAGCAAGCAATTAGGAAGGCAAATGGTATGTTGGCCTTTATTGCAAGTGGGTTGAAGTACAAGAGTAAGGAAGTCTTGCTGCAATCAATGAATCAATCGATCAATCAATCGGTGAATGAATGGATGAATCAATCGGTGAATGAATCGATGAATCAATCCATGAATATGAACATACAAACATACGAATTAAGAGCAGGAGTAGGCCATTCGGCCGCTCAAGCCTGCTCTGCCATTTGATAAGATCATGGCTGATCTGATTGTGACCTCAACCCTACTTTCCCATCGACCTACTATAACCTTTGACTCCCTTGTTAATCAGGATTCTATCTAACTCAGCCTTAAAAATATTCAATGACCCTGCCTCCACCGCCCTCTGGGGAAGGGAGTTCCACAGACTCACGACCCTCAGAGAAAAAAATTCTCCTCATTTCCGTCTTAAATGGGAGACCCCTTATTTTTAAACTGTGGCCCCCAGTTCTAGTCTCTCCCACAAGGGAAACATCCTCTCAGCATCTACCCCTTCAAGTCCCCTCAGGATCTTATATGTTTCAATAAGATCACCTCTCATTCTTCTAAACTCCAATGTATACAGGCCCAACTTGTCCAACCTTTCCTCATAAGATAACCCCCTCATCCCAGGAATCAGTCGAGTGAACCTTCTCTGAACCGCCTCCAAAGCAATTATGTCCTTTCTTAAATAAGGAGACCAAAACTGTGCACAGTATTCTAGATGTGGTCTCACCAATGCCCTGTACAACTGTAGCAAAACATCTCGACTTTTATATTCCATTCCCCTTGCAATAAATGACAACATTCCATTTGCCTTCCTAATCACTTGCTGTACCTGCATATTAACTTTTTGTGATTCATATACTAGGACACCCAGATCCCTCTGTATCTCAGAGTTCTGCAATCTCTCTCCATTTAAATAATATACTGCTTTTCTATTCCTCCTGCCAAAGTGGACAAGCTCACATTTTCCCACATTATACTCCATCTGCCAAATTTTTGCCCACTCACTTAACCTATCTATATCTCTTTGCAGACTCCTTATGTCCTCTTCACAACTTACTTTCCTACCTACCTTTGTGTCATCAGCAAATTTAGCAACCATACATTCAGTCCCTTCATCCAAGTCATTGATATAGATTGTAAATAGTTGAGGCTCCAGCACTGATCGCTGTGGTACTCCACTCGTTACATCTTGCCAACCTGAAAATGACCCATTTATGCCTACTCTCTGTTTCCTGTTAGCTAACCAATCCTTTATCCATGCTAATATGTTACCCTCTATACCATGAGCTCTTATTTTTGGTAGTAGCCATGAATCTATCAATGAATCAATCGATGAGAGCAGCTACCATATCTGTGTGGTACACAAATCTTGTCATCCTTCCGCTATTAAAAGTTGTAAGACCCTCTTTGCTTGTTCTTTGCCTTGCTAAAAAAAGTACTGTTGTATCATGTCAGTGCACACTACCTATTAAAAATATGTAGTGCCACAGCAAAAAATCGCATAGACCTCCTCAGGAGACTAACACGGGACGCAACCAACAGAGTACCCTTTGTCGTCCAGTACTTCCCCGGAGCGGAGAAACTACGCCATGTTCTCCGCAGCCTTCAACATGTCATCAATGACGACGAACACCTCGCTATGGCCATCCCCACACCTCCACTACTCGCCTTTAAACAGCCACCCAACCTCAAACAGACCATCGCTCGCAGCAAATTACCTAGCTTTCAAGAGAACAGCGTCCACGACACCACACAACCCTGCCGCGGTAACCTCTGCAAGACATGCCAGATCATCGACACAGATACCACCATCACACGAGAGGACACCACCCACCAGGTGCATGGTTCATACTCCTGTGACTCGGCCAACGTTGTCTACTTCATACGTTGCAGGAAAGGATGCTCCAGAGCATGGTACATTGGCGAGACCATGCAGACACTGCGACAACGGATGAACGGACACCGCGCAACAATCGCCAAACAGGAGGGTTCCCTCCCAGTCGGGGAATACTTCAGCAGTCAAGGACATTCAGCCACCGACCTTCGGGTAAGCGTACTCCAAGGCGGCCTTCGAGACACACGACAACGCAAAATCGTCGAACAGAAATTTATAGCTAAGTTCCGCACCCATGAGGACGGCCTCAACCGGGATCTTGGGTTCATGTCACGCTACACGTTACCCCACCAGCGAACAAATGTTATCTGTTTTTAATATAACGGGTCAGTTGCTGTCTTTTCTATGTTTCTACCTCTCTATCTCTGTTTTTTTTTGTTTGTTGTTTTTTTTGGTGATTTGTATATTCTGAGACCTGGCAGGTAACACCTGTCTGTCTGCACACTGATTGCCTTGGCAACAGGCAGTTGAAAAAACTGTCTGTTATCACCAAGCATTGTTCTGTGAATTATAAATGCGACTTCATTTCGAGGATTTCATTTCCACATCGTTCACCTGAGGAAGGAGGAAGCCTCCGAAAGCTTGTGAATTTAAAATAAAATTGCTGGACTATAACTTGGTGTTGTAAAATTGTTTACAATTATTAAAAATATAGCACTTCAAATACATACGCAATATAGTTAAAAAAAATATATAATTTGTGACGCGTTTGAATTTACAATATTAACATCAAATTGGTGCTGCTCATTTAAATGTTAGTGGATTTTGACAAGTGGGTGAAGAAACTGCAAGGACAAGGAAAAGTTAATAATTCACAATCTGTATTATATCGCATATAGATAACAGTCAGAAAAGCATGTCCAGTTTCAATTTGTTAATCAGGAATCTATCTAACTCAGCCTTATAAATATTCAATGACCCTGCCTCCACCGCTCTCTGGGGAAGGGAGTTCCACAGACTCACGACCCTCAGAGAAAAAAATTCTCCTCATCTCTGTCTTAAATGGGAGATCCCTTATTTTTAAACTGTGGTCCCCAGTTCTAGTCTCTCCCACAAGGGGAAACATCCTCTCAGGGGGCAGCGAAGGGATGGAAAGGCAAGGGAGAGGGGAGGGAGAGGGGGTAGGGAGGGAGAGGAGAGGGAGGGGAGGGGGAGGAAGGAGAGGGGAGGGGAGGAAGGAGAGGGGAGGGGTGGGGAGGGAGAGGAGAGGGAGGGGAGGGGGAGGAAGGAGAGGGGAGGTGTGGGGAGGGAGAGGAGAAGTAGGGTGAGGGAGAGGAAGGAGAGGGGATGGGGTAGGGAGGGAGAGAAGAGGGAGAGAAAGGAGAGGGGGTATTGAGGGAGAGGAGAGGGAGGGGGTATGGAGGGAGAGGAGAGGGAGAAGGGGTAGGGAGGGAGAGGAGAGGGAGAGGGGGTAGGGAGGGAGGGGGGGAGGATTGTCCTGGAGTCTCCAGGAATTGAGGATTATTCTCCAGGGCACTGTGTGAAACCCAGGAGAAAAATCATAACGGCATTAAAAAAATTGTGTATCTTTTCAGTTTCTGTGAACACTTTCTTTCCTGAGTTATAAAAATATTGGAGATTGGTTAGGAATAAAATCCGTTTCATGGACGGGGCAGTGGAGGCTTGAGGTCACCTGATGAAACTTCCAGGAATACATCCAACCAGTGTGGTCAACCCTAGGAGAGGGGGAGTGGAGGGAGAGGAGAGGGGGGTATAGGTGAAGGAGAGAGGGAGGGGAAGGGGAGGAGGGAGAGGAGGAGAGAGGTGAAGGAGAGAGGGAGGGGAAGGGGAGGAGGGGCAGGGGGGAGGGGGGAGAGAGGTGAAGGAGAGAGGGAGGGGGAAGGGGAGGAGGGAGAGGCGGAGAGAGGAGAAGGAGAGAGGGAGGGGGAAGGGGAGGAGGGGGAGAGAGGAGAGAGGAGAAGGAGAGAGGGAGGGGGAGTGGAGGGAGAGGAGAGGGGGGTATAGGTGAAGGAGAGAGGGAGGGGGAAGGGGAGGAGGGGGAGGGGGGAGAGAGGAGAAGGAGAGAGGGAGGGGATGGGGAGGAGGGGAGAGAGGAGAAGGAGAGAGGGAGGGGAAGAGGAGGAGGGGGAGAGGGGAGAGAGGAGAAGGAGAGAGGGAGGGGGAAGGGGAGGAGGGGAGAGAGGAGAAGGAGAGAGGGAGGGGAAGAGGAGGAGGGGGAGAGGGGAGAGAGGAGAAGGAGAGAGGGAGGGGGAAGAGGAAGAGGGGGAGAGGGGAGAGAGGAGAAGGAGAGAGGGAGGGGGATGGGGAGGAGGGGGAGGGGTATAATTTGGTTGCAGAACTAGAGTAGGGAGACACTGAAGTGATCCATGTGTACAGACATGCACCAGATCCTGAGATTGGTTAAATAAACCCCTTAACTTGTTTAAAATATAATTATCAAGATATAGCACACATTTGCAGACTGGCAGAAATAAATAAGTGATGAAACGTAAAAGAACAAGTTATGGGTCAAAACAGGTAGATGAAAAAAGATAGGAATAATTTGTCATCTCGGTGATGGGCCAATGCGAAATGAGTTGCTTGTTATTGGAATAAGTGTAAATTCCTTCAGGTTGATGAATACTTGTTGCTGGGAGCTATAGTGGGGAGAGTTCTTCGTTTGTATGGCGGTTTGAAAATTCACAGATTGGCTCTAAAAATGAACAACATGAGTCCTAAAAATCAGATGCAGGGGCTTAAAAATCAAGGAACGGTGCCTTAAAAAGCATGGAAATGGAATCTATAATTCAGGAACACAGTGGTAAAATCAGGGAGGCAGGCCCTTAAAATAAGGGAGGCAATTGTTTACGAAACAATTCCTCCTGAATATTTAAATAACTTTATATTTTCATTGTTACAATAACAGAATAACAGGAAGAGCAGGCAAAATTGAAAAAGCTCCAAATCAGACACATTGCAAACTTAAACTCTCTTAAGTTAAGGAACGGTTGTAAGTTGTGATGGGCTTAATTTTTTTGCATATTTCTTAACAGAGGTTTAAATCCCTTTCGATAGTGTGGGCCTTAGACTATGGACCATTGAAATACAATCAGAATCAATCTCTCTGCGAAGAGTGAGAAAAACAATTTAACCACGTCACAGACTTGCTTTATCCCTCAACTCCTCCAAAAGGCTTGGAGGATATTCTTCAAATGCAGGAATCCTGCTCCAATGCTGAGACAGGATTGAAATTCATTTGCAAAGTCAGATACCTGATTAAATCAGGACAGTCACGCAGTATGACTCCATCTGACAGTTCACACACAAGTGAATACTCATATGTAAATCATCCATTTGCTCTCACACTCACTGCCAAGCCCAGTTGTTTACAGATTTACTGGCATATCCACTCAGAGCAGGATCTGTTAACTATACAACAACAACTTGCATTTATATAGGGTCAAAGAGGTAGGTTTTAAGGGGAGTCTTATAGGAGGAGAGAAAGGCAAAGAGGCGGAGAGGTTTCGGGAGGGAATTCCAGAGTTTAGGGGCCAGGCAGCTGATGGCACGGCCGCCAATGGTGGAGCGATGGAATTTGGAGATACACAAGAGGCCAGAATTGGAGGAGCGCAGAGATCTCGGAGGGTTGTAGGGTTTGATGAGATTACAGAGATAGGGAGGAGCGAGGCCATGGAGGGATTTGAAAACAAGAATGAGAATTTTAAATCCGAGGCATTGCCGGACAGTGTAGGGACACTCGAACTGTGCATCCATTCCAAAAATGTCAAGAAGATATTTCTCTCCAGTTCCAATGGCCCAGTGGGTAAAAGCACTGTCCCCAGTAATACTGACCCACGCAGACCAGAAGGGCCCGGGTTTAATCTCCGGACTGTCGTCACCTGATCTTGGTTCCTGCTCCTGATCCATTGATCCCTGCTCGAAAGCACGTGTTTGCACGTTGGGTGAAAACAAGACTGGGCTTAGCCGTGCTGCCCTCCACAGTTCAATATCCTGCTGAATCATTGTCTACACAAATAAAGAACAAGTGCTTTGGGAAGGTGCCTGGTTCCTGTTGAACCACATCCCAGTGAGAGGCAGTGCATTCTGAGAGGAGGACATTGTCTGGGATAAAAAGGACCATCTTTGTTTAATAATGAACATGTGGGAATTCGCAATAAAAATGAACGATAAAAATCAAATAATACTTTCAATAGTTAAATTTCTACATGAATGCAATAAAACAGAATATCACGAGGCAGTCCTCAAATCCCTTACCGCACGCCCAGCAATGCAGCATATCAGGAAATTGAAGTCAGGGTCAACTTTCTCCCACAGGGAGCAATCCCCCAGAGTTGTATCTGGAATTAATTTGTTTTGGATTTCTCCTAATTTAAATTAAGAATTTATGTTGAATTTTTAAACTTAAATTTAGCCATTAATTATTCAGTTACATGGAAATGAATGTCTTTAAAAGTATATTTCATTTGCATAATTCATGTCAGAAATATTTTTAGCATTTTACTTGTGAAAGAATTAATTATGTGAATAACACAGCGTGAAATCCACTGCCTGAAAGGGCGGTGGAAGCAGATTCAATAATAACTTTCAAAAGGGAATTGGATAAATACTTGAAAAAGAAAAATTTGCAGGGCTATGGGGAAAGAGCAGGGGAGTGGGACTAATTGGATAGCTCTTTCAAAGAGCCAGCACAGGCACGATGGGCTGAATGGCCTCCTCCTGTACTGTTTGATTCTATGATAATTGGCCTCAGCATCCCTGGATATAGGACTGGAAAAGACCACTGTGGTCCATCGGTGGGTGTCTAGACTAGGGAAGAGGAATTAATCAGCTAGTGTTGCAGCTCGATCTCTGTGCAGTGACCCCCGATAGTAAACCAGACTGGCTGATAGCCTTTCGCTGCTCAGGGACATGATTGCCTACGTGCAGGACAGGGGGGTGAACATCTGCCTCATCAGCCTGGACCAGGAGAAGGCCTTCGACAGAATATCCCACACGTATTTGAAGGAAGTGCTCTCCAAGATGGGTTTTGGGGAGGGAATCTGCGATTGGATCCCACTGCTCTACGCGGACATCCGTAGCGCAGTCCTAATCAACAGGTGGGAGTCGGAGAGCTTTCCCATCAGAACTCGAGTCAGGCAGGGCTGTCCTCTCTCCGCGTCTTGCTGCTGTACGTCTTGCTCGTATATTTGTATTGAGCCGTTTGCTGCGTCCATCCCAGGCAGCGGAGGCTCTCAGGTTAAAGCCTCCCTGTACACGGATGATGTCACCGTCATCTGCTCCGATCAGCAGTCAGTCCACCCACTGATCGGCATCTGCGACCGTTTCGAACTGGCCTCAGGAGCCAGAGTGAACCGAAGTAAGCGTGAGGCCATGTTCTTTGGCAGGTGGGAGAGCTGATCCTTTGTCCCCCTTCACCACCAGATCCAACTACTTGAAGGTGCTGGGGATCTGGTTCGGGGTAGCCCCTGGCCTGCACCAAAAACTGGGAGGAGTGGATCACCATGGCCAAACAGAAGCTTGGTATGTGGGTGGGTCACTCCCTCTCCATAACGGGCAGGAACCTGATGATAAGGTATGAGGTACTCGCGGTGTTGCTGTACGTGGCCAGGGTCTGACCCATCCCTCACAACTCCGCCGTCACAGTCACCCGAGAAATCGTCCACTTTGTCTGAGGGTCCAAAGTAGAACGTGTCCGCAGGGTCACCATGTACAAGCCCCCAGACAAAGGGGGGAAGAGCGTCCCCAATGCCTCTCTGATCCTGATGGTCACCTTTGTGTGTGGCTGCCTCAGGATGTGTGGAGAGCCCCAGTACACAAACACCAGGGGTTCGATTTTACAATGGTGGCGGGCGGGCAGCGGGGGTGGGGGGGGTGAAGGTGAGTGTGGCAAACCCGCATGAACAAAACTTACCGTTTCCGACCCGATCGCACGTTGATTGATGGTGATTAACGTCCTCTCCGGGTTTCACGCCCAGCAGCCAGTCTGATTGACAGGCTGACTGTCGTCAGGAGCTACAACAGGAGTGGGGGGGGGAGAGAAAGAGAGAGAGCGAGACATCATCCGGCCCTGGAACAGAAGACCGGGGTGTGGAGGGGCGGGTGGAGAGGGGAAGATCGGGAAGACATCGGGAGGGTAAGAGTAGGACATCAGGAGGACATCGGGGGGTGAAGAGGGGGACATCAGGGGGGGGGTGAAGAGGGGGACATTGGGGGGGGGGGGTGAAGAGGGGGACATCGGGGGTGAAGAGGGGGACATTGGGAGGGGTGAAGAGGGGGACATCGGGGGTGAAGAGGGGGACATCGGGGGGGGTGAAGAGGGGGACATTGCAGGGGGGTGAAGAGGGGGACATTGGGGGGGGGTGAAGAGGGGGACATCGGGGGGGGGTGAAGAGGGGGACATTGCAGGGGGGTGAAGAGGGGGACATTGGGGGGGGTGAAGAGGGGGACATCGGGGGGGGTGAAGAGGGGGACATCGGGGGTGAAGAGGGGGACATTGCAGGGGGGTGAAGAGGGGGACATTGGGGAAGGTGAAGAGGGGGACATTGGGGGGGTGAAGAGGGGGTCATCGGGGGGGTGAAGAGGGGGTCATCGGGGGGGGTGAAGAGGGCGACATCAGGGGGGTGAAGAGGGGGACATCGGGGGGGGGGTGAAGAAGGGGACATCGGGGGCGAAGAGCGGGACATCGGGGGTGAAGAGTGGGACATCGGGGGTGAAGAGTGGGACATTGGGGGGGTGAAGAGGGGGACATCGGGGGGGGGGTGAAGAGGGGGACATCGGGGGGGGTGAAGAGGGAGACATCGGGGGGTGAAGAGGGGGACATCGGGGGGTGAAGAGTGGGACATCGGGGGTGAAGAGGGGGACATCGGGGAGAGAGACATCGGACATGGGAGCAGGGTGGAAAGGTAGGTTCGTTTTGTTTTTTCACTTGCTTCTATGGTTTTTTATTTAATTTATTTTGTTTCTTTTTCCTTGATCCCTCCGGTATCACCAGGCGTGAATCAGAAGCGGTGGGCAAGCCGCCCAGGTAAGTTAAAAATTGTTTACCCACATAATCTGTCCCAGGTGAAGTGCATTAAGTACCTCAATGAGGTACATCTGGCTCTTTAACTGTCATTCTGCCGGCTTTAATTGCCGGCGGGACTTCTGTTTTCGGGTCGCCCGCTCGCACACAGGTGGGTCCCTGGGAAACTCAGAAGTCGGCGGGTTGAAGCCGTCTTCCGAACACGAATGGGATTTCCGTGATTTTCAGAGCCCCCCCGCCCTCAACGCACCCTCAATTACCCCCTAAAATCTCCCCCAAGTGTCACTATGTGCTACCTGTCCAACACACTGAGACGGCTGGGTCTGGCCCACGTTGGCCGAGCAGCTGCAGGACATCCCGTCCAGCTGGACCGTCCCCCTCCACCTATCCCAGGTGGAGAAGTTCCTGAGGACGAACCCCTTCGACCACAAGGCCGTCAGACAATGGTCGACACGGAACGTTCTGAGAGTCCAGGAAGGAAAGGAGAAGGTGGATCTGATCGGGCAGTTCTCTGACCAGACGGTCGATGCCATTTGGCAGAATGTCTCGTCGCCAGAAATGACCAACAAGCACCAGGATGTAACCTGGATGGTGAGAAGGACCCTCCCAGTGTGGTCTTTCTAACACGCTCAGAATCTCAGCGCCACTGTGAGCTGTCCTCGAGGCTGTGGTGGGGAGGAGACCGTCATCCACCTCCTGATGGACTGTCCCTTTGCACAGAGGGTGTGGAGAGAGATGCGTTGGTATCTGTCCTGGTTTATCCCAAACAGTTCAGTAACACAGGACGCCGTGCTCTACGGGCTGTTCCCCGGGACGCACACCGAGACAGATATCACCTGTGGCTGGAAGACCATCAACTCGGTGAGGGAGGCCCTTTGGTCTGCCCGAAACCTGCTGGTCTTCCAGCTGAAGGAGCTGTCCATGACCGAGTGTTGCCGACTGACACACTCCAAGATCCAGGAATACGTGTTGCAGGACGCACTGAAGCGAGGTGCAGCCTACGCAAAGGCTCTATGGGGAAAGGCCACCGTATAAGGCCACCCCACCTTGTATTGTACACTATGAATCATAAAAACATGTACTGTGCTTGAATTGTAATATTGGGATCGCATTGTGTATGACCTGTATTATATTTGTTTGAATTGTATTGTTGGAATTGTGATATTTACAATGAACTGTCTGTATCTTTAAATTCTATGAAATAAAGTATATTTTGAAATTTAAAAAAAGGCTGACTGAATGTTGGGTGAGACCTGGATTGGTCCTTTTGGTAATGCATTGGGAGGATATCTAGACTAGGGATCCACTACAAACCATCTTCTTAAACCCCTCTCCCCTGCCTCCTCCACCCTCACCTCCAACAACAAGTGCGAGAAGCTCATGGAATTCTTTGTCAGTAAGATTGAGACCATTCATTCAGCTGCTTTAGCTGCTTCCCTCCCTTCCCCTAGTCCATCAAGCCAAACTTCTCCCAATACTTCCCCCAGGCCTAGCCCTGAGCTCACATCTTTCTCTAGTTTCTCTCCTATCTCCCCTCATGCCCTCTCCGTGCTCATCTTGCCCATGAGACCCACCTCCTGCTCCCTTGACTCTATTCCCACTAAACTGCTGACCACCCAGCTTCCCTTCCTGGCCCCCATGTTAGCTGATATTGTTAACGGTTCCCTCGCCTCAGGTACTGTCCCCCCCCCTTCAAATCTACCGTCACCCACCCCCCGCAAAAAACCCACCCTTGACCCCTCTGTTTTTAAAACTACCGCTCCATCTCCAGCCTCCTTTTCCTCTCCAAAGCCCTTGACCGTGTTGTCTCCTCCCAAATCCGTGCCCATCTTTCCCGCAACTCCATGTTTGAATCCCTCCAATCAGGTTTCCGCCCCTGCCACTGTACTGAAATGGTCCTTATCAAAGTCACAAATGACATCCTATGTGACTGTGACCATGGTAAACTATCCCTCCTCATCCTTCTCCACCTGTCTGCAGCCCCTGACACGGTTACAAAGAATTACAAATGACAGGCCATTCAGTCCAACTGGTCCATGCTGGTGTTTATGCTCCACAAGAGCCTCCTCCCTCCCTACTTCATCTCACCCTATCAGCATATCCTTCTATTCCTTTCTCCCTCGTGTGTTTATCATCTATTCTATTTGCCTCAGCTACTCATTGTGGTAGTGAGTTCCACATTCCCACCACTCTCTGGGTGAAGAAGTTTCTCCTGAATTCCCGATCAGATTTATTAGTGACTATTTTATATTTATGGCCTCTAGTTCTGGTCTCCCCCACAAGTGGAAACATCTTCTCTCCGTCTACCCTATCAAACCCTTTCATAATCTTAAACACCTCTATCAGGTCACCCCTCAGTCTTCTCTTTTCTAGAGAAAAGAGCCCCAGCCTGCTCAGCCTTTCCTGATAGTTATAACCTCTCACTTCTGGTATCATCCTAGTAAATCTTTTTTACACCTTCTCCAGTGCCTCTATATCCTTTTATAGTGTGGAGACCAGAACTGTTCACAATACTCCAACTGTGGTCTAACCAAGGTTCTGAACAAGTTTAACATAACCTCTCTGCTTTTCAATTCTAGCCCTCTAGAAATGAACCCAGTGCTTGGTTTGCTTTCTTTAAATGGTCTTATTAACCTGCGTCGCTACTTTTAGTGATTTGTGTGTCTGTACCCCTAAATCCCACTGCTCCTCTACCCCGTTTAGACTCTTATTTTCCAAGGAGTATGTGGCCTAACCCTAACCCTATTCTTCCTATCAAAATGTAATACCTCACATTTATCTATATTGAAATTCATTTGCCAATTACACGCCCGTTCTGCAAGTTTATTAATGTCTGCCTGTATTTTGTCGCAGCCCTCCTCAGTATTAACAGAAGCCCCAATTTGGTGTCATTCCCAAATTTTGAAATTGATTTCCGAGTCCAAATCGTTTATGTAAATGGTGAACAACAGTGGTCCCATCACCGTTCCCTGTGGAACACCACGGGCTCGATATTAGCAGGGCAGCGGGTTCTCAGGGGGGGGTCGACTAGGCGCGTGGGTAACGCGCCCAGTGAAATCAGTGCGCTCTGCACGCAATTACAGGCTAATTGGATCCACTTACCCGTGCTTCCGGGTTCCCCGCTGCTGAGCTGGGCGTCGGGCGGGCTGCGCATGCGCAGTAAGGTCTGTCAGCTGGAGGAGCTCTATTTAAAGGGGCAGTCCTCCACTGACAGATGCTGCAACAAATAGAAAAAATTACAGCATGGAGCAGCCCAGGGGGAAGGCTGCTCCCAGGTTTAATGATGCCTCACTCCAGGTATTATTGGATGGGATGAGGAGGAGGGGGAGGACAGAGATCTTCCCCCCGGCGGGCGGGAGGAAGCGGCCTGCCTCTGCCACCAGGAAGGCCTGGCTCGAGGTGGCAGAGGAGGTCACCTGCACCACCAACATATCGCCCACCTGCATACAGTGCAGGAGGCGCTGCAATGACCTAAATAGGTCAGCCAAAGTGAGCACACTTACTCATTCCCCTACACTCCGTCTGCCACATCATCGCCCCCACCCCACATCTCCTTCTGCACTGCCAACACTACTCTGTCACATCACCCCTCACACCCACTCAAACCTCATCCTCATCTTACCTGCACTTACTCACCTCGCCAGTACTCATCCTACCACTACCACTCAACCCAATCCTCATACAATCTCATGGCTCTATCTCATACTCACCCTCTCGTGCATCTCTTTCACGGTCACCCTCACTCAACCTGCCACTACCTGTGCTGCAGCCACAGGGCATGCATCACATATGTGCAGTAGGAAGCGTAAGGCAAACGTGTTGTGAGCATGAAGGGTTTGAGGGTTTGTCATGGTGTTTACCTATATTTAATTTCTGATCAACTCACATAACATATTATATTGTCATCACTACTGCCACATCTTTGCGAATCTTGTCTGGTTTGTGCAATAATGCCCTCTCCTGAGGATCACAATGAAGACCCACACCTGATGCCACCCATTGTGTCACTGCAGGGCGGGTGTAGGTGTATTTGCAGGGCTCTTTTGTGCAGACGGCTGAGAGACGTCGGCGATGTCCCCGGTGGCACCCTGGAAGAATGCGGAGGAGAAGTTGTTGAGGGTAGTGGTGACTTTGACAGCGACAGGTAAGAAGATGATGCTCGGGCCAGCCGGGAGCAGCTCGGCATGAAGGAGGCTGCAGATGTCCACGACTACATGTCCACGGAAGCTGAGCCTTGGTCTGTGGACCCTGTGGCGAGGATAGTGCCCTCTTCGATGCATCTCTCTCTCGGTTGCCCTCCCTCCTGCTGTGTAGGTGGATGTGTCACAGCACTGTGTTGTGGAGCTCCACGTGTCAGAGGTGGAAGGCGTGGCCGGCGAGGCTGGTGATGCTGTTCGCCCTCCGAGGAGGTCATGACTGCAGCTACGGCGGCCCCCATCCGGAAGATGTACATTTGAGGGGGTCCGCAAGGTAGATACATGTCTCTGGACCCTGGGGTAAGTGTGCAAGTTGTTGAATTTGATTGTTAGGAGGAGGGTGGTGGAGGCCAAACTTTGTCCAAAGTGACAGAGTGGCCTCCTGCAATGAGTGAGGGTCTCCCTCCTCACCTGTCAAATGGACCTTTGCAGCTGCCACAGGCTGATGGCTGCAACACGTCCATTTGAACTTTTCTTTTTATTCGTTCATGGGATGTGGGCGTCGCTGGCGAGGCCGGCATTTATTGCCCATTCCTAATTGCCCTTGAGAAGGTGGTGGTGAGCCGCCTTCTTGAACCGCTGCAGTCCGTGTGGTGAAGGTTCTCCCACAGTGCTGTTAGGAAGGGAGTTCCAAGATTTTGACCCAGCGACGATGAAGGAACGGCGATCTATTTCCAAGTCGGGATGGTGTGTGACTTGGAGGGGAACGTGCAGGTGGTGTTGTTCCCATGCGCCTGCTGCTCTTGTCCTTCTAGGTGGTAGAGGTCACGGGTTTGGGAGGTACTGTCGAAGAAGCCTTGGTGAGTTGCTGCAGTGCATCCTGTGGATGATACACACTGCAGCCACTGTGCGCCGGTGGTGATGGGAGTAAATGTTTAGGGTGGTGGATGGGGTGCCAATCAAGCGGGCTGCTTTGTCCTGGATGGTGTCGAGCTTCTTGAGTGTTGTTGGAGCTGCACTCATCCAAGCAAGTGAGTGTTCCCCCCAGTACGGGGAACAGTCTCGGTTAATTTCAAAATCCCACCCCTCCTAAAATATCAGGTCAATCAGGCCTGTAAACAACCTGAAGTACCTGTTTAAGTACTTTAAGTGGCAGGCGGGAGTCCCACATGCGGGGGCTGCGAGCGCATGTCAACGCGTCACTGGGGAACCCGGAAGTGGGCGGGTTGGAGCCGGGCTCCAGACCCGCCCCGGGAATCCCAGATTTTTGCAGCCCCCCCGCCACGAACGCACCCGATCCCGGGTGCGAAAATAGAGCCCCACTTCTCACCTAGTGCCAGTTTGAGTAACTACTTTTAATCCCACTCTCTGTTTTCTGTTTTGTAGCCAGCTTGCTGTCTGTTCTGCTACTTGTCCCCTGACTCCATATGATCTGACCTTAGTCATGAGTCTACAATGCGGAACCTTATTGAAGGCCTTTTGAAAATCCAAATATATTACATCTACTACATTACCCTTGTCTACTCTTTCTGTTAATTCCTGAAAGAATTCAATAAGGTTGGTCAAGCATGACCTTCCCTTCTGAAATCCGTGCTGACTATTCTTTATTATATTTTGGTTTCTGGATATTTCTCTACATCCTTGTGTAAAGATTCCATTATCTTTCCTACCACTGACGTTAGGCTAATTGGTCTATAGTTCCCTGGACTGGTTCTATCTCCCTTATTAAATATAGGAATAACATTATCTGTCTGCCAGTCCTCTGGCACTATTCCCTTTTATAATGAATCTTTATATACATATAATAGTGCCTCTGCTATCACCATCCTGACTTCTTTTAATATGGCCGGATGCAATCCATCCGGACCAGGGGTTTTATCCCCTCTAATTTGATTTGTTTATCAATTATCTCCCCCCTTTCTATCTTAAAGTCTTTACATTTTTTTGATCTCTTCTTCTAATGTCATGCCCACCATATTGGTCTTCCTGATCCAGGGGATTGGAAGGTAGCAAATGTAACCCCGCTATTCAAGAAAGGAGGGAGAGAGAAAACAGGGAACTACAAACCAGCTAGCCTGACATCAGTCGTTGGGAAAATACTGGAATCCATTATTAAGGACGTAGTAACAGGGTACTTAGAAAATCAACATGGTTTTATGAAAGGGAAATCGTGTTTGACAAATCTATTAGAGTTTTTTGAGGATGTAACTAGCAGGGTAGATAAAAGGGGAACCAGAGGATGTCGTATATTTGGATTTTCAAAAGGCATTCGATAAGGTGCCACATGAAAGGTTGTTACACAAGATAAGGGCTCATGGGGTTGGGGGTAATATATTAATATGGATAGAGGATTGGTTAACGGACAGAAAACAGAGTAGGAATAAATGGGTCATTCTCAGGTTGGCAGGCTGTAACTAGCGGGGTACCGCAAGGATCGGTGCTTGGGCCTCAGCTATTTATAATCTATATTAATGACTTAGATGAAGGGACCGAGTGTAATGTATCCAAGTTTGCTGATGATACAAAGCTAGGTGGGAATGTAAGCTGTGAGGAGGATGCAAAGAGTCTGCAAAGAGATATAGACATGTTAAGTGAGTGGGCAAGAAGGTGGCAGATGGAGTATAATGTGGGGAAATGTGAGGTTATTCACTTTGGTAGGAAGAATAGAAAAGCAGAATATTTTTTACACGGTGAGAAACTATTAAATGTTGGTGTTCAGAGGGATTTGGGTGTCCTTGTACACGAAACACAGAAAGTTAACATGCAGGTACAGCAAACAATTAAGATGGCAAAAGGTATGTTGGCCTTTATTGCAAGGGGGTTGGAGTACAAGAGTAAGGAAGTCTTGCTGCAATTGTACAGGGCTTTGGTGAGACCTCACCTGGAGTACTGTGCACAGTTCTAGTCTCCGTACCTAAGGAAGGATATACTTGCCTTAGAGGTAGTGCAATGAAGGTTCACTGGATTTATTCCTGGGATGAGTGTGTTGTCTTATAAGGAGAGATTGAGTAGAATGGGCCTATCCTTGCTGGAGTTTAGAAGAATGAGAGGAGATCTCAGTGAAGTATAAGAGAGGGCTTGACAGGGTAGACGCTGAGAGGCTGTTTCCCCTGGCTGGAGAGTCTAGTACTAAGGGGCATAGTCTCAGAATAAGGGGCCGGCCATTTAGGACTGAGATGAGGGGAAGTTTCTTCACTCAGAGGGCTGTGAGTCTTTAGAATTCTCTACCCCAGAGGGCTGTGGATGATGAGTCGTTGAGTATATTCAAAGCTGAGATTGATAGATTTTTGGACTGTAAGGGAATTAAGGGATACGGGGATCAGGTGAGAAAGTGGAGTTGAGGTCGAAGATCAGCCATGATCTTATTCAATGGTGTAGCAGGCTCGAGAGACCATATGGCCTACTCCTGCTCCTATTTCTTATGTTCTTATGGTAACTGCTGAAGCAAAGTAATTATTTAATATTTCTGCCATTTCGCTGGCATTGCTTGTATCCCTTTGTGGCCCTATCCTTATCCTGATTTTTCTTTTGTTATTTATGTGTCTGTAGAATACTTCACCATTTTTTTTGATATTCCTTAATAATTTGATTTTGTGGTTTCTTTTTGCTTTCCTAATTGTTTTTTTGACTTCTTTCCTAACCTCTTCATATTCCCTTTTGTCATCCTCTCCTTTATTGTCTATCTACTTAGTGTATGCCTTTATTTTAATTTCAATTTTGTCCTTATTTCTTTATTCATCCATGGTGTGTCATTATTGGCTAGTTTGTTCTTGCTTTTTAGTGGGATATATTTCTCTTGGACTCTATTGATCACAGTTTTAAATGTTTCCCACTGCTGTTCTATTTCTTTGTTTGTCAGGAAATTTCTCCAGTTTATTTTCCCTAGTTTCATTCTCATCCTCTTAAAATCAGCTTTATTCCAATTTATTAGTTTGGTCTTTGTCTTACAATCTTTGTAAGACATCTTTGTCCTTTGCAATCTTGATCGCTATTGCCTAGATGTTCCCCTACACTTACTTCTCTTATCTGTTCTGGTTCATTTCCCATTATTAGATCTAACAGTGATTCCTCTCTTGTTGGACTTTTTACATACTGGGTGAGAAATGAGTCCTGCACACATTGTAAAATCTCCATTCCCTGTACCCCTTCACCTACCTCTTCTTGCCAGTTTATTTGGGAGTCGTTAAAATCTCCTATGATTATTATTCTACACTCTTTACTCATTTCACATATTTGCTTACATATTTCTCCCTCTACTGCCTTTCCACTATTCGGTGGTCTGAACTATACCCCTATTAGTGTGGTCGATCCCTTCTTATCTTTTATTTCAATCCATATGGATTCTGTTTCTATCCGTCTCTTAGTTATGTCCCTTTTTTCTACTCCCATTATGTTATCTCTAATTAGTACAACTACTCCACCCCCTTCTTCCTTCCCTATCCTTTCTGATTGTTATAACCTGCAATATTTAGTTGCCAGTCCTGTTCTTTATGTAGCCATGTTTCAGTTATTCCTATTACATCTGGTTCCTCGCTTTGGATTATTGCCTCCAGTTCCCCTGTTTTATTTTGGACATTGTGGGGAAAAATTGGATAAGGGTCCGTTCTGGGCGATGGTAGCGCGCCACCCCATGCCCGACAAATCCTACGCAGGCAGCACGTGAACTTCGTGCTGCCTGCTACTTACCATGAAATCTCCGTGCAGCAAGCGCAGCCCTCGCTGCTGAGAGGCTGCACGGAGAATGAGGAAGTTGGAAATGGGGCGTGGACAGCGCACGTCATCAGCAGCCTGCACTCCTTAAAGGTGCAGGCACATTTCCAATGGCAGGTATACAGCCAACTAGGAGGAGGGAGAATGGCATTGCGAGTAGCTGCACCGACAAGAGAGAGGGCTCCACGATTCTCCGACGATGCTCTGGAGGCCCTGGTGGAAGGCGTAGACCAAAGGAGGGCATGCATGTGCCCGCAGGGTGGCCGAAGACCCTCCAGACTACAGCTGCGCAGGCATTGGAAAGCTGTGGCGCAGGAGGTGATTGCTAGGAGCATTGCATCACGCACGTGGGTGCAGTGCCGGAAGAAGTTTAATGATTTGACACGAATGGTCAAGGTGAATGAATCCAAGTGTCAAGTGGCAGATCCTACCAACTGCACCAATGCTCCATGCATGACACCTCCTGTCACCCACCCACTAACAAACACTGCCCATCCATACACAATGCTGCATCTCACCCGCACATAATACCACACTTGCAGGCCACACAACCACCACTCAAGTCTCACAAACTGGCAGCTATTCTACCATGACAGGCACATCATCCACACACTTTGCAAGACACTCACAGACACACTGTCCTCTGTCTTACAGTAGAAGGTGGCGTACAACACCCGGCAGCAGGAGGGACCCGAGGCTGGACGGGCACATCTGCGCGTCCTCACCCCCCCTAGGGGAGACGGTGCTGTGGATCATTGGGCGGGCCGTCGCTGCAGCCATCACAACGTGCCACGCTGGAGGTCCCGGTGAAGGGGGTCTCTGCATATCTAATGCTCCTTCTCCTTTTCCACATCTCTCTCCTCCCATAATCATCTCTGACCCACGTGCTGCACATGCACACACCTCTTTCTTGTTCCTCTCCCCACTCCACAACTCAACCTGCTTCCCTTTGTCATTGCAGATACCCAAGAACACATGCGGCACCGTCCGAGGAGGAGGAGGAGGAGGAGGTCATTGAAGCCACACCGTCACTCGATCTGACACTTGCTTCCACCAGCTCCGAGACTGACACTGCGCGTCCTTTAGAGGTTAGGTTAGAGGAGGGGTCTTCATGTGGTGAGACACTGAGCACAAGTGCACAGGAGCCGGGGCGGAGGGAACGGATACCACAGGTGCCAGGTGCCAGCTTGCCGGAGGGCGAGGTCACTCACTAGTTCTGCTGCAGAGGAGGCAGATGAGGACTTCGATGGGCCAGGCTACAGAAGACGGCTAATGGACGTACACCAACAAATGCTTGAGGCGCTGGAAAGCCTGCCAGAAAGCCTGCGCACGATGAGAAGGGGCATGGAGGAGTCCAGCTCCAACTTGGCCAGGGCTTCGCACAGAGTTTGGAGCCCATCCTTTCCAACATGGAACGGGTGGTCACCTCCATCAGCGCACCTGTGGAACCCACCATGATGCAGCGTCTGATAAATGATGTCACAGCATCCATTGCAGCACAAACATCTGCCATCCAAGGTCTGACTGCTGCATTTGCAGCTCAGACTGCTGCTTTCGTGGATCTGGGGACCACTGTGAAACGGGGCTTCCAGGGCGTCACGCACTCCAGCAATCTGTTCTCCAGCTGATCATCAGGATTGCTGAGGCGCCGCCCTGGGAGAGTGGCAGTGGCGCCATAGTAGTCGAACCCGCTGTCCCCTCTCAGGATTATAAACAATTTTACAACACCAAGTTATAGTCCAACGATTTTATTTGAAATTTACAAGCTTTCGGAGGCTTCCTCCTTCGTCAGGTATGCCCACATTTACCTGAGGAAGGAGGAAGCCTCCGAAAGCTTGTAAACTTCAAATAAAATCGTTGGACTATAACTTGGTGTTGTAAAATTGTTTATAATTGTCAACCCCAGTCCATCACCGGCATCTCCACATCATAGCTCTCTCAGGATGACAGCCTTCCTGCTCCCACCCCTGCCACTCCACTAGTGCCCATGTTGTTGCCTCTCGGCCAGCCAGGCCAGACTGCTGCAGCCCATGCTGAGATGGTGCAGTCTGAAGCCGGGCCCTCCAGGCCCAGAGCTGCTCGAGGTCGTCCTCCAAAGCCATCTGGACGCTCCTCCATTGAAGGCCAGCAGCCTCCCACCACCCATGCTCCAGCCACTGGGGAAGCACCTTGTAGGAGCACTAGGATAGGTAAAGGCACACGGACAACAGGCACTAAGGGAATGCACAAGGGTGAATAGTTCTGTTATGTTTGCATAATTTCATTTATTCATCCATAAATGAGAGTTTGATTTTGCACTTGGTGGTTTTTATTTATGCAATGAGCTGAGAGGGACACCAATGTGTAATCAGATGGAGAGCGATTTGATTGTCTTGTGGGAGGGGAAAGGTGAGGAATGTAGGACTGTTGGTGAGTTGGGGGGATGTAGTTCAAATTATTGATAGCGGGCACGGATCAGGTGAGCACGGACAGCTCTTGTAGACAAGGCCTGTGGTTCCTGCTGCACCCTTGCGTCTTCCTCCTCCACCTCTTCCTCTTTACCCTCCTCCTCCTCCATCTCTGGCTCAGGGTCTTCTCCAATCATTGGTGGCAAAGGCTGGTCCCTCATGATGGCGAGGTTGTGCAGCATGCAGCAGACCACCACAAATCTGCCCACCCACTCAGGGGAGTCCTGCAGGGCTCCTCCAGACCGGTCCAGGCAGCGGAAGCATTGTTTGAGGAGGCCTATGGTGTGCTCCATGGTGTTGCGTGTGACAGCATGGCTTGCATTATAGGCCTGCTGTGCATGTGTGCGTGGATTCCTGACCGGTGTCATGAGCCACATCGTGAGGGGATAGCCCTTGTCGCCCAGTAGCCAGCCTTTGACTTGCTGAGTCGGGTGAAAGATGGTGGGCACGTTGGACTGCCTCATGATGAAGGCGTCGTGACTACTGCCAGGGTAACGGGCATCGACCTCCAAGATGCAATGCGTGTGGTCGCACACCAGCTGCACGTTGAGGGAGTGGAAGCCCTTTCGGTTGACGAAGAGAGCCGAGTTGATGTGCGGGACACGCAGGGCAATGTGTGTGAAGTCAATAGCACCCTGCACCATGGGGAAGCCAGCAATGCGGGTGAACCCCCGTGCGCACTCGTTCTGATTGTTTCTGTGGAGAGGGAAGGGCATGAACCTGTTCCTCATCTGGTACAGTGCGTCTGTGACCTCCCTTATACAGCAGTGCACTGCACACTGCGAGATGTTGCACATGTCGCCAGCAGAGGCCTGAAATAATCCTGAGCCTTGGAAATTCAGTGCCACGGTGACCTTCACAGTCACAGGCAATGCTGTCCTCGCCCTGCTCTGAGGCTGCAGTTGTGGCCGCACCAGTTGACAGATCTCGGTGACTGCTTCCTTGGTGAACCTCAGGCATCGGATGCAATCCTCCTCGGTCATGTTGAGGTAAGAGAATTGATCCCGGAAGGCCCTCATTGGGAGGGCCTCCTGCTTGGTGCCCTGCGCCTCCTCATCCTCCGTCTCCTCACAGCTTGACCTGCTGGACGTGGCCTCTCTGCATGCTCCCAGTCGTGCTCAATGCCCAGCGGGAACCCTAGCAGACCGCCCATGATTGGCAGGAATGTTGTTCCACCAGGGTTGTAACTTTCCGATCCGTAAGGCAGTACCTGCCAAAGCACTCGCAAACGTGGTCTAGGAACTCTCAGTAAGAATAGGGAGCTTCAAAAAACATTTCCTACTCCTCCAGCAGCCAGAAGCAATAATCCAGCAACTAACCTGCAACACCTGCATGGCCCCTTTAAATAGTGCTGGTGGGAGGTCCTTCAGGCACTGTTAGTAATGTTTGGATGGTCGGGGATAAGGCTGTGCGTTGAGTTAAGCGTTAAGGTTGAAAATGGTGTCTATCACTTTAAATCAGCATTGCACACTGATTGCAGCCATTTTCTCCCTCCTTTACATGATTCCGGCGTTCGTTATCTGCGCCTGCACTAACTCCTATACCAAGATGGCGTCTGGCGCACTTCACGCAGGAAATGTGCGTGCGCATTCAAGACGCCATCTTGGATGTCAGAGAGGCCGTGTAGTGCCCAAACAATGGGTGTTACACGGCCCAATTTAGCGCCCAGTGTTTGTTGCTGTACAGGCAGTTTTTCCAGGCAGTTTAAATCGTCTTTTTCATTGTTCCTTTTACTTTTACACTTTTTACGTTATCATTTTTCTTATTTATCATTCCCGCTCTGTTTATTTCAGTTATTTTATTGTTTCCCAGACCTGGAGTATTGATGGTTTCGACAACTCTCGCCTGGACTTTACTCTGGTCCCTTTTTCTTACTCTTGTTTTATTTTTTTACTAATATTTTTGCCTGAGCCCTCCCCCCTTTATTGGTTCCCTCCACCCTATTTTTCCTTTCTGCTTGGACCAGGTTGGTTCAGGTGCAGCTCGTCCCAATGGTACGGCTCCTTCCTGCACAGGACATGGATCACAACAACTTGGACCCTCCCCCTCCCATTCCAGATTCTTTTCCAGCCATTTTGAGATGTCCCTTACCCTGGCACCAGGTCGGTAACACACCCTTCGGCATTCTCGACCCTGACTGCAAATAATCGTATCTATCCCTCTAATTTATAAATAGAGGCATGGAGTACAAAAGCAAGGAGGTTATGATGAACCTTTATAAAACACTGGTTCGGCCACAACTGGAGTGTTGTGTCCAGTTCTGGGCACCGCACTTTAGGAAGGATGTGAAGGCCTTAGAGAGGGTGCAGAAAAGATTTACTAGAATGATTCCAGGAATGAGGGACTTCAATTATTGGATAGTGGATAGACTGGAGAAGTTTAGAGCAGAGAAGGTTAAGAGGAGATTTGATAAAAGTGTTTAAAATCATGAAGGATTTAAATAAAGTAATAAAGAGAAACTGTTCCCATTGGCAGAAGGGTCAAGAACCAGAGAGCATAGATTTTAAGGTGATTGGCAAAAGAACCAAAGGTGACATGAGGAAAAACTTCTTTACATAGAGAGTAGTTATGATCTGGAATGTGTTGCCTGAAAGGGCGGTGGAAGCAGATTCAATCGTGGCTTTCAAAAAGGAATTGGTTAAGTACTTGAAGGGGAAAAATTATGCAGGGTTATGGGGAAAGAGCGGGGGAATGGGACTAACTGGATTGCTCTTACAAAGAGCCAGCACGGGCTTGATGGGCCGAATGGCCTCCTGTGCTGTAACGATTCTATGATTCTATGATTCTAATGATCTAATCTCCTATAACTACCACTTTCTAGTCTGCACTTCCTCTCCTCGATCAGCCTCCTGCTCCAGGGTGCCTTGGTCAGCACTCTGGCTGTCCTTCCCATAGTCTTTTTCTTCATCCTCACAGGTATCTAGTCCATTGTACCTGTTGACAGGACCATTGTCCTCCATCTCTCCTCTGTTCCCACTACCCTGTTGACACTCTCCCCCTCCTGTACCTGTGCTTTCCTCTGAGGTGTGACTGGATTCTGGAGAAAACGATCCAGAAATTCCTTCCCCTCCATGTGTCGGAGTGTCTCCAACTCGCATTCCAGCTCAAAGACTCTGAGCCGGAATGTCTCAAGGCAGAGACATCCGACAGATGTGGCAATCTGGGACAGTCTCACTGCCCACAGACTCCCACATACTGCACTCCCGTAACGTAACCTGCACTGCCATTACTAATTTATATTTGTTTATTTTCTTAGCCTTGTTATTTTATTTTTAAATTTTTTTTTAAAAAAAGGTTTTCATGAACTTATTTTTTAACTAAATTTATTTTAAAGATTATTCGAGAAACTTATTCCAGATCCTCAATACGATACTCAACCTCAACACTTATCTCAATTCCCTCGGGTTCCAACACTCCTTTCCCTCTGCGCTGATTCTGACGTCACTCTGACGTCAGGTTTTCAAATTTTCACCTGTGGTTAAGTTGGTCTCACTCTCCCTGATCTCACCGCTCCTTCCCTACTCTCCCTCTCTTGCCGCTCTCTCCGTGCTCTCACCGCACTCTCCCTGCTCTCACCGCCCTCTCCCTGCTCTCCCTGCTCTCTCCCTGCTCTCACCGCCCTCTCCCTGCTCTCACCACCCTCTCCCTGCTCTCTCACCGCACTCTCCCTGCTCTCTAACCGCCCTCTCCCTGCTCTCTCACCGCACTCTCCCTGCTCTCACCGCCCTCTCCCTGCTCTCTCACCGCTCTCTCCCTGCTCTCACCGCTCTCTCCCTGCTCTCACCGCTCTCTCCCTGCTCTCTCACCGCTCTCTCCCTGCTCTCACCGCTCTCTCCCTGCTCTCACCGCACTCTCCCTGCTCTCACCGCCCTCTCCCTGCTCTCCCTGCTCTCTCCCTGCTCTCACCGCCCTCTCCCTGCTCTCCCTGCTCTCACCGCCCTCTCCCTGCTCTCTCACCGCTCTCTCCCTGCTCTCTAACCGCCCTCTCCCTGCTCTCTCACCGCACTCTCCCTGCTCTCACCGCCCTCTCCCTGCTCTCTCACCGCTCTCTCCCTGCTCTCACCGCTCTCTCCCTGCTCTCTAACCGCCCTCTCCCTGCTCTCTCACCGCACTCTCCCTGCTCTCACCGCCCTCTCCCTGCTCTCTCACCGCTCTCTCCCTGCTCCCACCTCTCTCTCCCTGCTCTCACCGCTCTCTCCCTGCTCTCACCGCACTCTCCCTGCTCTCACCGCCCTCTCCCTGCTCTCTCACCGCTCTCTCCCTGCTCTCACCGCTCTCTCCCTGCTCTCACCGCTCTCTCCCTGCTCTCACCACCCTCTCCCTGCTCTCCCTGCTCTCTCACCGCTCTCTCCCTGCTCTCACCGCTCTCTCCCTGCTGTCACCGCTCTCTTCCTGCTCTCACCGCTCTCTCCCTGCTCTCACCGCTCTCTCCCTGCTCTCTCACCGCTCTCTCCCTGCTCTCCCTGCTCTCTCCCTGCTCTCACCGCTCTCTCCCTGCTCTCTCCCTGCTCTCTCCCTGCTCTCATCACTCTCTCCCTGCTCTCACTGCCCTCTCTCTCCCTGCTCTCACCGCTCTCTCCCTGCTCTCACCGCCCTCTTCCTGCTCTCACCGCTCCCTCCCTGCTCTCACCGCTCCCTCCCTGCTCTCACCGCTCTCTCCCTGCTCTCTCCCTGCTCTCTCCCTGCTCTCATCACTCTCTCCCTGCTCTCACTGCCCTCTCTCTCCCTGCTCTCACCGCTCTCTCCCTGCTCTCACCGCCCTCTTCCTGCTCTCACCGCTCCCTCCCTGCTCTCACCGCTCCCTCCCTGCTCTCACCGCTCCCTCCCTGCTCTCACCGCTCCCTCCCTGCTCTCACCGCTCCCTCCCTGCTCTCACCTCTCTCTCCCTGCTCTCACCGCTCTCTCCCTGCTCCCACCTCTCTCTCCCTGCTCTCTCCCTGCTGCCACCGCCCTCTCCCTGCTCTCACCGCTCTCTCCCTGCTCTCTCCCTGCTGCCACCGCCCTCTCCCTGCTCTCACCTCTCTCTCCCTGCTCTCACCGCTCTCTCCCTGCTCCCACCTCTCTCTCCCTGCTCTCTCCGCTCTCTCCCTGCTCCCACCTCTCTCTCCCTGCTCCCACCTCTCTCTCCCTGCTCCCACCTCTCTCTCCCTGCTCCCACCTCTCTCTCCCTGCTCTCTCCCTGCTCCCACCGCCCTCTCCCTGCTCTCTCCCTGCTCTCACCGCTCTCTCCCTGCTCTCTCACCGCCCTCTCCCTGCTCTCAGCGCCCTCTCCCTGCTCTCCCTGCTCTCTCACCGCCCTCTCCCTGCTCTCACCGCTCTCACCCTGCTCTCCCTGCTCTCTCCCTCCTCTCACTGCTCTCTCCCTGCTCTCACCGCTCTCTCCCTGCTCTCTCACCGCCCTCACCCTGCTCTCACCGCCCTCTCCCTGCTCTCTCACCGCCCTCTCCCTGCTCTCCCACCCCTCTCCCTGCTCTCCCACCCCTCTCTCCCTGCTCTCACCGCTCTCTCCCTGCTCTCTCACCGCTCTCTCCCTGCTCTCACCGCTCTCTCCCTGCTCTCACCGCACTCTCCCTGCTCTCACCGCCCTCTCCCTGCTCTCCCTGCTCTCTCCCTGCTCTCTCACCGCTCTCTCCCTGCTCTCACCGCTCTCTCCCTGCTCTCACCGCTCTCTCCCTGCTCTCTCACCGCTCTCTCCCTGCTCTCACCGCTCTCTCCCTGCTCTCACCGCACTCTCCCTGCTCTCACCGCCCTCTCCCTGCTCTCCCTGCTCTCTCCCTGCTCTCACCGCCCTCTCCCTGCTCTCCCTGCTCTCACCGCCCTCTCCCTGCTCTCTCACTGCTCTCTCCCTGCTCTCACCGCTCTCTCCCTGCTCTCACCGCTCTCTCCCTGCTCTCACCACCCTCTCCCTGCTCTCCCTGCTCTCTCACCGCTCTCTCCCTGCTCTCACCGCTCTCACCCTGCTGTCACCGCTCTCTCCCTGCTCTCACACCGCTCTCTCCCTGCTCTCCCTGCTCTCTCCCTGCTCTCACCGCTCTCTCCCTGCTCTCTCCCTGCTCTCACACCGCTCTCTCCCTGCTCTCCCTGCTCTCTCCCTGCTCTCACCGCTCTCTCCCTGCTCTCTCCCTGCTCTCTCCCTGCTCTCATCACTCTCTCCCTGCTCTCACTGCCCTCTCTCTCCCTGCTCTCACCGCTCTCTCCCTGCTCTCACCGCCCTCTCCCTGCTCTCACCGCTCCCTCCCTGCTCTCACCGCTCCCTCCCTGCTCTCACCGCCCTCTCCCTGCTCTCACCGCTCCCTCCCTGCTCTCACCGCTCTCTCCCTGCTCTCACCGCTCCCTCCCTGCTCTCACCGCTCTCTCCCTGCTCTCACCACCCTCTCCCTGCTCTCCCTGCTCTCTCCCTGCTCTCACCGCACTCTCCCTGCTCTCACCGCCCTCTCCCTGCTCTCCCTGCTCTCTCCCTGCTCTCTCACCGCTCTCTCCCTGCTCTCACCGCTCTCTCCCTGCTCTCACCGCTCTCTCCCTGCTCTCTCACCGCTCTCTCCCTGCTCTCACCGCTCTCTCCCTGCTCTCACCGCACTCTCCCTGCTCTCACCGCCCTCTCCCTGCTCTCCCTGCTCTCTCCCTGCTCCCACCGTCCTCTCCCTGCTCCCACCTCTCTCTCCCTGCTCTCTCCCTGCTCTCACCGCTCTCTCCCTGCTCTCTCACCGCCCTCTCCCTGCTCTCACCGCCCTCTCCCTGCTCTTACCGCTCTCACCCTGCTCTCCCTGCTCTCTCCCTGCTCTCACCGCTCTCTCCCTGCTCTCTCACCGCCCTCAACCTGCTCTCACCGCCCTCTCCCTGCTCTCTCACCGCCCTCACCCTGCTCTCACCACCCTCTCCCTGCTCTCCCTGCTCTCTCACCGCTCTCTCCCTGCTCTCACTCTCTCTCCCTGCTGTCACCGCTCTCTCCCTGCTCTCACCGCTCTCTCCCTGCTCTCACCGCTCTCTCCCTGCTCTCTCCCTGCTCTCTCCCTGCTCTCATCACTCTCTCCCTGCTCTCACTGCCCTCTCTCTCCCTGCTCTCACCGCTCTCTCCCTGCTCTCACCGCCCTCTCCCTGCTCTCACCGCTCTCTCCCTGCTCTCACCGCCCTCTCCCTGCTCTCATCACTCTCTCCCTGCTCTCACTGCCCTCTCTCTCCCTGCTCTCACCGCTCCCTCCCTGCTCTCACCGCTCTCTCCCTGCTCTCACCGCTCCCTCCCTGCTCTCACCGCTCCCTCCCTGCTCTCACCGCTCTCTCCCTGCTCCCACCTCTCTCTCCCTGCTCTCTCCCTGCTCCCACCGCCCTCTCCCTGCTCTCACCGCTCTCTCCCTGCTCTCTCCGCTCTCTCCCTGCTCCCACCTCTCTCTCCCTGCTCCCACCTCTCTCTCCCTGCTCTCACCGCTCTCTCCCTGCTCTCTCCGCTCTCTCCCTGCTCCCACCTCTCTCTCCCTGCTCCCACCTCTCTCTCCCTGCTCCCACCTCTCTCTCCCTGCTCCCACCTCTCTCTCACCGCTCTCTCCCTGCTCTCTCACCGCTCTCTCCCTGCTCTCTCACCGCCCTCTCCCTGCTCTCAGCGCCCTCTCCCTGCTCTCTCAGCGCCCTCTCCCTGCTCTCCCTGCTCTCTCACCGCCCTCTCCCTGCTCTCACCGCTCTCACCCTGCTCTCCCTGCTCTCTCCCTCCTCTCACTGCTCTCTCCCTGCTCTCACCGCTCTCTCCCTGCTCTCTCACCGCCCTCACTCTGCTCTCACCGCCCTCTCCCTGCTCTCTCACCGCCCTCTCCCTGCTCTCTCACCGCCCTCTCCCTGCTCTCCCACCCCTCTCCCTGCTCTCCCACCCCTCTCTCCCTGCTCTCACCGCTCTCTCCCTGCTCTCACCGCCCTCTCCCTGCTCTCCCACCCCTCTCTCCCTGCTCTCACCGCTCTCTCCCTGCTCTCACCACTCTCTCCCTGCTCTCACCGCTCTCTCCCTGCTCTCCCTGCTCTCTCACCGCCCTCTCCCTGCTCTCACCGCTCTCTCCCTGCTCTCACCGCTCTCTCCCTGCTCTCACCGCCCTCTCCCTGCTCTCATCACTCTCACCCTGCTCTCCCTGCTCTCTCCCTGCTCTCACCGCTCTCTCCCTGCTCTCCCTGCTCTCTCACCGCCCTCTCCCTGCTCTCACCGCTCTCTCCCTGCTCTCTCATCACTCTCACCCTGCTCTCCCTGCTCTCTCCCTCCTCTCACCGCTCTCTCCCTGCTCTCACCGCTCTCTCCCTGCTCTCTCACCGCCCTCACCCTGCTCTCACCGCTCTCTCCCTGCTCTCACCGCTCTCTCCCTGCTCTCACCGCTCTCTCCCTGCTCTCACCGCTCTCTCCCTGCTCTCACCGCTCTCTCCCTGCTCTCACCGCTCTCTCCCTGCTCTCACCGCTCTCTCCCTGCTCCCACCTCTCTCTCCCTGCTCTCTCCCTGCTCCCACCGCCCTCTCGGGGTCGATGCTGCTCTCACGGGGTCGGTGCTGGGTCCCCAACTCTTTACAATCTATATTAACGATTTGGAGGAGGGGACCGAGTGCAACATATCAAAATTTGCAGATGATACAAAGATGGGAGGGAAAGTAGAGAGTGAGGAGGACATAAAAAACCTGCAAGGGGATATAGACAGGCTGGGTGAGTGGGCGGAGATTTGGCAGATGCAATATAATATTGGAAAATGTGAGGTTATGCACTTTGGCAGGAAAAATCAGAGAGCAAGTTATTTTCTTAATGGCGAGAGACTGGAAAGTACTGCAGTACAAAGGGATCTGGGGGTCCTAGTGCAAGAAAATCAAAAAGTTGGTATGCAGGTGCAGCAGGTGATCAAGAAAGCCAACGGAATGTTGGCTTTTATTGCTAGGGGGATAGAATATAAAAACAAGGAGGTATTGCTGCAGTGAAATAAGGTATTGGTGAGACCGCACCTGGAATACTGCATACAGTTTTGGTCTCCATACTTAAGAAAAGACATACTTGCTCTCGAGGCAGTACAAAGAAGGTTCACTCGGTTAATCCCGGGGATGAGGGGGCGGACATATGAGGAGAGGTTGAGTAGATTGGGACTCTACTCATTGGAGTTCAGAAGAATGAGAGGCGATCTTGTTGAAACATATAAGATTGTGAAGGGTCTTGATCGGGTGGATGCAGTAAGGATGTTCCCAAAGATGGGTGAAACTAGAACTAGGGGGCATAATCTTAGAATAAGGGGCTGCTCTTTCAAAACTGAGATGAGGAGAAACTTCTTCACTCAGAGGGTGGTCGGTCTGTGGAATTTGCTGCCCCAGGAAGCTGTGGAAGCTACATCATTAGATAAATTTAAAACAGAAATAGACAGTTTCCGAGAAGTAAAGGGAATTAGGGGTTATGGGGAGCGGGCAGGAAATTGGACATGAAGCTGAGTTCGGATCGGTCAATGCCCTGTGGGTGGCGGAGAGGGCCCAGGGGCTATGTGGCCGGGTCCTGCTCCGACTTCTTGTGTTCTTTAGATTTGTGGTTGGGATCAGATCAGCCATGATCTTATTGAATGGCGGAGCAGGCTCGAGGGGCCGATTGGCCTACTCCTGCTCCAATTTCTTATGTTCTTATGTTCTCCCTGCTCTCACCGCTCTCTCTCTGCTCCCACCTCTCTCTCCCTGCTCTCTCCCTATTCTCACCGCTCTCTCCCTGCTCTCTCACCGCCCTCTCCCTGCTCTCACCGCCCTCTCCCTGCTCTCTCACCGCTCTCTCCCTGCTCTCACCGCTCTCTCCCTGCTCTCCCTGCTCTCTCACCACCCTCTCCCTGCTCTCTCCCTGCTCTCACCGCTCTCTCCCTGCTCTCTCCCTATTCTCTCCGCTCTCTCCCTGCTCTCACCGCCCTCTCCCTGCTCTCTCACCGCTCTCTCCTTGCTCTCTCACCGCCCTCTCCCTGCTCTCTCACCGCTCTCTCCCTGCTCTCTCACCGCTCTCTCCCTGCTCTCTCACCGCCCTCTCCCTGCTCTCACCGCTCTCTCCCTGCTCTCACCGCCCTCTCCCTGCTCTCAACGCTCTCACCGCTCTCTCCCTGCTCTCACCGCTCTCTCCCTGCTCTCTCATCACTCTCACCCTGCTCTCCCTGCTCTCTCCCTCCTCTCACCACTCTCTCCCTGCTCTCACCGCCCTCTCCCTGCTCTCAACGCTCTAACCGCTCCCTCCCTGCTCTCACCGCCCTCTCCCTGATCTCCCTGCTCTCACCGCTCTCTCCCTGCTCTCACTGCTCTCTCCCTGCTCTCCCTGCTCTCTCACCGCTCTCTCCCTGCTCTCACCGCTCTCTCCCTGCTCTCCCAGCTCTCTCACCGCCCTCTCCCTGCTCTCACCGCGCTCTCCCTGCTCTCCCTGCTCTCACCGCCCTCTCCCTGCTCTCCCTGCTCTCTCACCGCCCTCTCCCTGCTCTCACCGCTCTCACCCTGCTCTCCCTGCTCTCACCGCTCTCTCCCTGCTCTCACCGCTCTCTCCCTGCTCTCCCTGCTCTCTCACCGCCCTCTCCCTGCTCTCACCGCTCTCTCCCTGCTCTCCCTGCTCTCTCACCGCCCTCACCCTGCTCTCACTGCTCTCTCCCTGCTCTCACCGCTCTCTCCCTGCTCCCACCTCTCTCTCCCTGCTCTCTCCCTGCTCCCACCGCCCTCTCCCTGCTCTCACCGCTCTCTCTCTGCTCCCACCTCTCTCTCCCTGCTCTCTCCCTATTCTCACCGCTCTCTCCCTGCTCTCTCACCGCCCTCTCCCTGCTCTCACCGCCCTCTCCCTGCTCTCTCACCGCTCTCTCCCTGCTCTCACCGCTCTCTCCCTGCTCTCCCTGCTCTCTCACCACCCTCTCCCTGCTCTCTCCCTGCTCTCACCGCTCTCTCCCTGCTCTCTCCCTATTCTCACCGCTCTCTCCCTGCTCTCACCGCCCTCTCCCTGCTCTCTCACCGCTCTCTCCTTGCTCTCTCACCGCCCTCTCCCTGCTCTCTCACCGCTCTCTCCCTGCTCTCTCACCGCCCTCTCCCTGCTCTCACCGCTCTCTCCCTGCTCTCACCGCCCTCTCCCTGCTCTCAACGCTCTCACCGCTCTCTCCCTGCTCTCACCGCTCTCTCCCTGCTCTCTCATCACTCTCACCCTGCTCTCCCTGCTCTCTCCCTCCTCTCACCGCTCTCTCCCTGCTCTCACCGCCCTCTCCCTGCTCTCTCACCGCCCTCTCCCTGCTCTCAACGCTCTAACCGCTCCCTCCCTGCTCTCACCGCCCTCTCCCTGCTCTCCCTGCTCTCACCGCTCTCTCCCTGCTCTCACCGCTCTCTCCCTGCTCTCCCTGCTCTCTCACCGCCCTCTCCCTGCTCTCACCGCGCTCTCCCTGCTCTCCCTGCTCTCACCGCCCTCTCCCTGCTCTCCCTGCTCCCTCACCGCCCTCTCCCTGCTCTCACCGCTCTCACCCTGCTCTCCCTGCTCTCACCGCGCTCTCCCTGCTCTCCCTGCTCTCACCGCTCTCTCCCTGCTCTCACCGCTCTCTCCCTGCTCTCCCTGCTCTCTCACCGCCCTCTCCCTGCTCTCACCGCTCTCTCCCTGCTCTCACCGCTCTCTCCCTGCTCTCACTGCCCTCTCCCTGCTCTCACCGCTCTCTCCCTGCTCTCCCTGCTCTCACTGCCCTCTCCCTGCTCTCACTGCTCTCTCCCTGCTCTCACCGCTCTCTCCCTGCTCTCCCTGCTCTCACCGCCCTCTCCCTGCTCTCACCGCTCTCTCCCTGCTCTCACCGCTCTCTCCCTGCTCTCCCTGCTCTCCCTGCTCTCACCGCTCTCTCCCTGCTCTCACCGCTCTCTCCCTGCTCTCCCTGCTCTCACCGCCCTCTCCCTGCTCTCACCGCTCTCTCTCTGCTCTCACCGCTCTCTCCCTGCTCTCCCTGCTCTCACCGCCCTCTCCCTGCTCTCACCGCCCTCTCCCTGATCTCCCTGCTCTCTCCCTGCTCTCTCACCCCTCTCTCCCTGCTCTCCCTGCTCTCTCACCGCCCTCTCCCTGCTCTCCCTGCTCTCACCGCCCTCTCCCTGCTCTCACCGCTCTCTCCCTGCTCTCACCGCTCTCTCCCTGCTCTCCCTGCTCTCTCACCACCCTCTCCCTGCTCTCACCGCTCTCTCCCTGCTCTCCCTGCTCTCACCGCCCTCTCCCTGCTCTCCCTGC
Organism: Heptranchias perlo; assembly: GCF_035084215.1. Classification (NCBI taxonomy): domain Eukaryota; kingdom Metazoa; phylum Chordata; class Chondrichthyes; order Hexanchiformes; family Hexanchidae; genus Heptranchias; species Heptranchias perlo. The sequence continues at coordinate 1,358,687 of NC_090352.1, read as the reverse complement.
TCTCACCGCCCTCTCCCTGCTCTCCCTGCTCTCCCTGCTCTCTCACCACGCTCTCCCTGCACTCACCGCTCTCTCCCTGCTCTCCCTGCTCTCACCCCTCTCTCCCTGCTCTCCCTGCTCTCTCACCCCTCTCTCCCTGCTCTCCCTGCTCTCTCACCGCCCTCTCCCTGCTCTCACCGCCCTCTCCCTGCTCTCACCGCTCTCTCCCTGCTCTCCCTGCTCTCTCACCGCTCTCTCCCTGCTCTCACCGCTCTCTCCCTGCTCTCTCACCGCTCTCTCCCTGTTCTCACCGCTCTCTCCCTGCTCTCACCGCTCTCTCCCTGCTCTCCCTGCTCTCACCGCCCTCTCCCTGCTCTCCCTGCTCTCACCGCCCTCTCCCTGCTCTCACCGCTCTCTCCCTGCTCTCACCGCTCTCTCCCTGCTCTCCCTGCTCTCTCACCACCCTCTCCCTGCTCTCACCGCCCTCTCCCTGCTCTCCCTGCTCTCTCCCTGCTCTCTCACCCCTCTCTCCCTGCTCTCCCTGCTCTCACCGCCCTCTCCCTGCTCTCACCGCTCTCTCCCGGCTCTCACCGCTCTCTCCCTGCTCTCCCTGCTCTCTCACCACCCTCTCCCTGCTCTCACCGCTCTCTCCCTGCTCTCCCTGCTCTCACCGCCCTCTCCCTGCTCTCCCTGCTCTCACCGCCCTCTCCCTGCTCTCCCTGCTCTCCCTGCTCTCTCACCACCCTCTCCCTGCTCTCACCGCTCTCTCCCAGCTCTCCCTGCTCTCACCCCTCTCTCCCTGCTCTCCCTGCTCTCTCACCGCTCTCTCCCTGCTCTCCCTGCTCTCTCACCCCACTCTCCCTGCTCTCCCTGCTCTCTCACCGCCCTCTCCCTGCTCTCACCGCCCTCTCCCTGCTCTCACCGCTCTCTCCCTGCTCTCCCTGCTCTCTCACCGCTCTCTCCCTGCTCTCACCGCTCTCTCCCTGCTCTCTCACCGCTCTCTCCCTGTTCTCACGGCCCTCTCCCTGCTCTCTCCCTGCTCTCACCGCCCTCTCCCTGCTCTCTCCCTGTTCTCACCCTGCTCTCCCTGCTCTCTCTCTGCTCTCACGGCCCTCTCCCTGCTCTCACCCTGCTCTCCCTGCTCTCTCCATGCTCTCACCGCCCTCTCCCTGCTCTCACCTCTCTCTCCCTGCTCTCGCCACTCTCTCCCTGCTCCCACCCCTCTCTCCCTGCTCTCGCCACTCTCTCCCTGCTCCCACCCCTCTCTCCCTGCTCCCACCGCTCTCTCCCTGCTCCCACCGCTCTCTCCCTGCTCCCACCCCTCTCTCCCTGCGCTCACCGCGCTCTCCCTGCTCTCACCGCTCTCTCCCTGCTCTGACCGCTCTCTCCCTGCTCTCACCGCCCTCTCCCTGCTCTCTCCCTGCTCTCACCGCTCTCTCCCTGCTCTCACCCTGCTCTCCCTGCTCTCTCCCTGCTCCCACCCCTCTCTCCCTGCTCTCGCCACTCTCTCCCTGCTCCCACCCCTCTCTCCCTGCTCTCACCGCTCTCTGCCTGCTCTCAACGCTCTCTCCCTGCTCCCACCGCTCTCTCCCTTCTCCCACCTCTCTCTCCCTGCTCCCACCCCTCTCTCCCTGCTCTCGCCACTCTCTCCCTGCTCTCACCGCTCTCTCCCTGCTCTCGCCACTCTCTCCCTGCTCTCACCCCTCTCTCCCTGTTCACGCCACTCTCTCCCTGCTCTCTCCCTGCTCTCACCGCTCTCTCCCTGCTCTCACCGCTCTTTCCCTGCTCCCACCTCTCTCTCCATGCTCTCACCGCTCTCTCCCTGCTCTCACCGCTCTTTCCCTGCTCCCACCTCTCTCTCCATGCTCTCACCGCTCTCTCCCTGCTCTCACCGCTCTTTCCCTGCTCCCACCTCTCTCTCCATGCTCTCACCGCCCTCTCACTGCTCTCACCGCCCTCTCACTGCTCTCACCGCCCTCTCCCTGCTCTCACCGCTCTCTCCCTGCTCTCACCGCCCTCTCCCTGCTCTCGCCACTCTCTCCCTGCTCTCACCGCTCTCTCCCTGCTCTCACCGCGCTCTCCCTGCTCTCACCGCTCCCTCCCTGCTCTCGCCACTCTCTCCCTGCTCTCTCCCTGCTCCCACCGCCCACTCCCTGCTCTCACCACTCTCTCCCTGCTCTCACCGCTCCCTCCCTGCTCTCGCCACTCTCTCCCTGCTCTCTCCCTGCTCCCACCGCCCACTCCCTGCTCTCACCACTCTCTCCCTGCTCGCGCCACTCTCTCCCTGCTCTCTCCCTGCTCTCACCACTCTCTCCCTGCTCTCACCGCTCTCTCCCTGCTGTCACCGCTCTTTCCCTGCTCCCACCTCTCTCTCCATGCTCTCACCGCTCTCTCCCTGCTCTCACCGCTCTTTCCCTGCTCCCACCTCTCTCTCCCTGCTCTCACCGCCCTCTCCCTGCTCTCACCGCCCTCTCCCTGCTCTCACCGCGCTCTCCCTGCTCCCACCTCTCTCTCCCTGCTCTCACCGCTCTCTCCCTGCTCTCACCGCTCTCTCCCTGCTCTCACCGCCCTCTCCCTGCTCTCACCGCTCTCTCCCTGCTCTCACCGCTCTCTCCCTGCTCTCCCTGCTCTCACTGCCCTCTCCCTGCTCTCACCGCTCTCTCCCTGCTCTCCCTGCTCTCACCGCCCTCTCCCTGCTCTCACCGCTCTCTCCCTGCTCTCACCGCTCTCTCCCTGCTCTCCCTGCTCTCACCGCCCTCTCCCTGCTCTCACCGCCCTCTCCCTGCTCTCACCGCTCTCTCCCTGCTCTCCCTGCTCTCACCGCCCTCTCCCTGCTCTCACCGCTCTCTCCCTGCTCTCACCGCTCTCTCCCTGCTCTCCCTGCTCTCCCTGCTCTCACCGCTCTCTCCCTGCACTCCCTGCTCTCTCACCGCCCTCTCCCTGCTCTCACTGCTCTCACCGCTCTCTCCCTGCTCTCACCGCTCTCTCCCTGCTCTCCCTGCTCTCTCACCGCCCTCTCCCTGCTCTCACTGCTCTCACCGCTCTCTCCCTGCTCTCAGCGCTCTCACCCTGCTCTCCCTGCTCTCACCGCTCTCTCCCTGCTCTCACCGCTCTCTCCCTGCTCTCCCTGCTCTCTCACCGCCCTCTCCCTGCTCTCACCGCTCTCTCCCTGCTCTCCCTGCTCTCTCACCGCCCTCACCCTGCTCTCACTGCTCTCTCCCTGCTCTCACCGCTCTCTCCCTGCTCCCACCTCTCTCTCCCTGCTCTCACCGCTCTCTCCCTGCTCTCACCGCTCTCTCCCTGCTCCCACCTCTCTCTCCCTGCTCTCTCCCTGCTACCACCGCCCTCTCCCTGCTCTCACCGCTCTCTCTGCTCCCACCTCTCTCTCCCTGCTCTCTCCCTATTCTCACCGCTCTCTCCCTGCTCTCTCACCGCCCTCTCCCTGCTCTCACCGCCCTCTCCCTGCTCTCTCACCGCTCTCTCCCTGCTCTCACCGCTCTCTCCCTGCTCTCCCTGCTCTCTCACCACCCTCTCCCTGCTCTCTCCCTGCTCTCACCGCTCTCTCCCTGCTCTCTCCCTATTCTCACCGCTCTCTCCCTGCACTCACCGCCCTCTCCCTGCTCTCTCACCGCTCTCTCCTTGCTCTCTCACCGCCCTCTCCCTGCTCTCACCGCTCTCTCCCTGCTCTCACCGCCCTCTCCCTGCTCTCAACGCTCTCACCGCTCTCTCCCTGCTCTCACCGCTCTCTCCCTGCTCTCTCATCACTCTCACCCTGCTCTCCCTGCTCTCTCCCTCCTCTCACCGCTCTCTCCCTGCTCTCTCACCGCCCTCTCCCTGCTCTCAACGCTCTAACCGCTCCCTCCCTGCTCTCACCGCCCTCTCCCTGCTCTCCCTGCTCTCACCGCTCCCTCCCTGCTCTCACCGCTCTCTCCCTGCTCTCCCTGCTCTCTCACCGCCCTCTCCCTGCTCTCACCGCGCTCTCCCTGCTCTCCCTGCTCTCACCGCCCTCTCCCTGCTCTCCCTGCTCTCTCACCGCCCTCTCCCTGCTCTCACCGCGCTCTCCCTGCTCTCCCTGCTCTCACCGCTCTCTCCCTGCTCTCACTGCTCTCTCCCTGCTCTCCCTGCTCTCTCACCGCCCTCTCCCTGCTCTCACCGCTCTCTCCCTGCTCTCCCTGCTCTCTCACCGCCCTCTCCCTGCTCTCACCGCTCTCTCCCTGCTCTCACCGCTCTCTCCCTGCTCTCACCGCTCTCTCCCTGCTCTCACTGCCCTCTCCCTGCTCTCACCGCTCTCTCCCTGCTCTCCCTGCTCTCACTGCCCTCTCCCTGCTCTCACTGCTCTCTCCCTTCTCTCACCGCTCTCTCCCTGCTCTCCCTGCTCTCACCGCCCTCTCCCTGCTCTCACCGCTCTCTCCCTGCTCTCACCGCTCTCTCCCTGCTCTCCCTGCTCTCCCTGCTCTCCCTGCTCTCTCCCTGCTCTCACCGCTCTCTCCCTGCTCTCCCTGCTCTCACCGCCCTCTCCCTGCTCTCACCGCTCTCTCCCTGCTCTCACCGCTCTCTCCCTGCTCTCCCTGCTCTCACCGCCCTCTCCCTGCTCTCTCTGCTCTCACCGCCCTCTCCCTGCTCTCACCGCTCTCTCCCTGCTCTCACCGCTCTCTCCCTGCTCTCCCTGCTCTCTCACCACCCTCTCCCTGCTCTCACCGCCCTCTCCCTGCTCTCCCTGCTCTCTCCCTGCTCTCTCACCCCTCTCTCCCTGCTCTCCCTGCTCTCTCACCGCCCTCTCCCTGCTCTCCCTGCTCTCACCGCCCTCTCCCTGCTCTCACCGCTCTCTCCCTGCTCTCCCTGCTCTCACCGCCCTCTCCCTGCTCTCCCTGCTCTCACCGCCCTCTCCCTGCTCTCCCTGCTCTCCCTGCTCTCTCACCACGCTCTCCCTGCTCTCACCGCTCTCTCCCTGCTCTCCCTGCTCTCACCGCTCTCTCCCTGCACTCACCGCTCTCACCGCTCTCTCCCTGCTCTCCCTGCTCTCTCACCGCCCTCTCCCTGCTCTCACTGCTCTCACCGCTCTCTCCCTGCTCTCACCGCTCTCTCCCTGCTCTCCCTGCTCTCTCACCGCCCTCTCCCTGCTCTCACTGCTCTCACCGCTCTCTCCCTGCTCTCAGCGCTCTCACCCTGCTCTCCCTGCTCTCACCGCTCTCTCCCTGCTCTCACCGCTCTCTCCCTGCTCTCCCTGCTCTCTCACCGCCCTCTCCCTGCTCTCACCGCTCTCTCCCTGCTCTCCCTGCTCTCTCACCGCCCTCACCCTGCTCTCACTGCTCTCTCCCTGCTCTCACCGCTCTCTCCCTGCTCCCACCTCTCTCTCCCTGCTCTCACCGCTCTCTCCCTGCTCTCACCGCTCTCTCCCTGCTCCCACCTCTCTCTCCCTGCTCTCTCCCTGCTACCACCGCCCTCTCCCTGCTCTCACCGCTCTCTCTGCTCCCACCTCTCTCTCCCTGCTCTCTCCCTATTCTCACCGCTCTCTCCCTGCTCTCTCACCGCCCTCTCCCTGCTCTCACCGCCCTCTCCCTGCTCTCTCACCGCTCTCTCCCTGCTCTCACCGCTCTCTCCCTGCTCTCCCTGCTCTCTCACCACCCTCTCCCTGCTCTCTCCCTGCTCTCACCGCTCTCTCCCTGCTCTCTCCCTATTCTCACCGCTCTCTCCCTGCACTCACCGCCCTCTCCCTGCTCTCTCACCGCTCTCTCCTTGCTCTCTCACCGCCCTCTCCCTGCTCTCACCGCTCTCTCCCTGCTCTCACCGCCCTCTCCCTGCTCTCAACGCTCTCACCGCTCTCTCCCTGCTCTCACCGCTCTCTCCCTGCTCTCTCATCACTCTCACCCTGCTCTCCCTGCTCTCTCCCTCCTCTCACCGCTCTCTCCCTGCTCTCTCACCGCCCTCTCCCTGCTCTCAACGCACTAACCGCTCCCTCCCTGCTCTCACCGCCCTCTCCCTGCTCTCCCTGCTCTCACCGCTCTCTCCCTGCTCTCACCGCTCTCTCCCTGCTCTCCCTGCTCTCTCACCGCCCTCTCCCTGCTCTCACCGCGCTCTCCCTGCTCTCCCTGCTCTCACCGCCCTCTCCCTGCTCTCCCTGCTCTCTCACCGCCCTCTCCCTGCTCTCACCGCGCTCTCCCTGCTCTCCCTGCTCTCACCGCTCTCTCCCTGCTCTCACTGCTCTCTCCCTGCTCTCCCTGCTCTCTCACCGCCCTCTCCCTGCTCTCACCGCTCTCTCCCTGCTCTCCCTGCTCTCTCACCGCCCTCTCCCTGCTCTCACCGCTCTCTCCCTGCTCTCACCGCTCTCTCCCTGCTCTCACCGCTCTCTCCCTGCTCTCACTGCCCTCTCCCTGCTCTCACCGCTCTCTCCCTGCTCTCCCTGCTCTCACTGCCCTCTCCCTGCTCTCACTGCTCTCTCCCTGCTCTCACCGCTCTCTCCCTGCTCTCCCTGCTCTCACCGCCCTCTCCCTGCTCTCACCGCTCTCTCCCTGCTCTCACCGCTCTCTCCCTGCTCTCCCTGCTCTCCCTGCTCTCCCTGCTCTCTGCCTGCTCTCACCGCTCTCTCCCTGCTCTCCCTGCTCTCACCGCCCTCTCCCTGCTCTCACCGCTCTCTCCCTGCTCTCACCGCTCTCTCCCTGCTCTCCCTGCTCTCACCGCCCTCTCCCTGCTCTCTCTGCTCTCACCGCCCTCTCCCTGCTCTCACCGCTCTCTCCCTGCTCTCACCGCTCTCTCCCTGCTCTCCCTGCTCTCTCACCACCCTCTCCCTGCTCTCACCGCCCTCTCCCTGCTCTCCCTGCTCTCTCCCTGCTCTCTCACCCCTCTCTCCCTGCTCTCCCTGCTCTCTCACCGCCCTCTCCCTGCTCTCCCTGCTCTCACCGCCCTCTCCCTGCTCTCACCGCTCTCTCCCTGCTCTCACCGCTCTCTCCCTGCTCTCACCGCTCTCTCCCTGCTCTCCCTGCTCTCTCACCACCCTCTCCCTGCTCTCACCGCTCTCTCCCTGCTCTCCCTGCTCTCACCGCCCTCTCCCTGCTCTCCCTGCTCTCACCGCCCTCTCCCTGCTCTCCCTGCTCTCCCTGCTCTCTCACCACGCTCTCCCTGCTCTCACCGCTCTCTCCCTGCTCTCCCTGCTCTCACCCCTCTCTCCCTGCTCTCCCTGCTCTCTCACCGCTCTCTCCCTGCTCTCCCTGCTCTCTCACCCCTCTCTCCCTGCTCTCCCTGCTCTCTCACCGCCCTCTCCCTGCTCTCACCGCCCTCTCCCTGCTCTCACCGCTCTCTCCCTTCTCTCCCTGCTCTCTCACCGCTCTCTCCCTGCTCTCACCGCTCTCTCCCTGCTCTCTCACCGCTCTCTCCCTGTTCTCACCGCTCTCTCACTGCTCTCACCGCTCTCTCCCTGCTCTCCCTGCTCTCACCGCCCTCTCCCTGCTCTCCCTGCTCTCACCGCCCTCTCCCTGCTCTCACCGCTCTCTCCCTGCTCTAACCGCTCTCTCCCTGCTCTCCCTGCTCTCTCACCACCCTCTCCCTGCTCTCACCGCCCTCTCCCTGCTCTCCCTGCTCTCTCCCTGCTCTCTCACCCCTCTCTCCCTGCTCTCCCTGCTCTCACCGCCCTCTCCCTGCTCTCACCGCTCTCTCCCGGCTCTCACCGCTCTCTCCCTGCTCTCCCTGCTCTCACCGCCCTCTCCCTGCTCTCCCTGCTCTCCCTGCTCTCTCACCACCCTCTCCCTGCTCTCACCGCTCTCCCTGCTCTCCCTGCTCTCACCCCTCTCTCCCTGCTCTCCCTGCTCTCTCACCGCTCTCTCCCTGCTCTCCCTGCTCTCTCACCCCTCTCTCCCTGCTCTCCCTGCTCTCTCACCGCCCTCTCCCTGCTCTCACCGCCCTCTCCCTGCTCTCACCGCTCTCTCCCTGCTCTCCCTGCTCTCTCACCGCTCTCTCCCTGTTCTCACGGCCCTCTCCCTGTTCTCACCCTGCTCTCCCTGCTCTCTCTCTGCTCTCACCGCCCTCTCCCTGCTCTCACCCTGCTCTCCCTGCTCTCTCCATGCTCTCACCGCCTCTCCCTGCTCTCACCTCTCTCTCCCTGCTCTCGCCACTCTCTCCCTGCTCCCACCCCTCTCTCCCTGCTCTCGCCACTCTCTCCCTGCTCCCACCCCTCTCTCCCTGCTCTCACCGCTCTCTCCCTGCTCTCACCTCTCTCTCCCTGCTCTCGCCACTCTCTCCCTGCTCCCACCCCTCTCTCCCTGCTCTCGCCACTCTCTCCCTGCTCCCACCCCTCTCTCCCTGCGCTCACCGCGCTCTCCCTGCTCTCACCGCTCACTCCCTGCTCTGACCGCTCTCTCCCTGCTCTCACCGCCCTCTCCCTGCTCTCTCCCTGCTCTCACCGCTCTCTCCCTGCTCTCACCCTGCTCTCCCTGCTCTCTCCCTGCTCCCACCCCTCTCTCCCTACTCTCGCCACTCTCTCCCTGCTCCCACCCCTCTCTCCCTGCTCTCACCGCTCTCTGCCTGCTCTCTACGCTCTCTCCCTGCTCTCACCGCTCTCTCCCTGCTCTCAACGCTCTCTCCCTTCTCCCACCTCTCTCTCCCTGCTCCCACCTCTCTCTCCCTGCTCTCACATCTCTGTCCCTGCTCTCACCGCTCTCTCCCTTCTCCCACCACTCTCTCCCTGCTCCCACCCCTCCCTCCCTGCTCTCGCCACTCTCTCCCTGCTCTCACCGCTCTCTCCCTGCTCTCGCCACTCTCTCCCTGCTCTCACCCCTCTCTCCCTGTTCTCGCCACTCTCTCCCTGCTCTCTCCCTGCTCTCACCGCTCTCTCCCTGCTCTCACCGCTCTTTCCCTGCTCCCACCTCTCTCTCCATGCTCTCACCGCTCTCTCCCTGCTCTCACCGCTCTTTCCCTGCTCCCACCTCTCTCTCCATGCTCTCACCGCCCTCTCACTGCTCTCACCGCCCTCTCTCTGCTCTCACCGCCCTCTCCCTGCTCTCACCGCTCTCTCCCTGCTCTCACCGCCCTCTCCCTGCTCTCGCCACTCTCTCCCTGCTCTCACCGCTCTCTCCCTGCTCTCACCGCGCTCTCCCTGCTCTCACCGCTCCCTCCCTGCTCTCGCCACTCTCTCCCTGCTCTCTCCCTGCTCCCACCGCCCACTCCCTGCTCTCACCACTCTCTCCCTGCTCTCACCGCTCTCTCCCTGCTGTCACCGCTCTTTCCCTGCTCCCACCTCTCTCTCCATGCTCTCACCACTCTCTCCCTGCTCTCACCGCTCTTTCCCTGCTCTCACCGCTCTCTCCCTGCTCTCACCTCTCTCTCCCTGCTCTCACCGCTCTCTCCCTGCTCTCACCGCTCTTTCCCTGCTCTCACCGCTCTCTCCCTGCTCCCACCTCTCTCTCCCTGCTCTCACCGCTCTCTCCCTGCTCTCACCGCTCTCTCCCTGCTCTCACCGCCCTCTCCCTGCTCTCACCGCTCTCTCCCTGCTCTCACCGCTCTCTCCCTGCTCTCCCTGCTCTCACTGCCCTCTCCCTGCTCTCACCGCTCTCTCCCTGCTCTCCCTGCTCTCACCGCCCTCTCCCTGCTCTCACCGCTCTCTCCCTGCTCTCACCGCTCTCTCCCTGCTCTCCCTGCTCTCACCGCCTTCTCCCTGCTCTCACCGCCCTCTCCCTGCTCTCACCGCTCCCTCCCTGCTCTCACCGCTCTCTCCCTGCTCTCACTGCTCTCACCGCCCTCTCCCTGCTCTCACCGCTCTCTCCCTGCTCTCACCGCTCTCTCCCTGCTCTCCCTGCTCTCCCTGCTCTCACCGCTCTCTCCCTGCACTCCCTGCTCTCACCGCCCTCTCCCTGCTCTCACCGCTCTCTCCCTGCTCTCACCGCTCTCTCCCTGCTCTCCCTGCTCTCACCGCCCTCTCCCTGCTCTCACCGCTCTCTCCCTGCTCTCACCGCCCTCTCCCTGCTCTCACCGCTCTCTCCCTGCTCTCACCGCTCTCTCCCTGCTCTCCCTGCTCTCACCGCCCTCTCCCTGCTCTCACCGCTCTCTCCCTGCTCTCACCGCTCTCTCCCTGCTCTCCCTGCTCTCACCGCCCTCTCCCTGCTCTCCCTGCTCTCACCGCCCTCTCCCTGCTCTCACCGCTCTCTCCCTGCTCTCACCGCTCTCTCCCTGCTCTCCCTGCTCTCTCACCACCCTCTCCCTGCTCTCACCGCCCTCTCCCTGCTCTCCCTGCTCTCTCCCTGCTCTCCCTGCTCTCTCACCCCTCTCTCCCTGCTCTCCCTGCTCTCACCGCTCTCTCCCTGCTCTCCCTGCTCTCTCACCGCCCTCTCCCTGCTCTCACCGCTCTCTCCCTGCTCTCACCGCTCTCTCCCTGCTCTCACCGCTCTTTCCCTGCTCCCACCTCTCTCTCCATGCTCTCACCGCTCTCTCCCTGCTCTCACCGCTCTTTCCCTGCTCCCACCTCTCTCTCCCTGCTCTCACCGCCCTCTCCCTGCTCTCACCGCCCTCTCCCTGCTCTCACCGCGCTCTCCCTGCTCCCACCTCTCTCTCCCTGCTCTCACCGCTCTCTCCCTGCTCTCACCGCTCTCTCCCTGCTCTCACCGCCCTCTCCCTGCTCTCACCGCTCTCTCCCTGCTCTCACCGCTCTCTCCCTGCTCTCCCTGCTCTCACTGCCCTCTCCCTGCTCTCACCGCTCTCTCCCTGCTCTCCCTGCTCTCACCGCCCTCTCCCTGCTCTCACCGCCCTCTCCCTGCTCTCACCGCTCTCTCCCTGCTCTCACCGCTCTCTCCCTGCTCTCCCTGCTCTCCCTGCTCTCACCGCTCTCTCCCTGCACTCCCTGCTCTCACCGCCCTCTCCCTGCTCTCACCGCTCTCTCCCTGCTCTCACCGCTCTCTCCCTGCTCTCCCTGCTCTCACCGCCCTCTCCCTGCTCTCACCGCTCTCTCCCTGCTCTCACCGCCCTCTCCCTGCTCTCACCGCTCTCTCCCTGCTCTCACCGCTCTCTCCCTGCTCTCCCTGCTCTCACCGCCCTCTCCCTGCTCTCACCGCTCTCTCCCTACTCTCACCGCTCTCTCCCTGCTCTCCCTGCTCTCACCGCCCTCTCCCTGCTCTCCCTGCTCTCACCGCCCTCTCCCTGCTCTCACCGCTCTCTCCCTGCTCTCACCGCTCTCTCCCTGCTCTCCCTGCTCTCTCACCACCCTCTCCCTGCTCTCACCGCCCTCTCCCTGCTCTCCCTGCTCTCTCCCTGCTCTCCCTGCTCTCTCACCCCTCTCTCCCTGCTCTCCCTGCTCTCACCGCTCTCTCCCTGCTCTCACCGCTCTCTCCCTGCTCTCCCTGCTCTCTCACCACCCTCTCCCTGCTCTCACCGCTCTCTCCCTGCTCTCCCTGCTCTCACCGCCCTCTCCCTGCTCTCCCTGCTCTCTCCCTGCTCTCCCTGCTCTCTCACCGCCCTCTCCCTGCTCTCACCGCTCTCTCCCTGCTCTCCCTGCTCTCTCACCGCTCTCTCCCTGCTCTCACCGCTCTCTCCCTGCTCTCTCACCGCTCTCTCCCTGTTCTCACGGCCCTCTCCCTGCTCTCTCCCTGCTCTCACCGCCCTCTCCCTGCTCTCTCCCTGTTCTCACCCTGCTCTCCCTGCTCTCTCTCTGCTCTCACCGCCCTCTCCCTGCTCTCACCCTGCTCTCCCTGCTCTCTCCATGCTCTCACCGCCCTCTCCCTGCTCTCACCCTGCTCTCCCTGCTCTCTCCCTGCTCCCACCCATCTCTCCCTGCTCTCACCTCTCTCTCCCTGCTCCCACCGCTCTCTCCCTTCTCCCACCTCTCTCTCCCTGCTCTGACCGCTCTCTCCCTGCTCTCAACGCACTCTCCCTGCTCTCTCCCTGCTCTCACCGCTCTCTCCCTGCTCTCACCGCTCTCTCCCTGCTCTCACCCTGCTCTCCCTGCTCTCTCCCTGCTCCCACCCCTCTCTCCCTGCTCTCGCCACTCTCTCCCTGCTCCCACCCCTCTCTCCCTGCTCTCACCGCTCTCTGCCTGCTCTCAACGCTCTCTCCCTGCTCCCACCGCTCTCTCCCTTCTCCCACCTCTCTCTCCCTGCTCTCACATCTCTGTCCCTGCTCTCACCGCTCTCTCCCTGCTCTGACCGCTCTCTCCCTGCTCTCACCGCCCTCTCCCTGCTCTCTCCCTTCTCCCACCTCTCTCTCCCTGCTCCCACCCCTCTCTTTCCTGCTCTCGCCACTCTCTCCCTGCTCTCACCCCTCTCTCCCTGCTCTCGCCACTCTCTCCCTGCTCCCACTCCTCTCTCCCTGCTCTCGCCACTCTCTCCCTGCTCCCACCCCTCTCTCCCTGCTCTCACCGCTCTCTCCCTGCTCTCACCGCTCTCTCCCTGCTCTCACCGCTCTCTCCCTGCTCTCACCGCTCTCTCCCTGCTCTCTCACCGCTCTCTCCCTGCTCTCCCTGCTCTCTCCCTGCTCTCTCCCTGCTCTCTCCCTGCTCTCATCACTCTCTCCCTGCTCTCACTGCCCTCTCTCTCCCTGCTCTCACCGCTCTCTCCCTGCTCTCTCCCTGCTCTCTCCCTGCTCTCATCACTCTCTCCCTGCTCTCACTGCCCTCTCTCTCCCTGCTCTCACCGCTCTCTCCCTGCTCTCACCGCCCTCTCCCTGCTCTCACCGCTCCCTCCCTGCTCTCACCGCTCCCTCCCTGCTCTCACCGCTCTCTCCCTGCTCTCACCGCTCCCTCCCTGCTCTCACCGCTCTCTCCCTGCTCTCACCACCCTCTCCCTGCTCCCACCTCTCTCCCCCAGCTCTCACCGCTCTCTCCCTGCTCTCACCGCTCTCTCCCTGCTCCCACCTCTCTCTCCCTGCTCCCACCTCTCTCTCCCTGCTCTCTCCCTGCTCCCACCGCCCTCTCCCTGCTCCCACCTCTCTCTCCCTGCTCTCTCCGCTCTCTCCCTGCTCTCTCCGCTCTCTCCCTGCTCTCACCGCTCTCTCCCTGCTCCCACCTCTCTCTCCCTGCTCTCTCCGCTCTCTCCCTGCTCTCTCCGCTCTCTCCCTGCTCCCACCTCTCTCTCCCTGCTCTCTCCGCTCTCTCCCTGCTCTCACCGCTCTCTCCCTGCTCCCACCTCTCTCTCCCTGCTCTCTCCCTGCTCCCACCGCCCTCTCCCTGCTCTCTCCCTGCTCTCACCGCTCTCTCCCTGCTCTCTCACCGCCCTCTCCCTGCTCTCAGCGCCCTCTCCCTGCTCTCTCAGCGCCCTCTCCCTGCTCTCCCTGCTCTCTCACCGCCCTCTCCCTGCTCTCACCGCTCTCACCCTGCTCTCCCTGCTCTCTCCCTCCTCTCACTGCTCTCTCCCTGCTCTCACCGCCCTCTCCCTGCTCTCAGCGCCCTCTCCCTGCTCTCTCAGCGCCCTCTCCCTGCTCTCCCTGCTCTCTCACCGCCCTCAACCTGCTCTCACCGCCCTCTCCCTGCTCTCTCACCGCCCTCACCCTGCTCTCACCACCCTCTCCCTGCTCTCCCTGCTCTCTCACCGCTCTCTCCCTGCTCTCACTCTCTCTCCCTGCTGTCACCGCTCTCTCCCTGCTCTCACCGCTCTCTCCCTGCTCTCACCGCTCTCTCCCTGCTCTCTCACCGCTCTCTCCCTGCTCTCCCTGCTCTCTCCCTGCTCTCACCGCTCTCTCCCTGCTCTCTCCCTGCTCTCTCCCTGCTCTCATCACTCTCTCCCTGCTCTCACTGCCCTCTCTCTCCCTGCTCTCACCGCTCTCTCCCTGCTCTCACCGCCCTCTCCCTGCTCTCACCGCTCCCTCCCTGCTCTCACCGCTCTCTCCCTGCTCTCACCGCTCCCTCCCTGCTCTCACCGCTCTCTCCCTGCTCTCACCACCCTCTCCCTGCTCCCACCTCTCTCCCCCAGCTCTCACCGCTCTCTCCCTGCTCCCACCTCTCTCTCCCTGCTCTCTCCCTGCTCCCACCTCTCTCTCCCTGCTCTCTCCCTGCTCCCACCGCCCTCTCCCTGCTCTCACCACCCTCTCCCTGCTCCCACCTCTCTCCCCCAGCTCTCACCGCTCTCTCCCTGCTCCCACCTCTCTCTCCCTGCTCTCTCCCTGCTCCCACCTCTCTCTCCCTGCTCTCGCCGCTCTCTCCCTGCTCCCACCGCCCTCTCCCTGCTCTCACCGCTCTCTCCCTGCTCTCACCGCTCTCTCCCTGCTCCCACCTCTCTCTCCCTGCTCCCACCTCTCTCTCCCTGCTCTCTCCCTGCTCCCACCGCCCTCTCCCTGCTCTCACCGCTCTCTCCCTGCTCCCACCTCTCTCTCCCTGCTCCCACCTCTCTCTCCCTGCTCTCTCCCTGCTCCCACCGCCCTCTCCCTGCTCTCTCCGCTCTCTCCCTGCTCCCACCTCTCTCTCCCTGCTCTCTCCCTGCTCCCACCGCCCTCTCCCTGCTCTCACCGCTCTCTCCCTGCTCCCACCTCTCTCTCCCTGCTCTCTCCGCTCTCTCCCTGCTCTCACCGCTCTCTCCCTGCTCCCACCTCTCTCTCACCGCCCTCTCCCTGCTCTCACCGCTCTCTCCCTGCTCTCACCGCTCTCTCCCTGCTCTCCCTGCTCTCACCGCCCTCTCCCTGCTCTCACCGCTCTCTCCCTGCTCTCACCGCTCTCTCCCTGCTCTCCCTGCTCTCTCACCACCCTCTCCCTGCTCTCACCGCCCTCTCCCTGCTCTCCCTGCTCTCTCCCTGCTCTCCCTGCTCTCTCACCCCTCTCTCCCTGCTCTCCCTGCTCTCACCGCTCTCTCCCTGCTCTCACCGCTCTCTCCCTGCTCTCACCGCTCTTTCCCTGCTCCCACCTCTCTCTCCATGCTCTCACCGCTCTCTCCCAGCTCTCACCGCTCTTTCCCTGCTCCCACCTCTCTCTCCCTGCTCTCACCGCCCTCTCCCTGCTCTCACCGCCCTCTCCCTGCTCTCACCGCGCTCTCCCTGCTCCCACCTCTCTCTCCCTGCTCTCACCGCTCTCTCCCTGCTCTCACCGCTCTCTCCCTGCTCTCACCGCCCTCTCCCTGCTCTCACCGCCCTCTCCCTGCTCTCACCGCTCTCTCCCTGCTCTCCCTGCTCTCACTGCCCTCTCCCTGCTCTCACCGCTCTCTCCCTGCTCTCCCTGCTCTCACCGCCCTCTCCCTGCTCTCACCGCTCTCTCCCTGCTCTCACCGCTCTCTCCCTGCTCTCCCTGCTCTCACCGCCCTCTCCCTGCTCTCACCGCCCTCTCCCTGCTCTCACCGCTCTCTCCCTGCTCTCACCGCTCTCTCCCTGCTCTCCCTGCTCTCCCTGCTCTCAGCGCTCTCTCCCTGCACTCCCTGCTCTCACCGCCCTCTCCCTGCTCTCACCGCTCTCTCCCTGCTCTCACCGCTCTCTCCCTGCTCTCCCTGCTCTCACCGCCCTCTCCCTGCTCTCACCGCTCTCTCCCTGCTCTCACCGCCCTCTCCCTGCTCTCACCGCTCTCTCCCTGCTCTCACCGCTCTCTCCCTGCTCTCCCTGCTCTCACCGCCCTCTCCCTGCTCTCACCGCTCTCTCCCTACTCTCACCGCTCTCTCCCTGCTCTCCCTGCTCTCACCGCCCTCTCCCTGCTCTCCCTGCTCTCACCGCCCTCTCCCTGCTCTCACCGCTCTCTCCCTGCTCTCACCGCTCTCTCCCTGCTCTCCATGCTCTCTCACCACCCTCTCCCTGCTCTCACCGCTCTCTCCCTGCTCTCCCTGCTCTCACCGCCCTCTCCCTGCTCTCCCTGCTCTCACCGCCCTCTCCCTGCTCTCACCGCTCTCTCCCTGCTCTCCCTGCTCTCTCACCACCCTCTCCCTGCTCTCACCGCTCTCTCCCTGCTCTCCCTGCTCTCACCGCCCTCTCCCTGCTCTCCCTGCTCTCTCCCTGCTCTCCCTGCTCTCTCACCGCCCTCTCCCTGCTCTCACCGCTCTCTCCCTGCTCTCCCTGCTCTCTCACCGCTCTCTCCCTGCTCTCACCGCTCTCTCCCTGCTCTCTCACCGCTCTCTCCCTGTTCTCACGGCCCTCTCCCTGCTCTCTCCCTGCTCTCACCGCCCTCTCCCTGCTCTCTCCCTGTTCTCACCCTGCTCTCCCTGCTCTCTCTCTGCTCTCACCGCCCTCTCCCTGCTCTCTCCCTGCTCTCCCTGCTCTCTCCATGCTCTCACCGCCCTCTCCCTGCTCTCACCCTGCTCTCCCTGCTCTCTCCCTGCTCCCACCCCTCTCTCCCTGCTCTCACCGCTCTCTGCCTGCTCTCAACGCTCTCTCCCTGCTCTCACCGCTCTCTCCCTGCTCTCACCGCTCTCTCCCTTCTCCCACCTCTCTCTCCCTGCTCTCACATCTCTGTCCCTGCTCTCACCGCTCTCTCCCTGCTCTGACCGCTCTCTCCCTGCTCCCACCCCTCTCTTTCCTGCTCTCGCCACTCTCTCCCTGCTCTCACCCCTCTCTCCCTGCTCTCGCCACTCTCTCCCTGCTCCCACTCCTCTCTCCCTGCTCTCGCCACTCTCTCCCTGCTCCCACCCCTCTCTCCCTGCTCTCACCGCTCTCTCCCTGCTCTCACCGCTCTCTCCCTGCTCCCACCGCTCTCTCCCTGCTCCCACCCCTCTCTCCCTGCGCTCACCGCGCTCTCCCTGCTCTCACCGCTCTCTCCCTGCTCTCAACGCCCTCTCCCTGCTCTCTCCCCGCTCTCACCGCTCTCTCCCTGCTCTCTCCCTGCTCCCACCCCTCTCTCCCTGCTCCCACCCCTCTCTCCCTGCTCTCCCTGCTCTCTGCCTGCTCTCAACGCTCTCTCCCTTCTCCCACCTCTCTCTCCCTGCTCTCACATCTCTGTCCCTGCTCTCACCGCCCTCTCCCTGCTCTCTCCCTGCTCTCACCGCTCTCTCCCTGCTCTCACCCTGCTCTCCCTGCTCTCTCCCTGCTCTCACCACTCTCTCCCTGCTCCCACCCCTCTCTCCCTGCTCTCACCGCACTCTGCCTGCTCTCAACGCTTTCTCCCTGCTCTCACCGCTCTCTCCCTGCTCTCACCGCTCTCTCCCTGCTCTCACCGCACTCTGCCTGCTCTCAACGCTTTCTCCCTGCTCTCAACGCTCTATCCCTGCTCTCACCGCTCTCTCCCTGCTCTCACCGCTCTCTCCCTTCTCCCACCTCTCTCTCCCTGCTCTCACATCTCTGTCCCTGCTCTCACCGCTCTCTCCCTGCTCTGACCGCTCTCTCCCTGCTCTCACCGCCCTCTCCCTGCTCTCGCCCTTCTCCCACCCCTCTCTCCCTGCTCTCGCCACTCTCTCCCTGCTCTCACCGCTCTCTCCCTGCTCTCGCCACTCTCTCCCTGCTCTCACCGCTCTCTCCCTGTTCTTGCCACTCTCTCCCTGCTCTCTCCCTGCTCTCACCGCTCTCTCCCTGCTCTCGCCACTCTCTCCCTGCTCTCACCCCTCTCTCCCTGTTCTTGCCACTCTCTCCCTGCTCTCTCCCTGCTCTCACCGCTCTCTCCCTGCTCTCACCGCTCTTTCCCTGCTCCCACCTCTCTCTCCATGCTCTCACCGCTCTCTCCCTGCTCTCACCGCTCTTTCCCTGCTCCCACCTCTCTCTCCATGCTCTCAACGCCCTCTCACTGCTCTCACCGCCCTCTCCCTGCTCTCACCGCGCTCTCCCTGCTCTCACCGCTCTCTCCCTGCTCTCACCGCCCTCTCCCTGCTCTCGCCACTCTCTCCCTGCTCTCACCGCTCTCTCCCTGCTCTCACCGCGCTCTCCCTGCTCTCACCGCTCCCTCCCTGCTCTCGCCACTCTCTCCCTGCTCTCTCCCTGCTCCCACCGCCCACTCCCTGCTCTCACCACTCTCTCCCTGCTCTCACCGCGCTCTCCCTGCTCTCACCGCTCTCTCCCTGCTCTCACCGCCCTCTCCCTGCTCTCGCCACTCTCTCCCTGCTCTCACCGCTCTCTCCCTGCTCTCACCGCGCTCTCCATGCTCTCAACGCCCTCTCACTGCTCTCACCGCCCTCTCCCTGCTCTCACCGCGATCTCCCTGCTCTCACCGCTCTCTCCCTGCTCTCACCGCCCTCTCCCTGCTCCCACCCCTCTCTCCCTGCGCTCGCCACTCTCTCCCTGCTCCCACCCCTCTCTCCCTGCTCCCACCGCTCTCTCCCTTCTCCCACCTCTCTCTCCCTGCTCCCACCCCTCCCTCCCTGCTCTCGCCACTCTCTCCCTGCTCTCACCGCTCTCTCCCTGCTCTCGCCACTCTCTCCCTGCTCTCACCCCTCTCTCCCTGTTCTCGCCACTCTCTCCCTGCTCTCTCCCTGCTCTCACCGCTCTCTCCCTGCTCTCACCGCTCTTTCCCTGCTCCCACCTCTCTCTCCATGCTCTCACCGCCCTCTCACTGCTCTCACCGCCCTCTCTCTGCTCTCACCGCCCTCTCCCTGCTCTCACCGCTCTCTCCCTGCTCTCACCGCCCTCTCCCTGCTCTCGCCACTCTCTCCCTGCTCTCACCGCTCTCTCCCTGCTCTCACCGCGCTCTCCCTGCTCTCACCGCTCCCTCCCTGCTCTCGCCACTCTCTCCCTGCTCTCTCCCTGCTCCCACCGCCCACTCCCTGCTCTCACCACTCTCTCCCTGCTCTCACCGCTCTCTCCCTGCTGTCACCGCTCTTTCCCTGCTCCCACCTCTCTCTCCATGCTCTCACCACTCTCTCCCTGCTCTCACCGCTCTTTCCCTGCTCTCACCGCTCTCTCCCTGCTCTCACCTCTCTCTCCCTGCTCTCACCGCTCTCTCCCTGCTCTCACCGCTCTTTCCCTGCTCCCACCTCTCTCTCCCTGCTCTCACCGCTCTCTCCCTGCTCTCACCGCTCTCTCCCTGCTCTCACCGCCCTCTCCCTGCTCTCACCGCTCTCTCCCTGCTCTCACCGCTCTCTCCCTGCTCTCCCTGCTCTCACTGCCCTCTCCCTGCTCTCACCGCTCTCTCCCTGCTCTCCCTGCTCTCACCGCCCTCTCCCTGCTCTCACCGCTCTCTCCCTGCTCTCACCGCTCTCTCCCTGCTCTCCCTGCTCTCACCGCCTTCTCCCTGCTCTCACCGCCCTCTCCCTGCTCTCACCGCTCCCTCCCTGCTCTCACCGCTCTCTCCCTGCTCTCACTGCTCTCACCGCCCTCTCCCTGCTCTCACCGCTCTCTCCCTGCTCTCACCGCTCTCTCCCTGCTCTCCCTGCTCTCCCTGCTCTCACCGCTCTCTCCCTGCACTCCCTGCTCTCACCGCCCTCTCCCTGCTCTCACCGCTCTCTCCCTGCTCTCACCGCTCTCTCCCTGCTCTCCCTGCTCTCACCGCCCTCTCCCTGCTCTCACCGCTCTCTCCCTGCTCTCACCGCCCTCTCCCTGCTCTCACCGCTCTCTCCCTGCTCTCACCGCTCTCTCCCTGCTCTCCCTGCTCTCACCGCCCTCTCCCTGCTCTCACCGCTCTCTCCCTGCTCTCACCGCTCTCTCCCTGCTCTCCCTGCTCTCACCGCCCTCTCCCTGCTCTCCCTGCTCTCACCGCCCTCTCCCTGCTCTCACCGCTCTCTCCCTGCTCTCACCGCTCTCTCCCTGCTCTCCCTGCTCTCTCACCACCCTCTCCCTGCTCTCACCGCCCTCTCCCTGCTCTCCCTGCTCTCTCCCTGCTCTCCCTGCTCTCTCACCCCTCTCTCCCTGCTCTCCCTGCTCTCACCGCTCTCTCCCTGCTCTCACCGCTCTCTCCCTGCTCTCACCGCTCTTTCCCTGCTCCCACCTCTCTCTCCATGCTCTCACCGCTCTCTCCCTGCTCTCACCGCTCTTTCCCTGCTCCCACCTCTCTCTCCCTGCTCTCACCGCCCTCTCCCTGCTCTCACCGCCCTCTCCCTGCTCTCACCGCGCTCTCCCTGCTCCCACCTCTCTCTCCCTGCTCTCAACGCTCTCTCCCTGCTCTCACCGCTCTCTCCCTGCTCTCACCGCTCTCTCCCTGCTCTCACCGCTCTCTCCCTGCTCTCACCGCTCTCTCCCTGCTCTCCCTGCTCTCACTGCCCTCTCCCTGCTCTCACCGCTCTCTCCCTGCTCTCCCTGCTCTCACCGCCCTCTCCCTGCTCTCACCGCTCTCTCACTGCTCTCACCGCTCTCTCCCTGCTCTCCCTGCTCTCACCGCCCTCTCCCTGCTCTCCCTGCTCTCCCTGCTCTCACCGCTCTCTCCCTGCTCTCACCGCTCTTTCCCTGCTCCCACCTCTCTCTCCATGCTCTCACCGCTCTCTCCCTGCTCTCACCGCTCTTTCCCTGCTCCCACCTCTCTCTCCCTGCTCTCACCGCCCTCTCCCTGCTCTCACCGCCCTCTCCCTGCTCTCACCGCGCTCTCCCTGCTCCCACCTCTCTCTCCCTGCTCTCACCGCTCTCTCCCTGCTCTCACCGCTCTCTCCCTGCTCTCACCGCCCTCTCCCTGCTCTCACCGCTCTCTCCCTGCTCTCACCGCTCTCTCCCTGCTCTCCCTGCTCTCACTGCCCTCTCCCTGCTCTCACCGCTCTCTCCCTGCTCTCCCTGCTCTCACCGCCCTCTCCCTGCTCTCACCGCTCTCTCACTGCTCTCACCGCTCTCTCCCTGCTCTCACCGCTCTCTCCCTGCTCTCCCTGCTCTCACCGCCCTCTCCCTGCTCTCACCGCTCTCTCCCTGCTCTCACCGCCCTCTCCCTGCTCTCACCGCTCTCTCCCTGCTCTCACCGCTCTCTCCCTGCTCTCCCTGCTCTCACCTCCCTCTCCCTGCTCTCACCGCTCTCTCCCTGCTCTCACCGCTCTCTCCCTGCTCTCCCTGCTCTCACCGCCCTCTCCCTGCTCTCCCTGCTCTCACCGCCCTCTCCCTGCTCTCACCGCTCTCTCCCTGCTCTCACCGCTCTCTCCCTGCTCTCCCTGCTCTCTCACCACCCTCTCCCTGCTCTCACCGCCCTCTCCCTGCTCTCCCTGCTCTCTCCCTGCTCTCCCTGCTCTCTCACCCCTCTCTCCCTGCTCTCCCTGCTCTCACCGCTCTCTCCCTGCTCTCACCGCTCTCTCCCTGCTCTCCCTGCTCTCTCACCACCCTCTCCCTGCTCTCACCGCTCTCTCCCTGCTCTCCCTGCTCTCACCGCCCTCTCCCTGCTCTCCCTGCTCTCTCACCGCCCTCTCCCTGCTCTCACCGCTCTCTCCCTGCTCTCCCTGCTCTCTCACCGCTCTCTCCCTGCTCTCACCGCTCTCTCCCTGCTCTCTCACCGCTCTCTCCCTGTTCTCACGGCCCTCTCCCTGCTCTCTCCCTGCTCTCACCGCCCTCTCCCTGCTCTCTCCCTGTTCTCACCCTGCTCTCCCTGCTCTCTCTCTGCTCTCACCGCCCTCTCCCTGCTCTCACCCTGCTCTCCCTGCTCTCTCCATGCTCTCACCGCCCTCTCCCTGCTCTCACCCTGCTCTCCCTGCTCTCTCCCTGCTCCCACCCCTCTCTCCCTGCTCTCACCGCTCTCTGCCTGCTCTCAACGCTCTCTCCCTGCTCTCGCCACTCTCTCCCTGCTCTCACCCCTCTCTCCCTGCTCTCGCCACTCTCTCCCTGCTCCCACTCCTCTCTCCCTGCTCTCGCCACTCTCTCCCTGCTCCCACCCCTCTCTCCCTGCTCTCACCGCTCTCTCCCTGCTCTCACCGCTCTCTCCCTGCTCCCACCGCTCTCTCCCTGCTCCCACCCCTCTCTCCCTGCGCTCACCGCGCTCTCCCTGCTCTCACCGCTCTCTCCCTGCTCTGACCGCTCTCTCCCTGCTCTCAACGCCCTCTCCCTGCTCTCTCCCTGCTCTCACCGCTCTCTCCCTGCTCTCACCCTGCTCTCCCTGCTCTCTCCCTGCTCCCACCCCTCTCTCCCTGCTCTCGCCACTCTCTCCCTGCTCCCACCCCTCTCTCCCTGCTCTCCCTGCTCTCTGCCTGCTCTCAACGCTCTCTCCCTGCTCTCACCGCTCTCTCCCTTCTCCCACCTCTCTCTCCCTTCTCCCACCTCTCTCTCCCTGCTCTCACATCTCTGTCCCTGCTCTCACCGCCCTCTCCCTGCTCTCTCCCTTCTCCCACCTCTCTCTCCCTGCTCCCACCCCTCTCTTTCCTGCTCTCGCCACTCTCTCCCTGCTCTCACCCCTCTCTCCCTGCTCTCGCCACTCTCTCCCTGCTCCCACTCCTCTCTCCCTGCTCTCGCCACTCTCTCCCTGCTCCCACCCCTCTCACCCTGCTCTCACCGCTCTCTCCCTGCTCTCACCGCTCTCTCCCTGCTCCCACCGCTCTCTCCCTGCTCCCACCCCTCTCTCCCTGCGCTCACCGCGCTCTCCCTGCTCTCACCGCTCTCTCCCTGCTCTGACCGCTCTCTCCCTGCTCTCAACGCCCTCTCCCTGCTCTCTCCCTGCTCTCACCGCTCTCTCCCTGCTCTCACCCTGCTCTCCCTGCTCTCTCCCTGCTCCCACCCCTCTCTCCCTGCTCCCACCGCTCTCTCCCTTCTCCCACCTCTCTCTCCCTGCTCTCACATCTCTGTCCCTGCTCTCACCGCTCTCTCCCTGCTCTGACCGCTCTCTCCCTGCTCTCACCGCCCTCTCCCTGCTCTCTCCCTTCTCCCACCTCTCTCTCCCTGCTCCCACCCCTCTCTCCCTGCTCTCGCCACTCTCTCCCTGCTCTCACCGCTCTCTCCCTGCTCTCGCCACTCTCTCCCTGCTCTCACCCCTCTCTCCCTGTTCTTGCCACTCTCTCCCTGCTCTCTCCCTGCTCTCACCGCTCTCTCCCTGCTCTCACCGCTCTTTCCCTGCTCCCACCTCTCTCTCCATGCTCTCACCGCTCTCTCCCTGCTCTCACCGCTCTTTCCCTGCTCCCACCTCTCTCTCCATGCTCTCAACGCCCTCTCACTGCTCTCACCGCCCTCTCCCTGCTCTCACCGCGCTCTCCCTGCTCTCACCGCTCTCTCCCTGCTCTCACCGCGCTCTCCCTGCTCTCACCGCTCCCTCCCTGCTCTCGCCACTCTCTCCCTGCTCTCTCCCTGCTCCCACCGCCCACTCCCTGCTCTCACCACTCTCTCCCTGCTCTCACCGCGCTCTCCCTGCTCTCACCGCTCTCTCCCTGCTCTCACCGCTCTTTCCCTGCTCCCACCTCTCTCTCCCTGCTCTCACCGCCCTCTCCCTGCTCTCACCGCCATCTCCCTGCTCTCACTTCTCTCTCCCTGCTCTCACCGCTCTCTCCCTGCTCTCACCGCTCTCTCCCTGCTCTCACCGCTCTCTCCCTGCTCTCGCCGCTCTCTCCCTGCACCCACCTCTGTCTCACTGCTCTCACCGCTCTCTCCCTGCTCTCACCGCCCTCTCCCTGCTCTCCCTGCTCTCTCCCTGCTCCCACCTCTCTCTCCCTGCTCCCACCTCTCTCTCCCTGCTCTCACCGCTCTCTCCCTGCTCCCACCTCTCTCTCCCTGCTCTCACCGCTCTCTCCCTGCTCCCACCTCTCTCTCCCTGCTCTCTCCCTGCTCCCACCGCCCTCTCCCTGCTCTCACCGCTCTCTCCCTGCTCTCACCGCTCTCTCCCTGCTCTCACCGCTCTCTCCCTGCTCTCACCGCTCTCTCCCTGCTCTCACCGCCCTCTCCCTGCTCTCCTTGCTCTCTCCCTGCTCTCACCGGTCTCTCCCTGCTCTCCCTGCTCTCTCCCTGCTCTCACCGCTCTCTCCCTGCTCTCCCTGCTCTCTCCCTGCTCTCACCGCTCTCCCTGCTCTCACTGCTCTCTCCCTGCTCTCCCTGCTCTCACCGCCCTCTCCCTGCTCTCACCGCTCTCTCCCTGCTCTCCCTGCTCTCACTGCCCTCTCCCTGCTCTCACCGCTCTCTCCCTGCTCTCCCTGCTCTCACCGCCCTCTCCCTGCTCTCACCGCTCTCTCACTGCTCTCACCGCTCTCTCCCTGCTCTCCCTGCTCTCACCGCCCTCTCCCTGCTCTCCCTGCTCTCCCTGCTCTCACCGCTCTCTCCCTGCTCTCACCGCTCTTTCCCTGCTCCCACCTCTCTCTCCATGCTCTCACCGCTCTCTCCCTGCTCTCACCGCTCTTTCCCTGCTCCCACCTCTCTCTCCCTGCTCTCACCGCCCTCTCCCTGCTCTCACCGCCCTCTCCCTGCTCTCACCGCGCTCTCCCTGCTCCCACCTCTCTCTCCCTGCTCTCACCGCTCTCTCCCTGCTCTCACCGCTCTCTCCCTGCTCTCACCGCCCTCTCCCTGCTCTCACCGCTCTCTCCCTGCTCTCACCGCTCTCTCCCTGCTCTCCCTGCTCTCACTGCCCTCTCCCTGCTCTCACCGCTCTCTCCCTGCTCTCCCTGCTCTCACCGCCCTCTCCCTGCTCTCACCGCTCTCTCACTGCTCTCACCGCTCTCTCCCTGCTCTCACCGCTCTCTCCCTGCTCTCCCTGCTCTCACCGCCCTCTCCCTGCTCTCACCGCTCTCTCCCTGCTCTCACCGCCCTCTCCCTGCTCTCACCGCTCTCTCCCTGCTCTCACCGCTCTCTCCCTGCTCTCCCTGCTCTCACCTCCCTCTCCCTGCTCTCACCGCTCTCTCCCTGCTCTCACCGCTCTCTCCCTGCTCTCCCTGCTCTCACCGCCCTCTCCCTGCTCTCCCTGCTCTCACCGCCCTCTCCCTGCTCTCACCGCTCTCTCCCTGCTCTCACCGCTCTCTCCCTGCTCTCCCTGCTCTCTCACCACCCTCTCCCTGCTCTCACCGCCCTCTCCCTGCTCTCCCTGCTCTCTCCCTGCTCTCCCTGCTCTCTCACCCCTCTCTCCCTGCTCTCCCTGCTCTCACCGCTCTCTCCCTGCTCTCACCGCTCTCTCCCTGCTCTCCCTGCTCTCTCACCACCCTCTCCCTGCTCTCACCGCTCTCTCCCTGCTCTCCCTGCTCTCACCGCCCTCTCCCTGCTCTCCCTGCTCTCTCCCTGCTCTCCCTGCTCTCTCACCGCCCTCTCCCTGCTCTCACCGCTCTCTCCCTGCTCTCCCTGCTCTCTCACCGCTCTCTCCCTGCTCTCACCGCTCTCTCCCTGCTCTCTCACCGCTCTCTCCCTGTTCTCACGGCCCTCTCCCTGCTCTCTCCCTGCTCTCACCGCCCTCTCCCTGCTCTCTCCCTGTTCTCACCCTGCTCTCCCTGCTCTCTCTCTGCTCTCACCGCCCTCTCCCTGCTCTCACCCTGCTCTCCCTGCTCTCTCCATGCTCTCACCGCCCTCTCCCTGCTCTCACCCTGCTCTCCCTGCTCTCTCCCTGCTCCCACCCCTCTCTCCCTGCTCTCACCGCTCTCTGCCTGCTCTCAACGCTCTCTCCCTGCTCCCACCTCTCTCTCCCTGCTCCCACCCCTCTCTTTCCTGCTCTCGCCACTCTCTCCCTGCTCTCACCCCTCTCTCCCTGCTCTCGCCACTCTCTCCCTGCTCCCACTCCTCTCTCCCTGCTCTCGCCACTCTCTCCCTGCTCCCACCCCTCTCTCCCTGCTCTCACCGCTCTCTCCCTGCTCTCACCGCTCTCTCCCTGCTCCCACCGCTCTCTCCCTGCTCCCACCCCTCTCTCCCTGCGCTCACCGCGCTCTCCCTGCTC
This sequence comes from Heptranchias perlo, assembly GCF_035084215.1. Classification (NCBI taxonomy): domain Eukaryota; kingdom Metazoa; phylum Chordata; class Chondrichthyes; order Hexanchiformes; family Hexanchidae; genus Heptranchias; species Heptranchias perlo. Next base: position 1,333,183 of record NC_090352.1, on the reverse strand, counting down.
TCACCGCTCTCTCCCTGCTCTGACCGCTCTCTCCCTGCTCTCAACGCCCTCTCCCTGCTCTCTCCCTGCTCTCACCGCTCTCTCCCTGCTCTCACCCTGCTCTCCCTGCTCTCTCCCTGCTCCCACCCCTCTCTCCCTGCTCTCGCCACTCTCTCCCTGCTCCCACCCCTCTCTCCCTGCTCTCACCGCTCTCTGCCTGCTCTCAACGCTCTATCCCTGCTCTCACCGCTCTCTCCCTGCTCTCACCGCTCTCTCCCTTCTCCCACCTCTCTCTCCCTGCTCCCACATCTCTGTCCCTGCTCTCACCGCTCTCTCCCTGCTCTGACCGCTCTCTCCCTGCTCTCACCGCCCTCTCCCTGCTCTCTCCCTTCTCCCACCTCTCTCTCCCTGCTCCCACCCCTCTCTCCCTGCTCTCGCCACTCTCTCCCTGCTCTCACCGCTCTCTCCCTGCTCTCGCCACTCTCTCCCTGCTCTCACCCCTCTCTCCCTGTTCTTGCCACTCTCTCCCTGCTTTCTCCCTGCTCTCACCGCTCTCTCCCTGCTCTCACCGCTCTTTCCCTGCTCCCACCTCTCTCTCCATGCTCTCACCGCTCTCTCACTGCTCTCACCGCCCTCTCCCTGCTCTCACCGCGCTCTCCCTGCTCTCACCGCCCTCTCCCTGCTCTCTCCCTTCTCCCACCTCTCTCTCCCTGCTCCCACCCCTCTCTCCCTGCTCTCGCCACTCTCTCCCTGCTCTCACCGCTCTCTCCCTGCTCTCGCCACTCTCTCCCTGCTCTCACCCCTCTCTCCCTGTTCTTGCCACTCTCTCCCTGCTTTCTCCCTGCTCTCACCGCTCTCTCCCTGCTCTCACCGCTCTTTCCCTGCTCCCACCTCTCTCTCCATGCTCTCAACGCCCTCTCACTGCTCTCACCGCCCTCTCCCTGCTCTCACCGCGCTCTCCCTGCTCTCACCGCTCTCTCCCTGCTCTCACCGCGCTCTCCCTGCTCTCACCGCTCCCTCCCTGCTCTCGCCACTCTCTCCCTGCTCTCTCCCTGCTCCCACCGCCCACTCCCTGCTCTCACCACTCTCTCCCTGCTCTCACCGCGCTCTCCCTGCTCTCACCGCTCTCTCCCTGCTCTCACCGCTCTTTCCCTGCACCCACCTCTCTCTCCCTGCTCTCACCGCCCTCTCCCTGCTCTCACCGCCATCTCCCTGCTCTCACTTCTCTCTCCCTGCTCTCACCGCTCTCTCCCTGCTCTCACCGCTCTCTCCCTGCTCTCACCGCTCTCTCCCTGCTCCCGCCTCTCTCTCCCTGCTCTCGCCGCTCTCTCCCTGCACCCACCTCTGTCTCACTGCTCTCACCGCTCTCTCCCTGCTCTCACTGCTCTCACCGCTCTCTCCCTGCTCTCACCGCCCTCTCCCTGCTCTCCCTGCTCTCTCCCTGCTCCCACCTCTCTCTCCCTGCTCCCACCTCTCTCTCCCTGCTCTCACCGCTCTCTCCCTGCTCTCACCGCTCTCTCCCTGCTCTCACCGCTCTCTCCCTGCTCTCACCGCTCTCTCCCTGCTCTCACCGCCCTCTCCCTGCTCTCCCTGCTCTCTCCCTGCTCTCACCGCTCTCTCCCTGCTCTCCTTGCTCTCTCCCTGCTCTCACCGGTCTCTCCCTGCTCTCCCTGCTCTCTCCCTGCTCTCACCGCTCTCTCCCTGCTCTCCCTGCTCTCTCCCTGCTCTCACCGCTCCCTCCCTGCTCACACCGCTCTCCCTGCTCTCACTGCTCTCTCCCTGCTCTCCCTGCTCTCACCGCCCTCTCCCTGCTCTCACCGCTCTCTCCCTGCTCTCACCGCTCTCTCCCTGCTCTCCCTGCTCTCACCGCCCTCTCCCTGCTCTCGCCACTCTCTCCCTGCTCCCACCTCTCTCTCCCTGCTCTCACCGCTCTCTCCCTGCTCTCACCCCCCTCTCCCTGCTCCCACCTCTCTCTCCCTGCTCCCAACCCTCTCTCCCTGCTCTCGCCACTCTCTCCCTGCTCTCCCTGCTCTCACCGCCCTCTCCCTGCTCTCACCGCTCTCTCCGCCCTCTCCCTGCTCTCACCGCTCTCTCCCTGCTCTCACCGCCCTCTCCCTGCTCTCACCGCTCTCTCCCTGCTCTCACCCCTCTCTCCCTGCTCTCGCCACTCTCTCCCTGCTCTCACCCCTCTCTCCCTGCTCTCACCGCTCTCTCCCTGCTCTCACCCCTCTCTCCCTGCTCTCGCCACTCTCTCCCTGCTCCCACCACTCTCTCCCTGCTCTCGCCACTCTCTCCCTGCTCTCGCGACTCTCTCCCTGCTCTCGCCACTCTCTCCCTGCTCTCGCCACTCTCTCTCTGTTCTCGCCACTCTCTCCCTGCTCTCGCCACTCTCTCCCTGCTCCCTCCCCTCTCTCCCTGCTCTCGCCACTCTCTCTCTGTTCTCGCCACTCTCTCCCTGCTCTCGCCATTCTCTCTGCTCCCAACCCTCTCTCCCTGCTCTCGCCACTCTCTCCCTGCTCCCACCCCTCTCTCCCTGCTCTCGCCACTCTCTCTCTGTTCTCGCCACTCTCTCCCTGCTCTCGCCACTCTCTCCCTGCTCCCAACCCTCTCTCCCTGTTTTCGCCACTCTCTCCCTGCTCTCGCCACTCTCTCCCTGCTCTCGCCACTCTCTCCCTGCTCTCGCCACTCTCTCTCTGTTCTCGCCACTCTCTCCCTGCTCTCGCCACTCTCTCCCTGCTCCCTCCCCTCTCTCCCTGCTCTCGCCACTCTCTCTCTGTTCTCGCCACTCTCTCCCTGCTCTCGCCACTCTCTCCCTGCTCCCAACCCTCTCTCCCTGCTCTCGCCACTCTTTCCCTGCTCCCACCCCTCTCTCCCTGCTCTCGCCACTCTCTCTCTGTTCTCGCCACTCTCTCCCTGCTCTCGCCACTCTCTCCCTGCTCCCAACCCTCTCTCCCTGTTTTCGCCACTCTCTCCCTGCTCTCGCCACTCTCTCCCTGCTCTCGCCACTCTCTCCCTGCTCTCACCGCTCTCTCCCTGCTCTCACCGCTCTCTCCCTGCTCTCACCGCCCTCTCCCTGCTCTCCCTGCTCTCTCCCTGCTCTCACCGCTCTCTCCCTGCTCTCCTTGCTCTCTCCCTGCTCTCACCGCTCTCTCCCTGCTCTCCCTGCTCTCTCCCTGCTCTCTCCCTGCTCTCACCGCTCCCTCCCTGCTCTCACCGCTCTCCCTGCTCTCACTGCTCTCTCACTGCTCTCCCTGCTCTCACCGCTCTCTCCCTGCTCTCCCTGCTCTCACCGCCCTCTCCCTGCTCTCACCGCTCTCTCCCTGCTCTCCCTGCTCTCACCGCCCTCTCCCTGCTCTCACCGCTCTCTCCCTGCTCTCACCGCTCTCTCCCTGCTCTCCCTGCTCTCACCGCCCTCTCCCTGCTCTCACCGCTCTCTCCCTTCTCCCACCTCTCTCTCCCTGCTCCCACCCCTCTCTCCCTGCTCTCGCCACTCTCTCCCTGCTCTCGCCACACTCTCCCTGCTCCCTCCCCTCTCTCCCTGCTCTCGCCACTCTCTCTCTGTTCTCGCCGCCCTCTCCCTGCTCTCACCGCTCTCTCCCTGCTCTCCCTGCTCTCACCGCCCTCTCCCTGCTCTCACCGCTCTCTCCCTGCTCTCCCTGCTCTCACCGCCCTCTCCCTGCTCTCCCTGCTCTCACCGCCCTCTCCCTGCTCCCACCTCTCTCTCCCTGCTCCCACCCCTCTCTCCCTGCTCTCGCCACTCTCTCCCTGCTCCCACCTCTCTCTCCCTGCTCTCACCGCTCTCTCCCTGCTCTCACCCCCCTCTCCCTGCTCCCACCTCTCTCTCCCTGCTCCCAACCCTCTCTCCCTGCTCTCGCCACTCTCTCCCTGCTCTCCCTGCTCTCTCCCTGCTCTCACCGCTCTCTCCCTGCTCTCTCCCTGCTCTCACTGCCCTCTCCCTTCTCTCACCGCTCTCTCCCTGCTCTCCCTGCTCTCACCGCTCTCTCCCTGCTCTCACCGCTCTCTCCCTGCTCTCCCTGCTCTCACCGCCCTCTCCCTGCTCTCACCGCTCTCTCCCTGCTCTCACCGCTCTCTCTGCCCTCTCCCTGCTCTCACCGCTCTCTCCCTGCTCTCACCGCCCTCTCCCTGCTCTCACCGCTCTATCCCTGCTCTCACCCCTCTCTCCCTGCTCTCACCGCTCTCTCCCTGCTCTCACCCCTCTCTCCCTGCTCTCACCGCTCTCTCCCTGCTCTCACCCCTCTCTCCCTGCTCTCGCCACTCTCTCCCTGCTCCCACCACTCTCTCCCTGCTCTCGCCACTCTCTCCCTGCTCTCGCGGCTCTCTCCCTGCTCTCGCCACTCTCTCCCTGCTCTCGCCACTCTCTCTCTGTTCTCGCCACTCTCTCCCTGCTCTCGCCACTCTCTCCCTGCTCCCTCCCCTCTCTCCCTGCTCTCGCCACTCTCTCTCTGTTCTCGCCACTCTCTCCCTGCTCCCTCCCCTCTCTCCCTGCTCTCGCCACTCTCTCTCTGTTCTCGCCGCCCTCTCCCTGCTCTCACCGCTCTCTCCCTGCTCTCCCTGCTCTCACCGCCCTCTCCCTGCTCTCACCGCTCTCTCCCTGCTCCCACCTCTCTCTCCCTGCTCCCACCCCTCTCTCCCTGCTCTCGCCACTCTCTCCCTGCTCCCACCTCTCTCTCCCTGCTCTCACCGCTCTCTCCCTGCTCTCACCCCCCTCTCCCTGCTCCCACCTCTCTCTCCCTGCTCCCAACCCTCTCTCCCTGCTCTCGCCACTCTCTCCCTGCTCTCCCTGCTCTCTCCCTGCTCTCACCGCTCTCTCCCTGCTCTCCCTGCTCTCACCGCTCTCTCCCTGCTCTCACCGCTCTCTCCCTGCTCTCCCTGCTCTCACCGCCCTCTCCCTGCTCTCACCGCTCTCTCCCTGCTCTCACCGCTCTCTCCGCCCTCTCCCTGCTCTCACCGCTCTCTCCCTGCTCTCACCGCCCTCTCCCTGCTCTCACCGCTCTATCCCTGCTCTCACCCCTCTCTCCCTGCTCTCACCGCTCTCTCCCTGCTCTCACCCCTCTCTCCCTGCTCTCACCGCTCTCTCCCTGCTCTCACCGCTCTCTCCCTGCTCCCACCACTCTCTCCCTGCTCTCGCCACTCTCTCCCTGCTCTCGCGGCTCTCTCCCTGCTCTCGCCACTCTCTCCCTGCTCTCGCCACTCTCTCTCTGTTCTCGCCACTCTCTCCCTGCTCTCGCCACTCTCTCCCTGCTCCCTCCCCTCTCTCCCTGCTCTCGCCACTCTCTCTCTGTTCTCGCCACTCTCTCCCTGCTCTCGCCACTCTCTCCCTGCTCCCAACCCTCTCTCCCTGCTCTCGCCACTCTCTCCCTGCTCCCACCCCTCTCTCCCTGCTCTCGCCACTCTCTCTCTGTTCTCGCCACTCTCTCCCTGCTCTCGCCACTCTCTCCCTGCTCCCAACCCTCTCTCCCTGCTTTCGCCACTCTCTCCCTGCTCTCGCCACTCTCTCCCTGCTCTCGCCACTCTCTCCCTGTTCTCGCCACTCTCTCCCTGCTCCCACCCCTCTCTCCCTGCTCTCGCCACTCTCTCCCTGTTCTCGCCACTCTCTCCCTGCTCTCGCCACTCTCTCTCTGTTCTCGCCACTCTCTCCCTGCTCTCGCCACTCTCTCCCTGCTCCCTCCCCTCTCTCCCTGCTCTCGCCACTCTCTCTCTGTTCTCGCCACTCTCTCCCTGCTCTCGCCACTCTCTCCCTGCTCCCAACCCTCTCTCCCTGCTCTCGCCACTCTCTCCCTGCTCCCACCCCTCTCTCCCTGCTCTCGCCACTCTCTCTCTGTTCTCGCCACTCTCTCCCTGCTCTCGCCACTCTCTCCCTGCTCCCAACCCTCTCTCCCTGTTTTCGCCACTCTCTCCCTGCTCTCGCCACTCTCTCCCTGTTCTCGCCACTCTCTCCCTGCTCCCACCCCTCTCTCCCTGCTCTCGCCACTCTCTCCCTGTTTTCGCCACTCTCTCCCTGCTCTCGCCACTCTCTCCCTGCTCTCGCCAATCTCTCCCTGTTCTCGCCACTCTCTCCCTGCTCCCACCCCTCTCTCCCTGCTCTCGCCACTCTCTCCCTGTTCTCGCCACTCTCTCTCTGCTCTCGCCACTCTCTCCCTGTTCTCGCCACTCTCTCCCTGCTCTCGCCACTCTCTCCCTGTTCTCGCCACTCTCTCCCTGCTCTCCCCGCTCCCTCCCTTCTCTCACCGCTCTCTCCCTGCTCTCACCGCTCTCTCCCTGCTCTCATCACTCTCTCCCTGCTCCCACCCCTCTCTCCCTGCTCTCGCCACTCTCTCCCTGTTCTCGCCACTCTCTCTCTGCTCTCGCCACTCTCTCCCTGCTCTCACCGCTCTCTCCCTGCTCTCACCGCTCTCTCCCTGCTCTCACCGCTCTCTCCCTGCTCTCCCTGCTCTCACTGCCCTCTCCCTGCTCTCACCGCTCTCTCCCTGCTCTCCCTGCTCTCACCGCCCTCTCCCTGCTCTCACCGCTCTCTCCCTGCTCTCACCGCTCTCTCCCTGCTCTCCCTGCTCTCACCGCCCTCTCACTGCTCTCACCGCCCTCTCCCTGCTCTCACCGCTCTCTCCCTGCTCTCACCGCTCTCTCCCTGCTCTCCCTGCTCTCCCTGCTCTCCCTGCTCTCACCGCTCTCTCCCTGCTCTCACCGCTCTCTCCCTGCTCTCCCTGCTCTCACCGCCCTCTCCCTGCTCTCACCGCTCTCTCCCTGCTCTCACCGCTCTCTCCCTGCTCTCCCTGCTCTCACCGCCCTCTCCCTGCTCTCACCGCTCTCTCCCTGCTCTCACCGCTCTCTCCCTGCTCTCCCTGCTCTCACCGCCCTCTCCCTGCTCTCCCTGCTCTCACCGCCCTCTCCCTGCTCTCACCGCTCTCTCCCTGCTCTCACCGCTCTCTCCCTGCTCTCCCTGCTCTCTCACCACCCTCTCCCTGCTCTCACCGCCCTCTCCCTGCTCTCCCTGCTCTCTCCCTGCTCTCCCTGCTCTCTCACCCCTCTCTCCCTGCTCTCCCTGCTCTCACCGCTCTCTCCCTGCTCTCCCTGCTCTCTCCCTGCTCTCCCTGCTCTCTCACCGCCCTCTCCCTGCTCCTACCGCCCTCTCCCTGCTCTCTCTCTGCTCTCACCGCCCTCTCCCTGCTCTCACCCTGCTCTCCCTGCTCTCTCCCTGCTCCCACCCCTCTCTCCCTGCTCTCAACGCTCTCTCCCTGCTCTCACCGCTCTCTCCCTTCTCCCACCTCTCTCTCCCTGCTCCCACCCCTCTCTCCCTGCTCTTGCCACTCTCTCCCTGCTCTCACCGCTCTCTCCCTGCTCTCGCCACTCTCTCCCTGCTCTCGCCACTCTCTCCCTGCTCCCTCCCCTCTCTCCCTGCTCTCGCCACTCTCTCTCTGTTCTCGCCACTCTCTCCCTGCTCTCGCCACTCTCTCCCTGCTCCCAACCCTCTCTCCCTGCTCTCGCCACTCTCTCCCTGCTCCCACCCCTCTCTCCCTGCTCTCGCCACTCTCTCTCTGTTCTCGCCACTCTCTCCCTGCTCTCGCCACTCTCTCCCTGCTCCCAACCCTCTCTCCCTGCTCTCGCCACTCTCTCCCTGTTCTCGCCACTCTCTCCCTGCTCTCGCCACTCTCTCCCTGCTCTCGCCACTCTCTCCCTGCTCCCTCCCCTCTCTCCCTGCTCTCGCCACTCTCTCTCTGTTCTCGCCACTCTCTCCCTGCTCTCGCCACTCTCTCCCTGCTCTCGCCACTCTCTCTCTGTTCTCGCCACTCTCTCCCTGCTCTCGCCACTCTCTCCCTGCTCCCTCCCCTCTCTCCCTGCTCTCGCCACTCTCTCTCTGTTCTCGCCACTCTCTCCCTGCTCTCGCCACTCTCTCCCTGCTCCCAACCCTCTCTCCCTGCTCTCGCCACTCTCTCCCTGCTCCCACCCCTCTCTCCCTGCTCTCGCCACTCTCTCTCTGTTCTCGCCACTCTCTCCCTGCTCTCGCCACTCTCTCCCTGCTCTCGCCGCTCTCTCCCTGCTCTCGCCACTCTCTCCCTGCTCTCGCCACTCTCTCCCTGCTCCCAACCCTCTCTCCCTGCTCTCGCCACTCTCTCCCTGCTCCCACCCCTCTCTCCCTGCTCTCGCCACTCTCTCTCTGTTCTCGCCACTCTCTCCCTGCTCTCGCCACTCTCTCCCTGCTCCCAACCCTCTCTCCCTGTTTTCGCCACTCTCTCCCTGCTCTCGCCACTCTCTCCCTGCTCTCGCCACTCTCTCCCTGTTCTCGCCACTCTCTCCCTGCTCCCACCCCTCTCTCCCTGCTCTCGCCACTCTCTCCCTGTTCTCGCCACTCTCTCCCTGTTCTCGCCACTCTCTCTCTGCTCTCGCCACTCTCTCCCTGTTCTCGCCACTCTCTCCCTGCTCTCGCCGCTCTCTCCCTGCTCTCGCCACTCTCTCCCTGCTCTCGCCACTCTCTCCCTGTTCTCGCCACTCTCTCCCTGCTCTCCCCGCTCCCTCCCTTCTCTCACCGCTCTCTCCCTGCTCTCACCGCTCTCTCCCTGCTCTCACCGCCCTCTCCCTGCTCTCACCGCTCTCTCCCTGCTCTCCCTGCTCTCACTGCCCTCTCCCTGCTCTCACCGCTCTCTCCCTGCTCTCCCTGCTCTCACCGCCCTCTCCCTGCTCTCACCGCTCTCTCCCTGCTCTCACCGCTCTCTCCCTGCTCTCCCTGCTCTCACCGCCCTCTCCCTGCTCTCACCGCCCTCTCCCTGCTCTCACCGCTCTCTCCCTGCTCTCACCGCTCTCTCCCTGCTCTCCCTGCTCTCCCTGCTCTCACCGCTCTCTCCCTGCTCTCACCGCTCTCTCCCTGCTCTCCCTGCTCTCACCGCCCTCTCCCTGCTCTCACCGCTCTCTCCCTGCTCTCACCGCTCTCTCCCTGCTCTCCCTGCTCTCACCGCCCTCTCCCTGCTCTCCCTGCTCTCACCGCCCTCTCCCTGCTCTCACCGCTCTCTCCCTGCTCTCCCTGCTCTCTCACCACCCTCTCCCTGCTCTCACCGCCCTCTCCCTGCTCTCCCTGCTCTCTCCCTGCTCTCCCTGCTCTCTCACCCCTCTCTCCTTGCTCTCCCTGCTCTCACCGCTCTCTCCCTGCTCTCCCTGCTCTCTCCCTGCTCTCCCTGCTCTCTCACCGCCCTCTCCCTGCTCTCACCGCCCTCTCCCTGCTCTCTCTCTGCTCTCACCGCCCTCTCCCTGCTCTCACCCTGCTCTCCCTGCTCTCTCCCTGCTCCCACCCCTCTCTCCCTGCTCTCACCGCTCTCTGCCTGCTCTCAACGCTCTCTCCCTGCTCCCACCGCTCTCTCCCTTCTCCCACCTCTCTCTCCCTGCTCTCACCCCTCTCTCCCTGCTCTCGCCACTCTCTCCCTGCTCTCACCGCTCTCTCCCTGCTCTCGCCACTCTCTCCCTGCTCTCGCCACTCTCTCCCTGCTCCCTCCCCTCTCTCCCTGCTCTCGCCACTCTCTCTCTGTTCTCGCCACTCTCTCCCTGCTCTCGCCACTCTCTCCCTGCTCCCAACCCTCTCTCCCTGCTCTCGCCACTCTCTCCCTGCTCCCACCCCTCTCTCCCTGCTCTCGCCACTCTCTCTCTGTTCTCGCCACTCTCTCCCTGCTCTCGCCACTCTCTCCCTGCTCCCAACCCTCTCTCCCTGTTCTCGCCACTCTCTCCCTGCTCCCACCCCTCTCTCCCTGCTCTCGCCACTCTCTCCCTGTTCTCGCCACTCTCTCCCTGCTCTCGCCACTCTCTCCCTGTTCTCGCCACTCTCTCCCTGCTCTCGCCGCTCTCTCCCTGCTCTCGCCACTCTCTCCCTGCTCCCACCGCTCTCTCCCTTCTCCCACCACTCTCTCCCTGCTCTCGCCACTCTCTCCCTGTTCTCGCCACTCTCTCCCTGCTCTCGCCGCTCTCTCCCTGCTCTCGCCACTCTCTCCCTGCTCCCACCGCTCTCTCCCTTCTCCCACCTCTCTCTCCCTGCTCCCACCGCTCTCTCCCTTCTCCCACCCCTCTCTCCCTGCTCTCACATCTCTGTCCCTGCTCTCGCCACTCTCTCCCTGCTCCCTCCCCTCTCTCCCTGCTCTCGCCACTCTCTCTCTGTTCTCGCCACTCTCTCCCTGCTCTCGACACTCTCTCCCTGCTCCCAACCCTCTCTCCCTGCTCTCGCCACTCTCTCCCTGCTCCCACCCCTCTCTCCCTGCTCTCGCCACTCTCTCTCTGTTCTCGCCACTCTCTCCCTGCTCTCGCCACTCTCTCCCTGCTCCCAACCCTCTCTCCCTGTTTTCGCCACTCTCTCCCTGCTCTCGCCACTCTCTCCCTGCTCTCGCCACTCTCTCCCTGTTCTCGCCACTCTCTCCCTGCTCCCACCCCTCTCTCCCTGCTCTCGCCACTCTCTCCCTGTTCTCGCCACTCTCTCCCTGCTCTCGCCACTCTCTCCCTGTTCTCGCCACTCTCTCCCTGCTCTCGCCACTCTCTCCCTGCTCTCGCCACTCTCTCCCTGTTCTCGTCACTCTCTCCCTGCTCTCCCCGCTCCCTCCCTTCTCTCACCGCTCTCTCCCTGCTCTCACCGCTCTCTCCCAGCTCTCGCCACTCTCTCCCTGCTCTCACCGCTCTCTCCCTGCTCTCACCGCTCTCTCGCTGCTCTTACCGCCCTCTCCCTGCTCTCACCGCTCTCTCCCTGCTCTCCCTGCTCTCACTGCCCTCTCCCTGCTCTCACCGCTCTCTCCCTGCTCTCACCGCCCTCTCCCTGCTCTCACCGCCCTCTCCCTGCTCTCACCGCTCTCTCCCTGCTCTCCCTGCTCTCACTGCTCTCCCTGCTCTCACCGCTCTCTCCCTGCTCTCACCGCTCTCTCCCTGCTCTCCCTGCTCTCACCGCCCTCTCCCCGCTCTCTCCCTGCTCTCCCTGCTCTCACCGCCCTCTCCCTGCTCTCACTGCTCTCACCGCTCTCTCCCTGCTCTCACCGCCCTCTCCCTGCTCTCCCTGCTCTCTCCCTGCTCCCACCTCTCTCTCCCTGCTCCCACCTCTCTCTCCCTGCTCTCACCGCTCTCTCCCTGCTCCCACCTCTCTCTCCCTGCTCTCACCGCTCTCTCCCTGCTCCCACCTCTCTCTCCCTGCTCTCTCCCTGCTCTCACCGCTCTCTCCCTGCTCTCACCGCTCTCTCCCTGCTCTCACCGCTCTCTCCCTGCTCTCACCGCCCTCTCCCTGCTCTCCCTGCTCTCTCCCTGCTCTCACCGCTCTCTCCCTGCTCTCCTTGCTCTCTCCCTGCTCTCACCGCTCTCTCCCTGCTCTCCCTGCTCTCTCCCTGCTCTCACCGCTCTCTCCCTGCTCTCCCTGCTCTCTCCCTGCTCTCTCCCTGCTCTCACCGCTCCCTCCCTGCTCTCACCGCTCTCCCTGCTCTCACTGCTCTCTCCCTGCTCTCCCTGCTCTCACCGCTCTCTCCCTGCTCTCACCGCTCTCTCCCTGCTCTCCTTGCTCTCTCCCTGCTCTCACCGCTCTCTCCCTGCTCTCCCTGCTCTCTCCCTGCTCTCACCGCTCTCTCCCTGCTCTCCCTGCTCTCTCCCTGCTCTCTCCCTGCTCTCACCGCTCCCTCCCTGCTCTCACCGCTCTCCCTGCTCTCACTGCTCTCTCCCTGCTCTCCCTGCTCTCACCGCTCTCACCCTGCTCTCCCTGCTCTCACCGCCCTCTCCCTGCTCTCACCGCTCTCTCCCTGCTCTCACCGCTCTCTCCCTGCTCTCCCTGCTCTCACCGCTCTCTCCCTGCTCCCACCGCTCTCTCCCTGCTCTCGCCACTCTCTCCCTGCTCCCACCTCTCTCTCCCTGCTCTCGCCACTCTCTCCCTGCTCCTACCCCTCTCTCCCTGCTCTCGCCACTCTCTCCCTGCTCCCACCTCTCTCTCCCTGCTCTCACCGCTCTCTCCCTGCTCTCACCCCCCTCTCCCTGCTCCCACCTCTCTCTCCCTGCTCCCACCCCTCTCTCCCTGCTCTCGCCACTCTCTCCCTGCTCCCACCCCTCTCTCCCTGCTCTCGCCACTCTCTCCCTGCTCCCACCCCTCTCTCCCTGCTCTCGCCACTCTCTCCCTGCTCCCACCTCTCTCTCCCTGCTCTCACCGCTCTCTCCCTGCTCCCACCTCTCTCTCCCTGCTCCCACCCCTCTCTCCCTGCTCTCACCGCTCTCTCCCTGCTCTCCCTGCTCTCTCCCTGCTCTCACCGCTCTCTCCCTGCTCTCTCCCTGCTCTCACCGCCCTCTCCCTGCTCTCACCGCTCTCTCCCTGCTCTCCCTGCTCTCACCGCTCTCTCCCTGCTCTCACCGCTCTCTCCCTGCTCTCCCTGCTCTCACCGCCCTCTCCCTGCTCTCACCGCTCTCTCCCTGCTCTCACCGCTCTCTCCGCCCTCTCCCTGCTCTCACCGCTCTCTCCCTGCTCTCACCGCCCTCTCCCTGCTCTCACCGCTCTATCCCTGCTCTCACCCCTCTCTCCCTGCTCTCACCGCTCTCTCCCTGCTCTCACCCCTCTCTCCCTGCTCTCGCCACTCTCTCCCTGCTCTCCACTCTCTCCCTGCTCCCACCACTCTCTCCCTGCTCCCACCACTCTCTCCCTGCTCTCGCCACTCTCTCCCTGCTCTCGCCACTCTCTCTCTGTTCTCGCCACTCTCTCCCTGCTCTCGCCACTCTCTCCCTGCTCCCTCCCCTCTCTCCCTGCTCTCGCCACTCTCTCTCTGTTCTCGCCACTCTCTCCCTGCTCTCGCCACTCTCTCCCTGCTCCCAACCCTCTCTCCCTGCTCTCGCCACTCTCTCCCTGCTCCCACCCCTCTCTCCCTGCTCTCGCCACTCTCTCTCTGTTCTCGCCACTCTCTCCCTGCTCTCGCCACTCTCTCCCTGCTCCCAACCCTCTCTCCCTGTTTTCGCCACTCTCTCCCTGCTCTCGCCACTCTCTCCCTGCTCTCGCCACTCTCTCCCTGTTCTCGCCACTCTCTCCCTGCTCCCACCCCTCTCTCCCTGCTCTCGCCACTCTCTCCCTGTTCTCGCCACTCTCTCTCTGCTCTCGCCACTCTCTCCCTGTTCTCGCCACTCTCTCCCTGCTCTCGCCGCTCTCTCCCTGCTCTCGCCACTCTCTCCCTGCTCTCGCCACTCTTTCCCTGTTCTCGCCACTCTCTCCCTGCTCTCCCCGCTCCCTCCCTTCTCTCACCGCTCTCTCCCTGCTCTCACCGCTCTCTCCCTGCTCTCATCACTCTCTCCCTGCTCTCGCCACTCTCTCCCTGTTCTCGTCACTCTCTCCCTGCTCTCCCCGCTCCCTCCCTTCTCTCACCGCTCTCTCCCTGCTCTCACCGCTCTCTCCCAGCTCTCGCCACTCTCTCCCTGCTCTCACCGCTCTCTCCCTGCTCTCACCGCTCTCTCGCTGCTCTCACCGCCCTCTCCCTGCTCTCACCGCTCTCTCCCTGCACTCACCGCTCTCTCCCTGCTCTCCCTGCTCTCACTGCCCTCTCCCTGCTCTCACCGCTCTCTCCCTGCTCTCACCGCCCTCTCCCTGCTCTCACCGCCCTCTCCCTGCTCTCACCGCTCTCTCCCTGCTCTCCCTGCTCTCACTGCTCTCCCTGCTCTCACCGCTCTCTCCCTGCTCTCACCGCTCTCTCCCTGCTCTCCCTGCTCTCACCGCCCTCTCCCCGCTCTCTCCCTGCTCTCCCTGCTCTCACCGCCCTCTCCCTGCTCTCACTGCTCTCACCGCTCTCTCCCTGCTCTCACCGCCCTCTCCCTGCTCTCCCTGCTCTCTCCCTGCTCCCACCTCTCTCTCCCTGCTCCCACCTCTCTCTCCCTGCTCTCACCGCTCTCTCCCTGCTCCCACCTCTCTCTCCCTGCTCTCACCGCTCTCTCCCTGCTCCCACCTCTCTCTCCCTGCTCTCTCCCTGCTCTCACCGCTCTCTCCCTGCTCTCACCGCTCTCTCCCTGCTCTCACCGCTCTCTCCCTGCTCTCACCGCCCTCTCCCTGCTCTCCCTGCTCTCTCCCTGCTCTCACCGCTCTCTCCCTGCTCTCCTTGCTCTCTCCCTGCTCTCACCGCTCTCTCCCTGCTCTCACCGCTCTCTCCCTGCTCTCCCTGCTCTCTCCCTGCTCTCTCCCTGCTCTCACCGCTCCCTCCCTGCTCTCACCGCTCTCCCTGCTCTCACTGCTCTCTCCCTGCTCTCCCTGCTCTCACCGCTCTCTCCCTGCTCTCCCTGCTCTCACCGCCCTCTCCCTGCTCTCACCGCTCTCTCCCTGCTCTCACCGCTCTCTCCCTGCTCTCCCTGCTCTCACCGCCCTCTCCCTGCTCTCACCGCTCTCTCCCTGCTCTCGCCACTCTCTCCCTGCTCCCACCTCTCTCTCCCTGCTCTCACCGCTCTCTCCCTGCTCTCCCTGCTCTCACCGCCCTCTCCCTGCTCTCACCGCTCTCTCCCTGCTCTCGCCACTCTCTCCCTGCTCCCACCTCTCTCTCCCTGCTCTCACCGCTCTCTCCCTGCTCTCACCCCCCTCTCCCTGCTCCCACCTCTCTCTCCCTGCTCCCACCCCTCTCTCCCTGCTCTCGCCACTCTCTCCCTGCTCCCACCTCTCTCTCCCTGCTCCCACCCCTCTCTCCCTGCTCCCACCTCTCTCTCCCTGCTCCCACCCCTCTCTCCCTGCTCTCGCCACTCTCTCCCTGCTCTCCCTGCTCTCTCCCTGCTCTCACCGCTCTCTCCCTGCTCTCTCCCTGCTCTCACCGCCCTCTCCCTGCTCTCACCGCTCTCTCCCTGCTCTCCCTGCTCTCACCGCTCTCTCCCTGCTCTCACCGCTCTCTCCCTGCTCTCCCTGCTCTCACCGCCCTCTCCCTGCTCTCACCGCTCTCTCCCTGCTCTCACCGCTCTCTCCGCCCTCTCCCTGCTCTCACCGCTCTCTCCCTGCTCTCACCGCCCTCTCCCTGCTCTCACCGCTCTATCCCTGCTCTCACCCCTCTCTCCCTGCTCTCACCGCTCTCTCCCTGCTCTCACCCCTCTCTCCCTGCTCTCGCCACTCTCTCCCTGCTCTCCACTCTCTCCCTGCTCCCACCACTCTCTCCCTGCTCCCACCACTCTCTCCCTGCTCTCGCCACTCTCTCCCTGCTCTCGCCACTCTCTCTCTGTTCTCGCCACTCTCTCCCTGCTCTCGCCACTCTCTCCCTGCTCCCTCCCCTCTCTCCCTGCTCTCGCCACTCTCTCTCTGTTCTCGCCACTCTCTCCCTGCTCTCGCCACTCTCTCCCTGCTCCCAACCCTCTCTCCCTGCTCTCGCCACTCTCTCCCTGCTCCCACCCCTCTCTCCCTGCTCTCGCCACTCTCTCTCTGTTCTCGCCACTCTCTCCCTGCTCTCGCCACTCTCTCCCTGCTCCCAACCCTCTCTCCCTGTTTTCGCCACTCTCTCCCTGCTCTCGCCACTCTCTCCCTGCTCTCGCCACTCTCTCCCTATTCTCGCCACTCTCTCCCTGCTCCCACCCCTCTCTCCCTGCTCTCGCCACTCTCTCCCTGTTCTCGCCACTCTCTCTCTGCTCTCGCCACTCTCTCCCTGTTCTCGCCACTCTCTCCCTGCTCTCGCCGCTCTCTCCCTGCTCTCGCCACTCTCTCCCTGCTCTCGCCACTCTTTCCCTGTTCTCGCCACTCTCTCCCTGCTCTCCCCGCTCCCTCCCTTCTCTCACCGCTCTCTCCCTGCTCTCACCGCTCTCTCCCTGCTCTCATCACTCTCTCCCTGCTCTCACCGCTCTCTCCCAGCTCTCGCCACTCTCTCCCTGCTCTCACCGCTCTCTCCCTGCTCTCACCGCTCTCTCCCTGCTCTCACCGCCCTCTCCCTGCTCTCACCGCTCTCTCCCTGCTCTCCCTGCTCTCACTGCCCTCTCCCTGCTCTCACCGCTCTCTCCCTGCTCTCCCTGCTCTCACCGCCCTCTCCCTGCTCTCACCGCTCTCTCCCTGCTCTCACCGCTCTCTCCCTGCTCTCCCTGCTCTCACCGCCCTCTCCCTGCTCTCACCGCCCTCTCCCTGCTCTCACCGCTCTCTCCCTGCTCTCACCGCTCTCTCCCTGCTCTCCCTGCTCTCCCTGCTCTCCCTGCTCTCACCGCTCTCTCCCTGCTCTCACCGCCCTCTCCCTGCTCTCACCGCCCTCTCCCTGCTCTCACCGCTCTCTCCCTGCTCTCACCGCTCTCTCCCTGCTCTCCCTGCTCTCACCGCCCTCTCCCTGCTCTCACCGCTCTCTCCCTGCTCTCACCGCTCTCTCCCTGCTCTCCCTGCTCTCACCGCCCTCTCCCTGCTCTCACCGCTCTCTCCCTGCTCTCACCGCTCTCTCCCTGCTCTCCCTGCTCTCACCGCCCTCTCCCTGCTCTCACCGCCCTCTCCCTTCTCCCACCTCTCTCTCCCTGCTCCCACCGCTCTCTCCCTTCTCCCACCTCTCTCTCCCTGCTCTCGCCACTCTCTCCCTGCTCCCACCCCTCTCTCCCTGCTCTCGCCACTCTCTCCCTGCTCTCACCGCTCTCTCCCTGCTCTCCCTGCTCTCACCCCTCTCTCCCTGCTCTCACCGCTCTCTCCCTGCTCTCGCCACTCTCTCCCTGCTCTCGCCACTCTCTCCCTGCTCCCTCCCCTCTCTCCCTGCTCTCGCCACTCTCTCTCTGTTCTCGCCACTCTCTCCCTGCTCTCGCCACTCTCTCCCTGCTCCCAACCCTCTCTCCCTGCTCTCGCCACTCTCTCCCTGCTCCCACCCCTCTCTCCCTGTTCTCGCCACTCTCTCCCTGCTCTCGCCACTCTCTCTCTGTTCTCGCCACTCTCTCCCTGCTCTCGCCACTCTCTCCCTGCTCCCAACCCTCTCTCCCTGTTTTCGCCACTCTCTCCCTGCTCTCGCCACTCTCTCCCTGCTCTCGCCACTCTCTCCCTGTTCTCGCCACTCTCTCCCTGCTCCCACCCCTCTCTCCCTGCTCTCGCCACTCTCTCCCTGTTCTCGCCACTCTCTCCCTGCTCTCGCCACTCTCTCCCTGTTCTCGCCACTCTCTCCCTGCTCTCGCCGCTCTCTCCCTGTTCTCGCCACTATCTCCCTGCTCTCGCCACTCTCTCCCTGCTCCCACCGCTCTCTCCCTTCTCCCACCTCTCTCTCCCTGCTCCCACCCCTCTCTCCCTGCTCTCGCCACTCTCTCCCTGCTCTCGCCACTCTCTCCCTGCTCCCTCCCCTCTCTCCCTGCTCTCGCCACTCTCTCTCTGTTCTCGCCACTCTCTCCCTGCTCTCGCCACTCTCTCCCTGCTCCCAACCCTCTCTCCCTGCTCTCGCCACTCTCTCCCTGCTCCCACCCCTCTCTCCCTGCTCTCGCCACTCTCTCTCTGTTCTCGCCACTCTCTCCCTGCTCTCGCCACTCTCTCCCTGCTCCCAACCCTCTCTCCCTGCTTTCGCCACTCTCTCCCTGCTCTCGCCACTCTCTCCCTGCTCTCGCCACTCTCTCCCTGTTCTCGCCACTCTCTCCCTGCTCCCACCCCTCTCTCCCTGCTCTCGCCACTCTCTCCCTGTTCTCGCCACTCTCTCCCTGCTCTCGCCACTCTCTCCCTGTTCTCGCCACTCTCTCCCTGCTCTCGCCACTCTCTCCCTGCTCTCGCCACTCTCTCCCTGTTCTCGTCACTCTCTCCCTGCTCTCCCCGCTCCCTCCCTTCTCTCACCGCTCTCTCCCTGCTCTCACCGCTCTCTCCCTGCTCTCATCACTCTCTCCCTGCTCTCACCGCTCTCTCCCAGCTCTCGCCACTCTCTCCCTGCTCTCACCGCTCTCTCCCTGCTCTCACCGCTCTCTCGCTGCTCTCACCGCCCTCTCCCTGCTCTCACCGCTCTCTCCCTGCACTCACCGCTCTCTCCCTGCTCTCCCTGCTCTCACTGCCCTCTCCCTGCTCTCACCGCTCTCTCCCTGCTCTCACCGCCCTCTCCCTGCTCTCACCGCCCTCTCCCTGCTCTCACCGCTCTCTCCCTGCTCTCCCTGCTCTCCCTGCTCTCCCTGCTCTCACCGCTCTCTCCCTGCTCTCACCGCTCTCTCCCTGCTCTCCCTGCTCTCACCGCCCTCTCCCCGCTCTCTCCCTGCTCTCCCTGCTCTCACCGCCCTCTCCCTGCTCTCACCGCTCTCTCCCTGCTCTCCCTGCTCTCACCGCCCTCTCCCTGCTCTCCCTGCTCTCACCGCCCTCTCCCTGCTCTCACCACTCTCTCCCTGCTCTCACCGCTCTCTCCCTGCTCTCCCTGCTCTCTCACCACCCTCTCCCTGCTCTCACCGCCCTCTCCCTGCTCTCCCTGCTCTCTCCCTGCTCTCCCTGCTCTCTCACCCCTCTCTCCCTGCTCTCCCTGCTCTCACCGCTCTCTCCCTGCTCTCACCGCTCTCTCCCTGCTCTCCCTGCTCTCTCACCACCCTCTCCCTGCTCTCACCGCTCTCTCCCTGCTCTCCCTGCTCTCACCACCCTCTCCCTGCTCTCACCGCCCTCTCCCTGCTCTCCCTGCTCTCTCCCTGCTCTCCCTGCTCTCTCACCGCCCTCTCCCTGCTCTCACCGCCCTCTCCCTGCTCTCACCGCTCTCTCCCTGCTCTCCCTGCTCTCTCACCGCTCTCTCCCTGCTCTCACCGCTCTCTCCCTGCTCTCTCACCGCTCTCTCCCTGCTCTCACCGCTCTCTCCCTGCTCTCTCCCTGCTCTCTCCCTGCTCTCACCGCCCTCTCCCTGCTCTATCCCTGTTCTCACCCTGCTCTCCCTGCTCTCTCTCTGCTCTCACCGCCCTCTCCCTGCTCTCACCCTGCTCTCCCTGCTCTCTACATGCTCTCACCGCCCTCTCCCTGCTCTCACCTCTCTCTCCCTGCTCTCGCCACTCTCTCCCTGCTCCCACCCCTCTCTCCCTGCTCTCGCCACTCTCTCCCTGCTCCCACCCCTCTCTCCCTGCTCTCGCCACTCTCTCCCTGCTCCCACCCCTCTCTCCCTGCTCTCACCACTCTCTCCCTGCTCTCACCGCTCTCTCCCTGCTCCCACCGCTCTCTCCCTGCTCCCACCCCTCTCTCCCTGCGCTCACCGCGCTCTCCCTGCTCTCACCGCTCTCTCCCTGCTCTGACCGCTCTCTCCCTGCTCTCACCGCCCTCTCCCTGCTCTCTCCCTGCTCTCACCGCTCTCTCCCTGCTCTCTCCCTGCTCCCACCCCTCTCTCCCTGCTCTCGCCACTCTCTCCCTGCTCCCACCCCTCTCTCCCTGCTCTCACCGCTCTCTCCCTGCTCCCACCGCTCTCTCCCTGCTCTCACATCTCTGTCCCTGCTCTCACCGCTCTCTCCCTTCTCCCACCTCTCTCTCCCTGCTCCCACCCCTCTTTCCCTGCTCTCGCCACTCTCTCCTTGCTCTCACCACTCTCTCCCTGCTCTCGCCACTCTCTCCCTGCTCTCACCACTCTCTCCCTGCTCTCTCCCTGCTCTCACCGCTCTCTCCCTGCTCTCACCGCTCTTTCCCTGCTCCCACCTCTCTCTCCATGCTCTCACCGCCCTCTCACTGCTCTCACCGCCCTCTCCCTGCTCTCACCGCGCTCTCCCTGCTCTCACCGCTCTCTCCCTGCTCTCACCGCGCTCTCCCTGCTCTCACCGCTCCCTCCCTGCTCTCGCCACTCTCTCCCTGCTCTCTCCCTGCTCCCACCGCCCACTCCCTGCTCTCACCGCTCTCTCCCTGCTCTCACCGCTCTTTCCCTGCTCCCACCTCTCTCTCCCTGCTCCCACCTCTCTCTCCCTGCTCTCACCGCTCTCTCCCTGCTCTCACCGCTCTCTCCCTGCTCCCACCTCTCTCTCCCTGCTCTCACCGCTCTCTCCCTGCTCTCACCGCTCTTTCCCTGCTCCCACCTCTGTCTCCCTGCACCCACCTCTGTCTCCCTGCTCTCACCGCTCTCTCCCTGCTCTCCCTGCTCTCACTGCTCTCACCGCTCTCTCCCTGCTTTCACCGCCCTCTCCCTGCTCTCCCTGTTCTCTCCCTGCTCCCACCTCTCTCTCCCTGCTCTCACCGCTCTCTCCCTGCTCCCACCTCTCTCTCCCTGCTCTGACCGCTCTCTCCCTGCTCCCACCTCTCTCTCCCTGCTCTCTCCCTGCTCCCACCGCCCTCTCCCTGCTCTCACCGCTCTCTCCCTGCTCTCTCCGCTCTCTCCCTGCTCTCACCGCTCTCTCCCTGCTCTCACCGCTCTCTCCCTGCTCTCACCGCTCTCTCCCTGCTCTCACCGCCCTCTCCCTGCTCTCCCTGCTCTCTCCCTGCTCTCACCGCTCTCTCCCTGCTCTCCTTGCTCTCTCCCTGCTCTCACCGCTCTCTCCCTGCTCTCTCACCGCTCTCTCCCTGCTCTCCCTGCTCTCTCCCTGCTCTCTCCCTGCTCTCACCGCTCTCTCCCTGCTCTCCCTGCTCTCACCGCCCTCTCCCTGCTCTCACCGCTCTCTCCCTGCTCTCCCTGCTCTCTCCCTGCTCTCTCCCTGCTCTCTCCCTGCTCTCACCGCCCTCTCCCTGCTCTCACCGCTCTCTCCCTGCTCTCCCTGCTCTCTCCCTGCTCTCTCCCTGCTCTCTCCCTGCTCTCACCGCTCTCTCCCTGCTCTCCCTGCTCTCTCCCTGCTCTCTCCCTGCTCTCACCGCTCTCTCCCTGCTCTCCCTGCTCTCACCGCCCTCTCCCTGCTCTCACCGCTCTCTCCCTGCTCTACCTGCTCTCACCGCCCTCTCCCTGCTCTCACCCCTCTCTCCCTGCTCCCACCTCTCTGTCCCTGCTCCCACCCCTCTCTCCCTGCTCTCGCCACTCTCTCCCTGCTCCCACCTCTCTCTCCCTGCTCTCACCGCTCTCTCCCTGCTCTCACCCCCCTCTCCCTGCTCCCACCTCTCTCTCCCTGCTCCCACCCCTCTCTCCCTGCTCTCGCCACTCTCTCCCTGCTCTCCCTGCTCTCTCCCTGCTCTCACCGCTCTCTCCCTGCTCTCTCCCTACTCTCACCGCCCTCTCCCTGCTCTCACCGCTCTCTCCCTACTCTCCCTGCTCTCACCGCTCTCTCCCTGCTCTCACCGCTCTCTCCCTGCTCTCCCTGCTCTCACCGCCCTCTCCCTGCTCTCACCGCTCTCTCCCTGCTCTCACCGCTCTCACCACCCTCTCCCTGCTCTCTCCGCCCTCTCCCTGCTCTCACCGCTCTCTCCCTGCTCTCACCGCCCTCTCCCTGCTCTCACCGCTCTCTCCCTGCTCTCACCGCTCTCTCCCTGCTCTCCCTGCTCTCACCGCCCTCTCCCTGCTCTCACCGCTCTCTCCCTGCTCTCACCGCTCTCACCACCCTCTCCCTGCTCTCTCCGCCCTCTCCCTGCTCTCACCGCTCTCTCCCTGCTCTCACCGCCCTCTCCCTGCTCTCACCGCTCTATCCCTGCTCTCACCCCTCTCTCCCTGCTCTCACCCCTCTCTCCCTGCTCTCGCCACTCTCTCTCTGCTCCCACCCCTCTCTCCCTGCTCTCACCCCTCTCTCCCTGCTCTCGCCACTCTCTCCCTGCTCCCACCACTCTCTCCCTGCTCTCGCCACTTCTCCCTGCTCTCGCGGCTCTCTCCCTGCTCTCGCCACTCTCTCCCTGCTCTCGCCACTCTCTCCCTGCTCCCACCCCTCTCTCCCTGCTCTCGCCACTCTCTCTCTGTTCTCGCCACTCTCTCCCTGCTCCCAACCCTCTCTCCCTGCTCTCGCCACTCTCTCCCTGCTCTCGCCACTCTCTCCCTGTTCTCGCCACTCTCTCCCTGCTCTCGCCACTCTCTCCCTGTTCTCGCCACTCTCTCCCTGCTCTCGCCGCTCTCTCCCTGCTCTCGCCACTCTCTCCCTGCTCTCGCCACTCTCTCCCTGCTCTCCCCGCTCCCTCCCTTCTCTCACCGCTCTCTCCCTGCTCTCACCGCTCTCTCCCTGCTCTCATCACTCTCTCCCTGCTCTTACCGCTCTCTCCCTGCTCTCACCGCTCTCTCCCTGCTCTCACCGCGCTCTCCCTGCTCTCACTGCCCTCTCTCTCCCTGCTCTCACCGCCCTCTCCCTGCTCTCACCGCTCTCTCCCTGCTCTCCCTGCTCTCACCGCCCTCTCCCTGCTCTCACCGCTCTCTCCCTGCTCTCACCCCTCTCTCCCTGCTCCCACCTCTCTCTCCCTGCTCCCACCCCTCTCTCCCTGCTCTCGCCACTCTCTCCCTGCTCCCACCTCTCTCTCCCTGCTCCCACCTCTCTCTCCCTGCTCCCACCCCTCTCTCCCTGCTCTCGCCACTCTCTCCCTGCTCTCCCTGCTCTCTCCCTGCTCTCACCGCTCTCTCACCGCTCTCTCCCTGCTCTCACCGCTCTCTCACCGCTCTCTCCCTGCTCTCACCGCTCTCTCCCTGCTCTCATCACTCTCTCCCTGCTCTCACCGCTCTCTCCCTGCTCTCATCACTCTCTCCCTGCTCTCATCACTCTCTCCCTGCTCTCACCGCTCTCTCCCTGCTCTCACCGCTCTCTCCCTGCTCTCACCGCTCTCTCACCGCTCTCTCCCTGCTCTCACCGCTCTCTCCGCCCTCTCCCTGCTCTCACCGCTCTCTCCCTGCTCTCACCGCTCTATCCCTGCTCTCACCCCTCTCTCCCTGCTCTCGCCACTCTCTCCCTGCTCCCACCCCTCTCTCCCTGCTCTCACCCCTCTCTCCCTGCTCTCGCCACTCTCTCCCTGCTCCCACCACTCTCTCCCTGCTCTCGCCACTCTCTCCCTGCTCTCGCGGCTCTCTCCCTGCTCTCGCCACTCTCTCCCTGCTCTCGCCACTCTCTCTCTGTTCTCGCCACTCTCTCCCTGCTCTTGCCACTCTCTCCCTGCTCCCTCCCCTCTCTCCCTGCTCTCGCCACTCTCTCTCTGTTCTCGCCACTCTCTCCCTGCTCTCGCCACTCTCTCCCTGCTCCCAACCCTCTCTCCCTGCTCTCGCCACTCTCTCCCTGCTCCCACCCCTCTCTCCCTGCTCTCGCCACTCTCTCTCTGTTCTCGCCACTCTCTCCCTGCTCTCGCCACTGTCTCCCTGCTCCCAACCCTCTCTCCCTGTTTTCGCCACTCTCTCCCTGCTCTCGCCACTCTCTCCCTGCTCTCGCCACTCTCTCCCTGTTCTCGCCACTCTCTCCCTGCTCCCACCCCTCTCTCCCTGCTCTCGCCACTCTCTCTCTGTTCTCGCCACTCTCTCCCTGCTCTCGCCACTCTCTCCCTGTTCTCGCCACTCTCTCCCTGCTCTCGCCGCTCTCTCCCTGCTCTCGCCACTCTCTCCCTGCTCTCGCCACTCTCTCCCTGTTCTCGCCACTCTCTCCCTGCTCTCCCCGCTCCCTCCCTTCTCTCACCGCTCTCTCCCTGCTCTCACCGCTCTCTCCCTGCTCTCATCACTCTCTCCCTGCTCTCACCGCTCTCTCCCTGCTCTCGCCACTCTCTCCCTGCTCTCGCCGCTCTCTCCCTGCTCTCGCCACTCTCTCCCTGCTCTCGCCACTCTCTCCCTGTTCTCGCCACTCTCTCCCTGCTCTCCCCGCTCCCTCCCTTCTCTCACCGCTCTCTCCCTGCTCTCACCGCTCTCTCCCTGCTCTCATCACTCTCTCCCTGCTTTCACCGCTCTCTCCCTGCTCTCACCGCTCTCTCCCTGCTCTCGCCACTCTCTCCCTGCTCTCACCGCTCTCTCCCTGCTCTCACCGCGCTCTCCCTGCTCTCACTGCCCTATCTCCCTGCTCTCACCGCTCTCTCCCTGCTCTCGCCACATCAACCAGATGTTTGACCACATCATCCTCCTCCAACACCTCTCCTCCGTCGTCCACTGGGTGGGACTGCGCTCTCCTGGTTCCATTCTTATCTATCCAGGTATAGTCAGAGAATCACCTGCAATGGCTTCTCTTCCCGCTCACGCACCGTTACCTCTGGAGTCCCCCGAGGATCTATCCTTCTCCCCCTCCTATTTCCCATCTACATGCTGCCCCTTGGCGACATCATCCACAAAAACGTCAGAATCCACGTGTACGCTGATGACACCCAGCTCTACCTCACCACTACCTCTCTCACCCCCTCCACTGTCTCTGATTTGTCACACTGCTTGTCTGACATCCAGTGCTGGATGAGCAGAAATTTCCTCCAATTGAACATTAGGAAGACCGAAGCCATTGTCTTCGGCCCTGCTGCAAATACCGTTCTCTCGGCACCGACTCCATCCCTCTCCCTGGCCACTGTCTGAGGCTGAACCAGACTGTTCACAACCTTGGTGTCCTATTTGACCCTGAGCTGAGCTTCTGCCCCCATATCCGCTCCATCACCAAGACCGTCTACATCCACCTCCGTAAACGCACACATCTCTGCCCTGCCTCGGCCCATCTGCTGCTGAAACCCTCATCCATGCCTTTGTTCCCTAGAGGTAACAGCTCTAGCTCACCCAAAGCTCCTTGAAGCTCGATGGTAACTTTCTGTGCACGCCAAGCACCAAATATAAAATAATCTGCTCACTCGAAGAATCCAACAGGAGATGAGTTGAGACAGTCTCAATTCTACAGGCACAGATAACACTCCACAGCACAAAACTGTCCCTAAATCGCACCCAGAGAGACCATAGGCCGGTTTGTGTCCAAAATGGAAAGTGTTTTGCTGGTGCAGTATGGGATGTCTTTCTGAGGTTGAAGCTGAGCTGTGCCCGATGTTGACACTGGGCACTCGACATAGAAAGAGCTACATTCCTGAGCAACTGAACAACTTTCATCTTAACAACAGGAACAAACCTGCACCTGAAGTCACTGAGAAGTTTGATCATTGGATCCATGTTTATAAATGATCCTTCCTTCCAGCCATTTCTGTACATTCTTGTTTGCTGAAGTTTAAGCCACTAATGAGTTTCAGGAGCCAATGAAGGTTTTGCTTTGGACCAGAATATTTTGGTTTCAGGTTTTGGACTAAAGTCGTATTTTTTTAAAAGTTTTTTTTTTACTTGTGCCCTGAAGATTCTGAATTTTGCTGGGGCACAGTCTCCGGGGCGCTGGGGCACAGTCCTCAGGGCGCTGGGGCACGGTCTCCGGGGCGCTGGGGCACAGTCCTCAGGGCGCTGGGGCACGGTCTCCGGGGCGCTGGGGCACAGTCCCCGGGGCGCTGGGGCACGGTCTCCGGGGCGCTGGGGCACAGTCCTCAGGGCGCTGGGGCACAGTCCTCAGGGCGCTGGGGCACGGTCTCCGGGGCGCTGGGGCACAGTCCTCAGGGCGCTGGGGCACGGTCTCCGGGGCGCTGGGGCACAGTCCTCAGGGCGCTGGGGCACAGTCCTCAGGGTGCTGGGGCACAGTCCTCAGGGTGCTGGGGCACGGTCTCCGGGGCGCTGGGGCACAGTCCCCGGGGCGCTGGGGCACGGTCTCCGGGGCGCTGGGGCACAGTCCTCAGGGCGCTGGGGCACAGTCCTCAGGGTGCTGGGGCACAGTCCTCAGGGTGCTGGGGCACAGTCCTCAGGGTGCTGGGGCACATTCCTCAGGGCGCTGGGGCACAGTCCCCGGGGTGCTGGGGCACAGTCCTCAGGGTGCTGGGGCACAGTCCTCAGGGTGCTGGGGCACAGTCCTCAGGGTGCTGGGGCACAGTCCCCGGGGCGCAGGGGCACAGTCCCCGGGGTGCTGGGGCACAGTCCTCAGGGTGCTGGGGCACAGTCCTCAGGGTGCTGGGGCACAGTCCCCGGGGCGCAGGGGCACAGTCCTCAGGGTGCTGGGGCACAGTCCTCAGGGTGCTGGGGCACAGTCCCCGGGGCGCAGGGGCACAGTCCCCGGGGTGCTGGGGCACAGTTCCCAGGGTGCTGGGGCACAGTCCCCGGGGTGCTGGGGCACGGTCTCCGGGGTGCTGGGGCACAGTCCTCAGGGTGCTGGGGCACAGTCCTCAGGGTGCTGGGGCACGGTCTCCGGGGCGCTGGGGCACAGTCCTCAGGGTGCTGGGGCACGGTCTCCGGGGCGCAGGGGCACAGTCCTCAGGGTGCTGGGGCACAGTCCTCAGGGTGCTGGGGCACAGTCCCCGGGGCGCAGGGGCACAGTCCTCAGGGTGCTGGGGCACATTCCTCAGGGCGCTGGGGCACAGTCCCCGGGGCGCAGGGGCACAGTCCTCGGGGTGCTGGTCAATTCCTCGGGTTCTGGTCAATTCCTCGGGTTCTGGTCAATTCCTCGGGTTCTGGTCAATTCCTCGGGGTGTTGGTCAATTCTTCACCTGTGAGACAAGACAGTGAATGTTGACCAGCTATTCTACCATGGAGGCTATTACTGGGAACCTTGGCCGTGTCCTCACTGAATATACACACTGAGTACTTTCCAGCAGGAGATAATGGATAGAAATCAAGAGCAGGATTTCATCTCTGTAATATCGCCTGTCTCTGTCCCTGCGTCAGCCCATCTGCTGCTGAAACCTCCCCCTTACACCGTCCATAAACACGAGGTCATCCAAAAATCTGCTGCGTGTATCCTCACACCAAGTCCCATTCACCCATCACCCCTGTGCTCACTGACCTACATTGACTCCTGATCCGGCAACAGCTCTATTAATATTCTCATCCTTGTGTTCAAATCCCTCCGTGGCCTCGGCCCTCCCTAACTCTGTAACCTCCTCCAGTCCTACAACCCTCTGGGACTCTGCACTCTCCTCCTCCTTTAAGACCCTCCTTAAAACCACCTCTTTGATCAAGCTTTTGGTCACCAGTCCTAATATCTCCTGATGTAGCTCAGTGTCAAATCTTGTCTGAAAATCGCTCCTGTGAAGCGTCTTGGGATGTTTTTACGACATTAAAGGCGCTATATAAATGCAAGTTGTTGTTGTTGTCAACCAACCTCACTAAACTAGGTTATCTGGTCATTAATTACAGTTTACATCTCATTGCTGTTTGTGGGATCTTGCTGTGCGCAACTCGAATATCACGTTTCCCTACATTACAACGGTGATTACACTTCAAAAGTACTTAATTGGCTGTAAAGTGATTTGGGACGTCCTGAGGTCGTGAAAGGCGCTATAGAAATGCAGGTTATTCCCTTTTAAGTTCAGTTAAAAGTGACCATTAAGTTTGTTGTTTATGTGTGTACAAATTGTGGAAAGACAGTTATGCACTAAAGAGCAGTTTATCCCTCTCTGTCCTGCGGACAGTTTGGTCACTGCAATATATTCTTGTTATTCAGAAAGTTGCCTGTACGGTAGATCACTGCACTTCCCTCCATTCAAAGATCTCCACCTAGTGGTCTGTACTTCACTTGTCATTGAACCTTCCTCCAGAGCTCATTAACAGCAGCTCCATGAACGGTTTACTTCCCAAACACTGCACGCTCACTGAAGCAAGTAATGACGACTAACAAACGCTCGATCTCCACAGACTTGTTTCCACCCTCAAAGGCCTCAGTGTTTATCACTCGGGATTACTTCTCATTTTCTTTCAGTTGTTTTTTCCCCCGCCCCTTTAGTTTCGTGCCCTCCTTTCTTGAGGCGTTGATTTGTAGCAGGGTACAGAGCCATGGGCAGTGAAGTGGCGCTGTTCATATGTGAGCCTGGACAGTGATCGTCAGTAGCCTATTTGACCATGGGGGCATCACGGCAGAAAGCAATCCTCAAACTCATGGGGTGTCAACAGAAGCACAACCTTCCAGCATGACTGGTTGGATAGTCACCAGGAGTGGGAACTGTAGCTGATCCCTAGTAAAGGACATGAGGCCAATTATATTCCATCTATTGGCACTTCAGTTGAGGTCAGCTAACATAGAACAGCCCAGGAATCAAAACCCCAGCCTTCCTGCTCTGTGGCTTATCACAACACCAGGCTCAGCAATTACCAACAGAGCCATTGGAGGGATCCCAAAATCATTAGTCATGGTAAGTGCCACATAATGTTTACTCTTAGTGTGAGCCCCAAAACCTTTATTCTTAGTGTGAGCCCCAAAACCTTTACTCTTAGTGTGAGCCCCAAAACCTTTACTCTTAGTGTGAGCCCCAAAACCTTTACTCTTAGTGTGTGCTCCAAAACCTTTACTCTTAGTGTGAGCCCCAAAACCTTTACTCTTAGTGTGAGCCCCAAAACCTTTACTCTTAGTGTGAGCCCCAAAACCTTTACTCTTATAGAATCATAGAATCATAGAAGTTTACAACATGGAAACAGGCCCTTCGGCCCAACATGTCCATGTCGCCCAGTTTATACCACTAAGCTAGTCCCAATTGCCTGCACTTGGCCCATATCCCTCTATACCCATCTTACCCATGTAACTGTCCAAATGCTTTTTAAAAGACAAAATTGTACCCGCCTCTACTACTGCCTCTGGCAGCTCGTTCCAGACACTCACCACCCTTTGAGTGAAAAAATTGCCCCTCTGGACCCTTTTGTATCTCTCCCCTCTCACCTTAAATCTATGTACCCTCGTTATAGACTCCCCTACCTTTGGGAAAAGATTTTGACTATCTACCTTATCTATGCCCCTCATTATTTTATAGACTTGTATAAGATCACCCCTCAACCTCCTACTCTCCAGGGAAAAAAGTCCCAGTCTATCTAACCTCTCCCTATAAGTCAAACCATCAAGTCCCGGCAGCATCCTAGTAAATCTTTTCTGCACTCTTTCTAGTTTAATAATATCCTTTCTATAATAGGGTGACCAGAACTGTACACAGATTCCAAGTGTGGCCTTACTAATGTCTTGTACAACTTCAACAAGACATCCCAACTCCTGTATTCAATGTTCTGACCAATGAAACCAAGCATGCTGAATGCCTTCTTCACCACCCTATCCACCTGTGACTCCACTTTCAAGGAGCTATGAATCTGTACTCCCAGATCTCTTTGTTCTATAACTCTCCCCAACGCCCTACCATTAACGGAGTAGGTCCTGGCCCGATTCGATCTCCCAAAATGCATCACCTCACATTTATCTAAATTAAACTCCATCTGCCATTCATCGGCCCACTGGCCCAATTTATCAAGATCCCGTTGCAATCCTAGATAACCTTCTTCACTGTCTACGATGCCACCAATCTTGGTGTCATCTGCAAATTTACTAACCATGCCTCCTAAATTCTCATCCAAATCATTAATATAAATAACAAATAACAGCGGACCCAGCACCGATCCCTGAGGCACACCGCTGGTCACAGGCCTCCAATTTGAAAAACAACCCTCTACACCCACCCTCTGTCTTCTGTCGTCAAGCCAATGTTGTATCCAATTGGCTACCTCACCTTGGATCCCGTGAGATTTAACCTTATGTAACAACCTACCATGCGGTACCTTGTCAAAGGCTTTGCTAAAGTCCATGTAGACCACGTCTACTGCACAGCCCTCATCTATCTTCTTGGTTACCCCTTCAAAAAACTCAATCAAATTCGTGAGACATGATTTTCCTCTCACAAAACCATGCTGACTGTTCCTAATCAGTCCCTGCCTCTCCAAATGCCCGTAGATCCTGTCGCTCAGAATACCCTCTAACAACTTACCCACTACAGATGTCAGGCTCACTGGTCTGTAGTTCCCAGGCTTTTCCCTGCCGCCCTTCTTAAATAAAAGCACAACATTTGCTACCCTCCAATCTTCAGGCACCTCACCTGTAGCGGTGGATGATTCAAATATCTCTGCTAGGGGACCCGCAATTTCCTCCCTAACCTCCCATAACGTCCTGGGATACATTTCATCAGGTCCCGGAGATTTATCTACCTTGATGCGCGTTAAGACTTCCAGCACCTCCCTCTCTGTAATATGTACACTCCTCAAGACATCACTATTTATTTCCCCAAGTTCCCTAACATCCATGCCTTTCTCAACCGTAAATACCGATGTGAAATATTCATTTAGGATCTCACCCATCTCTTGTGGTTCCGCACATAGATGACCTTGTTGATCCTTCAGAGGCCCTACTTTCTCCCTAGTTACTCTTTTGCCCTTTATGTATTTGTAGAAGCTCTTTGGATTCACCTTTGCCTTATCTGCCAAAGCAATCTCATGTCCCCTTTTTGGCCTCCTGATTTCTCTCTTAACTCTACTCCGGCAATCTCTATACTCTTCAAGGGATCCACTTGATCCCAGCTGCCTATGCATGTCATATGCCTCCTTCTTCTTTCTGACTAGGGCCTCAATCTCCCGAGTCATCCAAGGTTCCCTACTTCTACCAGCCTTGCCCTTCACTTTATAAGGAATGTGCTTACCCTGAACCCTGGTTAACACATTTTTGAAGGACTCCCACTTACCAGACGTCCCTTTGCCTGCCAACAGACTCTCCCAATCAACTTCTGAAAGTTCCTGTCTAATACCATCAAAATTGGCCTTTCCCCAATTTAGAATTTTAACTTTTGGGCCAGACCTATCCTTCTCCATAGCTATCTTAAAACTAATGGAATTATGATCACTGGTCCCAAAGTGATCCCTCACTAACACTTCTGTCACCTGCCCTTCCTTATTTCCCAAGAGGAGGTCAAGTTTTGCCCCCTCTCTAGTCGGGCCATCCACATACTGAATGGCTGTCTTAGTGTGTGCTCCAAAACCTTTACTCTTAGTGTGAGCCCCAAAACCTTTACTCTTAGTGTGTGCCCCAAAACCTTTACTCTTATTGTGTGCCCAAAAACCTTTACTCTTAGTGTGAACCCCAAAACCTTTGCTCTTACTGTGTGCCCCAAAACCTTTACTCTTAGTGTGTGCCTCAAAACCGTTAGTCAGAGTGTGAGCCCACAAATCATTTAGTCATAGTATGAGCCCCAAAACCTTTACTCTTAGTGTGCCCCAAAACCTTTACATTTAGTGTGAGACCGTAAAACTTTAGTCATCGTCTGAGCCCCCAAACTCTTTACTCTTGGTGTGAGCCCCCAAACTCTTTGCTCTTAGTATGTGCCCCAAAACCTTTCGTCATAGTGTGGGCATCAAAACCTTGTCATTATGCAAGCCCCAAAACCTTTTCTCTTAGGGTGAACCCCAGAAACTTTACTCTTAATGTGAACCCAACACCTTTAGTCATAGTGTGAGCCAAAAAAAGCTTTAGTCACGGTGTGAGTCCCGAACACTCGACTCTTAGTTTGAGTCTCCAAACCTTTAATCATAGTGTGAGCCCCCAAAAACGTTACTCATAATATAAGCCCCAAAACATTCAGACCTATTGTGAGCCCCAAAACATTTAGGTGTAGTGTGACTTTCAAAACATCGAGTCATAATGTGAGCCTCAAACATTTCTTTGTAGCATGAGCCCCAAAACATTTAGTCATTTTGTCAGTCCCAAAACATCTTGTCATACTCTAAGCCCCAAAACATTTAGTCATGGTGTGAGCCCAAAACGTTTAGGTCCCGATATTAGCGGGGAGGCAGGATAGCGGCGGGGGAGGGGTGGCGAGTCGATGCGTGGGTCACCCGCCCAATAAAATCTGTCCATTTCCCACGCGATCGCAGGTAAATTGGAGCCACTTAACGTGGCTTCCGGGTTTGCCGTCCGAAAGCTGCGCAGCGGGCGGACTGCGCAACCGCATCACAGGCTGTCAGCTGGAGGAGCTCTATTTAAAGGGGCAGTCCCCCATTGGCTGCTCCTGGAGCAAACACCCACACAGCACCGTGGAGCAGCCCAGGAGAAAAGCTGCTCCAAGATTCAGTGATGCCTCACTCCAGGTGCTACTGGATGGGGTGAGGAGGAGGAGGGATGTCTTCCACCCGACAGACGGGAGGAAGTGGCCTGCCTCTGCCACCAAGAAGGCCTGGCTCGAGGTGGCAGAGGAGGTCACCGACAGCAGCAACATCTCCCGCACCTGGATCCAGTGCAGGAAGTGCTTCAATAGAACCATAGCACCATAGAAAAGATACAGCACAGAAGGGGGCCATTCGGCCCATCGTGTCTGCGCCGGCTCGAAGAACAACCAGGTGCCCATTCTAATCCCACCTTCCAGCACCCGGTCCGTAGCCCTGCAGCTTACAGCACTTTAGGTGCAGGTCCAGATACTTTTTAAAAGAGTTGAGGGTCCCTGCCTCTACCACCAATTCGGGCAGCGAATTCCATACACCCACCACCCTCTGGGTAAAAAAGTTTTTCCTCATGTCCCCTCTAATCCTTTCGCCAATCAGCTTAAATCTATGTCCCCAAGTTCTTGAACTCTCCGCTAGGGGAAACAGGTACTTCCTGTCTACTCTATCTGGGCCCCTCATAATTTTGTCCACCTCAATCAAGTCTCCCCTCAGCCTCCTCTGCTCCAAGGAAAACAACCCCAGCCTGTCCAATCTCTCCTCGTAGCTGCAATTTTCAAGCCCTGGCAACATTCTTGTAAATCTTCTCTGCACCCTCTCCATAGCAATTACCTTCTTCCTGTAATGTGGTGACCAGAACTGCGCATAATACTCCAGCTGTGGCCTTACCAGTGTTTTATACAGTTCCATCATTACATCCCTGCTTTTGTATTCTATACCTTGGCTAATAACGGAGAGCATTCCGTATGCCTTCTTCACAACCTTATCTACCTGTACTGCCACCTTCAGGGACCTGTGCACATGCACTCCAAGGTCTCTCACTTCCTCCACCCCTCTCAATATATTCCCATTTACTGCGTATTCCCTTTTACTGTTTGCCCTCCCTAAGTGCATTACCTCACACTTCTCCGGGTTGAACTCCATTTGCCACTTTTCCGCCCACTCCACCAACCCATTGATATCTTCTTGGAGTCCACAGCTATCCTCTTCACTATCAACTACACGGACAATTTTTGTGTCGTCTGCAAATTTGCCAATCATGCCCCCTACATTCAAGTCCAAATCATTAATATATACCACGAACAGCAAGGGACCCAACACTGAGCCGTGTGGCACACCACTGGAAACGGATTTCCATTCACAAAGACATCCATCGACTTTTACCCTTTGTTTCCTGTTACTGAGCCAATTTTGAATCCAATTCGCCACATTTCCCTGTATCCCATGGGCTTTTACCTATCTGACCAGTCTGCCATGTGGGACCTTGTCAAATGCCTTACTAAAATCTTCCTTGTCACTTCCTCAAAGAATTTAATCAGATTTGTAAGGCATGACCTTCCCTGAACAAATCCATGCTGACTATCCCTGATTAAACCATGCCTTTCCAAGTGACAGTTTATCCTATCTCTCAGTATTGATTCCAATAGTTTGCCCACCACTGAGGTAAGACTGACCGGTCTATAATTGTTCGGCCTTTCCCTCGTACCCTTTTAAACAATGGTACTACGTTTGTAGTCTTCCAGTCCTCTGGTATCTCCCCTGTATTGAGTGAGGATTGGAAAATGATCCTCAGAGCATCCGCTATTTCCTTCCTGGCTTCCTTCAATAGCCCAGGAAACAATCCATCTGGCCCTGCTGATTTATCAACTTTCAAGGATTCCAGTCCCTCTAGTACTTCCTCTCTCGTTATGTTTACCTTATCCAATATTTCACACCTCTCCTCTTTAACTACTACGTATGGATCATCCCTTTATTTTGTGAATACGGACACAAAATATTCATTTAAAACCCTACCCACATCCTCTGCTTCTACACACAAGTTACCCTTATCATCCCTGACAGGTCCCACCTTTTCCTTAGCTATCCTCTTGTTCTTAATGTACTGATAAAACATCTTTGGGTTTTCTTTAATCTTACTAGCTAATATTTTTTCATGCCCTCTCTTTGCTTTCCTTATTTCCTTTTTTACATCATCCCTGTACTTTCTAAACTCCTCTAGACTTTCTGCATTATTTAGTTTTCTATGACAATCATAAGCGTTCTGTTTCTGCTTTATCTTGCCCCATTTACTTCTGGACAACCAGGGGGCTCTAAATTTGGCAGTGCCACCCTTTTTCTTTGAGGGGACGTGTCTGCATTGTACCTGTAGAATTTCACTTTTTAGTGCCTCCCACTGGTGTGCCACTGATTTCTCCTCAAGTAGTTGTGTCCAGTCCACTTCTGCCAAATCACCTCTTAGTTCTGTAAAATTTGCCTTCCCCCAATTTAAAACATTTACTCCTGATTTAACTCTGTCCTTTTCCATAATAATGCTAAAACTAACTGAATTGTGGTCACTATTCCCAATATGGTCACCCCACTGTCACTTCACTCACTTGCCCATCTTCATTTCCCAGGACTAAATCTAGAATTGCATCCCCTCTTGTTGGGCTTGTCACGTACTGGCTAAAAAAAGTTCTCCTGGACACCGATCAAGAATTTTGGGCCCTCTGTGCCCCTCACACTGTTTGAATCCCAGTTGATGTTAGGGTAGTTGAAATCCCCTATTATTATTGCCCTCTTATTTTTGCACTCAGAAATTTGTCTACATATTCATTCTTCTATCTCCTTTTCGCTATTCGAGGGTCTATAGTTCACTCCTAGTAGTGTGACTGCCCCTTTTATATTTCTTAGTTCAACCCATATGGCCTCGATTGATGATCCATTTAGCATATCATCCCTTCTCACAACTGTAATTGATTCTTTAACCAATAATGCTACCCCTCCTCCATTTTTAACACCCACTCTATCCTGCCTGAAAACTCTATATCCAGGGATATTGAGCTGCCAATTATCCCCCTCTTTAAGCCAGGTTTCCGTTATAGCAATGATATCATGCTGCCATGTGTCTATCTGTGCCCTTAGATCATCTGCTTTGTAATACTCCTTGCATTGAAGGATCTATCCTTTAACCCCGTCAAATTCCTGTGCTCAATGACCTAACTAGGTCAGCCAAAGTGAGTACACTTACTCATTCTCCTACACTCCGTCTTCCATATCACCGCCCCATCCCCCAACTCATTCTGCACTGCCAACACAACTCTATCACATCACTCCTCACACCCACTCAAAGCTCATCCTCAACTTACCTGCACTTACTCACCTCCCCATTAGTCATCCCACCACTACCACTCACCCCAATCCTCATACAATCTCATGGCTCTGTCTCATACTCACCCTCTGATGCATCTCTTTCACGGTCAGCCGCACCCAAACCAATGCATTCAGCAGTTGGCCACATCACCATCACTCACTCACGCATCTGCACTTTCTCCCCTTATAGAAGAGAGCCCAGAATGCACGGGAGAGGGTGAGGACCGGAGGTGGGCCGCAACAAATCGTTGTCCTCACAGAGGCGGAGCAGGAGGCGCTGGAGCTGAGGCGTACCCTCGAGTGCCTGTCCGTCGGGGACACCAAGACTGGCACCCGACAAACATCTGGTGACAGAACTTTAACATTCAGCACACACAATATCAATTGATGTTAACATGCCTTGCTATCTTCAGCACCTCAGTATGCTCATCGCAACATGACACATCTGTGATCATGCTTAAAATTGCCTTCTGTTCTCTTACAGGGCCTTCAGCGACCGCTGTGACGGTGGAGGGCGATTCCTCAGAGGACCTGCCGGCCTCTGAGGGGGCACCGTCACATCTGAGTGAGCCATCCACCAGCGCAGATACTCACACCTTGGTGGGTCCTGGTCCGCAGTTGGTTGGGGTCGCAGATGGTGAGTTACTACATGCATGTGAGCACTGGTGGCAGGGGCAGCTGTGGAGAGTCCGCTTCGGTGGGAGCACTCCTCTCCAGGCTCTGCTCAGCTGGACACAGATGCTGAACCCTGGGGGCCATCCTTTAAAAGGAGAATGATCGAGGGACAGCAGCACATTTGCGAGGTGCTGGAACAGGTGCCACGCGCACTCTCCACAATAGTACCGAGGATGGAGGAGTCCAACTCCTGCATGAGTGGAATGGTGGCACAGGTACAGAAGGGAATCTCTGAGATAGTGTCACAGGGACATGAGGGCACCTCTGAGATACTGTCACAGGTAAGTGCAGGATTGTCTGTGATGGAGGGAAGGCGAGCCTCCATTGAGCTTCAAGCACGGCTCACAAATGAGTCCATTGAGGCCCTGACAACGGTCGTTCGGACTCACAGTGAACAACATTCTGCCGCCTTAAACAGGCAGGCAGATACACTCGCACTGGCCTTACAAGGCTTCACTCATGTCCTCCAAACTTTTTTTTAAATTCGTTCATGGAATGTGGGCGTCGCTGGCGAGGCCAGCATTTATTGC
Source organism: Heptranchias perlo (assembly GCF_035084215.1). Lineage (NCBI taxonomy): Eukaryota > Metazoa > Chordata > Chondrichthyes > Hexanchiformes > Hexanchidae > Heptranchias > Heptranchias perlo. Next base: position 1,297,188 of record NC_090352.1, on the reverse strand, counting down.
CCATCCCTAATTGCCCTTGAGAAGGTGGTGGTGAGCTGCCTTCTTGAACCGCTGCAGTCCGTGTGGTGAAGGTTCTCCCACAGTGCTGTTAGGAAGGGAGTTCCAGGATTTTGACCCAGTGACGATGAAGGAACGGCGATATATTTCCAAGTCAGGATGGTGTGTGACTTGGAGGGGAACGTGCAGATGGTGTTGTTCCCATGTGCATGCTGCTCTTGTCCTTCTAGGTAGTAGAGGTCGCGGGTTTGGGAGGTGCTGTCGGAGAAGCCTTGGCGAGTTGCTGCAGTGCATCCTGTGGATGGTACACACTGCAGCCACTGTGCGCCGGTGGTGAAGGGAGTGAATGTTTAGGGTAGTGGATGGGGTGCCAATCAAGCGGGCTGCTTTGTCTTGGATGGTGTCGAGCTTCTTGAGTGTTGTTGGAGCTGCACTCATCCAGGCAAGTGGAGAGTATTCCATCACACTCCTGACTTGTGCCTTGTAGATGGTGGAAAGGCTTTGGGGAGTCAGGAGGTGAGTCACTCGCTGCAGAATACCCAGCCTCTGACCTGCTCTTGTTGCCACAGTATTTATATGGCTGGTCCAGTTAAGTTTCTGGTCAATAGTGACCCCCAGGATGTTGATGGTGGGGGATTTGGCGATGGTAATGCCGTTGAATATCAAGGGGAGGTGGTTAGACTCTCTCTTGTTGGAAATGGTCATTGCCTGGCACTTGTCTGGCGCGAATGTTACTTGCCACTTATGAGCCCAAGCCTGGATGTTGTCCAGGTCTTGCTGCATGCGGGCTCTGACTGCTTCATTATCTGAGGGGTTGCGAATGGAACTGAACACCGTGCAATCATCAGCGAACATCCCCATTTCTGACATTATGATGGAGGGAAAGGTCACTGATGAAGCAGCTGAAGATGGTTGGGCCTAGGACACTGCCCTGAGGAACTCCTGCAGCAATGTCCTGGGGCTGAGATGATTGGCCTCCAACAACCACTACCATCTTCCTTTGTGCTAGGTATGACTCCAGCCACTGGAGAGTTTTCCCCTTGATTCCCATTGACTTCAATTTTACTAGGGCTCCTTGGTGCCACACTCGGTCAAATGCTGCCTTGATGTCAAGGGCAGTCACTCTCACCTCACCTTTGGAACTCAGCTCTTTTGTCCATGTTTGGACCAAGGCTGTAATGAGGTCTGGAGCCGAGTGGTCCTGGCAGAACCCAAACTGAGCATCGGTGAGCAGGTTATTGGTGAGTAAGTGTCGCTTGATCGCACTGTCGACAACACAAACTGTCGTCCAGCAGGGTGGTAGGAGTGATGTGGGCCTGGCCCAGGGGAGGGATGATGGCGAAAGGGGACATGGAAGGGGGGACACCACGCAAAGCGCCCCCACATCTTACCTGTTGCCCCCTCTCAACCAGTACCCACAATGCTTCCCCCTCTCCAGGTGGCCGAGTCTGCCCCTGCACAGGTGCAGGTGGAGCAGTCTTTGGAGGGGCCCTCACGGTCACCAAAACCCAGAGGGCATAGGGCCCAAAGCATCTAATCAGTCAGGGCATGAACAAGAGCAACCTGTCACTACCTCTGCTGCAGCCACAGGGGAGGCACCACGTAGAAGTAGTCGGAAGCGAAAGGCGAAGGTTTTGTAAACACAAAGGGGATGGACAAGGGTGTTTGACGGTTGGTCATGTTTTTTATTTATATTTGCTTTTTGTTAAACTCACATTAAATATTATTATTGACACCACTACTGCCACGTCTTGGCCATTCTTGACTGGCCCTTTCATGAGGTTCACCATGAACGGTGACAGTTGATGCCACCCATTGGGTCACTCTACAGTGGGTGTATGTGTAGTTACAGGACTGTTTTGTGCGGGGGGAGGGGGGGCTGGTGTGGGCGCTGCTCTGTCCAGGTGGTGTGAGGACTGGACTCTTCACACTGTCTGATGTTAGGAGAACCGTTCACATATCAGTGACTCCCTGGCCTCACGAGCAGCCAGGTGAGCCGCTGCTCTGCCCATGGGTTGCTCCTCCTCCTCCTCCTCCGCCTCCGCCTCCGCCTTGTCCTCATCCTCCGCCTCTTCCTCCTCAATGTGGGTGGCAGATGTGGATGGGGCCTCCTCAAGCGGCACCCCTCTCTGTTGTACCATCTGGTGCAGGGCACAACAGACGACTATAATGCTGCCACTCGGTCTGATGCGAATTGAAGCACTCCCCCAGAATGATCGAGGCACCTGAAGTGCATCTTGAGCAGCCCTGTAGCTCAATTGTAGACCTGGTGACGATGTGGCTGTCGTTATATCAACGCTGTTGCTCGGTGATGGGTTTCCTCAGAGGTGTCATGAGCCACGTGTGCAGGGGGTCTCCCTTGTCCCCGGGGAGCCAGCCCTTGCGGGTGTTCGGTGCGTGGAAGAGGGGCGGGATGTTGGACTCCCGGAGGATGAAGGAATCGTAGCAGCTGCCAGGGTATCTGGCGCACACGTGAAGGAATCTCTTGCGGTGGTCACAGATGAGCTGAGTGTTGATGGAGTGATAGCCCTTCCTGTTGATGAACAGTCCTGGCTCGTGTGGAGGTGCTCCTATTGCTATGTGGGTGCAATCGATTACACCCTGCACCTGTGGGAAGCCAGCCACAGCGTGGAATCCCACTGCCCTCTCCGTCTGGCTGAGGTCGTCCATGGGGAAGTTGACGTAGTGCGAGGCCCTTCAGAACAAGCTGTCGGCAACCTGCTTTATGCACTTGTGCGCAGACGACTGAGAGACCCCAGCGATGTCCCCGGTGGCACCCTGGAATGATCTGGAGGCGAAGAAGTTGAGGGCAGTGGTGACTTTGACAGCGACAGGTAAGGAGATGCTGCTCGGGCCCAGCCGGGAACAGCTCGGCATGAAGGAGGCTGCAGATGTCTGCGACTACCTGGCGACTGACTCTGAGCCTCCGTATGCACTGCTCCTCAGAGAGGTCCAGGAAACTGAGCCTTGGTCTGTAGACCCTGTGGCGAGGGTAGTGCCTCCTGCGACGTCGCTCTCTCTGTTGTTGCCCTCTGTGCTCTTGTGCCGGTCCCTGTGGCGCAGCACTGTGTTGTGGAGCTCCACGTGGCGGAGGTGGATGCCTTGCCTGGCGAGGCTGGTGATGTTGCTCGTCCTCGGATATAGTGGTGAATGCAGCCATGGCGGCCCCCACCCTGACGGTGTGAGTTTGAGGGGGTCCGCAAAGTAGGTAAGTATGTTTGCACAGCAGAGTTTTGGGTGTAAAGTAAGAATTTTGAGTGAAAACACAAAGGTGTTGCAGCCAAAACTTTGTCTGAAGTGACAGAATGCCCTGCTGCAATAAATGAGGTTTTCCCCTCAACTGTCAAATAATCCTTTGCATCTCCCACTGGCTGCTGACTGAAACATGTCTGTTGCAACAGGGAGTGTTTCCCACAGCACGAGAAACACACTGAGGATCCTTCAAAATCGCACCCCTGACAAAATGTGGAGAAAATTAAGTGGTTCAAGTACTTCAACTATCTCAGCAGCTGTGTCAATGATCATCCCGCCGGCTCTAATTGCCGGTGGGATTTCCGCATTCGGGAGGCGCGCTCGCACCAGGACGCGTCACTGGGGAACCCGGATGTCAGCGGGCTGGAGCCGGGCTCTGAACCCGCTCGGGATTTCAGCGATTTTCGGAGCCTCCCCGCCCTCAACGCACCCGCTACTTGACCCGAAAATTGAGCCGTTAGTTTGAGCCCCTAAACCTTTAGACATAGTGTGAGCTCCCAAAAATATGACTATTAATATGAGCCCCAAAACAAGATACAAGGTGTTCAGGAAAGATAGGGAAGGAAAGAAGGGGGTGGGTGGTGGGGGTGGTAGTATTGATTAAGGAGAATATTGCAGTGCAGGAGAGAGAGGATGTCCTGGAGGGGTCAAGGTCAGAATCTATTTGGTTAGAGTTAAGAAACAATAGAGGTGCCATTACACTACTGGGTGTATTCTATAGATCACCAACTAGTGGGAAGGATATAGAGGAACAAATTTGCAGGGAAATTACAGAGAGGTGCAAGAACTACAGTAGTGATAATGGGGGACTTCAATTATCCTCATATAGACTGGGATAACAATTATAATATAAGGGGCACAGAGGGGGAGGAATTTTTGAAATGTGTCCAAGATAACTTTCTTAACCAGTACATTTCCGGCCCAATGAGGAAGGAGGCATTGCTGCACTTGGTTCTAGGGAATGAGGTGGGCCAAGTGGAGCAAGTGTCAGTGGGGGAGCATTTAGGGAACAGTGATCATAGTATCATAAGGTTTAGAATAGCTATGGAAAAGGACACGGACCACTCTAAAGTAAAAATACTCAATGGGATGAGAACAGATCTGGCCCGGGTAAATTGGAATCAAAGATTGGCAGGCAAAACTGTAATTGAACAATGGGCGGCCTTTAAAGAGGAGATGGTTCGGGTACAGTCTAGGTACATTCCCATGAGAGGGAAAGGTAGGGCAACTAAAGGCAGAGCTCCCTGGATGACAAAAGAGATAGTGAGTAAGATGAAACGGAAAAAAGGGGCGTATGACAGATGTCAGGTTGATAATAGAAGTGAGAACCAGACAGAATATAGAAAGTTCAGAGGGGAAGTGAAAAAGGAAATAAGAGGGGCAAAGAGAGAGAATGAGAATAGACTGGCGGCCAACATAAAAGGGAATCCAAAAGTCTTCTACAGGCATGTACACAGTAAACGGGTAGTAAGAGGAGGGGTGGGGCCGACTAGGGACCATAAAGGAGATCTACTCATGGAGACAGAGGGGATGGCCGAGGTACTAAATGTATACTTTGCATCTGTCTTTAACAAGGAAGAAGATGCTGCCAGAGTCTCAGTAAAGGAAGATATAGTTGAGATACTGGATGGGCTAAAAATTGATAAAGAAGAGGCACTTGAAAGGCTAGCTGTACTTAAAGTAAATAAGTCACCCAGTCCGGATGGGATGCATCCTAGGTTGCTGAGGGAAATAAGGGTGGAAATTGCGGAGGTACTGGCCATAATCTTCCAAACTTGGTGCCAGAGGACTGGAGAATTGTAAATGTTACACCCTTGTTCAAAAAAGGGTGTGAGGATAAACCCAGCAACTACAGGCCAGTCAGTTTAACCTCGGTGGTGGAGAAACTTTTAGAAATGATAATTCGGGACAGAATTAATAGTCACTTGGATGAGGTGGATTGATTAGGGAAAGCCAACACGGATTTGTTAAAGGCAAATCGTGTTTAACTAACCTGATAGAGATTTTTGATGAGATAACAGAGAGGGTCAATGAGGGCAATGCAGTTGATGTGATCTATATGGACTTTCAAAAGGCGTTTGATAAAGTGCAGCATGGTAGGCTTATCATCAAGATTGCAGCCCATGGAATAAAGGGGGCAGTAGCAACATGGATACAGAATTGGCTAAGGGACAGGAAACAGAGAGTAGTGGTGAACGGTTGTTTTTCGGACTGGAGGGAGGTGTACAGTGGTGTTCCCCAGGGGTCGGTGCTGGGACCACTGCTTTTCTTGATATATATTAATGACTTGGACTTGGGTGTACAGGGCACAATTTCAAAATTCGCAGATGACACAAAACTTGGAAGGGTAGTAAACAGTGAGGAGGATAGTGATAGACTTCAAGAGGATAGAGACAGGCTGGTGGCATGGGCGGACACGTGGCAGATGAAATTTAACACAGAAAAATGCGAAGTGGTACATTTCGGTATAAAGAATGAGGAGAGGCAATATAAACTAGAGGACACAACTCTAAAAGGGGTACAGGAACAGAGAGATTTGGGGGTATATGTACACAAATCATTGAAGGTGACAGGGCAGGTTGAGAAAGTGATTAAAAAAGCATTCGGGATTCTGGGCTTTATAAATAGAGGCCTAGAGTACAAAAGTAAGGAAGTCATGGTGAACCTTTATAAAACACTGGTTCGGCCACATCTGGAGTATTGTGTCCAGTTCTGGGCACCGCGCTTCAGGAAAGATGTGAAAGCCCTTAGGAAGGGTGCAGAAGAGATTTACTGGAATGATTCCAGGGATGAGGCACTTTAGTTACGTGGATAGACTGGAGAAGCTAGGGTTGTTCTCCTTGGAACAGAGAAGGTTGCGAGGAGATTTGATAGAGGTGTTCAAAATCATGAAGAGTCTAGACAGAGTAGATAGAGAGAAACTGTTCCTATTGGCGAAAGGGTCAAGGAGCAGAGGACATAGATTTAAGGTGATTGGCAAAAGAACCAAAGGTGATATGAGGGAAAACTTTTTTACACAGCTAGTGTTTATGATCTGGAATGCACTGCCCGAGGGGGTGGTGGAGGCAGATTAAAGCATGGCCTTCAAAAGGAAACTGGGTAAGTACTTGAGAGGAAAAAATTTGCAGGGCTACAGGGAATGGGTGGGGGAGTGGGACCAGCTGGATTGCTGTTGCATAGAGCAGGCGTGGACTTGATGGGCCGAATTACCTCCTTCCATGCTGTTACCTTTCTATGATATACTGATTCTATGATTCTATAGAGTGAGACCCAAAACATCTTGTCATTCTTTGAGCCTCAAAACATTTAGTTGTAGCGTGAGAAACATTTACTCATAAAGTGAACCCCAAAACATTTAGTCATTGTGTAAGCCTTAAAACCCGAAGTCACAGTCTGAGCATCAATACCTTGTCATTGTGTGAGCCCCAAAACTGTTACTCTTAGGGTGAGCCCCAAAAGCTTTACTCTTAATGTGAGCCCCAAAATCTTTAGTATTGTGTGAGCCCTAAAACATTTAGCCAGATCGTGAGCCCCAAAACATTTAGTCCTAGTGTGAGCCCCAAAATGTTGCCCTGATGTGAGCCCCAAAACCTTTAGTCATAGTGTGAGCCCTAAAACATTTAGCCAGATCGTGAGCCCCAAAACGTTTAGTCCTAGAGTGAGCCCCAAAACCTTTAGTGATAGTGTAAGCCCGAAAGCATTTAAAAAAAAATTCGTTCATGGGATTTGGGCATTGCTGGCGAGGCCAGCCTTTATTGCCCATCCCTAATTGCCTTTGAGAAGGTGGTGGTGAGCCGCCTTCTTGAACTGCTGCAGTCCATGTGGTGAAGGTTCTCTCACAGTGCTGTTAGGAAAGAGTTCCAGGATTTTGACCCAGCGAAAATGAAGGAACGGCGATATATTTCCAAGTCGGGATGGTGTGTTGCTTGGAGGGGAACGGCAGGTCGTGATGCTCCCATGTACCTGCTGCTTTTGTCCTCCTGAGTGGTAGAGGTCGCGGGTTTGGGAGGTGCTGTCGAATAAGCCTTGGCGAGTTGCTGCAGTGCATCCTGTGGATGGTACACACTGCAGCCACAGTGCGCTGGTGGTGAAGGGAGTGAATGTTTAGGGTGGTGGATGGGGTGCCAATCAAACGGGCTGCTTTGTCCTGGATGGTGTCGAGTTTCTTGAGTGTTGTTGGAACTGCACTTATCCAGGCAAGTGGAGAGTATTCCATCACACTCCTGACTTGTGCCTTGTAGATGGTGGAAAGGCTTTGTGGAGTCAGGAGGTGAGTCACTCGCCACAGAATACCCAGCCTCTGACCTGCTCTTGTAGCCACAGTATTTATATGGCTGGTCCAGTTAAGTTTCTGGTCACTGGTGACCCCCCCCCAGGATGTTGATGGTGGGGGATTTGGCGATGGTAATGCCGTTGAATGTCAAGGGGAGGTGGTTAGACTCTCTCTTGTTGGAGATGGTTATTGTCTGGCACTTGTGTGGTGCGAATGTTACTTGCCACTTATCAGCCCAAGCCTGGATGTTGTCCAGGTCTTGCTGCAGGCGGGCACGGACTGCTTCATTATCTGAGGGGTTGCGAATGGAACTGAACCCTGTGCAATCATCAGCGAACATCCCCATTTCTGACCTTATGATGGAGGGAAGGTCATTGATGAAGCAGCTGAAGATGGTTGGGCCTAGGACATTGCCCTGAGGAACTCCTGCAGCGAAGTCCTGGGGCTGAGATGATTGACCTCCAAAAACCACTACCATCTTCCTTTGTGCTAGATAAGACTCCAGCCACTGGTGTTATTTAGTCCTAAGGTGAGCCCAAAGCATTAATCGTGTGTGAGCCCCAAAACATCTCTTCCTGTGAGGCCCACAACATTTAGTTTTTGTGTCAGCCCCAAAACCTTTAGTCATAGTGTGAGCCCCAAAACCTTTAGTCACAGTGTGAGCCCCAAAACCTTTAGTTATAGTGTGAGCCCGGAAAACTTTAGTCGTACTGTGAGCCCCAAAACCTTTAGTCATAGTGTGAGCCCCAAAACATTTAGTTATAGTGTGAGCCCCAAAATGCTTGGTCACAGTGTGAGCTTCAAAACCTATAGTCGTAACGTGAGCCTCAAAGTGTTGTCATAGAGTGAGCCCCAAAACTTATGGTCATAGTGTAAGTCCCAAAACCTTTAGTCATAGTGTGAGTCCCAAAACCTTTACTCTTGGTGTGAGCCCCAAAACCTTTAGTCATAGTGTGAGCCCCAAAACCTTTAGTCATAGTGTGAGTCCCAAAACCTTTACTCTTGGTGTGAGCCCCAAAACCTTTAGTCATAGTGTGAGCCCCAAAACCTTTAGTCATAGTGTGAGCTCCAAAACCTTTAGTCATAGTGTGAGCCCCAAAACCTTTAGTCATAGTGTGAGCCCCAAAACCTTTAGTCACAGTGTGAGGCCCAAAACCTTTAGTCACAGTGTGAGCCCCAAAACCTTTAGTCATAGTGCGAGCCCCAAAACCTTTAGTCATAGTGCGAGCCCCAAAACCTTTACTCTTAGTGTGAGGACCAAAGCCTTTAGTCATAGTGTGAGCCCCAAAAATTTTAGATACAGTGTGAGCTCCTGAAATTTTTAGTTATGGTGTGAGCTCCCAAAATCATTACACTTGGCGAAGGCCAAAACTTTTAGTCATATTGTGAGCCCCAAAAAACATTTACTCTTAATGTGAGCCCCAAAACATTTAGTCATAGCGTGAGCCCCAAACTTTTAGTCATCGTGTGAGCCCCAAAACCTTTAGTCATAATGTGAGCCCCAAAACCTTTAGTCATAATGTGAGCCCCAAAACATTTACTCTTAGTGCGAGCCACAAAAAATTTACTCTTAGTGTGAGCCCCAAAACCTTTTCTCTTAATGTGAGCCCGCAAGTCCTTAACATAAGAACATAAGAACTTAAGAAATAGGAGCAGGAGTAGGCCAATCGGCCCCTTGAGCCTGCTCCGCCATTCAATAAGATCATTGCTGATCTGATCCGAACCTCAAATCTAAATTCATGTCCAATTTCCTGCCCGCTCCCCGTAACCCCTAATTCCCTTTACTTCTAGGAAACTGTCTATTTCTGTTTTAAATTTATTTAATGATGTAGCTTCCACAGCTTCCTGGGGCAGCAAATTCCACAGACCCACCACCCTCTGAGTGAAGAAGTTTCTCCTCATCTCAGTTTTGAAAGAGCAGCCCCTTATTCTAAGATTATGCCCCCTAGTTCTAGATTCACCCATCCTTGGGAACATCCTTACCGCATCCACCCGATCAAGCCCCTTCACAATCTTATATGTTTCAATAAGATCGCCTCTCATTCTTCTGAACTCCAATGAGTAGAGTCCCAATCTACTCAACCTCTCCTCATATGTCCACCCCCTCATCCCCGGGATTAACCGAGTGAACCTTCTTTGTACTGCCTCGAGAGCAAGTATGTCTTTTCTTAAGAATGGAGACCAAAACTGTATGCAGTATTCCAGGTGCGGTCTCACCAATACCTTATATAACTGCAGCAATACCTCCCTGTTTTTATATTCTATCCCCCGAGCAATAAAAGCCAACATTCCGGTGGCCTTCTTGATCACCTGCTGCACCTGCATACTAACTTTTTGATTTTCTTGCACTGGGACCCCCAGATCCCTTTGTACTGCAGTACTTTGCAGTTTCTCGCCATTAAGATAATAACTTGCTCTCTGATTTTTCCTGCCAAAGTGCATAACCTCACATTTTCCAATATTATATTGCATCTGCCAAATCTCCGCCCACTCACCCAGCCTGTCTATATCCCCTTGTAGGTTTTTTATGTCCTCCTCACTCTCTACTTTCCCTCCCATCTTTGTATCATCTGCAAACTTTGATATGTTACACTCGGTCCCCTCCTCCAAATCGTTAATATAGATTGTAAAGAGTTGGGGACCCAGCACCGACCCCTGCGGAACACCACTGGCTACTGGTTGCCAGTCTGAGAATGAACCATTTATCCCAACTCTCTGCTTCCTGTTAGATAACCAATCCTCCATCCATGCCAGAATATTACCCCCAATCCAGTGATTCTTTATCTTGAGCAATAATCTTTTATGTGGCACCTTGTCGAATGCCTTCTGGAAGTCTAAATACACTACGTCCACTGGTTCCCCTTTATCCACCCTGTACGTTATGTCCTCAAAGAACTCAAGCAAATTTGTCAGACATGACTTCCCCTTCGTAAAGCCATGCTGACTTTGTCCTATTAAATTATGTTTATCCAAATGTTCCGCTACTGTCTCCTTAATAATAGACTCCAAAATTTTACCCACCACAGATGTTAGGCTAACTGGTCTATAATTTCCAGCCTTCTGCCTACTACCCTTTTTAAATAAGGGTGTTACATTAGCAGTTTTCCAATCTGCCGGGACCTTTGCTGAGTCCAGAGAATTTTGGAAAATTATTACCAAAGCATCCACAATCCCTACTGCCACTTCCCTCAAGACCCTAGGATGTAAGGTCCAGGGGATTTATCCGCCTTGAGTCCCATTAATTTACTGAGTACCAATTCCTCAGTGATTTTAATCGTATTTAGCTCCTCCCCGACTAGAGCCCCCTGTTTGTTCACTGTTGAGATATTATTAGTGTCCTCTATCGTAAAGACTGAAACAAAATATTTGTTCAGCATTTTTGCCATCTCCATGTTTCCCACCATTAATTTCCCGGTCTCATCCTCTGAGGGACCTACGTTTGCCTTAGCCATCCTTTTTCTTTTTATATAACTGTAGAAACTCTTGCTATCTGTTTTTATATGTTTTGCTAATTTATTTTCATAATCTATCTTCCCTTTCTTAATCAATCCTTTTGTTACTTTTTGCTGTCTTTTGAAGACTTCCCAATCTTCTATCCTCCCACTAAGTTTGGCTACCTTATATATCCTTGTTTTTAGTCGGATACTATCCTTAATTTCTTTACTTAGCCATTTCTTTACACCCTTTTTTCCTCAGTGGAATATATATTTTTTGAAAGTTGTAGAATAACTCCTTAAATGAACACCACTGTTCATGTACCGTCATACCCTTTAATCTATTTTCCCAGTCCACTTTAATCAATTCCGCTCTCATACCATCATAGTCTCCTTTATTCAAGCTCAGTACGCTTTTTTGAGAACCAACCTTCTCACCCTCTAATTGTAAACAATTTTACAACACCAAGTTATAGTCCAGCAATTTTATTTTAAATTCACAAGCTTTCGGAGATTTTCTCCTTCCTCAGGCAAATGTTTCAAGATCTCCTTGAAGCCTACGCATTTATACATATTGAACAATAATACATGGTGTTTACAGACTGCCCCTGCAACTGCCCGTTGCCAAGGCAATCACCGTGTTCAGACAGAGAGGTGTTACCTGCAGAACCTCCGAATACACATTCAACAAAAAAACAAACAGGGAAAAAAAACAGAGAAAAAAAAACACAGAGAGAGGCAGAAACATCCGGAAGGCAGAGAGAGCCAGCAAATGACCCATTATATTAAAAACAGATAACATTTGTTCGCTGGTGGGGTAACGTGTAGCGTGACATGAACCCAAGATCCCGGTTGAGGCCGTCCTCATGGGTGCGGAACTTGGCTATCAATTTCTGCTCGACGATTTTGCGTTGTCGTGTGTCTCGAAGGCCGCCTTGGAGTACGCTTACCCGAAGGTCGGTGGATGAATGTCCATGACTGCTGAAGTGTTCCCCGACTGGGAGGGAACCCTCCTGTTTGGCGATTGTTGCGCGGTGTCCGTTCATCCGTTGTCGCAGCGTCTGCATGGTCTCGCCAATGTACCATGCTCTGGGGCATCCTTTCCTGCAACGTATGAGGTAGACAACGTTGGCTGAGGCCCGTCGGAACTGTCGATCGATGAGTCGAGCGTCATATCCCGTTCTCACTCTACCGCAAGCCCACGGACAACCTCACGATGCTCCACTTTTCCAGCTTCCACCCTAACCACGTCAAAGAGGCCATCCCCTATGGACAGGCCCTGCGAATACACAGGGTCTGCTCAGACGAGGAGGAACGCGATGGACACCTACAGACGCTGAAAGACGCCCTAGTAAGAACGGGATATGACGCTCGACTCATCGATCGACAGTTCCGACGGGCCACAGCAAAAAATCGCATAGACCTCCTCAGGAGACTAACACGGGACGCAACCAACAGAGTACCCTTTGTCGTCCAGTACTTCCCCGGAGCGGAGAAACTACGCCATGTTCTCCGCAGCCTTCAACATGTCATCAATGAGGACAAACACCTCGCTATGGCCATCCCCACACCTCCACTACTCGCCTTTAAACAGCCACACAACCTCAAACAGACCATCGTTCGCAGCAAACTACCTAGCTTTCAAGAGAACAGCGTCCACGACGCCACACAACCCTGCCACGGTAACCTCTGCAAGACATGCCAGATCATCGACACAGATACCACCATCACACGAGATGACACCACCCACCAGGTGCATGGTTCATACTCCTGTGACTCAGCCAACGTTGTCTACCTCATACGTTGCAGGAAAGGATGCCCCAGAGCATGGTACATTGGCGAGACCATGCAGACGCTGCGACAACGGATGAACGGACACCGCGCAACAATCGCCAAACAGGAGGGTTCCCTCCCAGTCGGGGAACACTTCAGCAGTCATGGACATTCATCCACCGACCTTCGGGTAAGCGTACTCCAAGGCGGCCTTCGAGACACACGACAACGCAAAATCGTCGAGCAGAAATTGATAGCCAAGTTCCGCACCCATGAGGACGGCCTCAACCGGGATCTTGGGTTCATGTCACGCTACACGTTACCCCACCAGCGAACAAATGTTATCTGTTTTTAATATAATGGGTCATTTGCTGGCTCTCTCTGCCTTCCGGATGTTTCTGCCTCTCTCTGTGTTTTTTTTTCTCTGTTTTTTTTCCCTGTTTGTGTTTTTGTTGAATGTGTATTCGGAGGTTCTGCAGGTAACACCTCTCTGTCTGAACACGGTGATTGCCTTGGCAACGGGCAGTTGCAGGGGCAGTCTGTAAACACCATGTATTATTGTTCAATATGTATAAATGCGTAGGCTTCAAGGAGATCTTGAAACATTTGCCTGAGGAAGGAGAAAATCTCCGAAAGCTTGTGAATTTAAAATAAAATTGCTGGACTATAACTTGGTGTTGTAAAATTGTTTACAATTGTCAACCCCAGTCCATCACCGGCATCTCCACATCATGACCCTCTAATTGGATATGGAATGTAACCATGTTATGGTCACTCATTCCAAGGGAATCCTTAACTAGGACATTATTAATTAATCCTGGCTCATTACACCGGACCAGGTCCAAGGTTGCTTGCCCCCTTGTAGGATCAGTTACATACTGCTCAAGAAATCCATCCCTAATACACTCAATAAACTCTTCCTCAAGGCTGCCCTGCCCAATTTGATTTGTCCAGTTAATATGATAGTTAAAATCCCCCATAATTATAGCTGTTCCCTTATTACATGCCCCGACTATTTCCTGATTAATACTTCTTCCAGCAGAGTTGCAACTATTAGGAGGTCTTCATACTATGCCCACTACTGTTTTTTTCCCCTTATTATTCCTTATCTCTACCCAAACTGTTTTATTATCCTGATCCTTTGTCCCAATATCTTTTCTCTGTATTACAGTGATTCCTTCCCTTATTAACATAGCCACCCCACCTCCCCTTCCTTCCTGCCTGTCCTTCCTGATTGTTAAATTCCCTGGCATATTTAATTCCCAGTTGTTGTCACCCTGCAGCCATGTTTCTGTAATGGCCACAAGATCATACCCATATGTAATTATTTGTGCCGTTAACTTGTCCATTTTGTTACGAATGCTACGTGCATTCAGATAAAGAACTTTCAAATATGTTTTGTGACACTTAGTTCCTGCTTTTTCCTTTTTTAACACTTTACCTTTTACTCCATACCTTCTGTCCCTTCCTGACACGCTTTCCTCTGTCTCCCTGCTCAGGTTCCCAACCCCCTGCCACAGCTTTGATGCTGGGTTAATCGCCTTATGCCTTCTAGTTTTTATTTTATCTGTCGTGTCTAAAGTACACTTTCTTTCCACTGCTCTACGCTTTTCCCTTTCACTTGTTCTTGAACAACTGTTTGTACTATTTGTATTGTAGATTTCCCCTGGGTCTTCCCCTCTCTTGCTGCTCTCAACTTTATTCCCTTATGACTCCCCGCTCAGGTTCCCATCCCCCTACCACTCTAGTTTAAACCTTCCCCAACAGCACTAGCAAACACCCCCGCGAGGACATTGGTCCCGGTCCTGCTCGGGTGTAACCCGTCCCGCTTGTACAGGTCCCACCTTCCCCAGAACCGTTCCCAATGTCCCAGGAATCTAAATCCCTCCCTCCTACACCATCCCTGCAGCCACGCATTCATCCTGTCTATTCTCCTGTTCCTATACTCACTAGCACGTGGCACCGGTAGTAATCCTGAGATCACTACCTTTGAAGTCCTGCTTTTTAATTTATCTCCTAACTCCTTAAATTCACCTTGCAGGACCCCATCCCTTTTTTTACCTCTGTCGTTGGTACCAATATGCACCACGACTACTGGCTGTTCACCCTCCCCCTCCAGAATGCCCTGCAGCCGCTCCGTGACATCCTTGACCCTAGCACCAGGGAGGCAACATACCATCCTGGAGTCACGTTTGCGGCCGCAGAAACGCCTATCTGTTCCCCTTACAATTGAATCCCCTATCACTATAGCCCTGCCACTCTTCTTCCTCCCCTCCTGTGCAGCAGAGCCACCCGTGGTGCCCCGAACCTGGCTCTTGCTGCTTTCCCCTGATAAGCCATCTCCCCCAACAGTATCCAAAGCAGAATATCTGTTTGAGAGGGAGATGGCCCCAGGGGACTCCTGCTCTACCTGCCGAGTCCTTTCACTCTGCCTGGCGGTCACCCATTTCCTTTCTGCCTGCGTAATCTTTACCTGCGGTGTGACCACCTCACTGAACGTGCTATCCACGATAGTCTCAGCATCGCGGATGCTCCACAGTGAGTCCACCTGCAGCTCCAGCTCCGAAAGACGGTTAGCCAGTAGCTGCAGGTGGACACACTTCCTGCACACATGGTCGCCAGGGACACTGGTGGTGTCCATGACTTCCCACATAGTGCAGGAGGAGCATATCACGGGTGCGAGCTGTGCTGCCATGACTTGCCTTGGACTCTCAGACTCTCTTCCTGCTTTAGGTCTCTCCTTTTATACTGTGCTCACCTCTCTGACTCTCCTGCCTCACCTGTGACGTCGCACAGTAGTTGTCTCTTTTTGCAGGTCTGCTGCTGCTTTTATTCCCCAATCTTAGTCTTGTACTCTCAGGTCCACTGCCGCTCTGGGGAAAAAGTTAGGAAAAGCAAGGCAAAGCAGCACCTCCTTCCCCCACTTCACCGAACTCCCACACGTACCAAACTCTCAGCAGTTCACACTGCGTTGTCTCCACACCGTGCTTTAGTCATTGCTTGAGCCCCAAAGCCTTTGGTTGTAGTATGAGCCCCAAAACTTTTAGTCATAATGTAAACCCCAAAATATTTTGTCACAGTGTGAACCCCAAAACATTTAGAGCTAATGTGAGTCCCAAAGCATTTAGTCATAGTGTGAGCCCCAAAACTTTGTGACACTGTGAGTCCCAAAACCTTTACTCATAGTGTGAGTCCCAAAACCCTTACTCATAGTGTGAGCCAAAAAACATTTCGTTGTACAGCCCCAAAACCTTTACTCTTAGTGTGAGCCCCAAAACCTTTACTCTTAGTGTGAGCCCCAAAACCTTTACTCTTAGTGTGAGCCCCAAAACATTTAGTCATAGTGTGAGCCCCAAAACATTTAGTCATAGTGTGAGCCCCAAAACATTTAGTTGTAGAGTGAGCCCTAAAACTTTTACTCTTAGTGTGAGCCCCAAAGCCTTTACTCTTGGTGTGAGCCCCAAAACCTTTAGTCGTAGTGTGAACCCAAAACATTTAGTCCTAGTGTGAGCTGATAATTCAGATCTGCAGAGGATCAATGCTACCCCATTGTTGGTGGTTGTAAAACTTTGTTACGATTGAAAAGGAGCCTGTGGAGCACTATCGAGATTCCAATAACATTGTCGTAACTGTGGAATCAATAAGGATTAAATTCAGCAGAGTCTGCACTGACATCCCCTCGCACCTCACCAAGATCACCTTTGCTGCTGTTGTTTACAAGTTTTGTTTCATTCTGTCTTCCAATCATCTTGAGATTCATTTTACATCAAAAAACTCTGTCGGTAAATGGCTTTAGCCTCAACTTCGAAAACCCAAAAGATCTCAGGCACATCAGAAAAAATGATACTTTATATCGAAGCAATGTGTCATGGGAGTGATGACTGAACATGAAGGGATCAGAAGACCACGGCAATATCCCAGCTTCTGGAAAATTTCAGTCTCTTCAATACCAGTCTGTTAGTTACCAGTCTGTTCAGTACCAGTCTGTTAGTCACCAGTCTGTTAGTCACCAGTCTGTTCAGTACCAGTCTGTTCAGGACCAGTCTGTTGGTTACCAGTCTGTTAGTTACCAGTCTGTTCAGTACCAGTCTGTTGGTTACCAGTCTGTTGGTTACCAGTCTGTTCAGTACCAGTCTGTTAGTCACCAGTCTGTTAGTTACCAGTCTGTTCAGTACCAGTCTGTTCGATACCAGTCTGTTAGTCACCAGTAAGTTAGTTACCAGTCTGTTCGATACCAGTCTGTTAGTTACCAGGCTAATAGTTACCAGTCTGTTCGATACCAGTCTGTAGTTACCAGTCTGTTCAGTACCAGTCTGTTAATCACCAGTCAGTTAGTTACCAGGCTGTTCAGTACCAGTCTGTTTGATACTAGTCTGTTAGTCACCAGTAAGTTAGTTACCAGTCTGTTCGATACCAGTCTGTTAGTTACCAGGCTAATAGTTACCAGTCTGTTCGATACCAGTCTGTTATTCACCAGTCTGTTAGTTACCAGTCTGTTCAGTACCAGTCTGTTCGATACCAGTCTGTTCGACACCAGTCAGTTAGTTACCAGTCTGTTCGATACCAGTCTGTTCGATACCAGTCAGTTAGTTACCAGTCTGTTCGATACCAGTCTGTTCGATACCAGTCTGTTAGTTACCAGTCTGTTGAGTATCAGTCTGTTAGTTACCAGTCTGTTCGACACCAGTCTGTTAGTCACCAGTCTGTTCGTTACCAGTCTGTTCAGTACCAGTCAGTTAGTTACCAGTCTGTTAGTTACCAGGCTGATAAGTACCAATCTGTTCGATACCAGTCTGTTAGTTACCAGTCTGTGAGTTACCAGTCTGTTCGATATCAGTCTGTTAGTTACCAGTCTGTTAGTTACCAGTCCATTCGATACCAGTCTTTTAGTTACCAGGCTGCTAGTCACCAGTCTGTACGTTACCAGTCTGTTCGATACCAGTCTGTTAGTCACCAGTCTGTTCGATACCAGTCTGTTAGTTACCAGTCTGTTACTCACCAGTCTGATCGATATCAGTCTGTAAGTTACCAGTCTGTTAGTTACCAGTCTGTTCGATATCAGTCTGTTAGTTACCAGTCTGTTAGTTACCAGTCTGTTAGTCATCAGTCTGTTCGATATCAGTCTGTTAGTTACCAGTCTGTTAGTCATCAGTCTGTTCGATATCAGTCTGTTAGTTACCAGTCTGTTAGTTACCAGTCTGTTAGTCACCAGTCTGTTCGATATCAGCCTGTTAGTTACCAGTCTGTTCGATACCAGTCTGTTTGATATCAGTCTGTTAGTTACCAGTCTGTTAGTCACCAGTCTGTTTCATATCAGTCTGTTGGTTACCAGTCTGTTAGTCACCAGTCTGTTCGACATCAGTCTGTTAGTTACCAGTCTGTGAGTTACCAGTCTGTTCGATATCAGTCTGTTAGTTACCAGTCTGTTAGTTACCAGTCTGTTGAGTATCAGTCTGTTAGTTACCAGTCTGTTCGACACCAGTCTGTTAGTCACCAGTCTGTTCGTTACCAGTCTGTTCAGTACCAGTCAGTTAGTTACCAGTCTGTTAGTTACCAGGCTGATAAGTACCAATCTGTTCGATACCAGTCTGTTAGTTACCAGTCTGTGAGTTACCAGTCTGTTCGATATCAGTCTGTTAGTTACCAGTCTGTTAGTTACCAGTCCATTCGATACCAGTCTTTTAGTTACCAGGCTGCTAGTCACCAGTCTGTACGTTACCAGTCTGTTCGATACCAGTCTGTTAGTCACCAGTCTGTTCGATACCAGTCTGTTAGTTACCAGTCTGTTACTCACCAGTCTGATCGATATCAGTCTGTAAGTTACCAGTCTGTTAGTTACCAGTCTGTTCGATATCAGTCTGTTAGTTACCAGTCTGTTAGTTACCAGTCTGTTAGTCATCAGTCTGTTCGATATCAGTCTGTTAGTTACCAGTCTGTTAGTCATCAGTCTGTTCGATATCAGTCTGTTAGTTACCAGTCTGTTAGTTACCAGTCTGTTAGTCACCAGTCTGTTAGTTACCAGTCTGTTCGATATCAGCCTGTTAGTTACCAGTCTGTTCGATGCCAGTCTGTTTGATATCAGTCTGTTAGTTACCAGTCTGTTAGTCACCAGTCTGTTTCATATCAGTCTGTTGGTTACCAGTCTGTTAGTCACCAGTCTGTTCGACATCAGTCTGTTAGTTACCAGTCTGTGAGTTACCAGTCTGTTCGATATCAGTCTGTTAGTTACCAGTCTGTTAGTTACCAGTCCATTCGATACCAGTCTTTTAGTTACCAGGCTGCTAGTCACCAGTCTGTTCATTACCAGTCTGTTAGTCACCAGTCTGTTAGTTACCAGTCTGTTAGTCACCAGTCTGTTCGTTACCAGTCTGTTAGTCACCAGTCTGTTCGATATCAGTCTGTTAGTTACCAGTCTGTTAGTTACCAGTCTGTTATTCACCAGTCTTTTCGATATCAGTCTGTTAGTCACCAGTCTGTTCATTACCAGTCTGTTAGTCACCAGTCTGTTCGATATCAGTCTGTTAGTTACCAGTCTGTTCGTTACCAGTCTGTTAGTCACCAGTCTGTTCGATATCAGTCTGTTAGTTACAAGTCTGTTAGTTACCAGTCTGTTATTCACCAGTCTTTTCGATATCAGTCTGTTAGTCACCAGTCTGTTCGTTACCAGTCTGTTAGTCACCAGTCTGTTCGATATCAGTCTGTTAGTTACCAGTCTGTTAGTTACCAGTCTGTTATTCACCAGTCTTTTCGATATCAGTCTGTTAGTCACCAGTCTGTTCGTTACCAGTCTGTTAGTCACCAGTCTGTTCGATACCAGTCTGTTAGTCACCAGTCTGTTCGTTACCAGTCTGTTAGTCACCAGTCTGTTCGTTACCAGTCTGTTAGTCACCAGTCTCTTCGATACCAGTCTGTTAGTCACCAGTCTGTTCGTTACCAGTCTGTTAGTCACCAGTCTGTTCGATATCAGTCTGTTAGTTATCAGTCTGTTAGTTCCCAGTCTGTTCGTCATCAGTCTGTTCGATACCAGTCTGTTCGATATCAGTCTGTTAGTTACCAGTCTGTTAGTCACCAGTCTGTTCGATATCAGTCTGTTAGTTACCAGTCTGTTAGTTACCAGTCTGTTAGTCACCAGTCTGTTCGATATCAGTCTGTTAGTTACCAGTCTGTTTGAAATCAGTATGTTTGATATCAGTCTGTTAGTTACAAGTCTGTTAGTCACCAGTCTGTTCGATACCAATCTGTTTGATATCAGTCTGTTAGTTACCAGTCTGTTAGTCACCAGTCTGTTCGACATCAATCTGTTAGTTACCAGTCTGTTAGTCACCAGTCTGTTCGATACCAGTCTGTTAGTCACCAAACTGTTCGTTACCAGTCTGTTAGTCACCAGTCTGTTAGTTACCAGTCTGTTAGTTACCAGTCTGTTAGTCACCAGTCTTTTGATATCAGTCTGTTCGTTCCCAGTCTGTTAGTCACCAGTCTGTTCGATACCAGTCTGTTCGATACCAGTCTGTTATTCACCATTCTGTTAGTTACCAGTCTGTTAGTCACCAGTCTGTTAGTTACCAGTCTGTTCGATACCAGTCTGTTCGATATCAGTCTGTTAGTTACCAGTCTGTTGGTCACCAGTCTGTTCGATACCAGTCTGTTAGATATCAGTCTGTTAGTCACCAGTCTGTTTGACATCAGTCTGTTGGTTACCAGTCTGTTAGTCACCAGTCTGTTCGATACCAGTCTGTTAGTCACCAGTCTGTTAATCACCAGTCTGTTCGATATCAGTCTGTTAGTTACCAGTCTGTTAGTCACCAGTCTGTTGGTCACAAGTCTGTTAATCACCAGTCTGTTTGATATCAGTCTGTTAGTTACCAGTCTGTTAGTCACCAGTCTGTTCGACACCAGTCTGTTAGTCACCAGTCTGTTCGTTACCAGTCTGTTAATCACCAGTGTGTTCGATATCAGTCTGTTAGTTACCAGTCTGTTAGTCACCAGTCTGTTTCATATCAGTCTGTTGGTTACCAGTCTGTTAGTCACCAGTCTGTTCGACATCAGTCTGTTAGTTACCAGTCTGTTAAGCACCAGTCTGTTCGATACCAGTCTGTTAGTCACCAGTCTGTTCGTTACCAGTCTGTTAGTCACCAGTCTGTTCGATATCAGTCTGTTAGTTACCAGTCTGTTAGTTACCAGTCTGTTATTCACCAGTCTTTTCGATATCAGTCTGTTAGTCACCAGTCTGTTCATTACCAGTCTGTTAGTCACCAGTCTGTTCGATATCAGTCTGTTAGTTACCAGTCTGTTCGTTACCAGTCTGTTAGTCACCAGTCTGTTCGATATCAGTCTGTTAGTTACCAGTCTGTTAGTTACCAGTCTGTTATTCACCAGTCTTTTCGATATCAGTCTGTTAGTCACCAGTCTGTTCGTTACCAGTCTGTTAGTCACCAGTCTGTTCGATATCAGTCTGTTAGTTACCAGTCTGTTAGTTACCAGTCTGTTATTCACCAGTCTTTTCGATATCAGTCTGTTAGTCACCAGTCTGTTCGTTACCAGTCTGTTAGTCACCAGTCTGTTCGATACCAGTCTGTTAGTCACCAGTCTGTTCGTTACCAGTCTGTTAGTCACCAGTCTGTTCGATATCAGTCTGTTAGTCACCAGTCTGTTCGTTACCAGTCTGTTAGTCACCAGTCTGTTCGATATCAGTCTGTTAGTTCCCAGTCTGTTCGTCATCAGTCTGTTCGATACCAGTCTGTTCGATATCAGTCTGTTAGTTACCAGTCTGTTAGTCACCAGTCTGTTCGATATCAGTCTGTTAGTTACCAGTCTGTTAGTTACCAGTCTGTTAGTCACCAGTCTGTTCGATATCAGTCTGTTAGTTACCAGTCTGTTTGAAATCAGTCTGTTCGATATCAGTCTGTTAGTTACCAGTCTGTTAGTCACCAGTCTGTTCGATACCAGTCTGTTAGTCACCAGTCTGTTTGACATCAGTCTGTTAGTTACCAGTCTGTTAGTCACCAGTCTGTTCGATACCAGTCTGATAAGTACCAATCTGTTCGATACCAGTCTGTTAGTTACCAGTCTGTGAGTTACCAGTCTGTTCGATATCAGTCTGTTAGTTACCAGTCTGTTAGTTACCAGTCCATTCGATACCAGTCTTTTAGTTACCAGGCTGCTAGTCACCAGTCTGTACGTTACCAGTCTGTTCGACACCAGTCTGTTCGATATCAGTCTGTTAGTTACCAGTCTGTTAGACACCAGTCTGTTCGATACCAGTCTGTTAGTCACCAGTCTGTTCGTTACCAGTCTGTTAATCACCAGTCTGTTCGATATCAGTCTGTTAGTTACCAGTCTGTTAATCACCAGTCAGTTAGTTACCAGGCTGTTCAGTACCAGTCTGTTTGATACTAGTCTGTTAGTCACCAGTAAGTTAGTTACCAGTCTGTTCGATACCAGTCTGTTAGTTACCAGGCTAATAGTTACCAGTCTGTTCGATACCAGTCTGTTATTCACCAGTCTGTTAGTTACCAGTCTGTTCAGTACCAGTCTGTTCGATACCAGTCTGTTCGACACCAGTCAGTTAGTTACCAGTCTGTTCGATACCAGTCTGTTCGATACCAGTCAGTTAGTTACCAGTCTGTTCGATACCAGTCTGTTCGATACCAGTCTGTTAGTTACCAGTCTGTTGAGTATCAGTCTGTTAGTTACCAGTCTGTTCGACACCAGTCTGTTAGTCACCAGTCTGTTCGTTACCAGTCTGTTCAGTACCAGTCAGTTAGTTACCAGTCTTTTAGTTACCAGGCTGATAAGTACCAATCTGTTCGATACCAGTCTGTTAGTTACCAGTCTGTGAGTTACCAGTCTGTTCGATATCAGTCTGTTAGTTACCAGTCTGTTAGTTACCAGTCCATTCGATACCAGTCTTTTAGTTACCAGGCTGCTAGTCACCAGTCTGTACGTTACCAGTCTGTTCGATACCAGTCTGTTAGTCACCAGTCTGTTCGATACCAGTCTGTTAGTTACCAGTCTGTTACTCACCAGTCTGATCGATATCAGTCTGTAAGTTACCAGTCTGTTAGTTACCAGTCTGTTCGATATCAGTCTGTTAGTTACCAGTCTGTTAGTTACCAGTCTGTTAGTCACCAGTCTGTTCGATATCAGTCTGTTAGTTACCAGTCTGTTAGTCATCAGTCTGTTCGATATCAGTCTGTTAGTTACCAGTCTGTTAGTTACCAGTCTGTTAGTCACCAGTCTGTTCGATATCAGCCTGTTAGTTACCAGTCTGTTCGATACCAGTCTGTTTGATATCAGTCTATTAGTTACCTGTCTGTTAGTCACCAGTCTGTTTCATATCAGTCTGTTGGTTACCAGTCTGTTAGTCACCAGTCTGTTCGACATCAGTCTGTTAGTTACCAGTCTGTGAGTTACCAGTCTGTTCGATATCAGTCTGTTAGTTACCAGTCTGTTAGTTACCAGTCTGTTGAGTATCAGTCTGTTAGTTACCAGTCTGTTCGACACCAGTCTGTTAGTCACCAGTCTGTTCGTTACCAGTCTGTTCAGTACCAGTCAGTTAGTTACCAGTCTGTTAGTTACCAGGCTGATAAGTACCAATCTGTTCGATACCAGTCTGTTAGTTACCAGTCTGTGAGTTACCAGTCTGTTCGATATCAGTCTGTTAGTTACCAGTCTGTTAGTTACCAGTCCATTCGATACCAGTCTTTTAGTTACCAGGCTGCTAGTCACCAGTCTGTACGTTACCAGTCTGTTCGATACCAGTCTGTTAGTCACCAGTCTGTTCGATACCAGTCTGTTAGTTACCAGTCTGTTACTCACCAGTCTGATCGATATCAGTCTGTAAGTTACCAGTCTGTTAGTTACCAGTCTGTTCGATATCAGTCTGTTAGTTACCAGTCTGTTAGTTACCAGTCTGTTAGTCATCAGTCTGTTCGATATCAGTCTGTTAGTTACCAGTCTGTTAGTCATCAGTCTGTTCGATATCAGTCTGTTAGTTACCAGTCTGTTAGTTACCAGTCTGTTAGTCACCAGTCTGTTCGTTACCAGTCTGTTAGTCACCAGTCTCTTCGATACCAGTCTGTTAGTCACCAGTCTGTTCGTTACCAGTCTGTTAGTCACCAGTCTGTTCGATATCAGTCTGTTAGTTATCAGTCTGTTAGTTACCAGTCTGTTAGTCACCAGTCTGTTCGTTACCAGTCTGTTAGTCACCAGTCTGTTCGATATCAGTCTGTTAGTTCCCAGTCTGTTCGTCATCAGTCTGTTCGATACCAGTCTGTTCGATATCAGTCTGTTAGTTACCAGTCTGTTAGTCACCAGTCTGTTCGATATCAGTCTGTTAGTTACCAGTCTGTTAGTTACCAGTCTGTTAGTCACCAGTCTGTTCGATATCAGTCTGTTAGTTACCAGTCTGTTTGAAATCAGTATGTTTGATATCAGTCTGTTAGTTACAAGTCTGTTAGTCACCAGTCTGTTCGATACCAATCTGTTTGATATCAGTCTGTTAGTTACCAGTCTGTTAGTCACCAGTCTGTTCGACATCAATCTGTTAGTTACCAGTCTGTTAGTCACCAGTCTGTTCGATACCAGTCTGTTAGTCACCAAACTGTTCCTTACCAGTCTGTTAGTCACCAGTCTGTTAGTTACCAGTCTGTTAGTTACCAGTCTGTTAGTCACCAGTCTTTTGATATCAGTCTGTTCGTTCCCAGTCTGTTAGTCACCAGTCTGTTCGATACCAGTCTGTTCGATACCAGTCTGTTATTCACCATTCTGTTAGTTACCAGTCTGTTAGTCACCAGTCTGTTAGTTACCAGTCTGTTCGATACCAGTCTGTTCGATATCAGTCTGTTAGTTACCAGTCTGTTGGTCACCAGTCTGTTCGATACCAGTCTGTTAGATATCAGTCTGTTAGTCACCAGTCTGTTTGACATCAGTCTGTTGGTTACCAGTCTGTTAGTCACCAGTCTGTTCGATACCAGTCTGTTAGTCACCAGTCTGTTAATCACCAGTCTGTTCGATATCAGTCTGTTAGTTACCAGTCTGTTAGTCACCAGTCTGTTGGTCACAAGTCTGTTAATCACCAGTCTGTTTGATATCAGTCTGTTAGTTACCAGTCTGTTAGTCACCAGTCTGTTCGACACCAGTCTGTTAGTCACCAGTCTGTTCGTTACCAGTCTGTTAATCACCAGTGTGTTCGATATCAGTCTGTTAGTTACCAGTCTGTTAGTCACCAGTCTGTTTCATATCAGTCTGTTGGTTACCAGTCTGTTAGTCACCAGTCTGTTCGACATCAGTCTGTTAGTTACCAGTCTGTTAAGCACCAGTCTGTTCGATACCAGTCTGTTAGTCACCAGTCTGTTCGTTACCAGTCTGTTAGTCACCAGTCTGTTCGATATCAGTCTGTTAGTTACCAGTCTGTTAGTTACCAGTCTGTTATTCACCAGTCTTTTCGATATCAGTCTGTTAGTCACCAGTCTGTTCATTACCAGTCTGTTAGTCACCAGTCTGTTCGATATCAGTCTGTTAGTTACCAGTCTGTTAGTTACCAGTCTGTTATTCACCAGTCTTTTCGATATCAGTCTGTTAGTCACCAGTCTGTTCGTTACCAGTCTGTTAGTCACCAGTCTGTTCGATATCAGTCTGTTAGTTACCAGTCTGTTAGTTACCAGTCTGTTATTCACCAGTCTTTTCGATATCAGTCTGTTAGTCACCAGTCTGTTCGTTACCAGTCTGTTAGTCACCAGTCTGTTCGATAGCAGTCTGTTAGTCACCAGTCTGTTCGTTACCAGTCTGTTAGTCACCAGTCTGTTCGATATCAGTCTGTTAGTCACCAGTCTGTTCGTTACCAGTCTGTTAGTCACCAGTCTGTTCGATATCAGTCTGTTAGTTCCCAGTCTGTTCGTCATCAGTCTGTTCGATACCAGTCTGTTCGATATCAGTCTGTTAGTTACCAGTCTGTTAGTCACCAGTCTGTTCGATATCAGTCTGTTAGTTACCAGTCTGTTAGTTACCAGTCTGTTAGTCACCAGTCTGTTCGATATCAGTCTGTTAGTTACCAGTCTGTTTGAAATCAGTCTGTTCGATATCAGTCTGTTAGTTACCAGTCTGTTAGTCACCAGTCTGTTCGATACCAGTCTGTTAGTCACCAGTCTGTTTGACATCAGTCTGTTAGTTACCAGTCTGTTAGTCACCAGTCTGTTCGACACCAGTCTGTTAGTCACCAGTCTGTTCGTTACCAGTCTGTTAATCACCAGTGTGTTCGATATCAGTCTGTTAGTTACCAGTCTGTTAGTCACCAGTCTGTTTCATATCAGTCTGTTGGTTACCAGTCTGTTAGTCACCAGTCTGTTCGACATCAGTCTGTTAGTTACCAGTCTGTTAAGCACCAGTCTGTTCGATACCAGTCTGTTAGTCACCAGTCTGTTCGTTACCAGTCTGTTAGTCACCAGTCTGTTCGATATCAGTCTGTTAGTTACCAGTCTGTTAGTTACCAGTCTGTTATTCACCAGTCTTTTCGATATCAGTCTGTTAGTCACCAGTCTGTTCATTACCAGTCTGTTAGTCACCAGTCTGTTCGATATCAGTCTGTTAGTTACCAGTCTGTTCGTTACCAGTCTGTTAGTCACCAGTCTGTTCGATATCAGTCTGTTAGTTACCAGTCTGTTAGTTACCAGTCTGTTATTCACCAGTCTTTTCGATATCAGTCTGTTAGTCACCAGTCTGTTCGTTACCAGTCTGTTAGTCACCAATCTGTTCGATATCAGTCTGTTAGTTACCAGTCTGTTAGTTACCAGTCTGTTATTCACCAGTCTTTTCGATATCAGTCTGTTAGTCACCAGTCTGTTCGTTACCAGTCTGTTAGTCACCAGTCTGTTCGATAGCAGTCTGTTAGTCACCAGTCTGTTCGTTACCAGTCTGTTAGTCACCAGTCTGTTCATTACCAGTCTGTTAGTCACCAGTCTGTTCGATATCAGTCTGTTAGTTACCAGTCTGTTCGTTACCAGTCTGTTAGTCACCAGTCTGTTCGATATCAGTCTGTTAGTTACCAGTCTGTTAGTTACCAGTCTGTTATTCACCAGTCTTTTCGATATCAGTCTGTTAGTCACCAGTCTGTTCGTTACCAGTCTGTTAGTCACCAGTCTGTTCGATATCAGTCTGTTAGTTACCAGTCTGTTAGTTACCAGTCTGTTATTCACCAGTCTTTTCGATATCAGTCTGTTAGTCACCAGTCTGTTCGTTACCAGTCTGTTAGTCACCAGTCTGTTCGATACCAGTCTGTTAGTCACCAGTCTGTTCGTTACCAGTCTGTTAGTCACCAGTCTGTTCGATATCAGTCTGTTAGTCACCAGTCTGTTCGTTACCAGTCTGTTAGTCACCAGTCTGTTCGATATCAGTCTGTTAGTTCCCAGTCTGTTCGTCATCAGTCTGTTCGATACCAGTCTGTTCGATATCAGTCTGTTAGTTACCAGTCTGTTAGTCACCAGTCTGTTCGATATCAGTCTGTTAGTTACCAGTCTGTTAGTTACCAGTCTGTTAGTCACCAGTCTGTTCGATATCAGTCTGTTAGTTACCAGTCTGTTTGAAATCAGTCTGTTCGATATCAGTCTGTTAGTTACCAGTCTGTTAGTCACCAGTCTGTTCGATACCAGTCTGTTAGTCACCAGTCTGTTTGACATCAGTCTGTTAGTTACCAGTCTGTTAGTCACCAGTCTGTTCGATACCAGTCTGATAAGTACCAATCTGTTCGATACCAGTCTGTTAGTTACCAGTCTGTGAGTTACCAGTCTGTTCGATATCAGTCTGTTAGTTACCAGTCTGTTAGTTACCAGTCCATTCGATACCAGTCTTTTAGTTACCAGGCTGCTAGTCACCAGTCTGTACGTTACCAGTCTGTTCGACACCAGTCTGTTCGATATCAGTCTGTTAGTTACCAGTCTGTTAGACACCAGTCTGTTCGATACCAGTCTGTTAGTCACCAGTCTGTTCGTTACCAGTCTGTTAATCACCAGTCTGTTCGATATCAGTCTGTTAGTTACCAGTCTGTTAATCACCAGTCAGTTAGTTACCAGGCTGTTCAGTACCAGTCTGTTTGATACTAGTCTGTTAGTCACCAGTAAGTTAGTTACCAGTCTGTTCGATACCAGTCTGTTAGTTACCAGGCTAATAGTTACCAGTCTGTTCGATACCAGTCTGTTATTCACCAGTCTGTTAGTTACCAGTCTGTTCAGTACCAGTCTGTTCGATACCAGTCTGTTCGACACCAGTCAGTTAGTTACCAGTCTGTTCGATACCAGTCTGTTCGATACCAGTCAGTTAGTTACCAGTCTGTTCGATACCAGTCTGTTCGATACCAGTCTGTTAGTTACCAGTCTGTTGAGTA
Organism: Heptranchias perlo; assembly: GCF_035084215.1. Lineage (NCBI taxonomy): Eukaryota > Metazoa > Chordata > Chondrichthyes > Hexanchiformes > Hexanchidae > Heptranchias > Heptranchias perlo. The sequence goes on along the minus strand of NC_090352.1, from coordinate 1,269,083 downwards.
TCAGTCTGTTAGTTACCAGTCTGTTCGACACCAGTCTGTTAGTCACCAGTCTGTTCGTTACCAGTCTGTTCAGTACCAGTCAGTTAGTTACCAGTCTTTTAGTTACCAGGCTGATAAGTACCAATCTGTTCGATACCAGTCTGTTAGTTACCAGTCTGTGAGTTACCAGTCTGTTCGATATCAGTCTGTTAGTTACCAGTCTGTTAGTTACCAGTCCATTCGATACCAGTCTTTTAGTTACCAGGCTGCTAGTCACCAGTCTGTACGTTACCAGTCTGTTCGATACCAGTCTGTTAGTCACCAGTCTGTTCGATACCAGTCTGTTAGTTACCAGTCTGTTACTCACCAGTCTGATCGATATCAGTCTGTAAGTTACCAGTCTGTTAGTTACCAGTCTGTTCGATATCAGTCTGTTAGTTACCAGTCTGTTAGTTACCAGTCTGTTAGTCACCAGTCTGTTCGATATCAGTCTGTTAGTTACCAGTCTGTTAGTCATCAGTCTGTTCGATATCAGTCTGTTAGTTACCAGTCTGTTAGTTACCAGTCTGTTAGTCACCAGTCTGTTCGATATCAGCCTGTTAGTTACCAGTCTGTTCGATACCAGTCTGTTTGATATCAGTCTATTAGTTACCTGTCTGTTAGTCACCAGTCTGTTTCATATCAGTCTGTTGGTTACCAGTCTGTTAGTCACCAGTCTGTTCGACATCAGTCTGTTAGTTACCAGTCTGTGAGTTACCAGTCTGTTCGATATCAGTCTGTTAGTTACCAGTCTGTTAGTTACCAGTCTGTTGAGTATCAGTCTGTTAGTTACCAGTCTGTTCGACACCAGTCTGTTAGTCACCAGTCTGTTCGTTACCAGTCTGTTCAGTACCAGTCAGTTAGTTACCAGTCTGTTAGTTACCAGGCTGATAAGTACCAATCTGTTCGATACCAGTCTGTTAGTTACCAGTCTGTGAGTTACCAGTCTGTTCGATATCAGTCTGTTAGTTACCAGTCTGTTAGTTACCAGTCCATTCGATACCAGTCTTTTAGTTACCAGGCTGCTAGTCACCAGTCTGTACGTTACCAGTCTGTTCGATACCAGTCTGTTAGTCACCAGTCTGTTCGATACCAGTCTGTTAGTTACCAGTCTGTTACTCACCAGTCTGATCGATATCAGTCTGTAAGTTACCAGTCTGTTAGTTACCAGTCTGTTCGATATCAGTCTGTTAGTTACCAGTCTGTTAGTTACCAGTCTGTTAGTCATCAGTCTGTTCGATATCAGTCTGTTAGTTACCAGTCTGTTAGTCATCAGTCTGTTCGATATCAGTCTGTTAGTTACCAGTCTGTTAGTTACCAGTCTGTTAGTCACCAGTCTGTTCGTTACCAGTCTGTTAGTCACCAGTCTCTTCGATACCAGTCTGTTAGTCACCAGTCTGTTCGTTACCAGTCTGTTAGTCACCAGTCTGTTCGATATCAGTCTGTTAGTTATCAGTCTGTTAGTTACCAGTCTGTTAGTCACCAGTCTGTTCGTTACCAGTCTGTTAGTCACCAGTCTGTTCGATATCAGTCTGTTAGTTCCCAGTCTGTTCGTCATCAGTCTGTTCGATACCAGTCTGTTCGATATCAGTCTGTTAGTTACCAGTCTGTTAGTCACCAGTCTGTTCGATATCAGTCTGTTAGTTACCAGTCTGTTAGTTACCAGTCTGTTAGTCACCAGTCTGTTCGATATCAGTCTGTTAGTTACCAGTCTGTTTGAAATCAGTATGTTTGATATCAGTCTGTTAGTTACAAGTCTGTTAGTCACCAGTCTGTTCGATACCAATCTGTTTGATATCAGTCTGTTAGTTACCAGTCTGTTAGTCACCAGTCTGTTCGACATCAATCTGTTAGTTACCAGTCTGTTAGTCACCAGTCTGTTCGATACCAGTCTGTTAGTCACCAAACTGTTCCTTACCAGTCTGTTAGTCACCAGTCTGTTAGTTACCAGTCTGTTAGTTACCAGTCTGTTAGTCACCAGTCTTTTGATATCAGTCTGTTCGTTCCCAGTCTGTTAGTCACCAGTCTGTTCGATACCAGTCTGTTCGATACCAGTCTGTTATTCACCATTCTGTTAGTTACCAGTCTGTTAGTCACCAGTCTGTTAGTTACCAGTCTGTTCGATACCAGTCTGTTCGATATCAGTCTGTTAGTTACCAGTCTGTTGGTCACCAGTCTGTTCGATACCAGTCTGTTAGATATCAGTCTGTTAGTCACCAGTCTGTTTGACATCAGTCTGTTGGTTACCAGTCTGTTAGTCACCAGTCTGTTCGATACCAGTCTGTTAGTCACCAGTCTGTTAATCACCAGTCTGTTCGATATCAGTCTGTTAGTTACCAGTCTGTTAGTCACCAGTCTGTTGGTCACAAGTCTGTTAATCACCAGTCTGTTTGATATCAGTCTGTTAGTTACCAGTCTGTTAGTCACCAGTCTGTTCGACACCAGTCTGTTAGTCACCAGTCTGTTCGTTACCAGTCTGTTAATCACCAGTGTGTTCGATATCAGTCTGTTAGTTACCAGTCTGTTAGTCACCAGTCTGTTTCATATCAGTCTGTTGGTTACCAGTCTGTTAGTCACCAGTCTGTTCGACATCAGTCTGTTAGTTACCAGTCTGTTAAGCACCAGTCTGTTCGATACCAGTCTGTTAGTCACCAGTCTGTTCGTTACCAGTCTGTTAGTCACCAGTCTGTTCGATATCAGTCTGTTAGTTACCAGTCTGTTAGTTACCAGTCTGTTATTCACCAGTCTTTTCGATATCAGTCTGTTAGTCACCAGTCTGTTCATTACCAGTCTGTTAGTCACCAGTCTGTTCGATATCAGTCTGTTAGTTACCAGTCTGTTCGTTACCAGTCTGTTAGTCACCAGTCTGTTCGATATCAGTCTGTTAGTTACCAGTCTGTTAGTTACCAGTCTGTTATTCACCAGTCTTTTCGATATCAGTCTGTTAGTCACCAGTCTGTTCGTTACCAGTCTGTTAGTCACCAGTCTGTTCGATATCAGTCTGTTAGTTACCAGTCTGTTAGTTACCAGTCTGTTATTCACCAGTCTTTTCGATATCAGTCTGTTAGTCACCAGTCTGTTCGTTACCAGTCTGTTAGTCACCAGTCTGTTCGATAGCAGTCTGTTAGTCACCAGTCTGTTCGTTACCAGTCTGTTAGTCACCAGTCTGTTCGATATCAGTCTGTTAGTCACCAGTCTGTTCGTTACCAGTCTGTTAGTCACCAGTCTGTTCGATATCAGTCTGTTAGTTCCCAGTCTGTTCGTCATCAGTCTGTTCGATACCAGTCTGTTCGATATCAGTCTGTTAGTTACCAGTCTGTTAGTCACCAGTCTGTTCGATATCAGTCTGTTAGTTACCAGTCTGTTAGTTACCAGTCTGTTAGTCACCAGTCTGTTCGATATCAGTCTGTTAGTTACCAGTCTGTTTGAAATCAGTCTGTTCGATATCAGTCTGTTAGTTACCAGTCTGTTAGTCACCAGTCTGTTCGATACCAGTCTGTTAGTCACCAGTCTGTTTGACATCAGTCTGTTAGTTACCAGTCTGTTAGTCACCAGTCTGTTCGACACCAGTCTGTTAGTCACCAGTCTGTTCGTTACCAGTCTGTTAATCACCAGTGTGTTCGATATCAGTCTGTTAGTTACCAGTCTGTTAGTCACCAGTCTGTTTCATATCAGTCTGTTGGTTACCAGTCTGTTAGTCACCAGTCTGTTCGACATCAGTCTGTTAGTTACCAGTCTGTTAAGCACCAGTCTGTTCGATACCAGTCTGTTAGTCACCAGTCTGTTCGTTACCAGTCTGTTAGTCACCAGTCTGTTCGATATCAGTCTGTTAGTTACCAGTCTGTTAGTTACCAGTCTGTTATTCACCAGTCTTTTCGATATCAGTCTGTTAGTCACCAGTCTGTTCATTACCAGTCTGTTAGTCACCAGTCTGTTCGATATCAGTCTGTTAGTTACCAGTCTGTTCGTTACCAGTCTGTTAGTCACCAGTCTGTTCGATATCAGTCTGTTAGTTACCAGTCTGTTAGTTACCAGTCTGTTATTCACCAGTCTTTTCGATATCAGTCTGTTAGTCACCAGTCTGTTCGTTACCAGTCTGTTAGTCACCAGTCTGTTCGATATCAGTCTGTTAGTTACCAGTCTGTTAGTTACCAGTCTGTTATTCACCAGTCTTTTCGATATCAGTCTGTTAGTCACCAGTCTGTTCGTTACCAGTCTGTTAGTCACCAGTCTGTTCGATAGCAGTCTGTTAGTCACCAGTCTGTTCGTTACCAGTCTGTTAGTCACCAGTCTGTTCGATATCAGTCTGTTAGTCACCAGTCTGTTCGTTACCAGTCTGTTAGTCACCAGTCTGTTCGATATCAGTCTGTTAGTTCCCAGTCTGTTCGTCATCAGTCTGTTCGATACCAGTCTGTTCGATATCAGTCTGTTAGTTACCAGTCTGTTAGTCACCAGTCTGTTCGATATCAGTCTGTTAGTTACCAGTCTGTTAGTTACCAGTCTGTTAGTCACCAGTCTGTTCGATATCAGTCTGTTAGTTACCAGTCTGTTAGTCACCAGTCTGTTCGATATCAGTCTGTTAGTTACCAGTCTGTTTGAAATCAGTCTGTTCGATATCAGTCTGTTAGTTACCAGTCTGTTAGTCACCAGTCTGTTCGATACCAGTCTGTTAGTCACCAGTCTGTTTGACATCAGTCTGTTAGTTACCAGTCTGTTAGTCACCAGTCTGTTCGATACCAGTCTGTTAGTCACCAGTCTGTTAGTTACCAGTCTGTTAGTCACCAGTCTGTTCGATATCAGTCTGTTAGTTACCAGTCTGTTAGACACCAGTCTGTTCGATACCAGTCTGTTAGTCACCAGTCTGTTCGTTACCAGTCTGTTAATCACCAGTCTGTTCGATATCAGTCTGTTAGTTACCAGTCTGTTAGTTACCAGTCTGTTAGTTACCAGTCTGTTGGTCACCAGTCTGTTCGATACCAATCTGTTTGATATCAGTCTGTTAGTTACCAGTCTGTTAGTCACCAGTCTGTTCGATATCAGTCTGTTAGTTACCAGTCTGTTAGTTTCCAGTCTGTTAGTCACCAGTCTGTTCGATATCAGTCTGTTAGTTACCAGTCTGTTAGTTACCAGTCTGTTCGATATCAGTCTGTTAGTTACCAGTCTGTTCGATATCAGTCTGTTAGTTACCAGTCTGTTAGTTACCAGTCTGTTAGTCACCAGTCTGTTCGATATCAGTCTGTTAGTTACCAGTCTGTGTGAAATCAGTATGTTCGATATCAGTCTGTTAGTTACAAGTCTGTTAGTCACCAGTCTGTTCGATACCAATCTGTTTGATATCAGTCTGTTAGTTACCAGTCTGTTAGTCACCAGTCTGTTCGACATCAATCTGTTAGTTACCAGTCTGTTAGTCACCAGTCTGTTCGATACCAGTCTGTTAGTCACCAGTCTGTTCGATATCAGTCTGTTAGTTACCAGTCTGTTAGTTACCAGTCTGTTAATCACCAGTCTTTTAGATATCAGTGTGTTCGTTCCCAGTCTGTTAGTCACCAGTCTGTTCGATACCAGTCTGTTCGATACCAGTCTGTTATTCACCAGTCTGTTAGTTACCAGTCTGTTAGTCACCAGTCTGTTAGTTACCAGTCTGTTCGATACCAGTCTGTTCGATATCAGTCTGTTAGTTACCAGTCTGTTAGTCACCAGTCTGTTCGATATCAGTCTGTTAGTTACCAGTCTGTTTGATATCAGTCTGTTCGATACCAGTCTGTTAGTCACCAGTCAGTTCAATATCAGTCTGTTAGTTACCAGTCTGTTAGTTACCAGTCTGTTAGTCACCAGTCAGTTCAATATCAGTCTGTTAGTTACCAGTCTGTTAGTCACCAGTCTGTTCGATATCAGTCTGTTAGTTACCAGTCTGTTAGTCACCAGTCTGTTAGTTACCAGTCTGTTAGTCACCAGTCTGTTTGATATCAGTCTGTTAGTTACCAGTCTGTTAGTCACCAGTCTGTTCGACATCAGTCTGTTAGTTACCAGTCTGTTAGTCACCAGTCCGTTCGATACCAGTCTGTTAGTCACCAGTCTGTTAGTTACCAGTCTGTTAGTCACCAGTCTGTTCGATATCAGTCTGTTAGTTACCAGTCTGTTAGTCACCAGTCTGTTCGATACCACTCTGTTAGTCACCAGTCTGTTCGTTACCCGTCTGTTAATCACCAGTCTGTTCGATATTAGTCTGTTAATTACCAGTCTGTTAGTCACCAGTCTGTTAGTTACCAGTCTGTTAGTTACCAGTCTGTTCGATATCAGTCTGTTAGTTACCAGTCTGTTGGTCACCAGTCTGTTCGATACCAGTCTGTTTGATATCAGTCTGTTAGTCACCAGTCTGTTTGACATCAGTCTGTTGGTTACCAGTCTGTTAGTCACCAGTCTGTTCGATACCAGTCTGTTAGTCACCAGTCTGTTAATCACCAGTCTGTTCGATATCAGTCTGTTAGTTACCAGTCTGTTAGTCACCAGTCTGTTGGTCACCAGTCTGTTAATCACCAGTCTGTTCGATATCAGTCTGTTAGTTACCAGTCTGTTAGTCACCAGTCTGTTCGACACCAGTCTGTTAGTCACCAGTCTGTTCGTTACCAGTCTGTTAATCACCAGTGTGTTCGATATCAGTCTGTTAGTTACCAGTCTGTTAGTCACCAGTCTGTTTCATATCAGTCTGTTGGTTACCAGTCTGTTAGTCACCAGTCTGTTCGACATCAGTCTGTTAGTTACCAGTCTGTTAGTCACCAGTCTGTTCGTTACCAGTCTGTTAGTCACCAGTCTGTTCGATATCAGTCTGTTAGTTACCAGTCTGTTCGTTACCAGTCTGTTAGTCACCAGTCTGTTCGATATCAGTCTGTTAGTTACCAGTCTGTTAGTTACCAGTCTGTTATTCACCAGTCTTTTCGATATCAGTCTGTTAGTCACCAGTCTGTTCGTTACCAGTCTGTTAGTCACCAGTCTGTTCGATATCAGTCTGTTAGTTACCAGTCTGTTAGTTACCAGTCTGTTATTCACCAGTCTTTTCGATATCAGTCTGTTAGTCACCAGTCTGTTCGTTACCAGTCTGTTAGTCACCAGTCTGTTCGATACCAGTCTGTTAGTCACCAGTCTGTTCGTTACCAGTCTGTTAGTCACCAGTCTGTTCGATATCAGTCTGTTAGTTATCAGTCTGTTAGTTACCAGTCTGTTAGTCACCAGTCTGTTCGTTACCAGTCTGTCAGTCACCAGTCTGTTTGTTACCAGTCTGTTAGTTACCAGTCTGTTAGTCACCAGTCTTTTGATATCAGTCTGTTCGTTCCCAGTCTGTTAGTCACCAGTCTGTTCGATACCAGTCTGTTCGATACCAGTCTGTTATTCACCAGTCTGTTAGTTACCAGTCTGTTAGTCACCAGTCTGTTCGATATCAGTCTGTTCGTTACCAGTCTGTTTGAAATCAGTATGTTCGATATCAGTCTGTTAGTTACAAGTCTGTTAGTCAGACAGTCTGTTCGATACCAATCTGTTTGATATCAGTCTGTTAGTTACCAGTCTTTTAGTCACCAGTCTGTTCGACATCAATCTGTTAGTTACCAGTCTGTTAGTCACCAGTCTGTTCGATACCAGTCTGTTAGTCACCAAACTGTTCGTTACCAGTCTGTTAGTCACCAGTCTGTTCGATATCAGTCTGTTAGTTACCAGTCTGTTAGTTACCAGTCTGTTAGTCACCAGTCTTTTAGATATCAGTCTGTTCGTTCCCAGTCTGTTAGTCACCAGTCTGTTCGATACCAGTCTGTTCGATACCAGTCTGTTATTCACCAGTCTGTTAGTTACCAGTCTGTTAGTCACCAGTCTGTTAGTTACCAGTCTGTTCGATACCAGTCTGTTCGATATCAGTCTGTTAGTTACCAGTCTGTTAGTCACCAGTCTGTTCGATATCAGTCTGTTAGTCACCAGTCTGTTTGACATCAGTCTGTTAGTTACCAGTCTGTTAGTCACCAGTCTGTTCGATAAACGTCTGTTAGTCATCAGTCTGTTAGTCACCAGTCTGTTCGATACCAGTCTGTTAGTTATCAGTCTGTTAGTTACCAGTCTGTTAGTCACCAGTCTGTTCGTTACCAGTCTGTCAGTCACCAGTCTGTTAGTTACCAGTCTGTTAGTTACCAGTCTGTTAGTCACCAGTCTGTTCGATATCAGTCTGTTAGTTACCAGTCTGTTTGAAATCAGTATGTTCGATATCAGTCTGTTAGTTACAAGTCTGTTAGTCACCAGTCTGTTCGATACCAATCTGTTTGATATCAGTCTGTTAGTTACCAGTCTGTTAGTCACCAGTCTGTTCGACATCAATCTGTTAGTTACCAGTCTGTTAGTCACCAGTCTGTTCGATACCAGTCTGTTAGTCACCAAACTGTTCGTTACCAGTCTGTTAGTCACCAGTCTGTTCGATATCAGTCTGTTAGTTACCAGTCTGTTAGTTACCAGTCTGTTAGTCACCAGTCTTTTGATATCAGTCTGTTCGTTCCCAGTCTGTTAGTCACCAGTCTGTTCGATACCAGTCTGTTCGATACCAGTCTGTTATTCACCAGTCTGTTAGTTACCAGTCTGTTAGTCACCAGTCTGTTAGTTACCAGTCTGTTCGATACCAGTCTGTTCGATATCAGTCTGTTAGTTAGCAGTCTGTTAGTCACCAGTCTGTTCGATATCAGTCTGTTAGTCACCAGTCTGTTTGACATCAGTCTGTTAGTTACCAGTCTGTTAGTCACCAGTCTGTTCGATACCAGTCTGTTAGTCACCAGTCTGTTAGTTACCAGTCTGTTAGTCACCAGTCTGTTCGATATCAGTCTGTTAGTTACCAGTCTGTTAGACACCAGTCTGTTCGATACCAGTCTGTTAGTTACCAGTCTGTTAGTTACCAGTCTGTTAGTCACCAGTCTGTTCGATATCAGTCTGTTAGTTACCAGTCTGTTAGTTACCAGTCTGTTCGATATCAGTCTGTTAGTTACCAGTCTGTTCGATATCAGTCTGTTAGTTACCAGTCTGTTAGTTACCAGTCTGTTGGTCACCAGTCTGTTCGATATCAGTCTGTTAGTTACCAGTCTGTTTGAAATCAGTATGTTCGACATCAGTCTGTTAGTGACAAGTCTGTTAGTCACCAGTCTGTTCGATACCAATCTGTTTGATATCAGTCTGTTAGTTACCAGTCTGTTAGTCACCAGTCTGTTCGACATCAATCTGTTAGTTACCAGTCTGTTAGTCACCAGTCTGTTCGATACCAGTCTGTTAGTCACCAAACTGTTCGTTACCAGTCTGTTAGTCACCAGTCTGTTCGATATCAGTCTGTTAGTTACCAGTCTGTTAGTTACCAGTCTGTTAGTCACCAGTCTTTTAGATATCAGTCTGTTCGTTCCCAGTCTGTTAGTCACCAGTCTGTTCGATACCAGTCTGTTCGATACCAGTCTGTTATTCACCAGTCTGTTAGTTACCAGTCTGTTAGTCACCAGTCTGTTAGTTACCAGTCTGTTCGATACCAGTCTGTTCGATATCAGTCTGTTAGTTACCAGTCTGTTAGTCACCAGTCTGTTCGATATCAGTCTGTTAGTCACCAGTCTGTTTGACATCAGTCTGTTCGTTACCAGTCTGTTAGTCACCAGTCTGTTCGATACCAGTCTGTTAGTCACCAGTCTGTTAGTCACCAGTCTGTTCGATACCAGTCTGTTAGTCACCAGTCTGTTCGTTACCAGTCTGTTAATCACCAGTCTGTTCGATATCAGTCTGTTAGTTACCAGTCTGTTCGATATCAGTCTGTTAGTCACCAGTCTGTTTGACATCAGTCTGTTAGTTACCAGTCTGTTTGTCACCAGTCTGTTCGATACCAGTCTGTTAGTCACCAGTCTGTTAGTCACCAGTCTGTTCGATACCAGTCTGTTAGTCACCAGTCTGTTCGTTACCAGTCTGTTAATCACCAGTCTGTTCGATATCAGTCTGTTAGTTACCAGTCTGTTAGTTACCAGTCTGTTAGTCACCAGTCTGTTGGTCACCAGTCTGTTCGATACCAATCTGTTTGATATCAGTCTGTTAGTTACCAGTCTGTTAGTCACCAGTCTGTTCGATATCAGTCTGTTAGTTACCAGTCTGTTAGTTACCAGTCTGTTTGATACCAGTCTGTTCGATATCAGTCTGTTAGTTACCAGTCTGTTAGTCACCAGTCTGTTAGTTACCAGTCTTTTAGTTACCAGTCTGTTAGTCACCAGTCTGTTCGATATCAGTCTGTTAGTTACCAGTCTGTTTGAAATAAGTCTGTTTGATATCAGACTGTTAGTTACCAGTCTGTTAGTCACCAGTCTGTTGGTCACCAGTCTGTTCGATACCTATCTGTTTGATATCAGTCTGTTAGTTACCAGTCTGTTAGTCACCAGTCTGTTCGACATCAATCTGTTAGTTACCAGTCTGTTAGTCACCAGTCTGTTCGATACCAGTCTGTTAGTCACCAGTCTGTTCGTTACGAGTCTGTTAGTCACCAGTCTGTTCGTTACCAGTCTGTTAGTCACCAGTCTGTTCGATATCAGTCTGTTAGTTACCAGTCTGTTTGAAATAAGTCTGTTTGATATCAGTCTGTTAGTTACCAGTCTGTTAGTCACCAGTCTGTTGGTCACCAGTCTGTTCGATACCTATCTGTTTGATATCAGTCTGTTATTTACCAGTCTGTTAGTCACCAGTCTGTTCGACATCAATCTGTTAGTTACCAGTCTGTTAGTCACCAGTCTGTTCGATACCAGTCTGTTAGTCACCAGTCTGTTCGTTACCAGTCTGTTAGTCACCAGTCTGTTCGATACCAGTCTGTTAGTCACCAGTCTGTTCGTTACCAGTCTGTTAGTCACCAGTCTGTTAGACACCAGTCTGTTAGTTACCAGTCTGTTAGTCACCAGTCTTTTTGATATCAGTCTGTTAGTTACCAGTCTGTTAGTCACCAGTCTGTTCGACATCAGTCTGTTAGTTACCAGTCTGTTAGTCAACAGTCTGTTAGTTCCCAGTCTTTTAGTCACCAGTCTGTTCGATATCAGTCTGTTAGTTCCCAGTCTGTTAGGCACCATTCTGTTCGATACCAGTCTGTTAGTCACCAGTCTGTTAGTTACCAGTCTGTTAGTCACCAGTCTGTTCGATACCAGTCTGTTCGATATCAGTCTGTTAGTCACCAGTCTGTTCGTTACCAGTCTGTTAATCACCAGTCTGTTCGATATCAGTCTGTTAGTTACCAGTCTGTTAGTTACCAGTCTGTTACTCACCAGTCTGATCGATATCAGTCTGTAAGTTACCAGTCTGTTAGTCACCAGTCTGTTAGTTACCAGTCTGTTCGATATCAGTCTGTTAGTTACCAGTCTGTTGGTCACCAGTCTGTTCGATACCAGTCTGTTTGATATCAGTCTGTTAGTTACCAGTCTGTTAGTCAACAGTCTGTTCGATAACAGTCTGTTAATTACCAGTCTGTTTGTCACTAGTCTGTTCGATATCAGTCTGTTAGTTACCAGTCTGTTTGATATCAGTCTGTTAGTTACCAGTCTGTTAGTCAACAGTCTGTTTGATATCAGTCTGTTAATTACCAGTCTGTTAGTCACTAGTCTGTTCGATATCAGTCTGTTAGTTACCAGTCTGTTTGATATCAGTCTGTTCGATACCAGTCTGTTAGTCACCAGTCAGTTCAATATCAGTCTGTTAGTTACCAGTCTGTTAGTCACCAGTCTGTTCGATATCAGTCTGTTAGTTAAAAGTCTGTTAGTCACCAGTCTGTTAGTTACCAGTCTGTTAGTCACCAGTCAGTTCAATATCAGTCTGTTAGTTACCAGTCTGTTAGTCACCAGTCTGTTCGATATCAGTCTGTTAGTTACCAGTCTGTGAGTCAACAGTCTGTTAGTTACCAGTCTGTTAGTTACCAGTCTGTTTGATATCAGTCTTTTAGTTACCAGTCTGTTAGTCACCAGTCTGTTTGATATCAGTCTGTTAGTTACCAGTCTGTTAGTCACCAGTCTGTTCGACATCAGTCTGTTAGTTACCAGTCTGTTAGTCACCAGTCTGTTCGATACCAGTCTGTTAGTCACCAGTCTGTTAGTTACCAGTCTGTTAGTCACCAGTCTGTTCGATATCAGTCTGTTAGTTACCAGTCTGTTAGTCACCAGTCTGTTCGATACCAGTCTGTTAGTCACCAGTCTGTTCGTTACCAGTCTGTTAATCACCAGTCTGTTCGATATCAGTCTGTTAGTTACCAGTCTGTTAGTCACCAGTCTGTTGGTCACCAGTCTGTTCGATACCAATCTGTTTCATATCAGTCTGTTAGTTACCAGTCTGTTAGTCACCAGTCTGTTCGACATTAGTCTGTTAGTTACCAGTCTGTTAATCACCAGTCTGTTCGATACCAGTCTGTTAGTCACCAGTCTGCTCGTTACCAGTCTGTTAGTCACCAGTCTGTTCGATACCAGTCTGTTAGTCACCAGTCTGTTCGTTACCAGTCTGTTAGTCACCAGTCTGTTCGATACCAGTCTGTTAGACACCAGTCTGTTAGTTACCAGTCTGTTGGTCACCAGTCTTTTTGATATCAGTCTGTTAGTTACCAGTCTGTTAGTCACCAGTCTGTTCGACATCAGTCTGTTAGTTACCAGTCTGTTAGTCAACAGTCTGTTAGTTCCCAGTCTGTTAGTCACCAGTCTGTTCGATATCAGTCTGTTAGTTCCCAGTCTGTTAGGCACCATTCTGTTCGATACCAGTCTGTTAGTCACCATTCTGTTAGTTACCAGTCTGTTCGTCACCAGTCTGTTCGATACCAGTCTGTTCGATATCAGTCTGTTAGTCACCAGCCTGTTCGTTACCAGTCTGTTAATCACCAGTCTGTTCGATATCAGTCTGTTAGTTACCAGTCTGTTAGTTACCAGTCTGTTACTCACCAGTCTGATCGATATCAGTCTGTAAGTTACCAGTCTGTTAGTCACCAGTCTGTTAGTTACCAGTCTGTTAGTTACCAGTCTGTTCGATATCAGTCTGTTAGTTACCAGTCTGTTGGTCACCAGTCTGTTCGATACCAGTCTGTTTGATATCAGTCTGTTAGTTACCAGTCTGTTAGTCAACAGTCTGTTCGATAACAGTCTGTTAATTACCAGTCTGTTTGTCACTAGTCTGTTCGATATCAGTCTGTTAGTTACCAGTCTGTTTGATATCAGTCTGTTAGTTTCCAGTCTGTTAGTCAACAGTCTGTTTGATATCAGTCTGTTAATTACCAGTCTGTTAGTCACTAGTCTGTTCGATATCAGTCTGTTAGTTACCAGTCTGTTTGATATCAGTCTGTTCGATACCAGTCTGTTAGTCACCAGTCAGTTCAATATCAGTCTGTTAGTTACCAGTCTGTTAGTCACCAGTCTGTTCGATATCAGTCTGTTAGTTAAAAGTCTGTTAGTCACCAGTCTGTTAGTTACCAGTCTGTTGGTCACCAGTCAGTTCAATATCAGTCTGTTAGTTACCAGTCTGTTCGTCACCAGTCTGTTCGATATCAGTCTGTTAGTTACCAGTCTGTTAGTCAACAGTCTGTTAGTTACCAGTCTGTTAGTTACCAGTCTGTTTGATATCAGTCTGTTAGTTACCAGTCTGTTAGTCACCAGTCTGTTTGATATCAGTCTGTTAGTTACCAGTCTGTTAGTCACCAGTCTGTTCGACATCAGTCTGTTAGTTACCAGTCTGTTAGTCACCAGTCTGTTCGATACCAGTCTGTTAGTCACCAGTCTGTTAGTTACCAGTCTGTTAGTCACCAGTCTGTTCGATATCAGTCTGTTAGTTACCAGTCTGTTAGTCACCAGTCTGTTCGATACCTGTCTGTTAGTCACCAGTCTGTTCGTTACCAGTCTGTTAATCACCAGTCTGTTCGATATCAGTCTGTTAGTTACCAGTCTGTTAGTCACCAGTCTGTTGGTCACCAGTCTGTTAGATACCAATCTGTTTCATATCAGTCTGTTAGTTACCAGTCTGTTAGTCACCAGTCTGTTCGACATTAGTCTGTTAGTTACCAGTCTGTTAATCACCAGTCTGTTCGATACCAGTCTTTTAGTCACCAGTCTGTTCGTTACCAGTCTGTTAGTCACCAGTCTGTTCGATATCAGTCTGTTAGTTACCAGTCTGTTAGTTACCAGTCTGTTATTCACCAGTCTTTTCGATATCAGTCTGTTAGTTACCAGTCTGTTCGTTACCAGTCTGTTAGTCACCAGTCTGTTCGATATCAGTCTGTTAGTTACCAGTCTGTTTGAAATCAGTCTGTTCGATATCAGTCTGTTAGTTACAAGTCTGTTAGTCCCCAGTCTGTTGGTCACCAGTCTGTTCGATACCAATCTGTTTGATATCAGTCTGTTAGTTACCAGTCTGTTAGTCACCAGTCTGTTCGACATCAATCTGTTAGTTACCAGTCTGTTAGTCACCAGTCTGTTCGATACCAGTCTGTTAGTCACCAGTCTGTTCGTTACCAGTCTGTTAGTCACCAGTCTGTTCGATATCAGTCTGTTAGTTACCAGTCTGTTAGTTACCAGTCTGTTAGTCACCAGTCTTTTCGATATCAGTCTGTTCGTTCCCAGTCTGTTAGTCACCAGTCTGTTCGATACCAGTCTGTTATTCACCAGTCTGTTAGTTACCAGTCTGTTAGTCACCAGTCTTTTCGATATCAGTCTGTTCGTTCCCAGTCTGTTAGTCGCCAGTCTGTTCGATACCAGTCTGTTCGATACCAGTCTGTTATTCACCAGTCTGTTAGTTACCAGTCTGTTAGTCACCAGTCTGTTAGTTACCAGTCTGTTCGATACCAGTCTGTTCGATATCAGTCTGTTCGTTACCAGTCTGTTAGTCACCAGTCTGTTCGATATCAGTCTGTTAGTCACCAGACTGTTTGACATCAGTCTGTTAGTTACCAGTCTGTTAGTCACCAGTCTGTTCGATACCAGTCTGTTAGTCACCAGTCTGTTAGTTACCAGTCTGTTAGTCACCAGTCTGTTCGATACCAGTCTGTTATTCACCAGTCTGTTCGTTACCAGTCTGTTAATCACCAGTCTGATCGAAATCAGTCTGTAAGTTACCAGTCTGTTAGTCACCAGTCTGTTGGTCACCAGTCTGTTCGATACCAATCTGTTTGATATCAGTCTGTTAGTTACCAGTCTGTTAGTCACCAGTCTGTTCGATATCAGTCTGTTAGTTACCAGTCTGTTTGAAATCAGTCTGTTCGATATCAGTCTGTTAGTTACAGGTCTGTTAGTCCCCAGTCTGTTGGTCACCAGTCTGTTCGATACCAATCTGTTTGATATCAGTCTGTTAGTTACCAGTCTGTTAGTCACCAGTCTGTTCGACATCAATCTGTTAGTTACCAGTCTGTTAGTCACCAGTCTGTTCGATACCAGTCTGTTAGTCACCAGTCTGTTCGTTACCAGTCTGTTAGTCACCAGTCTGTTCGATATCAGTCTGTTAGTTACCAGTCTGTTAGTTACCAGTCTGTTAGTCACCAGTCTTTTCGATATCAGTCTGTTCGTTCCCAGTCTGTTAGTCACCAGTCTGTTCGATACCAGTCTGTTATTCACCAGTCTGTTAGTTACCAGTCTGTTAGTCACCAGTCTTTTCGATATCAGTCTGTTCGTTCCCAGTCTGTTAGTCGCCAGTCTGTTCGATACCAGTCTGTTCGATACCAGTCTGTTATTCACCAGTCTGTTAGTTACCAGTCTGTTAGTCACCAGTCTGTTAGTTACCAGTCTGTTCGATACCAGTCTGTTCGATATCAGTCTGTTCGTTACCAGTCTGTTAGTCACCAGTCTGTTCGATATCAGTCTGTTAGTCACCAGACTGTTTGACATCAGTCTGTTAGTTACCAGTCTGTTAGTCACCAGTCTGTTCGATACCAGTCTGTTAGTCACCAGTCTGTTAGTTACCAGTCTGTTAGTCACCAGTCTGTTCGATACCAGTCTGTTAGTCACCAGTCTGTTCGTTACCAGTCTGTTAATCACCAGTCTGATCGAAATCAGTCTGTAAGTTACCAGTCTGTTAGTCACCAGTCTGTTGGTCACCAGTCTGTTCGATACCAATCTGTTTGATATCAGTCTGTTAGTTACCAGTCTGTTAGTCACCAGTCTGTTCGACATCAGTCTGTTAGTTACCCGTCTGTTAATCACCAGTCTGTTCGATACCAGTCTGTTTGTCACCAGTCTGTTCGTTACCAGTTTGTTAGTCACCAGTCTGTTCGATATCAGTCTGTTAGTCACCAGTCTGTTAGTCACCAGTCTGTTCGATACCAATCTGTTTGATATCAGTCTGTTAGTTACCAGTCTGTTAGTCACCAGTCTGTTCAACATCAGTATGTTCGATATCAGTCTGTTAGTTACCAGTCTGTTAGTTACCAGTCTGTTCGAAATCAGTCTGTTAGTTCCCAGTCTGTTCGATACCAGTCTGTTATTCACCAGTCTGTTTGATATCAATCTGTTCAATACCAGTCTGTTAGTCACCTGTCTGTTCAATATCAGTCTGTTAGTTACCAGTCTGTTAGTTACCAGTCTGTTAGTCACCAGTCTGTTCGATATCAGTCTGTTAGTTACCAGTCTGTTTGATATCAATCTGTTCGATACCAGTCTGTTAGTCACCTGTCTGTTCAATATCAGTCTGTTAGTTACCAGTCTGTTAGTCACCAGTCTGTTAGTTACCAGTCTGTTAGTCACCAGTCTGTTCGATATCAGTCTGTTAGTTACCAGTCTGTTAGTCACCTGTCTGTTCAATATCAGTCTGTTAGTTACCAGTCTGTTAGTCACCAGTCTGTTAGTTACCAGTCTGTTAGTTACCAGTCTGTTTGATATCAGTCTGTTAGTTACCAGTCTGTTAGTCACCAGTCTGTTCAATATCAGTCTGTTAGTTACCAGTCTGTTAGTCACCAGTCTGTTAGTTACCAGTCTGTTAGTCACCAGTCTGTTCGATATCAGTCTGTTAGTTACCAGTCTGTTAGTCACTAGTCTGTTCGATATCAGTCTGTTAGTTACCAGTCTGTTTGAAATCAGTCTGTTCGATACCAGTCTGTTAGTCACCAGTCAGTTCAATATAAGTCTGTTTGTTACCAGTCTGTTAGTCACCAGTCTGGTAGTTACCAGTCTGTTAGTCACCAGTCTGTTAGTCACCAGTCTGTTCGTTACCAGTCTGTTCGATATCAGTCTGTTAGTTACCAGTCTGTTGGTCACCAGTCTGTTCGATCCCAGTCTGTTTGATATCAGTCTGTTAGTTACCAGTCTGTTAGTCACCAGTCTGTTCGATATCAGTCTGTTAGTTACCCGTCTGTTAGTCACCAGTCTGTTCGATACCAGTCTGTTAGTCACCAGTCTGTTCGTTACCAGTCTGTTAGTCACCAGTCTCTTCGTTACCAGTCTGTTATTCACCAGTCTGTTCGATATCAGTCTGTTAGTTACCAGTCTGTTAGTCACCAGTCTGTTGGTCACCAGTCTGTTCGATACCAGTCTGTTTGATATCAGTCTGTTAGTTACCAGTCTGTTAGTCACCAGTCTGTTCGACATCAGTCTGTTAGTCACCAGTCTGTTAGTTACCAGTCTGTTAGTCACCAGTCTGTTCGATATCAGTCTGTTAGTTACCAGTCTGTTAGTTACCAGTCTGTTAGTCACCAATCTTTTCGAAATCAGTCTGTTAGTTCCCAGTCTGTTAGTCACCAGTCTGTTCGATACCAGTCTGTTCGATACCAGTCTGTTATTCACCAGTCTGTTAGTTACCAGTCTGTTTGATACCAGTCTGTTCGATATCATTCTGTTAGTTACCAGTCTGTTAGTCACCAGTCTGTTAGTTACCAGTCTGTTAGTCACCAGTCTGTTCGTTATCAGTCTGTTAGTTACCAGTCTGTATGATATCAGTCTGTTCGATACCAGTCTGTTAGTCACCAGTCAGTTCAATATCAGTCTGTTAGTTACCAGTCTGTTAGTCACCAGTCTGGTAGTCACCAGTCTGTTAGTCACCAGTCTGTTAGTTACCAGTCTGTTAGTTACCAGTCTGTTCGATCCCAGTCTGTTTGATATCAGTCTGTTAGTTACCAGTCTGTTAGTCACCAGTCTGTTCGATATCAGTCTGTTAGTTACCAGTCTGTTAGTCACCAGTCTGTTCGATACCAGTCTGTTAGTCACCAGTCTGTTCGTTACCAGTCTGTTAGTCACCAGTCTGTTCGATATCAGTCTGTTAGTTACCAGTCTGACAGTCACCAGTCTGTTGCTCACCAGTCTGTTCGATACCAGTCTGTTTGATATCAGTCTGTTAGTTACCAGTCTGTTCGTCACCAGTCTGTTCGACATCAGTCTGTTAGTTACCAGTCTGTTAGTTACCAGTCTGTTAGTCACCAGTCTTTTCGAAATCAGTCTGTTAGTTCCCAGTCTGTTAGTCACCAGTCTGTTCGATACCAGTCTGTTCGATACCAGTCTGTTATTCACCAGTCTGTTAGTTACCAGTCTGTTTGATACCAGTCTGTTCGATATCAGTCTGTTAGTTACCAGTCTGTTAGTTACCAGTCTGTTAGTTACCAGTCTGTTCGATATCAGTCTGTTAGTTACCAGTCTGTTTGAAATAAGTCTGTTTGATATCAGTCTGTTAGTTACCAGTCTGTTAGTCACCAGTCTGTTGGTCACCAGTCTGTTCGATACCTATCTGTTTGATATCAGTCTGTTAGTTACCAGTCTGTTAGTCACCAGTCTGTTCGACATCAATCTGTTAGTTACCAGTCTGTTAGTCACCAGTCTGTTCGATACCAGTCTGTTAGTCACCAGTCTGTTCGTTACCAGTCTGTTAGTCACCAGTCTGTTCGATATCAGTCTGTTAGTTACCAGTCTGTTAGTCACCAGTCTGTTCGATACCAGTCTGTTAGACACCAGTCTGTTAGTTACCAGTCTGTTAGTCACCAGTCTTTTCGATATCAGTCTGTTAGTTACCAGTCTGTTAGTCACCAGTCTGTTCGACATCAGTCTGTTAGTTACCAGTCTGTTAGTCAACAGTCTGTTAGTTCCCAGTCTGTTAGTCACCAGTCTGTTCGATATCAGTCTGTTCGTTCCCAGTCTGTTAGGCACCAGTCTGTTCGATACCAGTCTGTTAGTCACCAGTCTGTTAGTTACCAGTCTGTTAGTCACCAGTCTGTTCGATACCAGTCTGTTCGATATCAGTCTGTTCGTCACCAGTCTGTTCGTTACCAGTCTGTTAATCACCAGTCTGTTCGATATCAGTCTGTTAGTTACCAGTCTGTTAGTTACCAGTCTGTTACTCACCAGTCTGATCGATATCAGTCTGTAAGTTACCAGTCTGTTCGTCACCAGTCTGTTAGTTACCAGTCTGTTAGTCACCAGTCTGTTCGATATCAGTCTGTTAGTTACCAGTCTGTTGGTCACCAGTCTGTTCGATACCAGTCTGTTTGATATCAGTCTGTTAGTTACCAGTCTGTTAGTCAACAGTCTGTTCGATAACAGTCTGTTAATTACCAGTCTGTTAGTCACTAGTCTGTTCGATATCAGTCTGTTAGTTACCAGTCTGTTTGATATCAGTCTGTTAGTTACCAGTCTGTTAGTCAACAGTCTGTTTGATATCAGTCTGTTAATTACCAGTCTGTTAGTCACTAGTCTGTTCGATATCAGTCTGTTAGTTACCAGTCTGTTTGATATCAGTCTGTTCGATACCAGTCTGTTAGTCACCAGTCAGTTCAATATCAGTCTGTTAGTTACCAGTCTGTTAGTCACCAGTCTGTTCGATATCAGTCTGTTAGTTAAAAGTCTGTTAGTCACCAGTCTGTTAGTTACCAGTCTGTTAGTCACCAGTCAGTTCAATATCAGTCTGTTAGTTACCA
Source organism: Heptranchias perlo (assembly GCF_035084215.1). NCBI lineage: Eukaryota > Metazoa > Chordata > Chondrichthyes > Hexanchiformes > Hexanchidae > Heptranchias > Heptranchias perlo. The sequence continues at coordinate 1,249,192 of NC_090352.1, read as the reverse complement.
GTCTGTTAGTCACCAGTCTGTTCGATATCAGTCTGTTAGTTACCAGTCTGTTCGTCAACAGTCTGTTAGTTACCAGTCTGTTAGTTACCAGTCTGTTTGATATCAGTCTGTTAGTTACCAGTCTGTTAGTCACCAGTCTGTTTGATATCAGTCTGTTAGTTACCAGTCTGTTAGTCACCAGTATGTTCGACATCAGTCTGTTAGTTACCAGTCTGTTAGTCACCAGTCTGTTCGATACCAGTCTGTTAGTCACCAGTCTGTTAGTTACCAGTCTGTTAGTCACCAGTCTGTTCGATATCAGTCTGTTAGTTACCAGTCTGTTAGTCACCAGTCTGTTCGATACCAGTCTGTTAGTCTCCAGTCTGTTCGTTACCAGTCTGTTAATCACCAGTCTGTTCGATATCAGTCTGTTAGTTACCAGTCTGTTAGTCACCAGTCTGTTGGTCACCAGTCTGTTCGATACCAATCTGTTTCATATCAGTCTGTTAGTTACCAGTCTGTTAGTCACCAGTCTGTTCGAAATCAGTCTGTTAGTTACCAGTCTGTTAATCACCAGTCTGTTCGATACCAGTCTTTTAGTCACCAGTCTGTTCGTTACCAGTCTGTTAGTCACCAGTCTGTTCGATATCAGTCTGTTAGTTACCAGTCTGTTAGTTACCAGTCTGTTATTCACCAGTCTTTTCGATATCAGTCTGTTAGTTACCAGTCTGTTCGTTACCAGTCTGTTAGTCACCAGTCTGTTCGATATCAGTCTGTTAGTTACCAGTCTGTTTGAAATCAGTCTGTTCGATATCAGTCTGTCAGTTACAAGTCTGTTAGTCCCCAGTCTGTTGGTCACCAGTCTGTTCGATACCAATCTGTTTGATATCAGTCTGTTAGTTACCAGTTTGTTAGTCACCAGTCTGTTCGACATCAATCTGTTAGTTACCAGTCTGTTAGTCACCAGTCTGTTCGATACCAGTCTGTTAGTCACCAGTCTGTTCGTTACCAGTCTGTTAGTCACCAGTCTGTTCGATATCAGTCTGTAAGTTACCAGTCTGTTAGTTACCAGTCTGTTAGTCACCAGTCTTTTCGATATCAGTCTGTTCGTTCCCAGTCTGTTAGTCACCAGTCTGTTCGATACCAGTCTGTTAGTCACCAGTCTGTTAGTTACCAGTCTGTTAGTCACCAGTCTTTTCGATATCAGTCTGTTCGTTCCCAGTCTGTTAGTCGCCAGTCTGTTCGATACCAGTCTGTTCGATACCAGTCTGTTATTCACCAGTCTGTTAGTTACCAGTCTGTTAGTCACCAGTCTGTTAGTTACCAGTCTGTTCGATACCAGTCTGTTCGTTACCAGTCTGTTAGTCACCAGTCTGTTCGATATCAGTCTGTTAGTCACCAGACTGTTTGACATCAGTCTGTTAGTTACCAGTCTGTTAGTCAACAGTCTGTTTGATATCAGTCTGTTAATTACCAGTCTGTTAGTCACTAGTCTGTTCGATATCAGTCTGTTAGTTACCAGTCTGTTTGATATCAGTCAGTTCAATATCAGTCTGTTAGTTACCAGTCTGTTAGTCACCAGTCTGTTCGATATCAGTCTGTTAGTTAAAAGTCTGTTAGTCACCAGTCTGTTAGTTACCAGTCTGTTCGTCACCAGTCAGTTCAATATCAGTCTGTTAGTTACCAGTCTGTTAGTCACCAGTCTGTTCGATATCAGTCTGTTAGTTACCAGTCTGTTCGTCAACAGTCTGTTAGTTACCAGTCTGTTAGTTACCAGTCTGTTTGATATCAGTCTGTTAGTTACCAGTCTGTTAGTCACCAGTCTGTTTGATATCAGTCTGTTAGTTACCAGTCTGTTAGTCACCAGTATGTTCGACATCAGTCTGTTAGTTACCAGTCTGTTAGTCACCAGTCTGTTCGATACCAGTCTGTTAGTCACCAGTCTGTTAGTTACCAGTCTGTTAGTCACCAGTCTGTTCGATATCAGTATGTTAGTTACCAGTCTGTTAGTCACCAGTCTGTTCGATACCAGTCTGTTAGTCTCCAGTCTGTTCGTTACCAGTCTGTTAATCACCAGTCTGTTCGATATCAGTCTGTTAGTTACCAGTCTGTTAGTCACCAGTCTTTTCGATACCAGTCTGTTAGTCACCAGTCTGTTCGTTACCAGTCTGTTAGTCACCAGTCTGTTCGATATCAGTCTGTTAGTTACCAGTCTGACAGTCACCAGTCTGTTGCTCACCAGTCTGTTCGATACCAGTCTGTTTGATATCAGTCTGTTAGTTACCAGTCTGTTCGTCACCAGTCTGTTCGACATCAGTCTGTTAGTTACCAGTCTGTTAGTTACCAGTCTGTTAGTCACCAGTCTTTTCGAAATCAGTCTGTTAGTTCCCAGTCTGTTAGTCACCAGTCTGTTCGATACCAGTCTGTTCGATACCAGTCTGTTATTCACCAGTCTGTTAGTCACCAGTCTGTTCGATACCAGTCTGTTAGTCACCAGTCTGTTAGTTACCAGTCTGTTAGTCACCAGTCTGTTCGATATCAGTCTGTTAGTTACCAGTCTGTTAGTTACCAGTCTGTTAGTTACCAGTCTGTTCGATATCAGTCTGTTAGTTACCAGTCTGTTTGAAATAAGTCTGTTTGATATCAGTCTGTTAGTTACCAGTCTGTTAGTCACCAGTCTGTTGGTCACCAGTCTGTTCGATACCTATCTGTTTGATATCAGTCTGTTAGTTACCAGTCTGTTAGTCACCAGTCTGTTCGACATCAATCTGTTAGTTACCAGTCTGTTAGTCACCAGTCTGTTCGATACCAGTCTGTTAGTCACCAGTCTGTTCGTTACCAGTCTGTTAGTCACCAGTCTGTTCGATATCAGTCTGTTAGTTACCAGTCTGTTAGTCACCAGTCTGTTCGATACCAGTCTGTTAGACACCAGTCTGTTAGTTACCAGTCTGTTAGTCACCAGTCTTTTCGATATCAGTCTGTTAGTTACCAGTCTGTTAGTCACCAGTCTGTTCGACATCAGTCTGTTAGTTACCAGTCTGTTAGTCAACAGTCTGTTAGTTCCCAGTCTGTTAGTCACCAGTCTGTTCGATATCAGTCTGTTCGTTCCCAGTCTGTTAGGCACCAGTCTGTTCGATACCAGTCTGTTAGTCACCAGTCTGTTAGTTACCAGTCTGTTAGTCACCAGTCTGTTCGATACCAGTCTGTTCGATATCAGTCTGTTCGTCACCAGTCTGTTCGTTACCAGTCTGTTAATCACCAGTCTGTTCGATATCAGTCTGTTAGTTACCAGTCTGTTAGTTACCAGTCTGTTACTCACCAGTCTGATCGATATCAGTCTGTAAGTTACCAGTCTGTTCGTCACCAGTCTGTTAGTTACCAGTCTGTTAGTCACCAGTCTGTTCGATATCAGTCTGTTAGTTACCAGTCTGTTGGTCACCAGTCTGTTCGATACCAGTCTGTTTGATATCAGTCTGTTAGTTACCAGTCTGTTAGTCAACAGTCTGTTCGATAACAGTCTGTTAATTACCAGTCTGTTAGTCACTAGTCTGTTCGATATCAGTCTGTTAGTTACCAGTCTGTTTGATATCAGTCTGTTAGTTACCAGTCTGTTAGTCAACAGTCTGTTTGATATCAGTCTGTTAATTACCAGTCTGTTAGTCACTAGTCTGTTCGATATCAGTCTGTTAGTTACCAGTCTGTTTGATATCAGTCTGTTCGATGCCAGTCTGTTAGTCACCAGTCAGTTCAATATCAGTCTGTTAGTTACCAGTCTGTTAGTCACCAGTCTGTTCGATATCAGTCTGTTAGTTAAAAGTCTGTTAGTCACCAGTCTGTTAGTTACCAGTCTGTTAGTCACCAGTCAGTTCAATATCAGTCTGTTAGTTACCAGTCTGTTAGTCACCAGTCTGTTCGATATCAGTCTGTTAGTTACCAGTCTGTTCGTCAACAGTCTGTTAGTTACCAGTCTGTTAGTTACCAGTCTGTTTGATATCAGTCTGTTAGTTACCAGTCTGTTAGTCACCAGTCTGTTTGATATCAGTCTGTTAGTTACCAGTCTGTTAGTCACCAGTATGTTCGACATCAGTCTGTTAGTTACCAGTCTGTTAGTCACCAGTCTGTTCGATACCAGTCTGTTAGTCACCAGTCTGTTAGTTACCAGTCTGTTAGTCACCAGTCTGTTCGATATCAGTCTGTTAGTTACCAGTCTGTTAGTCACCAGTCTGTTCGATACCAGTCTGTTAGTCTCCAGTCTGTTCGTTACCAGTCTGTTAATCACCAGTCTGTTCGATATCAGTCTGTTAGTTACCAGTCTGTTAGTCACCAGTCTGTTGGTCACCAGTCTGTTCGATACCAATCTGTTTCATATCAGTCTGTTAGTTACCAGTCTGTTAGTCACCAGTCTGTTCGACATCAGTCTGTTAGTTACCAGTCTGTTAATCACCAGTCTGTTCGATACCAGTCTTTTAGTCACCAGTCTGTTCGTTACCAGTCTGTTAGTCACCAGTCTGTTCGATATCAGTCTGTTAGTTACCAGTCTGTTAGTTACCAGTCTGTTATTCACCAGTCTTTTCGATATCAGTCTGTTAGTTACCAGTCTGTTCGTTACCAGTCTGTTAGTCACCAGTCTGTTCGATATCAGTCTGTTAGTTACCAGTCTGTTTGAAATCAGTCTGTTCGATATCAGTCTGTTAGTTACAAGTCTGTTAGTCCCCAGTCTGTTGGTCACCAGTCTGTTCGATACCAATCTGTTTGATATCAGTCTGTTAGTTACCAGTCTGTTAGTCACCAGTCTGTTCGACATCAATCTGTTAGTTACCAGTCTGTTAGTCACCAGTCTGTTCGATACCAGTCTGTTAGTCACCAGTCTGTTCGTTACCAGTCTGTTAGTCACCAGTCTGTTCGATATCAGTCTGTTAGTTACCAGTCTGTTAGTTACCAGTCTGTTAGTCACCAGTCTTTTCGATATCAGTCTGTTCGTTCCCAGTCTGTTAGTCACCAGTCTGTTCGATACCAGTCTGTTATTCACCAGTCTGTTAGTTACCAGTCTGTTAGTCACCAGTCTTTTCGATATCAGTCTGTTCGTTCCCAGTCTGTTAGTCGCCAGTCTGTTCGATACCAGTCTGTTCGATACCAGTCTGTTATTCACCAGTCTGTTAGTTACCAGTCTGTTAGTCACCAGTCTGTTAGTTACCAGTCTGTTCGATACCAGTCTGTTCGTTACCAGTCTGTTAGTCACCAGTCTGTTCGATATCAGTCTGTTAGTCACCAGACTGTTTGACATCAGTCTGTTAGTTACCAGTCTGTTAGTCACCAGTCTGTTCGATATCAGTCTGTTCGTTACCAGTCTGTTGGTCACCAGTCTGTTCGATACCAGTCTGTTTGATATCAGTCTGTTCGTTACCAGTCTGTTAGTCAACAGTCTGTTTGATAACAGTCTGTTAATTACCAGTCTGTTAGTCACTAGTCTGTTCGATATCAGTCTGTTAGTTACCAGTCTGTTTGATATCAGTCTGTTAGTTACCAGTCTGTTAGTCAACAGTCTGTTTGATATCAGTCTGTTAATTACCAGTCTGTTAGTCACTAGTCTGTTCGATATCAGTCTGTTAGTTACCAGTCTGTTTGATATCAGTCTGTTCGATACCAGTATGTTAGTCACCAGTCAGTTCAATATCAGTCTGTTAGTTACCAGTCTGTTAGTCACCAGTCTGTTCGATATCAGTCTGTTAGTTAAAAGTCTGTTAGTCACCAGTCTGTTAGTTACCAGTCTGTTCGTCACCAGTCAGTTCAATATCAGTCTGTTAGTTACCAGTCTGTTAGTCACCAGTCTGTTCGATATCAGTCTGTTAGTTACCAGTCTGTTCGTCAACAGTCTGTTAGTTACCAGTCTGTTAGTTACCAGTCTGTTTGATATCAGTCTGTTAGTTACCAGTCTGTTAGTCACCAGTATGTTCGACATCAGTCTGTTAGTTACCAGTCTGTTAGTCACCAGTCTGTTCGATACCAGTCTGTTAGTCACCAGTCTGTTAGTTACCAGTCTGTTAGTCACCAGTCTGTTCGATATCAGTATGTTAGTTACCAGTCTGTTAGTCACCAGTCTGTTCGATACCAGTCTGTTAGTCTCCAGTCTGTTCGTTACCAGTCTGTTAATCACCAGTCTGTTCGATATCAGTCTGTTAGTTACCAGTCTGTTAGTTACCAGTCTGTTCGTCACCAGTCTGTTCGTCACCAGTCTGTTATTCACGAGTCTGTTAGTTACCAGTCTGTTTGATACCAGTCTGTTCGATATCAGTCTGTTAGTTACCAGTCTGTTTGATATCAGTCTGTTCGATACCAGTCTGTTAGTCACCAGTCTGTTCAATATCAGTCTGTTAGTTACCAGTCTGTTCGATATCAGTCTGTTCGTTACCAGTCTGTTGGTCACCAGTCTGTTCGATACCAGTCTGTTAGTTACCAGTCTGTTAGTCACCAGTCTGTTCGATATCAGTCTGTTAGTTACCAGTCTGTTAGTTACCAGTCTGTTAGTCACCAGTCTGTTTGATATCAGTCTGTTCGATACCAGTCTGTTAATTATCAGTCTGTTAGTCACCAGTCTGTTCGATACCAGTCTGTTAGTTACCAGTCTGTTAGTCACCAGTCTGTTCGATATCAGTCTGTTAGTTACCAGTCCGTTAGTTACCAGTCTGTTCGATATCAGTCTGTTAGTTACCAGTCTGTTAGTTACCAGTCTGTTAGTCACCAGTCTTTTCAATATCAGTCTGTTCGATACCAGTCTGTTCGATACCAGTCTGTTAGTTACCAGTCTGTTAGTCACCAGTCTGTTCGATATCAGTCTGTTAGTTACCAGTCTGTTAGTCACCAGTCTGTTCGATATCAGTCTGTTAGTTACCAGTCTGTTAGTTACCAGTCTGTTAGTCACCAGTCTGTTCGATATCAGTCTGTTCGTTACCAGTCTGTTTGATATCAGTCTGTTCGATACCAGTCTGTTAGTTATCAGTCTGTTAGTCACCAGTCTGTTCGATATCAGTCTGTTAGTTACCAGTCTGTTAGTCACCAGTCTGTTCGATATCAGTCTGTTAGTTACCAGTCTGTTAGTTACCAGTCTGTTAGTCACCAGTCTGTTTGATATCAGTCTGTTCGTTACCAGTCTGTTAGTTATCAGTCTGTTCGTCACCAGTCTGTTCGATATCAGTCTGTTAGTCACCAGTCTGTTCGATATCAGTCTGTTAGTTACCAGTCTGTTTGATATCAGTCTGTTCGATACCAGTCTGTTCGTTACCAGTCTGTTAGTCACCAGTCTGTTCGATATCAGTCTGTTAGTTACCAGTCTGTTTGATATCAGTCTGTTCGATACCAGTCTGTTAGTTGTCAGTCTGTTAGTCACCAGTCTGTTCGATATCAGTCTGTTAGTTATCAGTCTGTTAGTCACCAGTCTGTTCGATACCAGTCTGTTAGTTATCAGTCCGTTAGTCACCAGTCTGTTCGATATCAGTCTGTTAGTTACCAGTCTGTTAGTTACCAGTCTGTTAGTCACCAGTCTGTTTGATATCAGTCTGTTCGATAACAGTCTGTTAGTCACCAGTCTGTTCAATATCAGTCTGTTAGTTACCAGTCTGTTCGATATCAGTCTGTTCGTTACCAGTCTGTTGGTCACCAGTCTGTTCGATACCAGTCTGTTAGTTACCAGTCTGTTGGTCACCAGTCTGTTCGATATCAGTCTGTTAGTCACCAGTCTGTTAGTTACCAGTCTGTTAGTCACCAGTCTGTTTGATATCAGTCTGTTCAATACCAGTCTGTTAGTTATCAGTCTGTTAGTCACCAGTCTGTTCGTTACCAGTCTGTTAGTCACCAGTCTGTTCGATATCAGTCTGTTAGTTACCAGTCTGTTTGATATCAGTCTGTTCGATACCAGTCTGTTAGTCACCAGTCTGTTCAATATCAGTCTGTTAGTTACCAGTCTGTTCGATATCAGTCTGTTCGTTACCAGTCTGTTGGTCACCAGTCTGTTCGATACCAGTCTGTTAGTTACCAGTCTGTTAGTCACCAGTCTGTTCGATATCAGTCTGTTAGTTACCAGTCTGTTAGTTACCAGTCTGTTAGTCACCAGTCTGTTTGATATCAGTCTGTTCGATACCAGTCTGTTAATTATCAGTCTGTTAGTCACCAGTCTGTTCGATATCAGTCTGTTAGTCACCAGTCTGTTCGATATCAGTCTGTTAGTTACCAGTCTGTTTGATATCAGTCTGTTCGATACCAGTCTGTTCGTTACCAGTCTGTTAGTCACCAGTCTGTTCGATATCAGTCTGTTAGTTACCAGTCTGTTTGATATCAGTCTGTTCGATATCAGTCTGTTAGTTATCAGTCTGTTAGTCACCAGTCTGTTCGATACCAGTCTGTTAGTTATCAGTCCGTTAGTCACCAGTCTGTTAGTTATCAGTCTGTTAGTCACCAGTCTGTTCGATACCAGTCTGTTAGTTATCAGTCTGTTAGTCACCAGTCTGTTCGATATCAGTCTGTTAGTTACCAGTCTGTTAGTTACCAGTCTGTTAGTCACCAGTCTGTTTGATATCAGTCTGTTCGATACCAGTCTGTTAGTCACCAGTCTGTTCAATATCAGTCTGTTAGTTACCAGTCTGTTCGATATCAGTCTGTTCGTTACCAGTCTGTTGGTCACCAGTCTGTTCGATACCAGTCTGTTAGTTACCAGTCTGTTGGTCACCAGTCTGTTCGATATCAGTCTGTTAGTCACCAGTCTGTTGGTCACCAGTCTGTTCATTATCAGTCTGTTAGTTACCAGTCTGTTCGATATCAGTCTGTTTGTTACCAGTCTGTTAGTCACCAGTCTGTTCGATATCATTCGGTTAGTTACCAGTCTGTTAGTCAGCAGTCTGTTTGTTACCAGTCTGTTCGTTACCAGTCTGTTATTCACCAGTCTGTTCGATATCAGTCTGTTTGTTACCAGTCTGTTAGTCACCAGTCTGTTCGATATCATTCTGTTAGTTATCAGTCTGTTAGTCACCAGTCTGTTCGATATCAGTCTGTTAGTCACCAGTCTGTTAGTTACCAGTCTGTTAGTTACCAGTCTGTTTGATACCAGTCTGTTAGTTACCAGTCTGTTAGTCACCAGTCTGTTCGACATCAGTCTGCTCGTTATCAGTCTGTTGGTCACCAGTCTTTTCGTTACCAGTCTGTTCGTCACCAGTCTGTTCGATATCAGTCTGCTCGTTATCAGTCTGTTAGTTACCAGTCTGTTCGTCACCAGTCTGTTCAATATCAGTCGGTTAGTTCCTAGTCTGTTCGTTACCAGTCTGTTATTCACCAGTTGTTGAATATCAGTCTGTTAGTTACCAGTCTGTTTGTTACCAGTCTGTTAGTCACCAGTCTGTTTGATATCAGTCTGTTAGTTAGCAGTCCGTTCGATACCAGTCTGTTAGTTACCAGTCTGGTAGTCACCAGTCTGTTCGATATCAGTCTGTTCGTCACCAGTCTGTTAGTTACCAGTCTGTTAGTCACCAGTCTGTTTGATACCAGTCTGTTCGTTACCAGTCTGTTAGTCACCAGTCTGTTCGACATCAGTCTGCTCGTTATCAGTCTGTTAGTCACCAGTCTGTTCGTTACCAGTCTGTTAGTCACCAGTCTGTTCGATATCAGTCTGTTAGTTACTAGTCTGTTCGTTACCAGTCTGTTATTCACCAGTCTGTTCAATATCAGTCTGTTAGTTACTAGTCTGTTCGTTACCAGTCTGTTATTCACCAGTCTGTTCAATATCAGTCTGTTAGTTACTAGTCTGTTCGTTACCAGTCTGTTATTCACCAGTCTGTTCAATATCAGTCTGTTAGTTACCAGTCTGTTAGTTACCAGTCTGTTATTCACCAGTCTGTTCAATATCAGTCTGTTGGTTACCAGTCTGTTAGTTACCAGTCTGTTATTCACCAGTCTGTTCAATATCAGTCTGTTAGTTACTAGTCTGTTCGTTACCAGTCTGTTCGTCACCAGTCTGTTCAATATCAGTCTGTTAGTTACCAGTCTGTTAGTTACCAGTCTGTTATTCACCAGTCTGTTCAATATCAGTCTGTTAGTTACCAGTCTGTTCGTTACCAGTCTGTTTGTCACCAGTCTGTTCGATATCCGTCTGTTAGTTACCAGTCCGTTAGTTACCAGTCTGTTCGATACCAGTCTGTTAGTTACCAGTCTCTTTGATACCAGTCTGTTAGTTGCCAGTCTGTTCGTTACCAGTCTGTTAATTACCAGTCTTTTAGTTAGCAGTCTCTTTGATACCAGTCCGTTAGTTACCAGTCTGTTAGTTACCAGTCTCTTTGAAACCAGTCTGTTAGTTACCAGTCTCTTTGATACCAGTCTGTTAGTTACCAGTCTCTTTGATACCAGTCTATTCGATACCAGTTGGTTACGTACCAGTCTGTGAAAATAAATGCAGGGATATTATTTCACAGAAACATTTTGTTTAACTGTCTGAAAGTGCTGGGTATTTGCTGAGACTTACATAATGTAAACAGCCTGTACAGTGGGATCCAAATTTAGTGAGGTTTAAATGTAGAAAAGGGGTCTGATCGCCTGAAGCCTGCTAAAACTTACCTTAAAATGATTGGAACTTTGATGTGTCGGTTCATTGAATTTATAACTTGTCAGATTCTTTGTACATTCTGGGACATCCTAAAATTCACAGCCCCTCACCACACAAGAATACTTCTGACGGAGCAGGCTCCAGGGACCCTGTGGCCTACTCCTGCTCCTATTTCTTATGTTTTATGTTCTTCTATCTTGAAATTACCTAGCTGCCTGCTTCAAAGACCAGCAAAAGCTGTCCATAGCATCTATTAAAGCCGAGATTAGCTGAGACTGGGAGGTGATGGTGTTCCCATGCACCCACTGCCCTCGTCCTTCTCGGTGGTGGAGCTGCACGTTTGGGAGGTGATGCTGAAGAAGCCTTGGCGATTTGCTGCAGTGCATCCTGTATACACAAACAGAGCTGGAAATGTTAATGTGCTCTGTATTCTAACTGCAGGTACCAAGGTATTTAGCATTCAACATATTGAACCTAGCAAGCTATAATGTCTGCTTATTTAATGCAAAATGTGTATGTGTGTATGTGTGTGTGAGTGTGTGTGTGAGTGTTTGAGTGTGTTTGCGTGTGTGTGAGCATTATGAGTGTGTTTGAGTGTGTGTCCCATTCACCCATCACCCCTGTGCTCACTGACCTACATTGGCTCCCGGTCCAGCAACACCTCCATTTTTAAATTCTCATCCTTGTTTTCAAATCCCTCCATGGCCTCGCCCCTCCCTATCTCTCTAACCTCCTCCAGCCCAACAACCCTCCGAGATCTCTGCGCTCCTCCGATTGTGGCTTCTTGCGCATCCCTGATTTTAATCGCTCCACCATTGGCGGCCGTGCCTTCAGCTGCCTGGGCCCTAAGCTCTGGAATTCCCTCCCTAAACCTCTCCCTCTCTCTCCTCCTTGAAGACGCTCCTTAAAACCTACCTCTCTGACCAAGCTTGATCACCTGTCCTAATATCTCCTTATGTGGTTCGGTGTCAAATTTTATCTGATAATCGTTCCTGTGAAGTGTGTTGGGTCGTTTTACGACGTTAAAGGCACTGCATAAATACAAGTTGTTGTTCTGTGTGTGAGTGTGTGTGCGAGTGTCTGTGAGTATCTGTGTGTATCTGTGTGGGTGTGGGGGGGTGTGTGTGTATGAGTGTGTGTGAGTGTGAATGAGGGGGAGTGTGTGAGTGTATGTATGTGCATGTGTGTGTTTGTATGTGCAAGTGTGTGTGCAATTGTGTGTGTCTGTGTGTGAGTGAGTGAGTGTATGTGTGAGAACGTGTGAATGTGTGAGTGAGTCTGTGTATGTGTGTGTGGGTGTGTGTGGGTGTGTGTGAATGTGTGTGAATGTGTGTGTTTGTGTGTGTGAGTGTGCATGAGAGGAGAATGTGTGTGAGTGTGTGTGTGTGTGTGTTTGTGTGTGAGTGTGCGAGAGGAGAGTGTGTGTGTTTGTGTGCGTGAGTGTGTGTGTGCATGAGAGGAGAGTGTGTGAGTGTGTGTGTGTTTGCGTGTGTGTGTGCATGAGAGGAAAGTGTGTGTGTGAATGTGTGAGCATGTGTGTTTGTGTGTGTTTGTGTGCGAGGAGAGTGTGTGAGTGTGTGTGTTTGTGTGAGTGTGCATTAGAGGAGAGTGTGTGAGTGTGTGTGTGTTTGTGTGTGTGTGTGCATGAGAGGAAAGTGTGTGTGTGTGTGTGCATGAGAGGAGAGTGTGTGAGTGTGTGTGTATTTGTGTGTGTGTGTGCATGAGAGGAGAGTGTGTGTGTGAATGTGTGAGCATGTGTGTTTGTGTGTGTTTGTGTGCGAGGAGAGTGTGTGAGTGTGTGTGTGTGCGAGAGGAGAGTGTGTGAGTGTGTGTGTGTGCGAGAGGAGAGTGTGTGAGTGTGAGTGTGTGCGAGAGGAGAGTGTGTGAGTGTGTGTGTGTGCAAGAGGAGAGTGTGTGTGTGTGTGTGTGTGAGAGGAGAGTGTATGAGTGTGAGTGTGTGCGAGAGGAGAGTGTGTGTGAGAGTGAATGGGCAAGATTTTAACTTGGAGCTGGGAACCCAGCCAGTCCCTGGATATTCCCGTGGGGAATGACTGCGCTGCAATCTGCAATCGCAACTCAACTGAAGGTGAGTATTTGAGCTTCCGAGTTTCCCACACAGCAGGCAGACAGATTGACAGGCTGGCTGCCCGTCGGAAGGGAAAGGAGCCGCGAATCGGAGTGAGGGGCGGGGGGAGAGAGAGATCATGGGCCTTGGAACAAATCAGGGTGGGGGGGGAGTTGGGGGGACATGGACGACATCGGGAGGGTCCAGCCAGCATCAGGATCGGGGGGCGGGGTTGGGGGGTTTCCAGTGTCGGGGATCAGGGGTGTCCAGCACAGGGGGGGTCCAGCATCGGTGGGGGGATCAGCCGATCATGGGGTCCTGTCAGCCGGGTGAGCTTGTTGGGTCTGGATGAAGCTCTCCTGCTCCTCCGGGCCCACAGGCAGTGCAATAAAGGCCCTCACTCACCTCATGGATCTGGCCCTTCCCACCTGCTTTCACCTGGCGTGAATCGGAAGCGATGGGAAACCCCAACAGGTGAGGTTAAATTCATTCAACTTTTGCAATACACAAAGGTTTAAGCACCTCGACCATCTCAATCAGGTACATTGTCCTTTTAAGTTTTGGCCCGCCACCCATTTCCGGGTATTAAGTGGAGGCGGGACTTCCTGGTGTCTGTTGCGTGTGTGCATCCTAACCTGCCTGGGTCAAACCCGGGAGCGGGGGTGTTGGAGCCGGGATACAGTCCCGCTACAAAAAGCTGTTATTTTAACCTCCCAGCTGCCCCCAACCCACCCGTACTTGGGGGTTAAAATTACCCCCCATTTGCTCTATCTTTTCACGTGTTACAGCCCAGCTCCTGTGCATGGAGTGATTGGGCCGGGCTGGGAGTCACTAACCCGTTAATGAGTTATATTGGAGAGCTGAGCTGCTGCTTCTCATTAAAGCTACATGCGTGTGGTGTAAATTATTGATGGTTGACACTGGCAGTTCACGGCTCAGTACGATGGTTCTTTCAATTAGGGTAAATTGGTATTGGTACCAAATCCAAAAAAAGGTGGAAAATTTGAAAATACGTGACATTTCTGCAAACTGAGTTGACTGTCTTGAAAAAAATTGCCTTAAACAGGATAGTGTAGATATCAATTTGTGTTTTCCATTCAAACATAAGAGCAATCCATGTATATTCATACATTTCTTTCTGTATTCATAGATTTCTGCACTTATGGAAGGATTTCAAATCGAATAAAGCAATAAAGCTATCATTATAATCGCATTAAAAAAACTCTTAATAATATCACATAATCAAAGAATCCTGATTTACCTCAGTCGAGAATCAGTCCATTAAAATCACTTAAGATCACAAGGAAGACTCAGTTCTGATCACAATATTGAAAGTTCCCTGCTAAATGCTCATCCTTTGAGCTACATACTCCTCCACTGAGGCTTTCACAGCTCCGGACTTTCTGCCCCCAGGAACTGGGCTCGAAGCAACAAATGCCTAATTTGGGCGGCTTTCTATCTGAAGGGGCTGCTTAGCCCAAGGAAGTCTTGCTTTAGAACAAAAAGGAGCAGATAACTGCTGGATCTGAGAGATTATACAGCAGGATGCAGATAAGAGCATGTTGACAGTTCTCAGACTGTGGTTAGACTCACTCAGTGAGCATTCTTCAATTACAGCTGTGACAGAAAGACTGCCAATAGTTCTATCCAAATCCCGGGACACTCAAACCACCTTTCATTTCGATTAATAGACTGCAAATTGGGTGATTTTCATGGGATATGTTTCAAGAGATTGAGCCGAACACAAATTTGGGTGCTTTTAATTTTGTGCCTTGCCACCTGATGATAAAGAAGCAGGTGTGGAATCCCAATAAGTAAAGCTGGTGTGGACACTTCCTCATTTACAGGATGGATTATGAGCTCGTTACAGAATTCAAAAGGAGACTGAGGAGCTTTTGATTGTTGTCGTTTCTTTGGTCCTGTAAACATAAAGTTGGGCAGCTTCTGGGCCAATCAGGTGAGGTCACACATCCAGTGAGGTCACACGTCAGGTGAGGTCACACATCCGGTGAGGTCACATATCCGTGAGGTCATACTTCAGATGAGATCACACATCTGGTGAGGTCACACATTGGGTGACATCACACATCCAGTGAGGTCACACATCAGGTGAGGTCATGCATCCGGTGAGGTCACACATCCGGTGAGGTCACGCGTCCGGCGAGGTCACACGTCAGGTGAGATCACACATCCGGTGAGGTCACACATCCGGTGAGGTCACACATCTGGTGAGGTCGCCTCTGGTGAGGCCACACGTCAGGTGAGGTCAAATGTCAGGTGAGGTCACCATCCGGTGAGGTCACACATCCGGTGAGGTCACACGTCCGGCGAGGTCACACGTCAGGTGAGATCACACATCCGGTGAGGTCACACATCTGGTGAGGTCGCCTCTGGTGAGGCCACACGTCAGGTGAGGTCAAATGTCAGGTGAGGTCACCATCCGGTGAGGTCACACATCTGGTGAGGTCGCCTCTGGTGAGGCCACACGTCAGGAGGGGGTGGGCAGAGATTAGCTGAGAATGTTAACTCTGGACCTGGGTGTGCACTGTGTCCCATAACCACATGGGAATGCACAATGCGGCTACGACATCACTCGTCACTGCTGCGATTCTGGAAAAGCCTTCTCTCCAGTACTCACCATGCTCAGTTGTGGACGTTGGCCTTTTGTGTGATTCCTTTAATTACAACACACCACAACCTTCCCTCTGTCACAAAAAAAGAACATTTGTTTAGAGTGAAATGGACTGGAATTCAACCAATGATACTGAGAAAAATGAAGCAAAATAATGAAGCAGGAAACTTAACAGGAGAGACACATTGAAATAATGAAACAATTTCAATAGACTGCTACTAACAATTGTAATTTGTTCTAATAATAGTTGGACAGTAACTGACCATTCATAATTGCCATCATTTTCATGACTATAAAGCATACCCAGGGGAGTTACAATAATGCTCTGTAGACAATTATTTATTCATATAAAACAATGATGAACTTTCACCACATTTACAGCAGACATCTGAAATTGGAAGGGGACAGTAAGAGTAGTCTTTATTTTCTAGTGAGAAAGATGGCTGTGATGTTTATGTTTTATGGTTAAAATGATTAAAAACAGAAGTACAGAGGGATTGTAACATCTCCTGTTCCATCTAGTGGATTATTTTGCATGAACAAGACTAGCAGTGTGGAGCTTCCTACAATCAAAAGCGCAGGTTCTGTTTACAGGTAACATGAATTTTGATTTGCTTGAATAAAGCAATTGTTGGAATATTAGGTTTGCATCATGGACTTGAGGCAATTGAAAAGTGATTTCAAGATCAAAGTATCTGACAGAACAATTGGAACATTTGATGTTCTCAGGAAATCCTACTTTCCTGGCACATTTCCAAATATCACGTTTCCCTCACTAGGAAAATGAACAACTCTCATTTACACAAAGGGGATATGGCTTTGAACTCCTCCAATGCTGAATTGCACCTGCAGACCACATTTATATAATTTCAAAGTGTTTTTTTGTCTTTAGTGTTATTGGACGTGATTATTTCAGCATGACTTGGAGCTCCACCATCCACAGGAAAGTTCAAAGTTTCAGTCAGAAAATCTTTGATATCTTTCTAGTTGTGTGGCTGTAATCCTGCTGCACAGTCCAGGTGAATCCCTTGATCGATAGCTGGATGTGGATCAGTTCTCTTCCTGGGGATGTTTGATTCATCTTCCCATCCATGGTGGTAATCTTTTCATTATCACCATTTAGCCCCGTAGTTGATTCTTGTCATTATGGTGGTGATACTTTGATCAGCTTTTCCCAGTTGTTTTTGAGTATGGTTTGATAACAGATTTCTCTCTGATTCAAACATGTATGGAGGAAAGACTTTGCAATTTCACTGGATAAAAAACTGCCATTGACCAGACTGGGAACAATGATATCCATGGGAGAAGTCGACTGTACAGGCCATCCTGCTCTCGCTGCCGGACTACGGGGAGATGTAGGGTGGCATCAAACACCAGGAAATTTTATCGCATCAAACACCAGGAAATTTTATCGCATCAAACACCAGGAAATTTTCTTTCAGTAATATTGAAATAACAATATATCATCTTTTCCATATATTTTTAAAAGAGTTTTCTTTTTCTTTCCCTGCTGTATGTTCTTCTGTTGCATGCTCCATTCCACAAATTAGAGTGGCTGGTGATCTGGCCCAAGAGTTTGCTGAATCCACTCTGTAACTGGCTTGTAGAGAGTACACGCGAGCAGCAGAGGGTGACTCAATCTTCCATGTACACCCATCCTTCCCCTCTGCCCCTCCTCCACTTCCACCTCAATTGAATGGCATAGCAATGTTCGAGGGTGGGCCATTACAGCCACCAGATGTCCCCAGATGTCCAGTTTCGAGCAGGATTCACTGGATAACAGTTCGGAGTGAGAACCCAAGCTGCCTTTTCCATTCTGTAGTCCAGGGGTGTTGATGCTAATGTTGGCAATCAACTTATCAGCAGACTCATTGAAGAAGCTGTGGGCAAACGTTTCAACAAGTAGCTGCTGCATCTCTGGGTTGACTTTATTCATCATTATATAGTTGAGCAATTCGGATGGATTGTTTTACATTGTCTTTGCTGGTTTCACCATTTCAAGAGTCAGGATTTCCAGCCAGGACTGTGAAACGTTCCAATCACTGCTCAACATAAGGTTAGTCATTTATGGATAAATTCCTGGGTCTTCGACTGGAAGATGAGATGTGGCTATTTGTGGCAGTTTTTTTTCTTTATTCCATTTTTCTGTCAAATGTTTCCACTCCTTCTCTTGTGGAAGTGCTGCCTTTTTCCTGGAGTGTGATTCCATGGGCACTGGTTTGCCTCATCCCAGTGGACACACTTTATGTGTAAGCTGAGGCAGTGAGTCTCAGCTCATCCACAGCGGGGAAGGGGGGAACTCAGCCGAACCCTGAGGCCTGAGCCCTGAGGCCTAAGCCCTGAGCCTTGAGGCTGAACCCTGAGTCCTGAGGCCTGAGCCTGAGCCCTGAGGCCTGAGCCTGAGCCCTGAGCCTTGAGGCCTGAGCCCTGAGTCCTGAGCCTGAGCCCTGAGGCCTGAGCCTGAGCCCTGAGGCCTGAGCCCTGAGTCCTGAGCCTGAGCCCTGAGCGGAGCCCTGAGGCCTGAGCCTGAGCCCTGAGCCTGAGCCCTGAGCCCTGAGCCTGAGCCCTGAGTCCTGAGCCTGAGCCCTGAGGCCTGAGCCTGAGGCCTGAGCCCTGAGTCCTGAGCCTGAGCCCTGAGCCCTGAGGCCTGATCCTGAGTCCTGAGGCCTGAGGCCTTTACCCTGAGCCTGAGCCCTGAGCCTGAGCCCTGAGTCCTGAGCCTGAGCCCTGAGTCCTGAGCCTGAGCCCTGAGTCCTGAGCCTGAGCCCTGAGTCCTGAGCCTGAGCCCTGAGCCCTGAGTCCTGAGGCCTGAGCCTGAGGCCTGAGCCCTGAGTCCTGAGCCTGAGCCCTGAGTCCTGAGCCTGAGCCCTGAGCCCTGAGTCCTGAGGCCTGAGCCTGAGGCCTGAGCCCTGAGTCCTGAGCCTGAGCCCTGAGTCCTGAGCGGAGCCCTGAGGCCTGAGCCTGAGCCTGAGCCCTGAGGCCTGATCCTGAGCCCTGAGGCCTGAGGCCTTTACCCTGAGCCTGAGCCCTGAGGCCTGAGTCTGAGCCTTGACCCCTGAGGCCTGAGCCAAGAGGTAATGTTGAGCCTATATAAAATCTTAAGACCTCAGTTGGAATTTTGTGTGCAGCATTGGGCTGCACATTATTGGAAGGATATTGAGGCTTTAGAGAGGATACAACATGATTCACTAAGATGCTGCCTGGTATGAAGATATACTAATATGAAGAAATACTTGAAAAATTGTTTCTTTTTTGAAAGATTGAAACACTTGCATTTCTATAGTGCCTTTCATGGCCTCAGGATGTCCCAAAGTGCTTTACAGCCAATTAAGTACTTTTGAAGTGTAGTCACTATTGTAATGTAGGAAATGTGGCAGCCAGTTTGCACACAGCAAGATCCCACAGACAGCAATGAGATTAATGATCTGTTTTATTGATGTTGATTGAGGGATGAACATTGGGGACAATTCCCCTGCTGTCATTTGAATCGAGCCATGGGATCTTTTACATCCACCTGATGGGGCAGACAGGGCCTCGATTTAACGTCTCATCTGAAAGATGGCACCTCTGACAGTGCAGCACTCCCTCAGTACTGTATTGGGAGTGTCGGCCTAGATTTTGTGCTCAAGTCTCTGGAGTGGGACTTGAACCCACAACCTTCTGACTCAGAGGAAGGAATTATGTCCAAAGTGTCCAAATTTGCAGACAATACCAGATTGAGAGCAGTGGCAAATGATGAATATCAGTGAGCACAAATTCAAAAGGACCTTGCGAAGCTCCATCAGTGGGTGGAGAAATGGCAGATGCAGATTAATGCAGGAAAATATAAGGTTATGAGATTTGGCAGAGGGAAGGTTGATGTGGATTATATAAATGGGACTGTACTTGAGGTATGGGAGCAGGTGAGAGATCTCGGGGTGTTGGTGGACAGGTCACTGAACAATCAGCACAATGTTCCTACGCTGTTAAAAAAGCAAGCAGTATATTGGGATACATGGCAAGGAATATAACATATAAATCCAGAGAGGTCATATTAAACAAAAGCAAAATACTGCGGATGCTGGAAATCTGAAATAAAAACAGAAAAACTCAGCAGGTCAGGCAGTATCTGTGGAGAGAGAAACAGAGTTAACATTTCAGGTCAATGACCTTTCATCAGAACTGAGGTCATTTTAAAATTGTGCTTGTTCCTGGTGGGACCACATCTGAAGTACTCCATGCAGTTCTGATCTCCCTAGTTCTAAAAGGATATTGAGTTATTTGAGGGGTTCCGGAGAAGGGCTACATGTTGATCCCAGAACTTAAGGGAACGATACATGAGGAAAGATTGATGACCCTGGGTCTATTCTCTCTTGGAAAGAGATGACCGAGATGGAATATGATAGAAGATTTGGACAAATTGGATCCAAGTATCTTTTCTGTCATGTACAGAATTTAAGCACAAGGAGTCATAGTCATAAATTAAGGACAACAAAAGAAAATACTAAACGCAGGGCAGTGGTGAGTACTAAAACAGTGGTGAGTATGTGGAACAGATTATCAGCATGGGGGATGGAACAAGAAACATTAATGGGTTTCAAGAGGGAACGAGACAGGTTCTTGTCAACAAATGAGATTCAGGGTTATTAGAAATGCACCAAGGAAATAGTGTTGACAGGTGGGCTGGATAGAGTGAAGGTCTTCCACATCGAATATTAAGATGTCAGGTGAACTCTGCTCATGCTTCCCAATGGGATTGAGTCCAATTGGAAAACCTAGGCTATAGCATCTGAGGAATAACTATGGCCCAAGTGCTCGAAACACGAAGCCTGTTATCATAGAACAATTAGTAGACATCACAATTTATTCTGGATAACCTTAGCTTTGCCAGACCCTTTGTATCTCCGTTTAATGTAATTGGAGACCATTATTTGAATAATTACCTTAGACTGGTCGATTGGCTTCTCAAATGACAAGGCTAGATTTCAAAGAATGCAAGAAATACAAGTTTTGGACATTTCTGATATTCCCATTAGTTATGATTCATACTGAGCTGTAGTGAGAGTGGAGAGAAAATGTGAACTTCAAATGTAGGCACACCAGTGTAATTCTGAAGATGACCACAACCCCCATTAGGGATTACGATGCGACTCAACTGCTGAGAAGAGTCTACCATCTACAACATGAAAAGTTGCCAAGTAAGCCTTTCGAAAGAACAAACCTGACTAGTTTGTCTGTTTAACTCATTCAAGTAACTGGCTCAACTACTGTATTATTGAGCTGACTTTGGTAATTGGCTTTAATTTGTTTTTAATTCATTCATGGGATGTGGGCGTCACTGGCGAGGCCGGTATTTATTGCGCATCTCTAATTGCCCTTGAGAAGGTGGTGGTGAGCCGCCATCTTGAACCGCTGCAGTGCGTGTGGTGAAGGTTCTCCCACAGTGCTGTTAGGGAGGGAGTTCCAGGATTTTGACCCAGCAACGATGAAGGAAAGGCGATATATTTCCAAGCCGGGATGGTGTGTGACTTGGAGGGGAACGTGCAGGTGGTGCTGTTCCCATGTGCCTGCTGCTCTTGTCCTTCTAGGTGGTAGAAGTCACGGGTTTGGGAGGTGTTGTCGAAGAAGCCTTGGCGAGTTGCTGCAGTGCATCCTGTGGATGGTACACACTGCAGCCACTGTGTGCCGGTGGTGAAGAGAGTGAATGTTTAGGGTGGTGGATGGGGTGCCAATCAAGCGGGTTGCTTTATCTTGGATGGTGTTGAACTTCTTGAGTGTTGTTGGAACTGTACTCATCCAGGCAAGTGGAGAGTATTCCATCACACTCCTGACTTGTGCCTTGTAGATGGTGGAAAGGCTTTGGGGAGTCAGGAGGTGAGTCACTTGCTGCAGAATACCGAGCCTCTAAACTGCTCTTGTAGCCACAGTATTTATGTGGCTGGTCCAGTTAAGTTTCTGGTCAGTGGTAACCCCCAGGATGTTGATGGTGTCAAGGGGAGGTGGTTAGACTCTCTCTTGTTGAAGATGGTCATTGCCTGGCACTTGTCTGGCATGAATGTTACTTGCCACTTATTAGCCCAAGCCTGGATGTTGTCCATTTCTTGTTGCATGCGGACATGAACTGCTTCATTATCTGAGGGGTTGCGAATGGAACTGAACACTGTGCAATCATCAGCGAACATCCCCATTTCTGACCTTATGATGGAGGGAAGGTCATTGATGAAGCAGCTGAAGATGGTTGGGCCTAGGACACTGCCCTGAGGAACTCCTGCAGCAATGTCCTGGGGCTGAGATGATTGGCCTCCAATAACCACTACCATCTTCCTTTGTGCTAGGTATGACACCAGCCACTGAAGAGTTTTACCCCTGATTCCCATTGACTTCAATTTTACTGGGGCTCCTTGGTGCCACACTCGGTCAAATGCTGCCTTGATATCAAGGGCAGTCACTCTCACCTTACTTCTGGAATTCAGCTCTTTTGTCCATTTTACTACTGCAAAAAACGAAACCAGTTTGGTACAGAAGTGTCTGGCATTAATGATAATACCTTGTGCTATGAAGTGCTGGGATGTGCAGCAGGAATGTTACGTATAAATCCAGAGACAATAAGCAGGTGTACCGTTTGCTCAGGACATGCCTTCCCAGATTACTTCCTGCACTGGTCACTTTCAGATTGTAGGGATTGATAGTCCTTGCTTATGGGAACAGGCTTTTGTATTAAGTGCAGGAAAAGCACCAATTAAGAGCTCAAGCTTCAAACTCAGTCAATCTAGATTGGAGTAGCTAGATTTATTAAATTTCTATTATATTATTCATATTTAATAAATCCTGATTTATAGCTGCATCAAGATTAGATTGTGGTTTTAAGTTTGATCACGACCCCTTCTATCTTACATTGTACTGTTTTGCAGTGTATTTCATCATCCTCTTGGCTTTCTTGGTTGCTCCTCTGCATTGGATGGGCATATTTACTGTTGAGTTTACTAAAACTCCTAGATCTCGTTCAACTTCACTCTGAGCTATTTCATGGAGTATGTGTTTTGCCCATTTCCCCTTCCTAAGTGCAAAACCTTACACTTGTCTGATTAAATTTCATCTGCCATTGTTCACCCATTTACATATCCCATTCAACTCATTCTATAGTTACTGAGTCTCTCCTTCGATCTCGGTGACCCTCCTCGTTTGGCACCATCTGTAAATTTGACCACTTTACACTGAGTTTCAGATCTAGCTCATTGAGGCCCCCCCACTCAGTACATCTGCCCCATTCTGACCCAACTCCTCGAACGAGTTCTCATTTCCTACCCTTCAGCCAGTTTCTTATCCAGAGTTTACCCTGAATGCCCGCAGTTTTGAGTTTAATAAATAGCCTTTCATTTGGAACTTTATCAAGAGCCTTTTGCAAGTCAAGGTACACAAAGTCAGGATGGTGTGTGACTTGGAGATGATGGTGTTCCCACAACATTGCTGCTCTTGTTCTTCTGGGTGATAGAGCTAGCAGGAGAGGGAGATGCTGTCGAAGTAACCTTGATGAGTTGTTGCAGTGTAGCCTGTAGGTCGTACTCACTGCAGCCACGGTGTCCCGATGATGGAGGGAGTGGAACTTCACTCTTATGGAGGGTACCTTTCAGATTTTAAAAAGTGAATTTACCACTTTAGCTGTGGAGATGAGCCCTGACAGAATGAGGTGCAGAAGCAATCATGAGTCTGTTGCTTCTATTCATGTATTGTGCACAGACAGGGAAATGGGGTCAGGTTAGGGGTGGAAACACTTCACTGCAGCTTCCTGGACTGGCTCGATTCCAGGCGGAGGAATTGGAATGGTTCCTTCCATAATTAATAAAACTTTTAAAGACTAGCAGAGGTTTGCTGGGACTGGTGCAGGAGTGCACATGTTCAGTGAAAGTGGACTCAGCACTTTTAAAACACCTCTTTTGTGACTTTTGAAAGTTCAGAAAATGCTTAATCAACTTAACCGCAGCTGCTAGTCACAGTGGGAATGCAACTTGTCTCAGTGATGGGTTGAGGGTAGACAAAGATGGGAGTCCCAATTATACAACATAGAATACAATATATAACACAATATATAATACAATATATAATACAATATACTATATATATTATAATATAATACAATATATAATACAATACTATAACATAATATACAATATATATATTATATGAAACAATGTATAATATAATACAATAAATATAATCTCAGTATCTACTTTAAGTGACACAGCCTATATCGCCGTTCCTTCATCGTCGCTGGGTTAAAATCCTGGAACTCCCTTCCTAACAGCACTGTGGGAGAACCCTCACCACACGGACTGCAGCGGTTCAAGAAGGCGGCTCACCACCACCTTCTCAAGGGCAATTAGGGATGGGCAGTAAATGCCGGCCTCGCCAGCGACGCCCACATCCCATGAACGAATAAAAAAAAAAGCCTTCACCACCTCAGGCCCGGAGATGTGCCTACACTTTTTCCCTACTTGCTGCTCTTCACTTCCTTGAATTGCCTATTACTGCTTTTGTCCCCCTTCCCCGCTCCAAGAACCCATGCCTGCCGACCTCCCCCCTCTAACTGCAGGCCCAGTCCCCCAAACGATCACTTTTCTTGATGGCAACCTGCAATCCCTCTCCCACTGTTCTCTTGAAACTCCCTTCGAGCCCTTCGAGCACTCCCACACTCAAACACTCCTGATATCTCTTTGGATTTCTTTTTCCTTTTTTTTATTATAGATATTTTGGCTTCTGTGTTTCAGACTAGCCTCATCGATGAGCCCCACCTCCCCACACCCTGAACGCTGTTTTACTTGCCCCGATATCAAGGTAAAATATTGTAACGTGCCCCAGTAATGAACATTTTCAGATTATTTCAGCTATTGGTTCAATCTTGTGCCTTCCTTGTCTTTGAAAGGCAGGGACTAACACTACACTGGACCTTGTTTAAGGCTTTAACCAATGAATGCATTTATTAAATAGTAATAAAACAAGTTAATAGTAGCATAATATATATTTTTAGAGCAGTGATTAAGTTTTGCTCGCTCCTCATTATAATAGAATAATACTAATGTCGAGCTAATTATAATGTTCTTATTTTTTTTCCTGTTTTCACCTACTAGTGTAAATTATATGGCTTAATTAACTCTCTTCGAAGATTCCAGACAGGCTCGCTTTGGAGGCTACAGGCAAACTGGGGGTAATTTTAACGCAAAAGAACGGATGGGTTGGGGGTGGGTGGGAGGTTAAAATAACAGCTTTTTAGATCATGACCGTAATCCGGCTTCAACACGCCCACTTTCGGGTTTAACGTGGGTGCGTTTGGATGTGCAAGTGCAGCTGAAATCCGAAAGTGACATCCCCAATTAATGCCGGCGGGCAGATCGTTAACAGGACAATTTATCTACTTGAAATGCTTGAGGTAGGTCATTTTTTATTGATTCTGAACCAAAAACAAACTCTACTTCACCTGCACGGGTTTCCCATGGCTTCTGAATCTCATCAATGAAACGGAGGCGAGATTCACACAGAAGTTGATGTGGACCTTTAAACCTGTGATTGACACAGCTCAATAAAAGCTCAGGCATTGCAGCTAGTCTCAGCTCTCTCAGGCAAATGTTTGACTGAGAGTTCTTGTGTTGACTCAGCTTTAGGAAAACTATGGAGCCTCTCAAACTGACAAGATCAGGATGGAGGGGAGAGGGGAGGCACAATGGATGTATTGAAGGGAGTGAATGTTTAGGGTGGTGGATGGAGTGCCAATCAAGCGGGCTGCTTTGTCCTGGATGGTGTCGAGCTTCTTGAGTGTTGTTGGAGCTGCACTCATCCAGGCAAGTGGAGAGTATTCCATCACACTCCTGCCTTGTGCCTTGCAGATGGTGGAAAGGCTTTGGGGAATCAGGAGGTGAGTCACTCGCTGCAGAATGACCAGCCTCTGACCTGCTCTCGTAGCCACAGTATTTATATGGCTGATCCAGTTAAGCTTTTGGTCAATGGTGACCCCCAGGATGTTGATGGTGGGGGATTCGGCGATGATAATGCTGTGTGGTGGTCACTCCTACCAATACTGTCATGGACAGATGCATTTGCAACAGGTAGAGTGGGGGGGCCTCAATGAGCTAGATCTGAAACTCAGTGTAAAGTGGTCAAATTTACAGATGGTGCCAAACGAGGAGGGTCACCGAGATCGAAGGAGAGACTCAGTAACTATAGAATGAGTTGAATGGGATATGTAAATGGGTGAACAATGGCAGATGAAATTTAATCAGACAAGTGTAAGGTTTTGCACATAGGAAGGGGAAATGGGCAAAACACATACTCCATGAAATAGCTCAGAGTGAAGTTGAACGAGATCTAGGAGTTTTAGTAAACTCAACAGTAAATATGCCCATCCAATGCAGAGGAGCAACCAAGAAAACCAAGAGGATGATGAAATACACTGCAAAACAGTACAACGTAAGGTAGAAGGGGTCGTGATCAAACTTAAAACCACAATCTAATCTTGATGCAGCTATAAATCAGGATTTATTAAATATGAATAATATAATAGAAATTTAATAAATCTAGCTACTCCAATCTAGATTGACTGAGTTTGAAGCTTGAGCTCTTAATTGGTGCTTTTCCTGCACTTAATACAAAAGCCTGTTCCCATAAGCAAGGACTATCAATCCCTACAATCTGAAAGTGACCAGTGCAGGAAGTAATCTGGGAAGGCATGTCCTGAGCAAACGGTACACCTGCTTATTGTCTCTGGATTTATACGTAACATTCCTGCTGCACATCCCAGCACTTCATAGCACAAGGTATTATCATTAATGCCAGACACTTCTGTACCAAACTGGTTTAGTTTTTTGCAGTATGGACAAAAGAGCTGAATTCCAGAGGTGAGGTGAGAGTGACTGCCCTTGACATCAAGGCAGCATTTGACCGAGTGTGGCACCAAGGAGCCCCAGTAAAATTGAAGTCAATGGGAATCAGGGGGAAAACTCTTCAGTGGCTGGAGTCATTCCTAGCACAAAGGAAGATGGTAGTGGTTGTTGGAGGCCAATCATCTCAGCCCCAGGACATTGCTGCAGGAGTTCCTCAGGGCAGTGTCCTAGGCCCAACCATCTTCAGCTGCTTCATCAATGACCTTCCCTCCATCATAAGGTCAGAAATGGGGATGTTCGCTGATGATTGCACAGTGTTCAGTTCCATTCGCAACCCCTCAGATAATGAAGCAGTCCATGTCCGCATGCAACAAGAAATGGACAACATCCAGGCTTGGGCTAATAAGTGGCAAGTAACATTCACGCCAGACAAGTGCCAGGCAATGACCATCTTCAACAAGAGAGAGTCTAACCACCTCCCCTTGACACCATCAACATCCTGGGGGTTACCACTGACCAGAAACTTAACTGGACCAGCCACATAAATACTGTGGCTACAAGAGCAGTTTAAAGGCTAGGTATTCTGCAGCAAGTGACTCACCTCCTGACTCCCCAAAGCCTTTCCACCATCTACAAGGCACAAGTCAGGAGTGTGATGGAATACTCTCCACTTGCCTGGATGAGTGCAGTTCCAACAACACTCAAGAAGTTCAACACCATCCAAGATAAAGCAACCCGCTTGATTGGCACCCCATCCACCACCCTAAACATTCACTCTCTTCACCACCGGCACACAGTGGCTGCAGTGTGTACCAGCCACAGGATGCACTGCAGCAACTCGCCAAGGCTTCTTCGACAGCACCTCCCAAACCCGCGACCTCTACCACCTAGAAGGACAAGGGCAGCAGGCACATGGGAATAACACCACCTGCACGTTCCCCTCCAAGTCACACACCATCCCGACTTGGAAATATATCGCCGTTCCTTCATCGTTGCTGGGTCAAAATCCTAGAACTCCCTTCCTAACAGCACTGTGGGAGAACCTTCACCACACGGACTGCAGCGGTTCAAGAAGGCGGCTTACCACCACCTTCTCAAGGGCAATTCGGGATGGGCAATAAATGCTGGCGTCACCAGTGATGCCCACATCTCATGAATGAATAAAAAAAAAATCTTCTTGTATGCATGAAGGCCTTGGAAGACAACAGAAAGCGATGTGAATTGGTCATGGCAAAGTAACAATCTTGCCAATCACAATACTCAGGTTTCTCATAGTTCAGTCATTGATGAAATAAAGTCATCATGTGTGTGAAAGATGTTTTAGTTCCATCACCAGCCATCTACGAGTTCCCAGTCTCTCCATCTCCGATGGATAGTGATGCAGATGTGCCAATTATCTCCGTGGCCTCCTCCTCCGCATCTGTGAGCTGGACTATCTGTGGTGGTCCACCTCCGGTCCTTGTCCTCTCCCTTGCGTTTTGTGCTCTCTTCTCCTACAAGGTGCAAAAGTATAGACCTGTGAGTAAATGAAGGTGATGTATTCACCCGATGGATGCAGTGCATTGGGTGAGGCTGACTATCATACAGATGCATCAGAGGGTAACTATCAGAAAGATGTATCACATTGCATTAGGATTGGGGTGAGTGGCAGTGGTTGGTGCACAAATGGGAAAGTGAGGAAGTGCACAGAAAGTGAAGGATGGTTACTGGTGATACTTAAGTGGGTGTGAGGAGTATTGTGATGGAGTCGGCATGGTAACACAGAGTGAGATGGGGTGTTGCACTTCACTGGATGTGGGTGAATGAGCAAATATACTCATATTTCCTGAACCACCTCCTGCATTGCACCAAGTCCTGTATTCCTCCTTTCTCCTCCAAAATCCATTTTTGCATTGGCCCTTTAAATAGTGGCCTTTAGATCGCATTGTGCGGGTGCGCAGTACGCCCGCTGCGCAGCTTGGAGACGCGAAACCCGGGAACAAAAGTTAATTGCAATCAATTGAGTTGTGATCACACATTCCGCGCAGTCACTTTATTTCCGGGTTTTCCTCGCAAAAATCTACCCACCCGCTCTCTTCCCGAAAAAGTCTTTGTCTTTGAAAGATCCAGATCAACTCACTTGAAAAAAAAACAGACTGGTAATTATGTTTGGAACTGTTATTGAGACCGTGGGAATTTTAAAAACTGTTTTGAACAAAACAAATGGAATGTTTGTATTTGAATTGAATGGCTTAGACCTCACATGGGCCTTTTTTTCAGACAAATTAATTAATTACTGCAACAAAAAGTAAGCTAGAGCATAGTCCTGGAACAAAAGCTGGTTTTTAACCTGTTCTGTACCATGACAGATTAAAAAAGACAATACTAAGCTAAATCTTGGACAAAATGTTCCATTTTTGTCACAACCCACATTCTGCCACAGCCATCCTGCACTCCAAGCCCATCCTTAGGAACATAGGAACAGGAGGAGGCCATTCAACCCCTCAAGCCCGTTCCACCATTCAATTATGGGCCAAGTGCAGGCAATTGGGACTAGCTTAGTGGTATAAACTGGGCGACATGGCATGTTGGGCCGAAGGGCCTGTTTCCATGTTGTAACTTCTATGATTCTATGATTCTATAATTAGCTCATGACTGATCTATCTCTTAACTCCATCTACCTGCCTTGGTTCCATATCCCTCAATACCCTTACCCAACAAAAATCTATCAATCTCAGTTTTGAAATTTTCAATTGGCCCTCAGCCTCAACAGCTTTTTTGTGGAGAGAGTTCCAGATTTCCACCCCCCTCTGTGTGAAGAAGTGATTCCTGACATCACCCCTGAACGGCCTAGCTCTAATTTTAAGGTTACGCCCCCTAGTTCTGGACTCCCCCACCAGAGGAAATAGTTTCTCTCTATCGACCCTATCAAATCCTTTAATCATCTTCAACACCTCAATTAGATCACCCCTTAATCTTCTATATTCAAGGGAATACAAGCCCAGTCCATGCAACCTGTCCTCGTAATTTAACCCATTTAGTCTCAATATTATTCTGGTGAATCTGCGCTGCACCCCCTCTAAGGCCAATCTATCCTTCCTGAGGTGCGGGGCCCAGAACTGAACCCAGTCTCCAGATGGGGTCTAACCAGAGCTCTGTGCAACTGAAGCATAATTTCCATCCCTTCGTATTCCAGCTTTCTTGGCCATGGTCATTATTTTTTGCACTTATCCACTAGTTTTTAGTGATTTCTGTACTTGAACCCCTAAATCTCTCCGATTCTCCACAGTTCCTACCCTCTCATCATTTAGAAAATATTCTGACCTATCATGGCCATTGCCCAGTTTGCCTACCCCGACACCACTGGACCCTCTCCAACACTCCTCCTGCTCCCTACGGCTCCCTCTGGTGGTCCCACGCTCCAACAGCCCTCACACGCCAACCAGACACTGGTACCCCTTCCTCATGCCCCCAAATACCATGCCCTCCACCCCTCCCAGGATTCCCAGCGTTCCCAGACCCTTGCATCCTCCCAATGCTCCCACAGTCCATAAACCCTCCTCCTAATATTTCCAGACCCCAGCCTCCCCACTAAAATTAGACCCTGAGGCCGCCTTCCTAGCACTCCCACATCACACTGCAGCACTGCCATAACTCAGAACTCCCGTCCCAACACTTCAACACTCTGACACACTGCTCCCAATATGCTCAGATTTCCCAATAGTCCCACACTAAGGATCCCCCTCCACACTGCTCCCAAACCTATCCACTAATGTCAAGCTCAACAATCCACCACCCAATACACCAGGAACATCCTCCCAAATGAGATAGCTGTACATTCCCAGTACTGCTACATGCAATACCTGCTAACTACCTCCTGCCTACCTAAGACGTGGAATACCTCATGCTCTGTTGGCTCACAAGGAAGTGGCAGGAGAAGGGAGTGCAGCCAGAATTTTTCAGGTGCTAATCTGCAGATCCTCCTTGATGAGATCAGACAGAGGAGAAACCACCTACTGAGCTTTCTGGGAAGGAGGCCACTCAAAGCAGTCACCAGAGCCATGGTGGTGGCAGTGGCAGATTGCCACCTCACGCCCCCAGGGCACCAGAACAGTGCTCGGCAGGCAAGGTAAGAGAACTGCCACTATCCCCACTGTCACTTTGGAACAAAGACTTGCATTTATATAGCGCCTTTCACGACCTCAGGATGCCCCAAAGCGCTTTACATTCAATTAAGTACTTTTGAAGTGTAGTCACTGTTGTAAGGTAGGAAATGCGTCAGTCAATTTGTGCACAGCAAGATCCCACAAACAGCAGTGAGATAATTGACCAAATAAACTGTGTTTTTTAGTGATGTTGTTTGCGGAATAAATATTGGCCAGGACACCGGGGAGGACTCCCCGATCTTCTTTGCATAATGCTGTGGGATCTTTTACACCACCAGAAAGGGCAGAAGTGGGCTCGGTTTAATGTCTCATTCAAAAGACGGCACCTCTGACAGTGCAACGCTCCCTCAGAATTGCACAGGAATGTCAACTTAGATTATCTGCTCATGTCTCTGGAGTGGGGCTTGAACCCACAACCTTCTGACTCAGAGGTGAGAGACAGTGCTGCCCACTGAGCCAAGGCCGACACTTCAGAGTTCCTGCCCTAATCGCTCTCACTCCTTAAATGGAATGACAAGTCTTCATTCACACTGCATCATGGTTTAATGTCTAGCTCTTCCATCTGGGACCATTGTTTGGAACGCCCCTCACAATCATATCTTGCATCCATTCCCATCCTCTCATGTTACAGGGTCCTTCTCACACTCGTCATCCCCGTAACATCAGCTGCCCATTGTCACTTAGGACATTCTCTTCAGCAGCTTCCCTTCACCTACTGTTGTTAATATTCCTCCAGGAGAAACTGGCACACACTGCCCGAGAGAGGCATATCACTGGTGGGGGTCCCTGGACATATGGAGAGGACAGATTTCAAGGACCAGGCGTTCACGTTCCAGGGGAGGTCAATGGCTGTGAAAGTTGTTGTTGGCCCAGGTTCAGGTGAGTGGGTGCTCTGCAGTACCTGCTCCTCCAAACCACTTTAAAGGACCAAACTGCCATGGAAGTCCAGGCTGGCTGTATCTCATCACCACGCCTGGGTACTGCACACCCATACTTGCCTCATGTCCTCTTCTTCAGTAGATCTCGCATAGTAAGGGTGGGTGGGGCAGAAGAAGAGGAAGAGGGTGATGGTGATGAAGATAATGAAGAGAAGAAGGAAGTCCTTACCTGTTGAGGGAAGATGATGATAATGTTGTCTGATGACTTGGAAGATGATGAAGACCATCCTGTCTTTCCATCTCTTTTGCCCCTGTCTCCTCTCCATCTCCACCTTCATCACCTGCCTTACCTGTTCCCTACACTGGGGGGACCTAGATAGTAGGGATGAGTACAAGAGAACCAGAGGAGGAGGGAGTGGGTGCATAAACCTCATTGTAGTGATGTTCTGCTGGTGAAAACTGCAGTCAAAGTGGGTCATAAGCCATCTTGACACCTCAAACTTTTCCCTGAATAGAGCTGGGAGGCTCCCCAGACACAGAGCACCCTGGACCACAGAGCACCCTGGACAGCATGGCTCCCTGGACCACAGAGCACCCTGGACAGCACGGCTCCCTGGACCACAGAGCACCCTGGACAGCACGGCTCCCTGGACCACAGAGCACCCTGGACAGCACAGCTCCTTGGACAGCACGGCTCCCTGGACAACACGACTCCCTGGACAACACGGCTCCCTGGACAACACGACTCCCTGGACAACACGACTCCCTGGACAACACGACTCCCTGGACAACACGACTCCTTGGACAACACGGCTCCCTGGACAACACGACTCCCTGGATAACATGGCTCCCTGGACAACACGACTCCCTGGACAACATGGCTCCCTGGACAACAGGGCTCCCTGGACAACACGGCTCCCTGGGCAACACGACTCCCTGGACAACACGACTCCCTGGACAACAGGGCTCCCTGGACAACACGACTCCCTGGACAGCACGGCTCCCTAGACAGCACGGCTCCCTGGACAGCACGGCTCCCTGGATAGCATGGCTCCCTGGACAGCACGGCTCCCTGGACAGCACGGCTCCCTGGATAGCATGGCTCCCTGGGCAACATGGCTCCCTGGGCAACACAACTCCCTGGACAGCACGGCTCCCTGGACAGCACGGCTCCCTGGACAGCACGGCTCCCTGGGCAACACAGCTCCCTGCACCACTAAACCTAACCCTAACCCTAATGCAGGGCTCCCAGGTTGATGCTCTTAGTTGCAGCTTAGAAGGTACTTGTGGTGCAAATGTTGAGAGCATTGCTGACTTTGACAGCTGTTACTTGGTTGGAGCTGGAGGTCGTCGTGCAGAAGGTGGCATTGCTGCTCCAGGGCTTCCTCAGTGAAGCAAAGTCCCTAAAGGCAAAGATCCTTACTCAGTCCCTCATAAGATCGGTAAGGCTTATATACTCATTGTAGAGAGGGATAGAAGTAATAATAGCAGGTTAGCTTCATTCTCCTTCAATACTGCCTCACACTCCTTTGTTCCTTCTATTCCCCATCTCCATTAAGAGAGCAGATAGGGGAATTCCCATAGGGAAACCCATGCTGCAGTGTCGTATCCTTTTCCGTGGGTGGGGGTGAAAATCTGCTGGTGACCATCTCTGACAGGTCCCCACAATAGAAAAAGTTCTCAAAAGGAGTAGACAAATGGATTCCCGACTGTCAGCTCCTTTAAGTGGTTAACTTCTGCTGGTCGCCTCTTTGTGTAACTTATTTCAATGGACAAGGTGTACATCCCAGAAACCCCAACTCTTGAGCTAACCAATTCATTTAGATGTGGTGTCAGTGAAGGGGGAGGGTCTAGAGATCGGGACCTCCCACTCCCGGGACCGGATACTTCAGGGCAATGCAAAACAGGTGGAACAATAGAGGAAAAGGACCTTGCAAGGAGTTATGAGCCTCTAAATTGTGTTACATAACATTGAATTTACAGCACAAAAACAGGCCATTCAGCCCAATTGGTCTATGCCAGTCTTTATGCTCCACACGAGCCTCCTCCCACCCCTCTCCATCTAATCCTATTAGCATAACCTACTATTGCTTTCTCTCTCATGTATTTATCTAGCTTCCCCTCAAATGCATCGTTGCTTTGTCGTTGCACTCCGAACTCGCCACAACACAGGCAGGTCAGGCTGGTATGGGGACCCAGGGTGTAGTGACGGAGGGGCCTCGGCCCTTGACCTGGTCCAACAGGTATGGGGTACTTGCTACCTGCATGGATGAGAGGGAGGATGGGCAAACTGACCATGGCACTGTGATACAGGAGGCCATTCAAATGGGGGAGTGAAAAGGAATGTGGTAGTTGTAGAGGATAGTATAGTCAGGGGGATAGATACTGTTCTCTGCAGCCATGACCGGGAGTCCTGAAGGTTGTGTTGCCTGCCCGGTAACAGGGTTAAGAATATCTCCTCACGGATGGAAAAGAACTTGGAGCATGAAGGGGAGGATCCAGTTGTTGTGGTCCACGTAGGAACCAACGACATAGGTGGAACTAGGAATGAGGTTCTGCTGAGGGAGTTTGAGGAGCTAGGATCCAAATTAATAAGCAGAACCTCAAAGGTAATAATCTCTGGATTACTGCCTGAGCCACGTGCAAATTGGCACAGGGACAAACAGATCAGAGAGTTAAATGTGTGGCTCAAAGAGTGGTGTGGGAGACAGGGGTTTCAATTCATGGGGCACTGTCACCAGTACTGGGGAAAGAGGGAGCTGTTCCATTGGGACGGGCTCCACTTAAACCGGGCTGGGACCAGTGTCCTGGTGAATCGAATAACTCAGGCGGCAGATGGGGCTTTAAACCAAAAAGGGGGGGGGGAGGGGTCAGGTGAGGGAAAATTTAGAAATCTAATGAGAAAGGTTAAGACAATAGAACAGTGTAGTGACTTGGGTAAAGATAAGCAGTGTGGCAGGAAGGGAGAGAGAGTTTACCAATAATAGTGCAACAGCAAGTAAGCTTAAAGCAGGAAAAAATGGTAAAAAGTCCAAATTAAAGGCTCTTTATCTGAATGCACAGAGCATTCATAACAAGATGGATGAATTAATTGCACAAATAGAGATAAGTGGGTTTGATCTAATAGCCATTACAGAGACGTGGTTGCAAAATGACCAAGGGAACTAAATATTCCAGGGTACATGACATTTAGAAAAGCAGGCAAAATGGATAAGGAGCCCTAATAAGGGGGAGGGGGGTGGGGTGGAGGTAGCCCTGATAATAAAGGATGTCATAAGTACAGTGGTGAGAAAGGATCTTGGCTCGGAGGATCAGGAAGTAGAATCAGTCTGGGTGGGAATAAGAAATAACAAGGGGCAGAAAACACTGGTGGGAGTAGATTACAGGCCCCCTAATATTCGCTATACCGTTGGACAGAGTATTAATCACGAAATAATAGGAGCTTGTAACAAAGGTAATGTAGTCATCGTGGGGAACTTTAATCTGCATATAGACTGGGCAAATCAAATTGGCAAAGGCAGTTTGGAAGACGAGTTCATGGAATGTATTCGAGACGGTTTCCTAGAACAATATGTCATGGAAACAACCAGGGAACAGGCTATTTTAGATCTTGTATTGTGCAATGAGACAGGGTTAATTAGTAATCTCACAAGAACCTCTGGGGAAGAGCGATCATAATACGATAGAATTTCACATTGAGTTTGAAAGTAACATACTTAAGTCAGAAACTAGAGTCTTAAACTTAAATAAAGCCAATTACATAGGTATGAGGGGTGAGTTGTTAAAGGTAGAAAGGGAAATTAAATTAAAGGGTTTGACAGTTGAAAAGCAATGGCAAACATTTAAAGAAATATTTCAATATTCTCAACAAATATACATTCCATTAAAAATAAAAACTCCACGGGAAAAGTGATCCACCCGTGGCTAACTAAAGAAGTTGGGGAGAGTATTAGATTGAACGAAAAGGCCTATAATGTTGCCAAGAAGAGTAATAAGCCTGGGGATTGGGAGAGTTTTAGAAACCAGCAAAGGACAACAAAAAAATTGATAAAAAGGGAGAAAATAGAATATGAAAGTAAACTAGCAAGAACTATAAAAATGGATTGTAAGAGCTTCTACCAGAATGTAAAAAGGAAGAGAGTAGCAAAAGTAAACATTGGTCCCTTAGAGGCTGAGACAGGAGAAATTATAACAGGGAATCAGGAAATGGCAGATGCGTTAAACAAATATTTTGTATCTGTCTTCACAGTAGAAGACACAAAAAGCATACCAGAAATAGTGGGGAACCAAGGGGTAAATGAGAGTGAGGAACGTAAAACAATTAATATCACTAGAGAAAAAATACTGGACAAACTAATGGGACTAAAAGCCGACAAATCCCCTGGGCCTGATAGCCTACATCCTAGGGTTCTAAAAGAGGTGGCTGTAGAGATAGTGGATGCATTGGTTATGATCTTCCAAAATTCTCTAGGTTCTGGAACGGTCCCAGTGGATTGGAAGGTGGCAAATGTAACCCCGCTATTCAAGATGGGAAAGAGAGAGAAAACAGGGAACTACAGGCCAGTTAGCCTGACATCAGTCGTCGGGAACATGCTGGAATCCATTATTAAGGAAGTGGTAACAGGGCACTTAGAAAATCATAATAGGGTTAGACAGAGTCAACATGGTTTTATGAAAGAGAAATCGTGTTTGACAAATATCTTAGAGTGTTTTGAGGATGTAATTGAGGATAAAGGGGAACCAGTGGATGTTGTGTATTTGGATTTTCAAAAGGCATTCGATAAGGTGTCACATAAAAGGTTGTTACGCAAGATAAGGGCTCATGAGTTGGGGGTAACATATTAGCATGGATAGAGGATTGGTTAAAGGACAAAAAACAGAGAGTAGGGATAAACGGATCATTCTCAGGTTGGCAGGCTGTAACTAATGAGGTACCACAAGGATTGGTGCTTGGGCCTTAGCTATTTACAATCTATATTAATGACTTAGATGAAGGGACCGAGTCTAATGTATCCAAGTTTGCTGATGATACAAAGCTAAGAGGGAAAGTAAGCTGTGAGGAGGACACAAAGAGTCTGCAAAGGGATATAGACAGGTTAAGTGAGTGGGCAAGAAGGTGGCAGATGGAGTATAATGTGGGGAAATGTGAGGTTATTCACTTTGGTAGGAAGAATAGAAAAACAGAATATTTTTTAAATGTTGAGAAACTATTGAAAGTTGGTGTTCAGAAAGACTTGGGTGTCCTCGTACAAGAAACACAAAAAGTTACCATGCAGGTACAGCAAGCAATTAGGAAGGCAAATGGCATGTTGGCCTTTATTGCAAGGGGGTTGGAGTACAAGAGTGAGGAAGTCTTACTACAGTTGTACAGGGCTTTGGTGAGACCTCACCTGGAGTACTGCGTACGGTTTTGGTCTCCTTATTTAAGGAAGGATATACTTGCCTTAGAGGCGGTGCAACGAAGGTTCACTAGATTGATTCCTGGAATGCGAGGGTCACATGAATAGAGGTTGCATAGAATGGGCCTATCCACTCTGGAGTTTAGAAGAATGAGAGGTGATCTCATTCAAACATATAAGATTCTAAGAGGGCTTGACAGGGTAAACGCTGAGAGGTTGTTTCCCCTGGCTGGAGAGTCTAGAACTAGGGGGCATAGTCTCAGGATAAGGGGTTGGACATTTAGGACTGAGATGAGGAGGAATTTCTTCACTCAGAGGGTTGTGAATCTTTGGAATTCTCTCCCCCAGAGGGATGTGGATGCTGAGTCGTTGAATATATTCAAGGCTGAGATCGATAGATTTTTGGACTCTAGGGGAATCAAGGGATATGGGGATCAGGCGGGAAAGTGGAGTTGAGGTCGAAGATCAGCCATGATCTGATTGAATGGGGAACAGGCTTGAGGGGCCGTATGGCCTACTCCTGCTCCTATTTCTTATGTTCTTATGACACATGCAGATGTTTGAGGCCCCATTAAGCAGGCTCAGATTTAAAGAATGAGCACTTGGCTGGGGTACTGGAGGTCAGACAGTGTCCAGGGAACAAGCCTCCCCTTTGGAGAGAGGAGAGAATGAGGAAGTGGGAAGAAGAAAATATGAATTTCTTGCAAAATCGTTTGTTATTCTAAATTCAAAACCCATTGAAGCACTCTGTGCTTTACATTAAACAGTATATAGAACTGTGAATGGTCCACAGAGACTAATGAAGTTTTAATTTCATTGAAGGGTCAGATGACATCATAAACTATGAAATCAAAAATCCAGGAAGTTTATGGGATACCATCTAAATCCTGAAGAAAAATGACACTTTTACAGGATATAGTAAGGTCTCAAAAGAATGAAACGCTAGCTCAATGTCAGTTAATAGCAGCCTTGGGTAGCAGACTGCGGGCAATGGGATGTCATCATTGCAGAATGAAACCGTGAGCTGGATTTATGCGAGGAGACAATCAGGGAATTGTTCAGGAAATCTCAAGCCAAAGTATGAGAGATTTAAAAGCCCGGTCAATGCTGTATAATTTGGCACTGCACAGTTAATTGATGGCTGTTGATGTATCTTCACATTTAGATCTTGACTTTGCCAGTCTGTCTACATGTTATACCAATCACATCATCTCGACATAGTTAGTTTGCAAACACAGTGACCGTCCCTATTCTGACTATATTAGGCGTTGGATATGGGGCCCGTGGCACCATTCCCCTGGGGATCAGGTCAAGGACTCGCTAACAAAAGCCTTCTCATCCTTCCAGGAACAATCTAATGGAATCCCTAACAGATATTATGTTACACGCTCGGCATACGGTTCATTCCTGTTGCACTATTTTAAGCTTCAAGTTGTTCTTTCCAGCTCAGTAGGAGATGCTAACAATCATCCCTCTTCGGCTAAGTGAAATAAATATTATGTTTGTAAAATTAAATTTGAAATAGATGGAGGCGGGGGGTCGCAGATTTACTATAAAACCTCGGCCCACACAATATGAATGTGATGATATTTACATAGTCTCAGCTTGAGATCTGAGAGAGGAATTGAAGGGACTGAGAGAGGAAAGGTTCAATGAATAAAGGAATGGTGTTCTCCATCAGCCTGCGGTGCCCATGGGGGCAGCTTACAGTCTAGCCCCTCCACCCCACCAATCAGAGCGATTGCTGCCTGTAAGTGAATGGCCGAGTCTGTGGCGCTTCTCATCCTGACCCCGCCTCGTCTGCTCAGCCTAAAGGCTGGGGTGGGTGTCACAAGCTGTTGGAGGCACATGTCGAGCCGGTGTCCCGGGACCACCCGATCTCCTGGATTATCTAAAAGGCTCTAACCTTCTCCCTCTGTGGCCTGAAGGTCAGGCGTGTTTCAGATAGCAAGCCTATCAGATTACCGATCTGAACACTTGCCATGGTTAGTTCCCGTATCTAAACTTGGAGCATGTATATTTTTACTCCCCGCCGAATCTATATATAAGAGAATGGTCACACCTTCTTTTGTCTGGATTGTCTGTCTGTTGAGGGGATACAGGAATCAGCATCGAGATGGTAGGAAGCCAGGACCTTGAAGTCCTCCAGCAATGCACGGATTCATTTAAGTTACAGTGACTACCTTAGAGTAAAGATGGCAATTGTTGGAAGTCATAATTTTAGAGCACATAATTTTTTTTCTTTCCTTGGTTTTTCTCTCCTCGCCTTTTCTCTATTCTCCATGACCTGTACTTTGCTCCTCTTCCTGTTATCTCAGAGTTTGAAGTTGTCCGTCTTTTGATCTGTTTTAGTCCCCAAAGAAGGCGAAGAAGAAGGTAGAGGGAGCAAGTTCCAATGTCTTCTCAATGTTTGACCAAACTCAGATCCAAGAGTTTAAAGAGGTGAGTGTGGCACTGACCAGAACCAGAACCCAAATCTAGGGACTAACTTCCTCAGTCAATTTACCCTCCAACATCAAACGGTGTCCAACCAGAATCTAGAAACCAGCGCCCTGTAGTCTTTTACCTTAAACATTAGACATGAAAATAAACATACTAAATTTAACATTGTAACAAAAACTAGACTAAAACTCTGAGCTACAATATTGGTGCTATAAAATATAAAAAGTGTCAATCTCCGTAACACTTACCCAGCGAAGAAAGAATGTATCTATCAGTTACCTGAAGGAGCTATCTGGTCGCACATAACGTAAAGCTCAAACTCCAATCCACCCTTTCTCCTCCAGGCTTTCACTATCATGGACCAGAACAGAGACGGCTTCATCGGTAAGGAGGACCTGAGAGACACCTTCGCAGCTCTGGGTAGGGAAACGTTTGGTCATTTACACTTCAGAAAGGCTTCACAGAGTTTGAAGCATTTCAGGGAAGTTTTTATACATGGGTGGGTTTTGGGTACATGGAGTGAATTCATTCTTTAAAGTTTTTAATAATTTGTGCATTACAATTGGTTTCAGGCCAACTGAACGTGAAAAGCGAGGAGTTGGAAGCGATGCTGCAGGAAGCACCGGGAGCGATAAACTTCACCGTCTTCCTCACCATGTTCGGTGAGAAACTGAAAGGTAAAAGGAGCAAGAAATGATTGGAGGTGGCGAGATAAATTACAGGATGTGACAAAGAACCGCGCATAAATGTTTATGAAATTGCTGACATCGTGTATATTTATCACCAATACTAACTGTCCTTTCCATAATACTAACTGTCCTTTCCATAATACTAACTGTCCTTTCCATAATACTAGCTGTCCTTTCCATAATACTAACTGTCCTTTCCATAATACTAACTGTCCTTTCCATAATACTAGCTGTCCTTTCCATAATACTAACTGTCCTTTCCATAATACTAGCTGTCCTTTCCATAATACTAACTGTCCTTTCCATAATACTAACTGTCCTTTCCATAATACTAACTGTCCTTTCCATAATACTAACTGTCCTTTCCATAATACTAACTGTCCTTTCCATAATACTAACTGTCCTTTCCATAATACTAACTGTCCTTTCCATAATACTAGCTGTCCTTTCCATAATACTAACTGTCCTTTCCATAATACTAACTGTCCTTTCCATAATACTAACTGTCCTTTCCATAATACTAACTGTCCTTTCCATAATACTAACTGTCCTTTCCATAATACTAGCTGTCCTTTCCATAATGCTAACTGTCCTTTCCATAATACTAGCTGTCCTTTCCATAATACTAACTGTCCTTTCCATAATACTAACTGTCCTTTCCATAATACTAGCTGTCCTTTCCATAATACTAACTGTCCTTTCCATAATACTAACTGTCCTTTCCATAATACTAGCTGTCCTTTCCATAATACTAACTGTCCTTTCCATAATACTAGCTGTCCTTTCCATAATACTAACTGTCCTTTCCATAATACTAACTGTCCTTTCCATAATACTAGCTGTCCTTTCCATAATACTAACTGTCCTTTCCATAATACTAACTGTCCTTTCCATAATACTAACTGTCCTTTCCATAATACTAACTGTCCTTTCCATAATACTAACTGTCCTTTCCATAATACTAACTGTCCTTTCCATAATACTAACTGTCCTTTCCATAATACTAGCTGTCCTTTCCATAATACTAACTGTCCTTTCCATAATACTAACTGTCCTTTCCATAATACTAGCTGTCCTTTCCATAATACTAACTGTCCTTTCCATAATACTAGCTGTCCTTTCCATAATACTAACTGTCCTTTCCATAATACTAGCTGTCCTTTCCATAATACTAACTGTCCTTTCCATAATACTAACTGTCCTTTCCATAATACTAGCTGTCCTTTCCATAATACTAACTGTCCTTTCCATAATACTAACTGTCCTTTCCATAATACTAACTGTCCTTTCCATAATACTAGCTGTCCTTTCCATAATACTAACTGTCCTTTCCATAATACTAACTGTCCTTTCCATAATACTAACTGTTCTTTCCATAATACTAACTGTCCTTTCCATAATACTAACTGTCCTTTCCATAATACTAACTGTC
Source organism: Heptranchias perlo (assembly GCF_035084215.1). NCBI lineage: Eukaryota > Metazoa > Chordata > Chondrichthyes > Hexanchiformes > Hexanchidae > Heptranchias > Heptranchias perlo. The sequence continues at coordinate 1,208,099 of NC_090352.1, read as the reverse complement.
CTTTCCATAATACTAACTGTCCTTTCCATAATACTAACTGTCCTTTCCATAATACTAGCTGTCCTTTCCATAATACTAACTGTCCTTTCCATAATACTAACTGTCCTTTCCATAATACTAACTGTCCTTTCCATAATACTAACTGTCCTTTCCATAATACTAGCTGTCCTTTCCATAATACTAACTGTCCTTTCCATAATACTAGCTGTCCTTTCCATAATGCTAACTGTCCTTTCCATAATACTAGCTGTCCTTTCCATAATACTAACTGTCCTTTCCATAATACTAACTGTCCTTTCCATAATACTAGCTGTCCTTTCCATAATACTAACTGTCCTTTCCATAATACTAACTGTCCTTTCCATAATACTAGCTGTCCTTTCCATAATACTAACTGTCCTTTCCATAATACTAGCTGTCCTTTCCATAATACTAACTGTCCTTTCCATAATACTAGCTGTCCTTTCCATAATACTAACTGTCCTTTCCATAATACTAACTGTCCTTTCCATAATACTAACTGTCCTTTCCATAATACTAACTGTCCTTTCCATAATACTAACTGTCCTTTCCATAATACTAACTGTCCTTTCCATAATACTAACTGTCCTTTCCATAATACTAGCTGTCCTTTCCATAATACTAACTGTCCTTTCCATAATACTAACTGTCCTTTCCATAATACTAGCTGTCCTTTCCATAATACTAACTGTCCTTTCCATAATACTAGCTGTCCTTTCCATAATACTAACTGTCCTTTCCATAATACTAGCTGTCCTTTCCATAATACTAACTGTCCTTTCCATAATACTAGCTGTCCTTTCCATAATACTAACTGTCCTTTCCATAATACTAACTGTCCTTTCCATAATACTAACTGTCCTTTCCATAATACTAGCTGTCCTTTCCATAATACTAACTGTCCTTTCCATAATACTAACTGTCCTTTCCATAATACTAACTGTCCTTTCCATAATACTAGCTGTCCTTTCCATAATACTAACTGTCCTTTCCATAATACTAACTGTCCTTTCCATAATACTAACTGTCCTTTCCATAATACTAGCTGTCCTTTCCATAATACTAACTGTCCTTTCCATAATACTAACTGTCCTTTCCATAATACTAGCTGTCCTTTCCATAATACTAACTGTCCTTTCCATAATACTAACTGTCCTTTCCATAATACTAGCTGTCCTTTCCATAATACTAACTGTCCTTTCCATAATACTAGCTGTCCTTTCCATAATGCTAACTGTCCTTTCCATAATACTAGCTGTCCTTTCCATAATACTAACTGTCCTTTCCATAATACTAACTGTCCTTTCCATAATACTAGCTGTCCTTTCCATAATACTAACTGTCCTTTCCATAATACTAACTGTCCTTTCCATAATACTAGCTGTCCTTTCCATAATACTAACTGTCCTTTCCATAATACTAGCTGTCCTTTCCATAATACTAACTGTCCTTTCCATAATACTAGCTGTCCTTTCCATAATACTAACTGTCCTTTCCATAATACTAACTGTCCTTTCCATAATACTAACTGTCCTTTCCATAATACTAACTGTCCTTTCCATAATACTAACTGTCCTTTCCATAATACTAACTGTCCTTTCCATAATACTAACTGTCCTTTCCATAATACTAGCTGTCCTTTCCATAATACTAACTGTCCTTTCCATAATACTAACTGTCCTTTCCATAATACTAGCTGTCCTTTCCATAATACTAACTGTCCTTTCCATAATACTAGCTGTCCTTTCCATAATACTAACTGTCCTTTCCATAATACTAGCTGTCCTTTCCATAATACTAACTGTCCTTTCCATAATACTAGCTGTCCTTTCCATAATACTAACTGTCCTTTCCATAATACTAACTGTCCTTTCCATAATACTAACTGTCCTTTCCATAATACTAGCTGTCCTTTCCATAATACTAACTGTCCTTTCCATAATACTAACTGTCCTTTCCATAATACTAACTGTCCTTTCCATAATACTAGCTGTCCTTTCCATAATACTAACTGTCCTTTCCATAATACTAACTGTCCTTTCCATAATACTAACTGTCCTTTCCATAATACTAGCTGTCCTTTCCATAATACTAACTGTCCTTTCCATAATACTAACTGTCCTTTCCATAATACTAGCTGTCCTTTCCATAATACTAACTGTCCTTTCCATAATACTAACTGTCCTTTCCATAATACTAACTGTCCTTTCCATAATACTAACTGTCCTTTCCATAATACTAACTGTCCTTTCCATAATACTAGCTGTCCTTTCCATAATACTAGCTGTCCTTTCCATAATACTAACTGTCCTTTCCATAATACTAGCTGTCCTTTCCATAATACTAACTGTCCTTTCCATAATACTAGCTGTCCTTTCCATAATGCTAACTGTCCTTTCCATAATACTAGCTGTCCTTTCCATAATACTAACTGTCCTTTCCATAATACTAGCTGTCCTTTCCATAATACTAACTGTCCTTTCCATAATACTAACTGTCCTTTCCATAATACTAGCTGTCCTTTCCATAATACTAACTGTCCTTTCCATAATACTAGCTGTCCTTTCCATAATACTAACTGTCCTTTCCATAATACTAGCTGTCCTTTCCATAATACTAACTGTCCTTTCCATAATACTAACTGTCCTTTCCATAATACTAGCTGTCCTTTCCATAATACTAACTGTCCTTTCCATAATACTAACTGTCCTTTCCATAATACTAACTGTCCTTTCCATAATACTAACTGTCCTTTCCATAATACTAACTGTCCTTTCCATAATACTAGCTGTCCTTTCCATAATACTAACTGTCCTTTCCATAATACTAGCTGTCCTTTCCATAATACTAACTGTCCTTTCCATAATACTAACTGTCCTTTCCATAATACTAACTGTCCTTTCCATAATACTAACTGTCCTTTCCATAATACTAACTGTCCTTTCCATAATACTAGCTGTCCTTTCCATAATACTAACTGTCCTTTCCATAATACTAGCTGTCCTTTCCATAATACTAACTGTCCTTTCCATAATACTAGCTGTCCTTTCCATAATACTAACTGTCCTTTCCATAATACTAACTGTCCTTTCCATAATACTAACTGTCCTTTCCATAATACTAACTGTCCTTTCCATAATACTAGCTGTCCTTTCCATAATACTAGCTGTCCTTTCCATAATACTAACTGTCCTTTCCATAATACTAGCTGTGTCTGTACCCGCCTGCTGCCCGATACAAACTCTCCATTTCACTCGTTTTTTTCATTTTTTTTGCTCAAAGGTGTTGGAAATTAAGCATTTTTAAGATTTGCCACCCGCTGCCAGTTTGACTCCATTCAGAATGAAGCTTCCTATTTTCTGGTCTAATAAATAGTCTTAGTGTCAGGAAGAATATCCCAAGGGCAGGATTGTGAATGTTTCCATTTCTGGGACCTGACATCCTGACTGAGTGATATTACCCAGAAAATCACTGTTAGCAATTGGTTTATGTGACCTTCCTGTGTATTATTCTAAGGGACGGGTTAACCTGTTTATTTTAAATAGTTGGAAGTGGGATGTCATTACAAACATGTTAAGCATTGGGCCACTGATATTGCCGCAAGTAATTTCTAGTGTCAAATTGCTGTGAATCGTTGGTCCTCTTGTGCTCAGTATAAACTGAGCTGAGACGCACAAACTTATATCATATGGAACCATTGAAGTTTACAGCACAAGAGGCGAATGGGTCTGTGCACTGCCCCACACTCTCCCCATGGCCTTGTATCTTTCTCTGCTTCAAATATTTATCCCATTTTCCCTTAAAAGATGCAGTGGTTTCTGCCTCAACCACTCTCTGTGGCAAATTGTTCCATGCTCCAACAACCCTCTGATTAAAATTTCTCCTAACCTATCTCCTCACTCTCTTAGTGACTGTTCCAAATTTATGACCCTTCATCACTGAGTCCCCAACCAGAGGAAATAGTCTTTCTCTATTCACGCCATTAAAGCCCATCATAATTTAAAAAAAAACCCTATTTAATCTCTTCCTTGGCTTTATAACTAGAGGCATAGAGTACAAACACAAGGAAGTTATTGTAAACCTTTATAAAACACTGGTTAGGCCTCAGCTGGGGTATTGTGTTCAATTCTGGGCACCACACTTTAGGAAGGATGTCAAGGCCCTAGAGAGGGGGCAGAGGAGATTTACTAGAATGGTACCAGGGATGAGGGACCAGTTCCGTGGATAGACTGGAGAAGCTGGAGTTGTTCTCCTTAGAGCAGAGAAGGTTAAGGGGAGGTTTGATAGAGGTGTTCAAAGAACCTGCAGAGACACAATGGGCCAAATATCCTCCTCCTGTGCTGTATGATTCTATGATTCTACGATTCTTAGCTTTCTCTTGTTCAGTGTAAATAGCCCCAGTTTCTCAAATCTCTCCTTATAACTATAGTTTCCCATCGCCAACATCATCCTTGTGAATCTACGCTGTACGCTGTCTGTGGCTTTCGGGTCCTTTCTATAATGGGGTGCCAAAAACTGCACTCAGAACTCAAACTGTGGCCCAACCAATGTTTTGTACAAATTTATCATTATGTACAGCTGGCAGAGGGAGATGAACTGTCTCTAAAAGCCAGGTCCCAGAGGTGAAACCACGATGTGTTTATTTAGCTGAGCCCATCAATGTTGAGTGATGCTGAGAGGGCCATCATTTGCCTACAGTGACATACTTCCTTCCAAAGCATTACGCAGTCTGATGAATCTGATGATAAAACACGTCCTGTTCTTTCGAAGTTGAGCTCCTCTTCACTTGATGCTTTAGTGTCAATTTCAGGTCAATTCAATCAATTAGAAATATATTATTGCCTCTGCATTCCTCTCAGTTTAGAAGTGGGGTTATCAGTAAATGCTACTATAAAATGACCAGTATTGGACTGGAGGTGAAACCGTCACTGAAGTGCAAAGTGGATTAACGATTGTTACTTACTGGTGCTGAAAGAAGGCAGAGGAAAGGTGGCATCATAAAACCAGCCCCAAAATATTGAACAGATCTTACAACCATAGATTGTACCTGAGGCAGAAAGAGAGAGTATCTGTAGATAGTGACCACAGCATTACATTTTGTGTCCTGAATCCCAACTGTGACTGTTAATGATCGATTTCTTCCTGTGCTTTTCTCCAGGTACTGATCCAGAAGAAACAATTCTAAATGCTTTTAAGATTTTTGACCCAGAGGCCAATGGACACATCAAAGCAGAAGAGTAAGTGTAAAACAAACAAACTTGCTGTTCTTTCCACGTGTTGTAGATTGAAGCAGAGGCATCATTCAGGGCATGTAGCACAGCAGGAAATCACTTACCCCCAGTGTGTCCCAAGTACTAATATTTTTAACATTCTCTTTGGTTGTGAGTGTTCACCTTTAGAGCATGCCTCTATAAATACCTGTATTCCTCTGTGAACATCTGTATTCCTGTGTGAACATCTGTATTCCTGTGTGAACATATGTATTCCTCTATGAGGTCCTGTATTCCTCTATGAGGTCCTGTATTCCTCTATGAGGTCATGTATTCCTCTATGAGGTCATGTATTCCTCTATGAGGTCCTGTATTCCTCTATGAGGTCATGTATTCCTCTATGAGGTCCTGTATTCCTCTATGAGGTCATGTATTCCTCTATGAGGTCCTGTATTCCTCTATGAGGTCATGTATTCCTCTATGAGGTCCTGTATTCCTCTATGAGGTCATGTATTCCTCTATAATACATGACCTCATAGTAAAATTGAAGTCAATGGGAATCAGGGGGAAAACTCTCCAGTGGCTGGAGTCATACCTGGCACAAAGGAAGATGGTAGTGGTTGTTGGAGGCCAGTCATCTCAGCCCCAGGGCATTGCTGCAGGAGTTCCTCAGGGCAGTGTCCTAGGCCCAACCATCTTCAGCTGCTTCATCAATGACCTTCCCTCCATCATAAGGTCAGAAATGGGGATGTTCGCTGATGACTGCACAGTGTTCAGTTCCATTCGCAACCCCTCAGATAATGAAGCAGTCCGAGCCTGCATGCAGCAAGACCTGGACAACATCCAGGCTTGGGCTCATAAGTGGCAAGTAACATTCGCGCCAGATAAGTGCCAGGCAATGACCATCTCCAACAAGAGAGAGTCTAACCACCTCCCCTTGACATTCAACGGCATTACCATCGCCGAATCCCCCACCATCAACATCCTGGGGGTCACCATTGACCAGAAACTGAACTGGACCAGCCATATAAATACTGTGGCTACGAGAGCAGGTCAGAGGCTGGGTATTCTGCGACGAGTGACTCACCTCCTGACTCCCCAAAGCCTTTCCACTATCTACAAGGCACAAGTCAGGAGTGTGATGGAATACTCTCCACTTGCCTGGATGAGTGCAGCTCCAACAACACTCAAGAAGCTCGACACCATCCAAGATAAAGCAGCCCGCTTGATTGGCACCCCATCCACCACCCTAAACATTCACTCCCTTCACCACCGGCGCACTGTGGCTGCAGTGTGCACCATCCACAGGATGCACTGCAGCAACTCGCCAAGGCTTCTTCGACAGCACCTCCCAAACCCGCGACCTCTACCACCGAGAAGGACAAGGGCAGCAGGCGCATGGGAACAACACCACCTGCACGTTCCCCTCCAAGTCACACACCATCCCGACTTGGAAATATATCGCCGTTCCTTCATTGTCGCTGGGTCAAAATCCTGGAACTCCCTTCCTAACAGCATTGTGGGAGAACCGTCACCACACGGACTGCAGCGGTTCAAGAAGGCAGCTCACCACCACCTTCTCGAGGGCAATTAGGGATGGGCAATAAATGCCGGCCTTGCCAGCGACGCCCACATCCCGTGAACGAATAAAAAAAAATTAAAAATAAAATAAAGCCTTGTATTCCTCTGTGAAGTCCTATATTTATCTATGTCCATGGAGAAGGTGCAGAGCAGTTTGACCTCACTCTCATGAACACAGTAAAAACTCATTAAGGACCACGGAAAGGAACAGTCAACTCAGGTTAACCTGAAAACAGACTGATAGGACCGCTAAGAAATGGATCTCTCTTGCCTGAGCTCACCCACTGAAATGTAGAGATAGAAAGATCCACACCAGAGCCCCCATCAATGTGAAGATTTATACCAACTATTATATACTAAAATTGCTGAGTGGGTCACAACATTCCATGCACTAAAGTCCTGTGTCATACTATCTCAATGGATTGTCAAAAATTTATCTGCAAGGTACCTGTGATAGGGTTGTTCAATGTTAAATGTCACATAACGTTAGCTGCTAACATTCCTGCATAGCATATTGAAAGTGCCAAATAAACTGATAATCTGCATGAATTTACAGGCTTTTAAGTGTCATTGTGGAGCTGCCTAAATTTTTGGGCCTTTGTTGTCTCATGTTGCTATAAGTACGTAAAGAAGGTAAGTATTGACATTTAAATGTAAACCTGTCAGGAATCTTTTTGACCCTTTATAGCTCAACTAGACTTCCCCCTCAATACCCCATTGTGTGCATTTTCTGAGAGATTTCCCACCTCCAGGTCCCTCCACAATCAATCATTGATGCCACAGATCTCTTTAATTTATTATCCGCACATTCACTTGCCCCGGATCGTTCCCCTTATCGGTTTCACACAATAAACTGTTCCTCCACCTGCCCCCTCCCTCTGCCTGCCTTCTCCCTCCGTCTGACCACTCCCTCCACCTGCCCATTCCATCCACCTGCCCACTCCCTCAGCCTGCCCACTCCCTCCACCTGCCCACTCCCTCCATTTGCCCGCTTCCTCCATCTGCCTACTTCCTCCGCCTGCCCACTCCCTCCACCTGCCCATTCCATCCACCTGCCCACTCCCTCCGCCTGCCCACTCCCTCCACCTGCCCACTCCCTCCATTTGCCCGCTTCCTCCATCTGCCCACTCCCTCCACCTGCCCGTTCCCTCCACCTGCCCACTCCCTCCGCCTGCTCACTCCCTCCGCCTGCTCACTCCCTCCACCTGCCCATTCCCTCCCTCTGCCCATTGCCTCCCCCAGGTCCTCACACACTATCCAATTCTGTGGCCTGTCCACCTGTCCTTCTGCCAGTCCATCATCCACAAGTACAGACAATTGCTAATGTTTTATTGTTCAACCCACTCCCACTGGGATAGGAAATCAACCTTTCCACACTCTGACTCACTCCCTCTCCACTGATCAGGGCTCATTGCCCCCCTCTTTCACAGAGCCTTGGGAAACTATTTTCCCTAATCAATAATCACCCAAACAGCCCCCATTCCTTCTGCCCCACCTGTCCTCCTCTTCCCCTATTCTCTTTACCCTCCCTGACCACCTCCCCATCCCCTTCCCCTCCTCTTCCCTCCATCCATGTCACTCTCCCTCACCACCCCCATCCACCATTCCTTACCCCTTCTCCACTCCCATCCCTTTCCTCATCCTTCTTCTCTCCTCTCCTCGTTTCCTTCCTTCTCCCCGTCCCCACCCATTTTTCATTGTCCTCTCTCCACCATTCCATCTTCCCCACCCCCTTCCTTCGAACCATAGTTGACCTGAATAATGTGGGATATTGAGTACTGGATCAGTATAAATGAAAAATATTTGGGACACCGTGTACTTACAATTAGTGATGGACGACCCTTCCCTTTTCTCTTTTCTTAGTATGAGAAAATAGCAATTGTCAATTTTAACATTTGTTTTCAGGTCTGTAATCTTTGATTTCCCACTGATATAAGGGAGCGAGTTTTAGAAAGTTCTGAAGGCAGCAAAGTGCCATCAGTTTGAAGGTCACTGCCCTCATCTGTGAATGATTAGTGGGTCTAATTGGACAGCTCTTTCAAAGAGCCAGCACAGCCATGATGGGCTGAATGACCTACCTCTGTGCTGTACGATTCTATGATTAATTTTGTTTAGAGCAGTTTTGGGGCCTTCCGAAAGCCCAGAAAGGACTCCATGCCAGTTCCCGGCTGCTATTGGTTCGACAGGGTTGATGTAAGAGGAGGAATTTCCAGGTTAGCAATGGAACTCCCCAGACCCCCCACCCCAAAGTAGGGGGAGGAGGTGGAAGATGTGCTTTCTCCACCCGTCAGGAATTTAGGCCCAATTTTACATGGGGGCAGAATCATAGAATCACAGAATCATGGAATGGTTATGGCACAGCCACAATTGACCCTGCCTCCACCGCCCCCTCGGGCAGTGTATTCCAGATCATAACCTCGGGCAGTGTATTCCAGATCATAACCTCGGGCAGTGTATTCCAGACCATAACCTCGGGCAGTGTATTCCAGACCATAACCTCGGGCAGTGTATTCCAGATCATAACCTCGGGCAGTGTATTCCAGATCATAACCTCGGGCAGTGTATTCCAGACCATAACCTCGGGCAGTGTATTCCAGACCATAACCTCGGGCAGTGTATTCCAGACCATAACCTCGGGCAGTGTATTCCAGATCATAACCTCGGGCAGTGTATTCCAGACCATAACCTCGGGCAGTGTATTCCAGACCATAACCAGGGGCAGTGTATTCCAGATCATAACCTCGGGCAGTGTATTCCAGATCATAACCACGGGCAGTGTATTCCAGACCATAACCTCGGGCAGTGTATTCCAGACCATAACCAGGGGCAGTGCATTCCAGACCATAACCTCGGGCAGTGTATTCCAGATCATAACCTCGGGCAGTGTATTCCAGATCATAACCTCGGGCAGTGTATTCCAGATCATAACCAGGGGCAGTGTATTCAAGATCATAACCTCAGGCAGTGTATTCCAGACCATAACCAGGGGCAGTGTATTCCAGATCATAACCTCGGGCAGTGTATTCCAGATCATAACCTCGGGCAGTGTATTCCAGATCATAACCTCGGGCAGTGCATTCCAGATCATAACCTCGGGCAGTGTATTCCAGATCATAACCAGGGGCAGTGTATTCCAGATCATAACCTCGGGCAGTGCATTCCAGACCATAACCTCGGGCAGTGTATTCCAGGTCATAACCAGGGGCAGTGTATTCCAGACCATAACCTCGGGCAGTGTATTCCAGACCATAAACTCGGGCAGTGTATTCCAGACCATAACCTCGGGCAGTGTATTCCAGACCATAACCAGGGGCAGTGTATTCCAGACCATAACCTCGGGCAGTGTATTCCAGATCATAACCTCGGGCAGTGTATTCCAGATCATAACCTCGGGCAGTGTATTCCAGATCATAACCAGGGGCAGTGTATTCCAGATCATAACCAGGGGCAGTGTATTCCAGACCATAACCAGGGGCAGTGTATTCCAGATCATAACCAGGGGCAGTGTATTCCAGATCATAACCTCGGGCAGTGTATTCCAGATCATAACCACGGGCAGTGTATTCCAGATCATAACCTCAGGCAGTGTATTCCAGACCATAACCAGGGGCAGTGTATTCCAGATCATAACCAGGGGCAGTGTATTCCAGATCATAACCTCGGGCAGTGTATTCCAGATCATAACCTCGGGCAGTGTATTCCAGATCATAACCTCGGGCAGTGTATTCCAGATCATAACCTCGGGCAGTGCATTCCAGATCATAACCTCGGGCAGTGTATTCCAGATCATAACCAGGGGCAGTGTATTCCAGATCATAACCTCGGGCAGTGCATTCCAGACCATAACCTCGGGCAGTGTATTCCAGACCATAACCAGGGGCAGTGTATTCCAGACCATAACCTCGGGCAGTGTATTCCAGACCATAAACTCGGGCAGTGTATTCCAGATCATAACCTCGGGCAGTGCATTCCAGATCATAACCTCGGGCAGTGTATTCCAGATCATAACCAGGGGCAGTGTATTCCAGATCATAACCTCGGGCAGTGCATTCCAGACCATAACCTCGGGCAGTGTATTCCAGGTCATAACCTCGGGCAGTGCATTCCAGATCATAACCTCGGGCAGTGTATTCCAGATCATAACCAGGGGCAGTGTATTCCAGATCATAACCTCGGGCAGTGCATTCCAGACCATAACCTCGGGCAGTGTATTCCAGGTCATAACCAGGGGCAGTGTATTCCAGATCATAACCACGGGCAGTGTATTCCAGATCATAACCACGGGCAGTGTATTCCAGATCATAACCACGGGCAGTGCATTCCAGATCATAACCACTCGCTGTGTAAAGAGGTTTTTCCTCATGTCACCTTTGGTTCCTTTGCCAATCACCTTAAATCTGTGTCTCTGGTCCTTGACCCTTCCACCAATGGGAACAGTTTCTCTCTATCTACTTTGTCTAGACCCTTCATGATTTTGAACACTTCTATCAAATCTCCTCGTAACCTTCTCTGCTCTAAGGAGAACAACCCCAGCTTCTCCAGTCTATTCATGTAACTGAAGTTCCCCATCCCTGGAATCATTCTAGAAAATCTTTTCTGCACCCTCTCTAAGGCCTTCACATCCTTCCTAAAGTGCATAAATTGTGGCAGAAATATGGAAAACATGGAAAAGAGGACATTCTAAAACCACCTTCGGGATCTTTGTATATTATAACAAGCAAGTAACAATCAGAATCATAGAATCATAGAAAGGTTACAGCGTGGAAGGAGGCCATTCGGCCCATCGAGTCCGCGCCGGCTCTATGCACGAACAATCCAGCCAGTCCCACTCCCCCACCCTATCCCCGTAGGAAGTGTATTGGAAGGTTGCTACAAACTGGAAGGGTTTCAATCCTGGCATGAATTGTTCAAAAATACTTTCTAAACCCGTTCAAGCATAGTTCTCTGGAGCATTCCAGATGTCTCTTGTTCTTTATAGATATTCAATGCCTCTAACATTGCTGAATATTAACAATGAGTCAACACCAATCTATCTATCTATTTACCTATCATTGGCTGTAAAGCACTTTGGGCCATCCTGAGGTCGTGAAAGGTGCAATATAAATGCAAGACTTTCTTTTCTTTTTATCTATCTATCTAACTATCTAACTATCTATCTAACTATCTAACTATCTAACTATCTATCTAACTATCTATCTAACTATCTAACTATCCAACTATCTAACTATCTATCTAACTATCTATCTAACTATCTATCTAACTATCTATCTATCTATCTATCTAACTATCTATCTAACTATCTAACTATCTATCTAACTATCTATCTAACTATCTAACTATCTATCTACCTATCTAACTATCTATCTAACTATCTATCTAACTATCTATCTATCTAACTATCTATCTAACTATCTATCTATCTATCTATCTAACTATCTATCTAACTATCTAACTATCCAACTATCTATCTACCTATCTAACTATCTATCTAACTATCCAACTATCTATCTACCTATCTAACTATCTATCTAACTATCTATCTATCTAACTATCTATCTATCTATCTATCTATCTATCTATCTATCTATCTATCTAACTATCTATCTAACTATCTATCTATCTATCTAACTATCTATCTAACTAACTATCTATCTATCTATCTATCTAACTATCTATCTATCTATCTATCTATCTATCTACCTATCTAACTATCTATCTAACTATCTATCTATCTATCTAACTATCTATCTAACTATCTATCTATCTAACTATCTATCTAACTATCTATCTATCTATCTATCTAACTATCTATCTAACTATCTAACTATCCAACTATCTATCTACCTATCTAACTATCTATCTAACTATCTATCTAACTATCTAACTATCCAACTATCTATCTACCTATCTAACTATCTATCTAACTATCTATCTATCTAACTATCTATCTAACTATCTATCTATCTATCTATCTAACTATCTATCTAACTATCTAACTATCCAACTATCTATCTACCTATCTAACTATCTATCTAACTATCCAACTATCTATCTACCTATCTAACTATCTATCTAACTATCCAACTATCTATCTACCTATCTAACTATCTATCTAACTATCTATCTATCTAACTATCTATCTATCTATCTAACTATCTATCTATCTATCTATCTATCTATCTATCTATCTATCTATCTATCTATCTAACTATCTATCTATCTATCTAACTATCTATCTAACTAACTATCTATCTAACTATCTATCTAACTATCTATCTATCTATCTATCTATCTATCTACCTATCTAACTATCTATCTAACTATCTATCTATCTATCTAACTATCTATCTATCTATCTATCTAACTATCTATCTAACTATCTATCTATCTATCTAACTATCTATCTAACTATCTATCTATCTATCTAACTATCTATCTAACTAACTATCTATCTAACTATCTATCTATCTATCTATCTATCTATCTAACTATCTATCTAACTATCTAACTATCTATCTATCTAACTATCTATCTAACTATCTAACTATCTATCTATCTATCTAACTATCTATCTATCTAACTATCTATCTATCTAACTATCTATCTACCTATCTATCTAACTATCTATCTATCTATCTAACTAACTATCTATCTATCTATCTATCTATCTATCTATCTAACTATCTATCTAACTAACTATCTATCTAACTATCTATCTAACTATCTAACTATCTATCTAACTAACTATCTATCTAACTATCTATCTAACTATCTATCTATCTAACTATCTATCTATCTATTATCTATCTATCTATCTATCTATCTATCTATCTATCTAACTATCTATCTAACTATCTAACTATCTGCACTATGTATTCTAAACTATCTCTTTTCTGTTGTAGCATCAAAAAAACGTTGATGACCCAAGCTGACAGATTTTCTGAAGCAGAGGTAATGATTTCATGTTCAACCTTTATATCTCAGGTTTTACTTGGATTCTAGCACTGATCATTATACATTATCATCAACATTTTCTAAACTCACAGGCACATGGCAGGAGTTACTACTTCCAATGTAATTTATTGAGCCCAACAGTTCTTAACTATGACCAGCATCTTTTTTTTCTCAAACTCTGTGGCCATTTTCCCTGCCGCCATTCTGCAGTAGAGCAAAATGATTTGAAATTCCACTTACCTAATTCATGTTAAGCCAGCTCAGTGGGTAATGCAGCTGGCATTAGTTTCATTGGAAAGGCAGATGTCAAAAGTAATCAAGCAACGTCATTGTCTTCTGATGTCACTGACTGAAGAACGTTGCCCTCTCAGAGAATCACAGGGCAATGACTAAATCTGAATTTCTTCAATCCCAGCCCAGATAGAACTCTTTCACCTCTTGTGACTTGAGTCCAGTCAGGAGCTATAAGGGTTTTATATGAAATATAGATTGTGCAGTCATGATCTAATCCCTGAACAGAACCACTAACTATATAACATTAAATGACCCTGGACTGGCAGAAATCAATCCTCTTTGATTGGCCATTTCTTACTAAAATTTGACAATTAACTAAGAACTCATGTAGCTCAAGTAACACAACTGCTTCTACACTTAATCACAGAGCCTCAGCTCTTGGTGCAGGCAGGGAGTCAGACTGGAGAGTTGGGCAGAGGCTAACACACCCAATTCACAGTACTCCTGATTTACCAGGGATTAAAGTTAATGGACTTTTTTTTAACTCCCTCCATGTGGCAGAAACCGTGCTTTACTCACTCCTTTAATGCCCTGATCTGACCGCCTGCAATTTTAAGTCCTCTTTATCTATGCAGATCAAGCTCTGATGTTGTCATCGGGATCTGATCTGCTATTTTAGCTCAAGGCCCGAATAGGGGAGCAGTGGTGGCTTCCCCACTGGGCCAAACCTGCTGGGAACTGGATCGAGGGCCTGAAGAGCCCAGCACGGTAAGTTTTTAATTCTTAAAAATTTCCTTGTGGGCCAGGAGGGGCAGGAGAACTCCTCTGGGCACAACAAGGAAATCATGGGCCTCTCTTGTCCCAGGCTCCACCCTACTCTACTCCCCCTGATCGCGATCACCTCTGGTCCCACTCCGCACTCCCCCCATCACTGACCTGACTGCCGGGGACCGTTCCCGTGGCACCCTGGCAGCGGCCTCCTGCTGCCCAAATTCCCGACCCGCCCACCGGCCAGGCAGCGATTCCTTGCCGGGTTGGGGCTGAGTTTGTCACTCGTTCTGGCCCCCCGCATAGACCGATCCCACCCTGACTTAAAATCAAGGCCAACCACTTTTGAGCAAGGTGCTGTGTCAGGGTTGGAGCCTCTGAAAATTCACCATTAAAGTGTATTCTCATTTTCACATTCCAGCAACAGGACATATTTCTGCACAGACATACTGGGGGCGACCTTATCTCACCCCACTGGGCGTGAGTGGGGTGTGCGGGGAGTTACAATTGGATGTGTCCTCACTGTCCTGATCCTGCTTCAGGTTATAATCAACCCCTCTGTGTTAAAGGTCCCAGCCTCTGCCCTCTGAACTTCAAGATCAGCCTTTTATTTCCCAAATTTTCACCTAGATCCCAGACCAGGATAGTTTTGCCCTGACCGTGAAGCCGACTGTAAATAAAAACAGAAAATGCTGGAAACACTCAGCAAGTCAGGCGGCATCTGTGGAGAAAGAGACAGAGTTAACGTTTCAGGTCGAAGACAGATACTATCTGACCCGCTGAGCTTCTCCAGCATTTTCTGTTTTTATTTCAGATTTCCAGCATCTGCAATATTTTGCTTTTGGTGAAGCTGACCATGGTGGAAACTGTGCGCACACCCCCACATACACATACACACCCCCATATACACATACACACCCCCATATACACATACACCCCCCCATATACACGTACACACCCCCATATACACATACACACCCCCATAATACAAGTACACACCCCCATAATACACGTACACACCCCCACATACACATACACACCCTCATATACACGTACACCCCCCCATAATACACATACACACCCCCATATACACGTACACACCCCCATAATACACATACACACCCCCATAATACACGTACACACCCCCACATACACATACACACCCTCATATACACGTACACCCCCCCATAATACACATACTCACCCCCACATACACGTACACACCCCCACATACACGTACACATGCGCACACCCCCACATACACATTCACACCCCCACATACACATTCACACCCCCACATACACATACACCCCCCCACATACACGTACACACATACACACCCCCACATACACGTACACACCCCCACATACACATACACACCCCCACATACACGTACACATGCACACCCCCCCACATACTCATACACCCCCCCACATACACGTACACACCCCCACATACACGTACACCCCCCCACATACACGTACACATGCACACCCCCCCACATACTCATACACCCCCCCACATACACGTACACACCCCCACATACACGTACACATGCACAACCCCCACATACACATACACACCCCCACATACACGTACATAAGAACATAAGAACATAAGAAATTGGAGCAGGAGTAGGCCAATCGGCCCCTCGAGCCTGCTCCGCCATTCAATAAGATCATGGCTGATCTGATCCCAACCACAAATCTAAAGAACACAAGAAGTAGGAGCAGGACCCGGCCACACAGCCCCTGGGCCCTCTCCGCCACCCACAGGGCATTGACCGATCCGAACTCAGCTTCATGTCCAATTTCCTGCCCGCTCCCCATAACCCCTAATTCCCTTTACTTCTAGAAAACTGTCTATTTCTGTTTTAAATTTATCTAATGATGTAGCTTCCACAGCTTCCTGGGGCAGCAAATTCCACAGACCTACCACCCTCTGAGTGAAGAAGTTTCTCCTCATCTCAATTTTGAATGAGCAGCCCCTTATTCTAAGATAATGCCCCCTAGTTCTAGTTTCACCCATCTTTGGGAACATCCTTACTGCATCCACCCGATCAAGCCCCTTCACAATCTTATATGTTTCAATAAGATCGCCTCTCATTCTTCTGAACTCCAATGAGTAGAGTCCCAATCTACTCAACCTCTCCTCATATGTCCGCCCCCTCATCCCCGGGATTAACTGAGTGAACCTTCTTTGTACTGCCTCGAGAGCAAGTATGTCTTTTCTTAAGTATGGAGACCAAAACTGTATGCAGTATTCCAGGTGCGGTCTCACCAATACCCTGTATAACTGCAGCAATACCTCCCTGTTTTTATATTCTATCCCCCTAGCAATAAAAGCCAACATTCCGTTGGCTTTCTTGATCACCTGCTGCACCTGCATACCAACTTTTTGATTTTCTTGCACTAGGACCCCCAGATCCCTTTGTACTGCAGTACTTTCCAGTCTCTCGCCATTAAGAAAATAACTTGCTCTCTGATTTTTCCTGCCAAAGTGCATAACCTCACATTTTCCAATATTATATTGCATCTGCCAAATCTCCGCCCACTCACCCAGCCTGTCTATATCCCCCTGCAGGTTTTTTATGTCCTCCTCACTCTCTACTTTCCCTCCCATCTTTGTATCATCTGCAAATTTTGATATGTTGCACTCGGTCCCCTCCTCCAAATCGTTAATATAGATTGTAAAGAGTTGGGGACCCAGCACCGACCCCTGTGGAACACCACTGGTTACTGGTTGCCAGTCCGAAAATGAACCATTTATCCCAACTCTCTGCTTCCTGTTCGATAACCAATCCTCCACCCATGCCAGAATATTACCCCCAATCCCGTGATTTTTTATCTTAAGTAATAATCTTTTATGTGGCACCTTGTCGAATGCCTTCTGGAAGTCTAAATACACTATGTCCACTGGTTCCCCTTTATCCACCCTGTACGTTATGTCCTCAAAGAACTCAAGCAAATTTGTCAGACATGACTTCCCCTTCATAAAGCCATGCTGACTTTGTCCTATTAAATTATGCTTATCTAAATGTTCCGTTACTGTCTCCTTAATAATAGACTCCAAAATTTTACCCACCACAGATGTTAAGCTAACTGGCCTATAATTTCCAGCCTTCTGCCTACTACCCTTTTTAAATAACGGTGTTACATTAGCAGTTTTCCAATCTGCCGGGACCTCTCCTGAGTCCAGGGAATTTTGGAAAACTATCACCAAAGCATCCACAATCCCTACTGCCACTTCCCTCAAGACCCTAGGATGTAAGCCATCAGGTCCAGGGGATTTATCCGCTTTGAGTCCCATTATTTTACTGAGTACCATCTCCTGAGTGATTTTAATCGTATTTAGCTCCTCCCCCCGTAGAGCCCCCTGTTTGTCCAGTGTTGGGATATTCTTAGTATCACGTACACATGCACACACCCCATATACACGTACCCCCCCACATACACGTACACATACACACCCCACATACACATACACCCCCCCCCCCACGTACACGCACACATGCACACCCCCACATACACATACACACCCCCACGTACACATACACACCCCACATACACGTACACCCTCCCCCACATACACGTACACATGCACACACCCCATATACACGTACCCCCCCACATACACGTACACATACACACCCCACATACACATACACCCCCCCCCACGTACACGCACACATGCACACCCCCACATACACATACACACCCCCACGTACACATACACACCCCACATACACGTACACCCTCCCCCACATACACGTACACATGCACACCCCCACATACACATGCACACCCCCACATACACGTACACATACACACCCCACATACATGTACACCCCCCCACATACACGTACACATGCACACACCCCATATACACGTACACCCCCCCAACATACACGTAAACATACACACCCCATATACATGTACACCCCCCCACATACACGTACACATACACACCCCACATACACGTACACCCCCCCACATACACGTACACATACACACCCCACATACACGTACACCCCCCCACATACACGTACACATACACACCCCACATACACATACACACCCCCACATACACATACACCCCCCCCACATACACGTACACATGCGCACACCCCCACATACATGTACACATGCACACACCCCCACATACACATGCACACACCCCCACACATACACATACACACGTACACACCCCCACATACATGTACACATGCACACCCCCCCACATACACGTACACATGCACACACCCCCACATACACATACACATGTACACACCCACACATACACGTACACATGCACACACCCCCACACACATGTACACATGCACACACCATGCACACAGATATGCACTCCTACATGTGCACATATACATATGCACACACTATGCACACACAATGCACGCATGCATGCAATGTGCATTTACACTAAAAGTTTAGTGTCAGAAGCTGTTTTGCACTGACACTAAACTTGTGTAATATAAATCTGGAGTTAAGAGCCTGCTTTGCTTCGGTATCAGGTCAGGTCCTAACTTTTGGTTTAGATTGCATTCCCATTATGATTGTAGCATTGGTGTATAAATACTCCCATGTATTCCTTGCCTGGAGTATTTTGGACAATGGGGTAATAATCTTACCAGTCTGGGGGTTCTGATGTTCAGGGCAGAAGTTCTTAGTGAGAATCCCCACATGGTAAAATGAACTACACTACACTGGGCTTGAAAGATTTAAAATTCCATCAACCAACTAAAGTCCTGGTTGCTGCGTCTGTGATTACTGTGAATTTCATCCTGTCCTTTTCACTCTTTTGCCTCTAGTGTGAGCAGATGTTTACTGCGTTCCCTCCTGATGTTTCGGGCAATCTCGACTATAAAAACCTGTGCTATATCATCACACACGGTGAAGAGAAGGATCAGGATTGATGGAACTCACCGTGCAGGATGCAGATTAGGATTGTGAGCGATGCAACTCTTCTTGCCTGGTGACGGGAATGATCAGAAGTGATGTCATTCAACTCAGGAGTTAAGAGATAACTTGAGAAACCTCAACCTATATCTCAACCCACCTTCGAATGTTAACTTGCAATATCCTGATGTTGACTCACTGTTCTGATTGTGCAACATGTGTGTTGTAAATAGAATTATACCCTGATCATGACCCAACTCAGCTGTAAACAAATACCTTCCGTTAGCATCATTGTGATCATTAACTTATTCCTGGGTGTTGTGTGCAACTACATTAAAATAACTGGAAGTTGCTACAATATATTTTATTTCAATCCAGTTGACTGATGCAGGTGTATGTTCTGCAAGTCAGTGGATTCAATATGAATATATAACAATAATATCGGAGGAAAGAGCTGAGGAGAGGTACAATGCAAAGCCGGGGTTTAGTTGAGCCCATAATTGCCATCCTAAAGCACTGATTCATATAGGGCATGGGAGTGTGCTGGTCATTGGTCAAAGGGACATTGATAGATTCAGTGAGTGGACAAAACTGGGGCAGATGGAGTTCAACGTGGGGAAGTGTGAGGTCATCCACCCGAGAAAGATCGATCAGAGTATTTTCTAAATGTTGACAAGCCAGGAACTGTGGAGGAGCAGAGAGATTTAGGAGTCCAAGTACAGAAATCACTAAAAGCTAGTGGACAGGTACAAAAAAGAATTAAAAAGGCCAATGGAATGTTGGCCTTTATCTCGAGAGGGCTGGAATACAAAGGGGTGGAAGTTTTGCTCCAGTTATATAAAGCTCTGGTTAGACCACATCTGGAGACTGGGTTCAGTTCTGGACACCGCACCTCAGGAAGGATAGATTGGCCTTGGAGGGAGTGCAGCGCAGATTCACCAGAATAATACCGGGGATAAATGGGTTAAATTACGAGCTTAGGTTGCATAGACTGGGCTTGTATTCCCTTGAATATAGAAGATTAAGGGGTGATCTAATTGAGGTGTTGAAGATGATTAAAGGATTTGATAGGGTAGATAGAAACTATTTCCTCTGGTGGGGGAGTCCAGGACAAGGGGGCATAACCTTAAAATTAGAGCTAGGCCGTTCAGGGGTGATGTCAGGAAGCACTTCTTCACACAGAGGGGAGTGGAAATCTGGAACTCTCTCCCCAAAAAAGGCTGTTGAGGCTGAGGGTCAATTGAAAATTTCAAAACTGAGATTGATAGATTTTTGTTAGTTAAGGGTATTAAGGGATATGGAACCAAGGCAGGTAGATGGAGTTAAGATACAGATCAGTCATGATCCAATTGAATGGCGGAACAGGCTCAAGGGGCTGAATGGCCTACTCCTGTTTCTATGTCCCTATGGTCCTGGTACTGAGCTAGCAACCTAGATATCATGAGTTCAAATCCTACCAGGATGAGCTGAGGAATTGAGGTCAATAAATTTGGCACCAGGGAACAAAATAACCATGAAGTTGCCAGATTGTCATAAAAACCTAACTGGTTCACTAAAGTCCTTTCAGCAGAGGGAACTTGCCACCACTACCCAGCCTGGCTTCCACTTCCATATGACATGGTTGACTATTAATGTTGTAAAAATAATGGCTGCGATGTTGAAGAAGAAGGCCCACTATCACCTTCTCAGGACAACTAGGGGTGGGCAAGAATTGCCACCTTGCCACAGCTGCATTGCCCACAAGCTGAGAAAATCTCTGGACAGATCGGGGAGAGGGCTGCAGTACAGTGCAGCCAATGTGCGGGCGATTCTTGCAGCCTGGCGTGTCCTGCACAATTTTGCCCTATAAACGAGTACAGCAACGGAGCAGGCAGGAGAAAAAAGGCAGTAGCAAGCAAGAGGGAGAAGATGGCCCAGACCAGAGTTCGAAGACGCGTCTGCATCACCAACAGCTCACTCACTCAGAATCATCAGGCAGGCTGTAATACATCAAACATTCAAAGAAATGACTGAAAAGTCCCATGTATAACTATCATCTCCACACATGCACAATATCTCTGCCACATTAAGCATCGCCCCTATGAGTACCAGCTATGAACACACATCATTTCCCCTCAACAACTGTATGTGCTTCACATACAAAGAGCTATCAGGTGGTATTCCAGTAACAGCTGGCACTGCTATTTTCTTCATTTTGTTTGCTTCAGGTCTGTGTTGCCTTTAGTGAAATAGTACAGTGTATGTTTCCCAACTGTGAGCTCCTTCAAAGTGTTTCCCCAGTGGGAGAGGGAAGTGAGGTGGATAGGTGCTGGGTGTCAGTAGCTATCAGTAGAGCCACAGGTTCAAATATCACTCCAGAGGCTTGAGCCAGGACCACTCGGCTCCAGACCTCATTACAGCCTTGGTCCAAACATGGACAAAAGAGCTGAATTCCAGAGGTGAGGTGAGAGTGACTGCCCTTGACATCAAGGCAGCATTTGACCGAGTGTGGCACCAAGGAGCCCTAGTAAAATTGAAGTCAATGGGAATCAGGGGGAAAACTCTCCAGTGGCTGGAGTCATACCTAGCACAAAGGAAGATGGTAGTGGTTGTTGGAGGCCAATCATCTCAGCCCCAGGGCATTGCTGCAGGAGTTCCTCAGGGCAGTGTCCTAGGCCCAACCATCTTCAGCTGCTTCATCAATGACCTTCCCTCCATCATAAGGTCAGAAATGGGGATGTTCGCTGATGACTGCACAGTGTTCAGTTCCATTCGCAACCCCTCAGATAATGAAGCAGTCCGAGCCTGCATGCAGCAAGACCTGGACAACATCCAGGCTTGGGCTCATAAGTGGCAAGTAACATTCGCGCCAGATAAGTGCCAGGCAATGACCATCTCCAACAAGAGAGAGTCTAACCACCTCCCCTTGACATTCAACGGCATTACCATCGCCGAATCCCCCACCATCAACATCCTGGGGGTCACCATTGACCAGAAACTGAACTGGACCAGCCATATAAATACTGTGGCTACAAGAGCAGGTCAGAGGCTGGGTATTCTGCGGCGAGTGACTCACCTCCTGACTCCCCAAAGCCTTTCCACCATCTACAAGGCACAAGTCAGGAGTGTGATGGAATACTCTCCACTTGCCTGGATGAGTGCAGCTCCAACAACACTCAAGAAGCTCGACACCATCCAAGATAAAGCAGCCCGCTTGATTGGCACCCCATCCACCACCCTAAACATTCACTCCCTTCACCACCGGCGCACTGTGGCTGCAGTGTGTACCATCCACAGGATGCACTGCAGCAACTCACCAAGGCTTCTTCGACAGCACCTCCCAAACCCGCGACCTCTACCACCTAGAAGGACAAGGGCAGCAGGCGCATGGGAACAACACCACCTGCACGTTCCCCTCCAAGTCACACACCATCCCGACTTGGAAATATATCGCCGTTCCTTCATTGTCGCTGGGTCAAAATCCTGGAACTCCCTTCCTAACAGCACTGTGGGAGAACCTTCACCACATGGACTGCAGCGGTTCAAGAAGGCGGCTCACCACCACCTTCTCGAGGGCAATTAGGGATGGGCAATAAATGCCGGCCTCGCCAGCGACGCCCACATCCCGTGAACGAATATAAAAAAAAAGCACATAATCTAGGCTGATATTCCCAGTGCAGTACTGAGGGAGTGCTGCACTGTCAGAAGTGCCGTCTTTCAGATGAGATGTTAAACTGAGGCCCTATCTGCCCTCTCAGGTGGACATGAAAGATCCCAAGGCACCATTTCGAAGAAGAGCAGGGGAGTTCTCCCCAATGTCCTGGCCAATATTTATCTCTCAACCAACACCTAAAACAGATTATCTGGTAATTTATTTCATTGCTGTATGTGGGATCTTGCTGTGCACAAAATGGCTGCCACGTTTCCTACATTACAACAGTTACCATACTTCAAAAATACTTCATTGGCTGTAAAGCGCTTTGGGACGTCCTGAGGTTGTGAAAGGCGCTATATAAATGCAAGTTCATTCTTTCTTTCTAGGGATGCAAGTACCCCAGTAAATCCTCTTCACCTTGAAGGCTCCACTTTAGGGTTACCAACCCTCCAGGATTGGCCAGGAGTCCCCAGAAATTGAAGATTAATCTCCAGGACACTGCTGTAAGCAACCCCGGGGGAGAAAATCATAGGGGCATTAAAAACGATTATGTTTTTTTCATTTTTTTGAACATTTCTGTTTGCCAGTTATAAAAATATTGGAGATAGGAAGAAAGACTGTTTGACTGATGGTCAAGAATCATCTAATTGGGTAATGAAGAGCCTTTTTGCTTTCCAATTGGCCTAGGAAGGCTGAGCATTGCGAGGATGGACGTGTTGGGTGACCAATGGCAGGAGTGTGGTGGCGAGTCATGTGATGAAACCCCCAGGATTACATTCAACCAGAGTTGGCAATCTCTCTCCGCTTCTGGCTCGACGCAATGGTGGAAACACTGGATTTCCCCCCAATTCCCGCCCCAGATCAGCAAGCTACCTGTCAGCCCCGGTTCAGTGCCTCCAGCTCGCCAAGATTATTCAAATGAGGCCTGAGCACGAAAATGGCCCATCTTCCGCCCAATACAATCGGACACTCTGTTATCTCCCAGCGCGGAAGACAGACCGGTGCGAACTGGTTTCTACTGAAGTGGGTGATGTAATAAAAACAATTGAGACTCAATTTTCTGCAGCGTGTTCCTTACCCATCACTGCTCGGTTTTATAAATAGCAGGCGGAGAGTGGAGTCTTGAAGTTGTGAGGTGACAGTTTCGGAGCTGTCTGCCATACATCTGACAAGGTTAATTACATTTCCTCACAAACACCTAGCTGAAAATAGATCAAACCTGTTATCCAATTATGTCAACGTTCATTGTATTGCAAGGGAAATATTTTATGGTTTTAATCTTTCTGTTAATGGGAGGGAGGCTATTACATGTTATAATACAATCGCACTGTCTGAATTTTTCTCTTTTTAACCCCATGAGATTGCCTGAAAACCTAGGGTTTTAGATAGGAAATTCCAGGCCCAGGCCTCAGCTGAATAAAGGTTTATTTTAAGCTTCCCTTTCGCTGCTACCGGGAGGAAATCTTTCAACAGAATTCCATTCTATTCATCCCCTAATTAGCCATTGTGCAGAAGACAAAGGAACTCCATTTGGAGGTTGTAAACATATCCTTTAGAAGATTACTATTTGTAAAGATCAAATTATTTTTACATTTACATAAAGACCTGCCTGCAACATGAGAATGTGGAAAGGTGTGTGAACAGAGGAACAGTCAAAGTTAATCACTGATTAAAGTTAATAATGTTGATTCCTCCCATCCTCCTACATTACCTGACTTAGTCGAGGATGACAAGGCAGTCAAGCCCTTACACATAGAGGCATAGAATCATAGAATCTTACAGCAGAGAAGGAGGCCATTCGGCTCGTCGTGTCTGTGCCAGCTCTTTGAAAGAGCTGTCCAATTTAGTCCCACACTCCAGCTTTTTCCCCATAACTCTGAAAATTAGTCCTCTTCAAGTACATGTCCAATTGAATTTGATTGAAATTTTCGAGGCGGTGACAAGGAGGATCGATGAGGGCAGCGTAATTGATGTAGTCTACATGGATTTTAGCAAGGCTTTTGACAAGGTCCCACATGGCAGATTGGACATAAAAGTAAAGGCCCATGGGATCCAAGGGAATGTGGCAAATTGGATCCAAAATTGGCGCAGAGGCAGGAAACAAAGGGCAATGGTCGATGGGTGTTTTTGCGACTGGAAGGGTGTTTCACACGGTCCTTTGCTTTTTGTGGTATACATTAATGATTTGGATTTAAATGTAGGGGGCATGATTAAGACATTTGCGGATGACACAAAGATAGGCCGTGTGGTTGATAGTGAGGAGGAAAGCTGTAGACTGCAGGAAGATATCAATGGACTGGTCAGACAGGCAGAAAAGTGGCAAATGGAATTCAATCCGGAGAAGTGTGAGGTAATGCATTTGGGGAGAGTAAAAAAGGCAAGGGAGTACACAATAAATGGGAGGATACTGAGAGGTGTAGAGGAAGTGAGGGACCTTGGAGTGCATGTCCACAGATCCCTGGAGGTAGCAGGACAGGTAGATAAGGTGGTTAAGAAGGCAAATGAAATACTTTCCTTTATTAGCCGAGGCATAGAATATGAAAGCAGGGATGTTATGCTGGAACTGTATAAAACACTAGTTAGGCCACAGCTTGAGTACTGCGCACAGTTCTGGTCACCACATTACAGGAAGGATGTGATTGCACTAGAGAGGGTGCAGAGGAGATTTACGAGGAT
The DNA here is from genome assembly GCF_035084215.1 of Heptranchias perlo. NCBI lineage: Eukaryota > Metazoa > Chordata > Chondrichthyes > Hexanchiformes > Hexanchidae > Heptranchias > Heptranchias perlo. The sequence goes on along the minus strand of NC_090352.1, from coordinate 1,182,105 downwards.
ATTGCCAGGAATGGAGAATTTTAGCTATGATGGCAGATTGGATAGGCTGGGGTTGTTTTCATTAGAACAGAGGAGGCTGAGGGGAGATTTAATTGAGGTGTACAAAATTATGAGGGGCCTAGATAGAGTGGATAGGAAGGACCTGTTTCCCTTCGTGGAGGGGTCAATAACCAGGGGGCATAGATTTAAATTGATTGGTAGAAGGATTAGAGCAGAAATAAGGAAATTTTTTTTCACCCAGAGGGTGGTGGGGGTCTGGAACTCACTGCCTGAGAGGGTGGTAGAGACAGAAACCCTCAATTCATTAAAAAAATACCTGGATGTGCCCCTGAAGAGCCGTGACCTGCAGGGCTACGGACCAAATGCGGGTAAATGGGATTAGGCTGGGTGGCTCGTTTCTCAGCCGGCGCGGACACGATGGGCCGAATGGCCTCCTTCTGTGCGGTAAATTTTCTATGATTCTATGATTCAATTGAAATTTGAAAGTTCCTATGGAATCTGCTTCCACCACTCTTTCAGGTAATGCGATCCAGATCTTGACAACACTCTTTTTGTGAGAAATTTCTCCTCATCTCCCCTCTAGTTCTTTTGCCAATTATTTTAAATCCGTGTGACCTTTGGTTACTGATCCACTTGCCAGAAGAAACAGTTTCTCCCTACATGCTCTATCAAAGCCCCTCATAATTTTGAATATCTCTATTAAATCTCCCCTTAACCTTCTCTGCACTAAGAAGAACAACCCCAGCTTCTTCAGTCTATCCATGTAACTGAAGTCCCTCATCCCTGGTATCATCCTGGTAAACCTCCTCTGCACCCTCTCCAAGGCCTTGACATCCTTCCTAAAGTGTGGTGCCCAGAATTGAACACAAAACTCCAGCTGAAGCCTAACCAGTGATTTGTAAAGGTTTTGCATAATTTCCTTGTTTTTGTATTGCCCCTATTTACAAGGCCAAGTATCCCATATATTTTCTTAACCGCCTTATCAATTTGCCCTGCCACCTTCAAAGATTTGTGAATATGCACCCCCAGATCTCTCTGCTCTCGCACCCTCCTCAAAATAGGACCATTTAGATTTTACTGCCTCTCCACGTTGTTCCTCCCAAAGTACTCCCACTTCACACTTATCCATATTAAATTGTATCTACCATGTGTCTGCCCATTTCACCAGTCGGTCTATGTCCTTCTGAAGTCTGCTACTATCCTCACTATTTACTACATTGCCAAGTTTTGTATCATCCGCAAACTTGGAAATTTCACTCCCTACAACCAAGTCCCAGGTCATTTCTATATAACAAGTAAAGCAATGGTCCTAATAGCGATCCCTGGGGGACCCCACTGCATACTCCAGTCAGAAAAACATCCCTTCACCACTACTCTCTGCCTTCTATCCCATAGCCAATTACATACCCAAGTTACCACTGTCCCTTTAATCCCATGTGCTTCTATTTTCCAAATAAGTCTGTTATGTGGTAGTTTATCAAATGCCTTTTGAAAGTCCATATACACAACCACTCCACTACCCTCATCAACCCTCTTTTACTTCATCAAACAACTCAATCAAGTTAGTCAGACATGATTTGCCTTTAACAAATCCGAGTTGGCTGTCCCTTATTAACCCAAGTTTCTCCAAGTGAGAATTAATTTTGTCCTTGACAATGGTCTCTAGTAGTTTTCCTACCACTGACATTAGACTGATTGGCCTGTAGTTACTGGGTTTATCCTCTCCCCTTTTTTCAATAGGGGTGTAACATTTGCAATCCTCCAGTCCTCTGGCACCACTCCCATATCCAAGCAGGATTGGAAGAGCTTCAGATATCTCCACCCTTGCTTCCCTCAGCAACCAAGGATGCATCCCATCTGGACCAGGTGACTTGTTCACTTTGAGTGATGCCAACCTATTTAGCACCTCCTTTCTATCTATTTTGATCCTATCCAATATCCCCACTCCCCCCTCCTCTACTGTGACATTAACTTCATCCTTTTTTGTGAAGACAGATGGAAAGTTCCCATTCAGTATCTCAGTCGTGTCCTCTGCCTCCACAAGAAGATTTCCTTTTTAGTCCCTAATCGGCCCCACCATTCCGTTAACTATTCTTTTACTTTTTATATATTTATAAAAGATTTTTGGGTTCCCTTTCATATTACCCACTAATCTTTTCTCATATTGTCTCTTTTCCCTTCTTATATCCTTTTTCAATTTCCCCTGCACTCTCTGAAATTCTGTTTAGTTTTCTATTGTATTCAGTACCTGACATTTGTCAGAAACCTCCTTTTCCTGTTTTATTTTAACCTCTATTTCCTTTCCCATCCAGGGAACTCTAGCTTTGGATGTCCCGTCTTTCCTCCTTGGTTTGTACCTGGACTATCTCCACCTTGAAGGCCTCCCATTGCTCATTTACTGTTTTCCCGGCCAATCTTTGTTCCCAGTCCACCTGTGCTCGATCCCTTCTCAATTCACTGAAATTGCCTCTCTTCAGCTGGGTATTTTCACCTTTGATTTTTTTTTGTCCCTTTCCATAACTACTTTAAAACTAATTATATTATGATCACTATGACCTAAAAAACGATAACTTGCATTTATAGAGCAACTTTCATGTCCTTTCAGGAACGTCCCAAAGCACTTTACAGCCACTGAATTATTTTTAAAGTGCAGTCACTGTTTTGTAGGCAAACTCAGCAGACAATTTGTGCATAGCAAGGTCTCTCAATGAGACAAATGATCAGATAATCTGTATTAGTGCTATTGTTCTCCCACTGAAACACACTCCACTTGCCCTACTTCATTCCCCAGAACTAGATCCAGCACTGCTTCCTCCCTCGCTGGGCTAGAAACACACTGATTAAGAAAGTTCTCCTGTACACATTAAAGGAATTCTTCACCCTCCTTACCCTTTACGCTGTTCTTTTCCCCAGTCTATATTCGGGTAATTGAAGTCCCCGACTATTACTGTTCTATTATTTTTACATTTCTATGAAATTTGCCTACAGATTTGCTCCTCTCTCTCCTTCTCACTATTTGGGGGTCTATAATAAACACCCAGCAATGTAACAGCTCCTTTCCTGTTCCTTAACTCGAACCAAATAGATTCAGTCTTTGAACCATTGAGTATATCGTCCCTCTGTAGAACTCTAATCTTATCCTTGATCAATACTGTCACCCCCCCACTGCCCCCCCACCCAGCCTCCCCACTCCTTTCTATTTTCCTTCTTGATCCCTCCTGAATACACTGTAGCCAGGAATGTTTTGTTCCCGTTCCTCTCCTTGTTTGAGCCAGGTCTCCGTTACAGCCACTAGATCATAACCCCATGTGGCAGCTTGTGCCTGCAGCTCATCAACCTTATTTGTAACTCCTCACATTAACACTCATGCATTCCCTCACCATTCCAGTCTGCTTTGCTTCTTCCCTCCATCTAATTCCTGCTCTTTCTGCACTGTTCTTTATTCTGTTGCTGTTTGGCCCTCCTAGTTTTCTATACACCTTGTCTCTTCCCTCTACTGCTCCGTACTGGTTCCCCTCCTCTTGCCAAATTAGTTTAAAATCTCACCCACAGCACTACTTAACTAGTATCTCCATGTAATGTCTAGTCCTGCCCCCTGACACAGTGAACAAGTACATTCAGTGCGCTAATATTTCTGTCCGTATCTACAGAATGGGTCACGCCAAGCGAGTGGGTGAAATGACCCAATGTCTGTGTGTACAATCGTGATCCTCTGGTCCTATACTCCTGAAACTTGTGTATCATAACAGCTCTGGTTGCTGGTGGACGTGAATTGCAGCTGTTTAGTTCCGAGGATGTAGAAGGTCCTGTGTCTTTAGCAATGATGAATCCTGGTACAACGGTATCAGTTTTGGGAACCCCCCGAGATGTTGCCATCCTAATATCCAGGAGGTCGGAGGTGTGTTCCACTAACACGTGTGCTGGGCTTGGTGTTGGTCTAGGATGACTGCATGCCATGACAGTCAACCAACAAACTCTGACTGCTCTCGTACCTCACCTTGTTCAAGGGCATGGACTCATGAGGTATTACTGGTCTTCTGTGGCACAGAATGGTCCACCAGCACAAGCTGCTATAATCCCTCCGGCAGTGTGGTTCCTCAAGAGTGGAGCCCTGTCCCCAGAGACTCGCACTGTGTCTCATTCATCGTGTGGGATTGGGCCTCAGGCAGGAGGAGTTTTCCTCAATTGCCTTATTCAGGTTGATCGAGATTCCAACTCCTTCAGAAGATCCAGGCAGCAACTCACACCTCTCATTACAGAGTCAACGGACACACCACGTATCAGGGGTCCTGATATACCTGATATACCGACTCTCTCAGACATATCAGGAGAGGCTTCTGAATGGCTGGGCCTCAGCTGAGTATCTCTGAGCCACTTGGAAGAATCTTTTGGTGCCACCAACAGTGCTCTTACCCTCACCTGATGAACCTCTTTACATCCCTTATCTCTGAAGTGGGTGATGTGTGCGTGTAGTGTTGTTGTAAGGAGGAGAGTGCTCCTCTCTGTGCTCTGCATTATGACCCTCAAAGGGCTCACTGACTGGATTGGAATTCTCAAAGCTTCATCTGTGAAGGCAATGTGTCAAATGGACAGAGCACATTGCCAATGTGTGACAATGAAAGTACTTAGTGCCTTAATCTATGTGACACTAACCACGTGTACACTATTCTCAGCATATGGGGCTCCCACTCATCGTGAGGCTCCCGTTCACCGTGGGACTCCCCTCTCACTGTGGGACTCCCCTCTCACTGTGGGACTCCCTGCTCACCGTTGGACTCCCCTCTCACCGTGGGACTCCCCTCTCACTGTGGGACTCCCTGCTCACCGTGGGACTCCCCTCTCACCGTGGGACTCCCCGCTCACTATGGGACTCCCCTCTCACTGTGGGACTCCCCTCACACTGTGGGACTCCCTGCTCACCATGGGACTCCCCTCTCACCGTGGGACTCCCCACTCAGAATGGGACTCCCCTCTCACTATGGGACTCCCCTCTCACTGTGGGACTCCCCGCTCACCGTGGGACTCCTCGCTCACCGTGGGACTCCCCTCTCACCGTGGGACTCCCCTCTCACCGTGGGACTCCTCGTTCACCGTGGGACTCCCCTCTCACCGTGGGACTCCTCGCTCACCGTGGGACTCCTCGTTCACCGTGGGAATCCCCTCTCACCGTGGGACTCCCCGCTCACTATGGGACTCTCCTCTCTCCGTGGGACTCCTCGTTCACCGTGGGACTCCTCGTTCACCGTGGGACTCCCCTCTCACCGTGGGACTCCTCGCTCACCGTGGGACTCCTCGTTCACCGTGGGACTCCCCTCTCACCGTGGGACTCCCCGCTCACTATGGGACTCCCTGCTCACCGTGGGACTCCTCGTTCACCGTGGGACTCCCTGCTCACCGTGGGACTCCCCTCTCACCGTGGGACTCCTCGTTCACCGTGGGACTCCCCTCTCACCGTGGGACTCCCCGCTCACTATGGGACTCCCTGCTCACCGTGGGACTCCTCGTTCACCGTGGGGCTCCCCTCTCACCGTGGGACTCCTCGCTCACCGTGGGACTCCACGCTCACCGTGGGACTCCTCGTTCACCGTGGGACTCCCCTCTCACCGTGGGACTCCCCGCTCACTATGGGACTCCCTGCTCACCGTGGGACTCCCTGCTCACCGTGGGACTCCCCTCTCACCGTGAGACTCCTCGCTCACCGTGGGACTCCTCGTTCACTGTGGGACTCCCCTCTCACCGTGGGACTCCCCTCTCACCGTGGGACTCCCCTCTCACCGTGGGACTCCCCGTTCACCGTGGGACTCCTCGTTCACCGTGGGACTCCTCGTTCACCGTGGGACTCCTCGTTCACCATAAGGCTCCCCACCTATCTCCAGGAGACCTCTTACTAAAATGATCTCAAGCCTGATCAACTCCACTAAATGTGATTTGCAGGGTAACACAGTATTCTACTGGAAACTTCCGTCACCAAAGGGCTCTGGAATTTCCTCAAAACATGTACTGAACCAATGGTGTAAATATGGTGTAATGTCAATTTTCAATGCAAAAGTCTGAGGAAATTTGCGGGTAAATGACTTACCCCGGTTTTCATGCTACGCCCGAGTTTCCTCGATCCTTTGCATCGATTCAGCGAAACCTCCACCGAAACCCTCTGCCACTCATGAACAAAACTCCACCCTCCTATTGTGAAAGACCAGAGAACACAAGTTTCCTGAATTTACGCCAATTCTGAATAGGTTGTAAATTTACACCCAGCGGGATTGAAAGTCACATTTCTGGTGTATTACGGTGAATTTTTCAATTGATTTTTTTCTTCCTCCTCACTGAGACCTGCTCTGTATTTTCTGGAACCTCGAATACATTTTTATGGCACCGGAATGAGTCACATTAAAAATTGAAAAACTTCCACAGTTGCATTTTCTTAAACACGCTGTGCCTAATGCGCATAAATGATGGTTTGAAACTTTAATTTTCATACATAAAAGGAATATCATGTATGTTCCACACATTGTTTACACTGGTTTTTATATTCTCTGCTAATTCTCTGTTATTTGCTGAATATAACAGCCTGCTGTCTGCACAGAGCCTGAACGAAGATCTGACATCGCATACATAAAGCACAGATGCAGGTCCCATCCTTATTTTTACATACTGATGAGTTATGTTAAAACATTGTAAAAAAAGGAATGAGGTCCTGCAAGCAGAATATAGGGAGTTAGGAAATAAATTGAAAAGCAGGACCTCTAAGGTAGTAATCTCAGGATTACTCCCAGTGCCACGTGCCAGTGAGAGCAGAAATAGGAGAATAGACCAGATGACTGCGCGGCTTGAGAGATGGTGCAGGAGGGAGGGGTTTAAATTCCTGAGGCATTGGGACCGATTCTGGGAAAGGCCGGACCTGTACAAGCTGGACGGGTTGCACCCAACAGAACTGGGACCAATATCCTCGCGGGGGCATTTGCTAGTTCTGTTGGGGAGGGTTTAAACTAGTATGGCAGGGGGATGGGAACCAAAGGGCAGGTACAGATAGGACAAATTCAGACCAGGAAATGGAAAGTAGAAAAGCAGTTAGTGGCATAGTTAGCAACTCAGAAAGGCAAAAAAAGCAAAGGTTAAATAGTGTTCAGCACAGGAATTTGACGGGGTTAAAGGGTATATACTTCAATGCAAGGAGTATTACAAACAAAGCAGATGAGCTAAGGGCACAGGTAGACACATGGCAGCACGATATCATTGCTATAATGGAAACCTGGCTTAAAGAGGGGGATAATTGGCAGCTCAATATCCCTGGATATAGAGTTTTCAGGCAGGATAGAGTGGGTGATAAAAAAGGAGGTGGGTAGCATTATTGGTTAAAGAATCAATTACAGTTGTGAGAAGGGATGATATGCGAAATGGATCATCATTCAAGGCCATATGGGTTGAGCTAAGAAATAAAAAAGGGGCAGTCACACTACTAGGAGTGTACTATAGACCCCCGAATAGCGAAAAGGAGATAGAAGAATGAATATGTAGTAAATTTCTGAGTCCAAAAATAAGAGGGCAATAATAGTAGGGGATTTCAACTACCCTAACATCAACTGGGATTCAAACAGTGTGAGGGGCACAGAGGGCCCAAAATTCTTGATCAGTGTCCAGGAGAACTTTTTTAGCCAGTACGTGACAAGCCCAACAAGAGGGGATACAATTCTAGATTTAGTCCTGGGAAATGAAGATGGGCAAGTGAGTGAAGTGACAGTGGGTGACCATATTGGGGATAGTGACCACAATTCAGTTAGTTTTAGCATTATTATGGAAAAGGACAGAGTTAAATCAGGAGTAAACGTTTTAAATTGGGGGAAGGCAAATTTTACAGAACTAAGAGGTGATTTGGCAGAAGTGGACTGGACACAACTACTTGAGGAGAAATCAGTGGCACACCAGTGGGAGGCACTAAAAAGTGAAATTCTACGGGTACAATGCAGACACGTCCCCTCAAAGAAAAAGGGTGGCACTGCCAAATTTAGAGGCCTCTGTTTGTCTAGAAGTATACGGGACAAGATAAAGCAGAAACAAAACGCTTATGGCTGTCACAGAAAACTAAATAATGCAGAAAGCCTAGAGGAGTTTAGAAAGTACAGGGGTGATGTAAAAAAGGAAATAAGGAAAGCAAAGAGAGGGCATGAAAAAATGTTAGCTAGTAAGATTAAAGAAAACCCAAAGATGTTTTATCAATACATTAAGAACAAGAGGATAGCTAAGGAAAAGGTGGGACCTATCAGGGATGATAAGGGTAACTTGTGTGTAGAAGCAGAGGATGTGGGTAGGGTTTGAAATGAATATTTTGTCTCCGTATTCACAAAATAAAGGGATGATCCATACGTAGTAGTTAAAGAGGAGAGGTGTGAAATATTGGATAAGGTAAACATAACGAGAGAGGAAGTACTAGAGGGACTGGAATCCTTGAAAGTTGATAAATCAGCAGGGCCGGATGGATTGTTTCCTGGGCTATTGAAGGAAGCCAGGGAGGAAATAGCGGATGCTCTGAGGATCATTTTCCAATCCCCACTAGATATAGGGGAGGTACCGGAGGACTGGAAGACTACAAACGTAGTACCATTGTTTAAAAAGGGTACGAGGGAAAGGCCGAACAATTATAGACCGGTCAGTCTTACCTCGGTGGTGGTCAAACTATTAGAATCAAAACTGAGAGATAGGATAAACTGTCACTTGGAAAGGCATGGTTTAATCAGGGATAGTCAGCATGGATTTGTTCAGGGAAGGTCATGCCTTACAAATCTGATTAAATTCTTTGGGGAAGTGACAAGGAGGATTGATGAGGGTAGTGCAGTGGATGTTGTCCACATGGATTTTAGTAAGGCATTTGACAAGGTTCCACACGGCAGACTGGACAGAAAGATAAAAGCCCATGGGATACAGGGAAATGTGGCGAATTGGATCCAAAATTGGCTCAGTAACAGGAAACAAAGGGTAAAAGTCGATGGATGTCTTTGCGAATGGAAATCCGTTTTCAGTGGTGTGCCACAGGGCTCAGTGTTGGGTCCCTTGCTGTTTGTGGTATATATTAATGATTTGGACTTGAATGTAAGGGGCATGATTGGCAAATTTGCAGAAGACACACAAATTGTCCGTGTAGTTGATAGTGAAGAGGATAGCTGTAGACTCCAAGAAGATATCAATGGGTTGGCGGAGTGGGCGGAAAAATGGCAAATGGAGTTCAACCCGGAGAAGTGTGAGGTAATGCACTTAGGGAGGGCAAACAGTAAAAGGGAATACGCAGTAAACGGGGATATATTGAGAGGGGTGGAGAAAGTGAGAGACCTTGGAGTGCATGTGCACAGGTCCCTGAAGGTGGCAGTACAGGTAGATAAGGTTGTGAAGAAGGCATACGGAATGCTCTCCGTTATTAGCCGAGCTATAGAATACAAAAGCAGGGATGTAATGATGGAACTGTATAAAACGCTGGTAAGGCCCCAGCTGGAGTATTGTGCGCAGTTCTGGTCACCACATTACAGGAAGGAGGTAATTGCTCTGGAGAGAGTGCAGAGAAGATTTACAAGAATGTTGCCAGGGCTTGAAAATTGCAGCTACGAGGAGAGATTGGACAGGCTGGGGTTGTTATCCTTGGAGCAGAGGAGGCTGAGGGGTGACTTGATTGAGGTGTACAAAATTATGAGGGGCCCAGATAGAGTAGACAGGAAGTACCTGTTTCCCCTTGCGGAGAGTTCAAGAACTAGAGGACATAGATTTAAGCTGATTGGCGGAAGGATCAGAGGGGACATCAGGAAAAACATTTTTACCCAGAGGGTGGTGGGTGTATGGAATTCGCTGCCCGAATTGGTGGTAGAGGCAGGGACCCTCAACTCTTTTAAAAATTACCTGGTCCTGCACCTAAAGTACTGTGGGCTGCAGGGCTACGGGCCGGGTGCTGGAAGGTGGGATTAGAAAAGACACCTGGTTGTTCTTCGAGCCGGCACGGACATGATGGGCCGAATGGCCCCATTCTGTGCTGTAATTTTCTATGATTCTAAGGTTCTATACACCCTTACACATTATCACTGTTGCAAGCTACCCACCCACCACTCACAGGCCACACACACTGGCAGCTATTCAACCATGATAGGCACATCATCCAGACACATGGCCTGCTTTCTTGCAGGAGAAGCTGGCACATATCAGGAGGCAGCAAGCGGCAGTGGCATTTTGCCCCTTGAGCCTGTTTCACCATTCGATCAGATCAGGGTGGACCTGTGACCTAACTCCATATACCCATCTTAGCCCCATATCCCTTAATACAACAGAAATCGATCAATCTCAGATTTCGAATTCTCAAGTGAGCTAGCATTAACTGCCATTTGCAGAAGAGCTTCCCAAACGTCTCCTACCCTTTGTGTGTAGAAGCGTTTCCTAACTTCACTCCTGCATGTCCTGGCTCTAAATGTTAGTTGTCCCCTAGTCCTAGTATTCAAGTATAGGAGACCTCCAAAAACAGTTACAAATGTCTGGACAGCCAGAAGCAATAATCCAGCCACTAACCTGTAAATCCTGCATGGTCCCTTTAAATAGCGCTGGTGAGGGGTCCTCCAGGCACTCTAAGTCACGTTCAGATGGTCAGGGTTAAGACTGTGCGTTGAGTTGAGCGTTAAGTTCCAAAATGGTGTCTGTCACTTTAAATCAGCGTTGTACACTGATTGAAGCCATTTTCTCCCTACTTTACATGATTCCAGCGTTCGTTATCTGCGCCTGCGCTAACTCCTATACCAAGATGGTGTCTGGTCACGTCACGCTGGAATCGTGCGTGCGCATCCAAGACGCCATCTTGGATGTCGAAGAGGCCGTGTAGCGCCGAAACAACGGGCGCTACACGGCCCAATTTAGCGCCCACAGTCCCTGACTGACCTATCATCTTTCCTTTGTCTGAATCTGGTGTTAACTCTTATGAATCTTATCCCATGCCCATAGACTATTGGGGGCACAGTGTTCAGTTATCTGCCAACACTGCCACCTGTGAGGTGGTGACATAGGAACAGGAGGAGGCCATTCAGCCCTTCGAAGATATTCTGCCATTCTATTAGGCCATGGCTGATCTGTACCTCAACTCCATTTACCCGTCTTTGCTCCATAGCCCTTGATACCCCTTACCCAATAAAAATCGATCAATCTCAGTCTTGAAAATTCCAATTGACCCCCAGCATCCTCAGCCATGTGTGGGAGAGAGTTCCAGATTTCCACTCCCCATTGTATGAAAAAGTGCTTCTTGATCTCACTCCTAAAGGGCGGGCATCTAATCTTAAGATTACACCCCTATGTTCTGGATTCCCCCACCAGAGGAAATAGCATCCTGTATTGACCCTATCAAACCCTTTCATCATTTAAAACACTTCAATTAGATCTTTTTTTAAATTCGTTCATGGGATGTGGGCGTCTCTGGCAAGCCCAGCATTTATTGCCCATCCCTAATTGCCCTTGAGAAGGTGGTGGTGAGCCGCCTTCTTGAACCGCTGCAGTCCGTGTGGTGAAGGTTCTCCCACAATGCTGTTAGGGAGTTCCAGGATTTTGACCCTGCGACGATGAGGGAACGGCGATATATTTCCAAGTCAGGATGGTGTGTGACTTGGAGGGGAACGTGCAGGTGGTGTTATTCCCATGTGCCTGCTGCTCTTGTCCTTCTAGGTGTTAGAGGTCGCGGGTTTGGGAGGTGCTGTCGAAGAAGCCTTGGTGAGTTGCTGCAGTGCATCCTGTGGATGGTACACACTGCAGCCACAGTGCGCCGGTGGTGAAGGGAATGAATGTTTAGGGTGGTGGATGGGGTGCCAATCAAGCGGACTGCTTTGTCCTGGATGGTGTCGAGCCCTGCATCCAGGCTTGGGCTCATAAGTGGCAAGTAACATTCGTGCCAGACAAGTGCCAGGCAATGACCATCTCCAACAAGAGAGAGTCTAACCACCTCCCCTTGACAATCAATGGCAGTACCATCACCAAATCCCCCACCATCAACATCCTGGGGTCACCATTGACCAGAAACTTAACTGGACCAGCCATATAAATACTGTGGCTACAAGAGCAGGTCAGAGGCTGGGTATTCTGTGGCGAGTGACTCACCTCCTGACTCCCCAAAGCCTTTCCACCATCTACAAGGCACAAGTCAGGAGTGTGATGGAATACTCTCCACTTGCCTGGATGAGTGCAGCTCCAACAACACTTAAGAAGCTCAACACCATCCAGGACAAAGCAGCCCGCTTGATTGGCACCCCATCCACCACCCTAAACATTCACTCCCTTCACCACCGGCGCACAGTGGCTGCAGTGTGCACCATCCACAGGATGCACTGCAGCAACTCGCCAAGGCTTCTTCGACAGCACCTCCCAAACCCGCGACCTCTACTACCTAGAAGGACAAGAGCAGCAGGCACATGGGAATAACACCACCTGCACGTTCCCCTCCAAGTCACACACCATCCCGACTTGGAAATGTATCGCCGTTCCTTCGTCGTCGCTGGGTCAAAATCCTGGAACTCCCTTCCTAACAGCACTGTGGGAGAACCTTCACCACACGGACTGCAGCGGTTCAAGAAGGCGGCTCACCACCACCTTCTCAAGGGCAATTAGAGATGGGCAATAAATGCCGGCCTCGCCAGCGATGCCCACATCCCATGAACAAATAAAAAAATAACCTCACTGTTAAACTCACCGTTAACCACGCTGTTAAACTCACTGTTAACCACGCTGTTAAACTCACTGTTAAACTTGTTGTTAAACTCACTGTTAACCACGCTGTTAAACTCACTGGTAACCTCACTGATAAACTCACTGTTAACCACACTGTTAAACTCACGTTAAACTCACTGTTAAACTCATTGTTAACCAAGCTGTTAAACTCACTGTTAAACTCACTGATAAACTCACCGTTAACCACGCTGTTAAACTCACTGTTAAACTGACTGTTAACCACGCTGTTAAACTCACTGTTAAACTCACTGATAAACTCACTGTTAACCACGCTGTTAAACTCACTGTTAACCAAGCTGTTAAACTCACTGTTAAACTCATTGCTAACCATGCTGTTAACTTCATTGTTAACCACGCTGTTAAACTCACTGATAAACTCACCGTTAACCAAGCTGTTAAACTCACTGTTAAACTGACTGTTAACCACGCTGTTAAACTCACTGTTAAACTCATTGCTAACCATGCTGTTAACTTCATTGTTAACCATGCTGTTAAACTCATTGCTAACCATGCTGTTAAACTCATTGCTAACCATGCTGTTAAACTCATTGTTAACCATGCTGTTAAACTCATTGCTAACCATGCTGTTAAACTCATTGTTAACCATGCTGTTAAACTCATTGCTAACCATGCTGTTAAACTCATTGCTAACCATGCTGTTAACCTTGTTGCAGATGCAACCTAATTAAATGGTTGATAAGCTCGTCGAGAAATGTGAAACCAGCACATCAAAGGCAATTGGGAACCAGCCATTTTTCCCGGGCTGGACTACCTGAATTCTTGGTAAATTTTGCTTCCAGTGAAAAACCTGGGAGATTTCATGTGGAGAAATTTCAACTTTGCATAAATCAAGAAAAAAATGGTTCTCAACACTGAGAAAACCAAAAGCAGTTGTAGATGTTGCAGCTTCACTAAATTAAATGGTGAGGTAACAATTTATAATGAGTGGCCAAGATAAGAAGGTTGGTGGGCATTGGGGATGTGTCACTGTGTCACTTATTTGATCTCCTTTGGGGGGTTGGAGAGGAATTTCTTTGAGTTTTTCCCTGAATTGGCCTAAGGTTTTTTCCTCTGTTTTTGCCTGTCCCCAGAGATTTACATTGTGAGGAGGGGGGGCGGGGGGGGATTGTTGGTTGGGCGGGGGGGTGTGGAGGATGTTGTGATGTGCTGTCGTTACACCAGGACAGTGTACGGCAGGCTCAATGGGCAGGGCTGGTCTTTTGTTTATTTTCGTATAGTGAGAAAATACAATCAGAGGAGAGAGGAAAAGAAATAGGTTATAAGATAATGAGAGATTAAACACCCTCTTAAATAAGAAATCTAGGAATAGGGGCAACATTCCAAAAAAATGGAGTCAGGATTGATTGCACAAAGCATTGAATATAAAACAGGAGAGTTAGAGGCATCAATAAGTGGAAGCATACAATCCAGTCGCTTTAACAGGGTTTGGGCAGGACTGGGAACTTCCTGCTTACAATATTTTCAGGATAGATACGGAGGGGGAATGGAGGAGGGGGAATGGAGGAGGGGGAATGGCAGTGTTAGTGAAGGATTCTATCAGAGCTCCAGAACGCAAGGATGTCTTAGGGGATTGTGTTAAGGCAGAATCCATATAGATAGAACAAGGAAAAGGAAGGGAAATGGAGAAATTCTCAGCGTGCATTACAAACCAAAAAGTGGAGATAAGATAGAGGGGGAATTCTACTGTTTCAGAGAGACGTGTAAGGACAACTGGGCAATAAATATTGGATGATTTTAACTATCCCAAGATAGACTGGAATAAAGGTAACACATGTGGTCAAGTGGGGAACACTCTTAGAATGGATTCATTACTGATTCCGAGATCATTGTGTTCCTAATCCAACAAGGAAAGAGCATTGCTTGATTTAGTTCTGGGAAATGAAGTAGGGCAAAGAACCAATTTGAGAAGTAGGAGAGCAACAGGGAAATAGTGACCACAACATAGTTAGGTTCAATATAAGACTAGAAAAGGACAATAAACAGTCAAAGGATAAGTGCGTGGGACTGGAAAAAGGCAAAGTTCAATGAGATGAGAAGAGATTTGGCCCAAATTAACCAGACAGAGAAGTTAGCAACTGGTCGTTGGGTCAGCAGTGGTAAACCTTCAAATATGAGATGGATAGAATACAAAATATATTCCAATAAGGTGAAAAAGGGATGCATTAAAGTGTAGAGTTCTGTGGCTAGAGAGAATAAACTGAACTGAAATGTAAAAGGGAGACATATTTAGTTAGGACTAACAATAAAAAGAAAATCATGCCGAATATAGAAAATATAGTGGGGAAGTGAAAAGGGAGATTAGACAGGCTAATAGGGAATATGAAAAAAGACAAACAGACAGTGAGTACTTTTATAAGCATATAAAAAGTGATAGAATAATCATAGAATAGAATCATAGAAAGGTTACAGCATGGAAGGAGGCCATTTGGCCCATCGAGTCCGCTCCGGCTCTATACAAGAGCAATCCAGTTAGTCCCACTCCCCCGCCCTACCCCCATAGCCCTGCACATTTTTTCCTTTCAAGTACTTATCCAGTTCTCTTTTGAAGGCCATGATTGAATCTGCCTCCACCACCCCCTCGGGCAGTGCATTCCAGATCACAACCACTCGCTGTGTAAAAAAGTTTTTCCTCATGCCACCTTTGGTTCTTTTGCCAATCACCTTAAATCTATGCCTTCTGGTTCTTGACCCTTCTGCCAATGGGAACAGTTTCTCTCTATCTACTCTGTCTAGACCCTTCATGATTTTGAACACCTCTATCAAATCTCCTCGCAACCTTCTCTGTTCCAAGGAGAACAATCCCAGCTTCTCCAGTCTATCCATGTAACTAAAGTCCCTCATCCCTGGAATCATTCTAGTAAATCTCTTCTGAACCCTCCCTAAGGCCTTCACATCCTTCCTAAAGTGCGGTGCCCAGAACGGGACACAATACTCCAGTTGTGTTCGAACCAGTGTTTTATAAAGGTTCCTCATGACTTCCTTGCTTTTGTACTCTATGCCTCTATTGCAAGAGAGGGTAAGATCATTCAGGGATGAAGGAGGGTGTCTCACTGTGGGGTTTCTCTCCTATCTTCTTCATTCCCTCTCTAAGCTCATCTCATCCATGAGATGCACCTCCTGCTCCCTTGACCCCATTCCCACTAAACAGCTGATCATCATCTGGAATACATGTTGGCATGATTCCGGGCCAAGGAAGATTCCAGACTGGTCCTGTCAAATGTTGCGTATGTAACTGTCGTCCGGAGGGAGGGGGAGGAGCCATGTGACAAAAACAAACGGTGTCATACTTCAAACAGGGACATTCCTGCAGCAGGTGATTTTTGAGATGACTTTAGATAAGCTGCAAAATGTGAATTCAAAAAGAAAGACTTGAATTTATCTTCTCAGGACATCCCAAATGGAGTCACACAAATAGCAATCAGATAACGTCCAGATAATCTGTTTTTAGGTGTTGGTTGAGGGATAAATATTTTCCAGGACACCGGAGAGAATGCTCCTGCTCTTCTTCGAATAGTGTCATGGGATCTTTTATATCCACCTGAGAAGGCAGACGGAGCCTCAGTTTAATGTCTCATCCGAAAGACGGCACCTCTGACAGTGCAGCACTCCTTCAGTATTGTACTGGGAGTGTCAGCCTGGGCTTTGTGCTCAAGTCTCTGGAGTGAGACTATGAACCCACGACCTCTGACTCAGAGGCGAGAGTGCTACCCACTGAGTCACGGTAACTTCAGTTAGTTGTGGCTGATTTATAAGGGTAGAACTTCCAATTGGTGAAGTTTACATACGAACAGGGTTCTGCTGATCTCCTGCTGAATGTTGACACTATCGGTGCCTGCCGTCCTTATGCGGTCTGGGCCTATATGTGACTCCAGTCCCACACTGGCCTCTCTTAACTGCCCTCTGAAGTGGCCTAGCAAGACACTCAGTTGTATCAAGCTGTTATCTGGAGAAGTTCAAGAAGAAGGCCCACCCCACCTTCTCAGGGCAACTAGGGAAGGGCAATGAATGCCGGCTTTACCAGCATCAACCACACCCCGAGAATTAATAAATAAAAACAAAGGTTTGCCTGCAGCCTTGGTGGAGGAGGAGGAGACAATTTACCAGCAAGGTGCAGGCGAGCCCACAATCCCCTTCACACCCCCTTCCTTCCCCTCCATGTGTTCCTCCACTCACAGCCGCACATGCAGGGAAGCACTGGAAGATTGGCATGATGGGATGGATTTCCCTCCGAGATCTCGCCTGAAGTTGGGTGGGATTATGGGTGGGAATGGGGGGACTATGGGACATGAAGGGCAGCCACGACTTGCCCACCCTGTGCCTGGATTTAATTCCCTCTCCCCCACTGGGACCTGCCCTTTACAACCTGTTCCGACTGGAAGGCACCAGGCAGCCACCTCCAAACCTTCAGCCACTGCGAGAGACCAAGGACATGGTTAGGATTGAATATTTTTCAAACTTGTCCTTGGGATGTGGGCCACACTGACAAGGCAGTATTTATTGTCCATTGTTAGTTGCCCCGAGGGCATTAGAGTGAACTGAGTCGTGTGGGACTAAAGTCACTTTTCGGCCAGATCAGGTAGGGGGAAAAGTCCTCTCCCTGAAGGATATCAGTGAACCGGTTGGGTTTTCACACATAATCGGGCCAATTTTCAGATGGCGGAGTGGGTGCGTTGGGGGCCGGGGGTGGGGGGGCTCCTAAAATTGTAGAAATCCGGAGTGGGTCCGGAGCCCGGCTCCAACCCGCTGACTTCCAGGTTCCCCAGTGTTGCATTCGGGTGTGCCCACCTTCCGAATGTGGGAGTTCCACCGGCAATTAAAGCCGGCGGGATGATAATTTCCATACTTTGACAGACAGTTAAAGTACTTGAGATACCTGATTGAGTAGACACTTTGTCAGGGGTGCGATTTTGAAGGATCCTCAGTGTGTTTCTCGTGCTGTGGGAAACACTCCCTGTTGGAGCAGACGTGTTTCAGTCAGCAGCCAGTGGGAGATGCAAAGGATTATTTGACAGGTGGGGGAAAACCTCATTTATTACAGCAGGGCACTCTGTCACTTCAGACAAAGTTTTGGCTGCAACACCTTTGTGTTTTCACTCAAAATTATCACTTTACACCCAAAACTCTGCTGTGCAAACATACTTAACTACTTTGCGGACCCCCTCAAACTCACACCGTCAGGGTGGGGGCCGCCATGACTGCATTCACCACTATATCCGAGGACGAGCAACATCACCAGCCTCGCCAGGCAAGGCGTCCACCTCCGCCACGTGGAGCTCCACAACACAGTGCTGCGCCATGGGCACCTGCACAAGAGCACGGAGGGCAACAACAGAGAGAGCGACATCACAGGAGGCACTACCCTCGCCACAGGGTCTACAGACCGAGGCTCAGCTTCCTGGACCTCTCTGAGGAGCAGTGCATACAGAGGCTCAGTGTGAGTCACCAGGTAGTCGCAGACATCTGCAGCCTCCTTCATGCCGAGCTGTTCCCGGCTGGGCCCGAGCAGCATCTCCTTACCTGTCGCTGTCAGTCATCACTGCCCTCAACTTCTTCACCTCCAGATCATTCCAGGGTGCCACTGGGGACATCGCCAGGGCTTCTCAGTTTTCGGCACACAAGTGCAAAAGGCAGGTCACCGATGGCTTGTTTCACAGGGCCTCGCACTACGTCAACTTCCCCATGGACGACCTCAGCCAGACGGAAAGGGCAGTGGGATTCCACGCTGTGTCTGGCTTCCCACGGGTACAGGGTGTAATTGATTGCACCCACATAGCAATAGGAGCACCTCCACACGAGCCAGGACTGTTCAACAGGAAGGGCTATCACTCCATCAACACTCAGCTCGTTTGTGACCACCGCAAGAGATTCCTTCACGTGTGCGCCAGATTCCCTGGCAGCTGCCACGATTCCTTCATCCTCCGGGAATCCAACATCCCACCCCTCTTCCACGCACCGAACACCCGCAAGGGCTGGCTCCCCGGGGACAAGGGAGACCCCCTGCACACGTGGCTCATGACACCTCTGAGGAACAGCGTCAATATAACGACAGCCACATCGCTGCCAGGTCTACAATTGAGCTATAGGGCTGCTCAAGATGCACTTCAGGTGCTTTGATAATTCTGGGGGAGTGCTTCAATACGCACCAGACAGAGTGGGGGCATTATAGTCGTGTGTTGTACCCTGCAACCGTCAAACGACCGTTGTGCGTCCCCTTTGTGCTGACAAAACCTTCGTCTTTCTCTTCCGACCACTTCTACGTGGTGCCTCCCCTATGGCTGCAGCAGAGGTAGTGGCAGGTTGCTCTTGTTCATGCCCTGACCGATTATATGCTTTGGGCCTATGCCCTCTGGGTTTCGGTGCCCGTGAGGGCCCCTCCAAAGACTGCTCCACCTGCACCTGTGCAGGGGCAGACTCGGCCACCTGGAGAGGAGGCAGCATTGCGGGTACTGGTTGAGAGGGGGCAATGGGTGAGACGTGGGCGTGCTTTGAGTGGCGTCCCCACTTCCATGTCCCCTTTCGCCATCATCCCTCCCCTGGGCCAGGTCCACACCACTCCTACCACTCTGCTGGACAACAGTTTGGAGGACATGTGTGAAACCTTGTAAGGCCAGTGCTAGTGTATCTGCCTCCTGTTTAAGGCTGCAGAAAGTTGCTCACCCTGAGTCCGAAGGGCCGTTGTCAGGTCCTGAATGTATTCAGTTGTGAGCTGTGCTTGAAGCTCGATGGAGGCTCGCCTTCCCTCCATCGCAGACATTCCCACACTTACCCACGACATTATCTCAGAGATGCCCTCATGTCCCTGTGACAGTATCTCAGAGATCCCCTCCTGTACCTGTGCCACCATTCCACTCATGCAGGAGTTGGACTCCTCCATCCTCTGCACGATTGTGGAGAGTGCGCGTGGCACCTGTTCCAGCACCTCGCAAATGTGCTGCTGTCCCTCGATCATTCTCCTTTTAAAGGATGGCCCCCAGGGTTCAGCATCTGTGTCCAGCTGAGCAGAGCCTGGAGAGGAGTGCTCCCACCGACACGGACTCTCCACAGCTGCCCCTGCCACCAGTGTCTGCTCGTGCTCACATGTGTGTGGTGACTCACCATGTGCGACCCCAACTAACTGAGGACGGGGACCCACCGAGGTGTGTGTATCTGTGCTGGTGGATGGCTCGCTCAGATGTGACGGTGCCCCCTCAGAGGCCAGCAGGTCCTCTGAGGAATTGTCCTCCACCATCACAGCGGTCGCTGAAGGCCCTGTAAGAGAACAGAAGGCAATATTAAGCAACATCGCAGATGTTGAGGTGCTGAAGATGGCAAGGCATGTTAACATCAATTCATATTGTGTGTGATGAATGTTACAGTTCTTTCACCAGACGTTTGTCGGGTGCCAGTCTCGGCGTCCCCGACGGACAGGCACTCGAGGGTGCGGCTCAGCTCCAGTGCCTCCTGCTCCGTCTCTGTGAGGACGACTATCTGCTGCGGCCCCCCTCTGGTCCTCGTCCTCTCCCGTGCATTCTGGGCTCCCTTCTCCTATAAGGGGAGAAAGTACAGAGGCGTGAGTGAGGGATGGTGACGTGGCCAACCGATGAATGCATTGTTTTGGGTGAGGCTGACCATGAAAGAGATGCAACAGAGGGTGAGTATGAGGACAGAGCCATGACATTGTATGAGGATTGGGTTGAGTGGTAGTGATGGGGTGACTAATGGGGAGGCGAGGAAGTGCAGGTAAGCTGAGGATGAGCTTTGAGTGGGTGTGAGGAGTGATGTGATAGAGTAGTGTTGGCAGTGCAGAATGAGTTGGGGGGTGGGGGCGGTGATGTGGAAGATGGAGTGTAGGGGAATCAGTAAGTTTATTCACTTTGACTGACCTAGTTAGGTCATTGAAACGCTTCCTGCACTGGATCCAGGTGCGGGAGACATTGCTGCTTCTGGTGACCTCGCCTGCCACATCGAGCCAGGCCTTCTTGGTGTCAGAGGCAGGCCACTTCCTCCTGTCCGCCGGGTGAAACAGATCCCTCCTCCTCCTCACCCCATCCAGTAGCACCTGGAGTGAGGCATCACTGAATCTAGGAGCAGCCTTTCCCCTGTGCTGCTCCATTGTTCTATTTGAGTGTTTGCTCCTTTAAATAGAGCTCCTGCAGCTGACAGCCTGTGATGTGGGTGCGCAGTCCGCCCGCTGCGCAGCTTTCGGACGGCAAACCCGGAAGCCACATTAAGTGGCTCCAATTTTCCACGATCGTGTGGGGAACAGATAGATTTTATTGGGCGGGTTGCCAAGCGCCCAATCTCTCCCCGCTGCTGCCCCGCCTCCCGGCTAATATCAGGGCCTATATATTTCATGGACATTTTCTGGCACTAGATTTATTAAATTCAATTTCACAACTTGCCATGGGGGAGATTTGAACTCACAACCCCTGATGCTGGTTTAGTATCAGAACCCCTACATTACTGTACCCTCTGTGATCGGCAGTGGTTCTTCCACACACTGAGACCCTGTGCTGAGCCATGTTGCAGTGGGGAGAAGTTACACAAGCCCCAGGTGAGTCCAAGTCCTCCAACAGGCCTCTCTCACACTCCCCCTAACAGCAGCCAATTACAGAGGGAATCCAGCAGATGCCTTGGCCAACATTCTGCTTGTCCCTTTGACTGCAGTCGGGTGTGTGGCACAGAGAGACCGTGACAAAATCAATCAAATAACTTCAAGGAAATCTCAGAAAAGCTGGCCAGTTGCTTGGACATTTAAACTCTGTGTCATCAAATCTCGATAACATGCTCCTCAATCATCCATCGAAGCATGAGATCAAAACCATCAAACACATCTTTCCCAAACAGATCGAGTACTTTAAATTTCCTGTGAGTTTTTATCTCAGTGTGCAGCTCTTTGAAACGGTCTCATTAACACTGTGTTGGAGCCAACTGCTGCAGCAAGTCACAAACTGACCCCAAATTTAACTAAATACAGCTGTGGAAAACAAGAGTGGAGCCTGTGAAAGAATGCAGCACTGACAGGCTCACCATTCGAAATACAGCCTGACTGACCCAGCTCACAAACTATGCCATATATTTGTCACATTCGTCATAACTGCAAGGTCTGCTGCTTTCAACTATCACGTACTCTCCTTTAAAGAGCAACGGGTGAGTTATTCAACTGAGATCACTAAGCAGAAACAATACAAAAGGAATAAGATGTTTCTCTCCCCCGCTGTCACCCCCTCCCCCCACTCCTCTGATCTTCTTCAGTCCCAGTGGTGTCCAATGTGCAATCAGAGTTTTGGATGCCATTAATACCGCTCTCTGGTTGACTCACCTGGTCCTATGTTTGCACAGTCTGGGAATGTTTCATCTCCATCTCCCCCTGTTTACAATAATCTGAGTGGAATTTATTCCCTAGAGAATGGCTGTGTGGAAATAATAGACAAGGGCAGGATTCAGACACAGCTCACTTTATCAGGACACACGAGCACTGTAGCACCAAGCCGCACATTCAAACATTTCTGTTTTAGGGTCACGGGAGATGAATTTTTAAAAACTGAAAATAAAATGTAAAGGGAACTGAACCAATTTTAAAATCAGGAATAGTCAGTGGCAGGACAGTACAGTGGGATGCTTCATCATCCTCTTAAGCCCTGGTTTCAAACCCAGCACATGCTGATGTGATAAGAGTCTCTCTCTCGCTCCAATGGCCTTAAAAACCCTCAGTAAAGAGAATAACTTGAATTTTTACAGCACATTATTACATGTCCCAAAGTGATTCACAGCCAATGAATTACAATCACTGGAATAGAAGAGAGAAATGAAAATCGGGTCGGAGAGAAGAGCAGGAGCCCTTCGATGTGGGCATTGCTGGAAGAGAAAAGAGACGGTCGGTGAAAGGTCATTGACTTGACAAGAGGTCATCGACCTGAAACGTTAGCTCTGTCTCTCTCTCCACAGATGCTGCCTGACCCACTGAGTGTTTCCAGAATCATTGTTGTTTGGTAGGAAAATGTGGCAACCAGTTTGGCAAGGTCCCACAAACAGCATATAGGATGAATGAGCAGTTAATCTGTTTTGATGGCATTGATTGAGGGATGAATGTTGGCCAGGACACAGGGGGAGGAAGGGGGGTAACTTTCTCCTTCACCACCTGGGCATTAACCTGGGCCCCTGGAACCTGCCTGCTTTTCAATCAATTGAAATCAATGGCTAGTCAGTGACTTAATCTTTAGTGATAGTCAGGGTCTGAGGTGGACATGCAGCAAACTTAAAAGTATAGGAACAGGAGGAGGCCATTCAGCCCCTCGGGCCTTATACATAGGAACAGGAGGAGGCCATTCAGCCCCTTGGGCCTGTTGCATAGGAACAGGAGGAAGCCATTCAGCTCATAGAGCCTGCTCCACCACCATTCAATTAGATCATGGCTGATCAGTCCCTCAACTCCATTTACTTGTCTTTGATCCATATCCATTGATTCCTTTACCCAACAAAAGTCGATCTTTTGATAAATCCCCAAGGGTCCAGCCTCTCACTCCGTTTGAGAAGAAAGGCCTGGAGCTGCTGGGCACAGAGGGGAAGCTAGTGGGAGTCAGAGAAGCAGCAGGGAGGTGAGGAAAGTCTGCGTCGCCTATTAAGTCTATTAAGTCCCTCAAATACAATCTCTCCTCTAAATATTGTCAAACTAATCCCATTTTTCTGCTTTGCCAATTTTATATTCTCCTTCTTTAAGTAATTATCCACAACCTGTTTTGAATCAGTTTAACACAGGTCACCACTCGTGACGCATCATTCCACATTCAGGCTGCATTTTCTTTCTTTGTGTCGCCCGTTTCCAGGTGGCGTTAAGGCACTAAAGTCAATATGAAGGGACAGGGTGACCAAACGCCACAATAACACTCCAAAAGGTTGCTCCGAGATTCTCCTCCTGGAAACCTGCCAGGCTGCAGTCCCGTGAACCTGGAACCTGCCCCACTGCTTCTAAATGTAGGTGGGCATTGCCAACACATCCACAATACTCCCCCCAGTATGAGCCCCAAACCCGACCTCTGAGAACACCACCATAGTGATGTGAACAGCACAGCAGGATCCCAGAGGCCTGGCTCCATGGTTCCGGAACAATCCATCGCCATCATGAAGCTGGTCCGATTTTTGATGAAGTTGAGCCATGAGACTGTGACCATCGAGCTGAAGAATGGAGCACAGGTGCATGGAACTATCACAGATGTGGATGTCAGTGTGAATACTCACCTGAAAGCAGTGAAGATGACATAAAGAACGTCATCTTCACATGGCGGAGGCTATTTTTACATTGTGACTGAAGTTTGCAGGAACTTTACCTACACCGTGATTTTCGGTTCGTTCTTGCTCTGGAACTTCTCTGGGCAGGTTCTGTGGACAATGGAGAAATTACATTTCTGGACTGGGGCCATGGATTCCTGATAGGAATCCCCCTCTTCCTATGACGAGGAGAAGATTGAGGATATGGAAGGTGGTAGATTGGAGGCTCTTAGAGTCAAGCATCACAGGAGATGTTTGTTTCTGATGTGTTGATGCCACTCCACAGGCTTTACAGACCTAGAAAGTCTTATTTAGATGTCTCTGCTGCTCAGTGCCTCAGAAGGCTGCACTCCTTCACCCATGCCCCCTCCTAATCTATTGTGGAACTATGTCAATTGCTGGCTGAAGACCTGCACCCCACTTCCATCAGGAGACCAGTCCTGCCTGTAGCAGATAAAGTGACCGCTGCCTTGATTTATTTTGCCACTAGGTCCTTCCAGGCAGCTTCGGTTGGCCTCTATCACATTAGGCTGTTGGATCAATTTCTGTCTCTGAAGTGAATTATAATTTGCATCAGTTTTGCTCAGAATACTATTGAGGAGAATTTCTGTACGTGGCTTTTCTGATCTCCCGCTGTAACTTTGGCAGAAGATCAGCAGAAGCCCGGGGGGAATGACCATTTACTCTGTTTCTCCAGGAGTTCTGTTGAAATTACAACAGGAGAACAGGAGAATCTCCATAGAAATTCCAGACATATCTCTATACCTTTAACCGCACAGGACACACAGAAGAAATTTTGAGGCAGATTTTTTTAATATCAGACATTTTGTTCGCAGAGAAAATGCCGACTTTCGAACAATCTGTTTATTCAATAATTGTAATGTGATCAGTGTCAGTAAAAGTACTTCTGTGATGAGTAAAAATTGTTGATGCTGAAAGCTGCTCCTGTGTCTGATGGAGAGAGACTGAGAGCGAGAATGAGTGAGAGTGAGAAAGCGAAGAAAAGGGAGGGAGTGGGAGAGAGAGAAAGGGAGAGGGAGGGATGGAGAGAGGGTAGAGTGAGAGGGCAAAATAGAGAGTGAGACTGAGAAAGCAAGAAAAAGGGAGGGAGACAGAGAGGGAAACTGAGAGAGAGAAAGGGATAGGGAGTGAGAGTGATAGTGAGAGTGAGAATGATAGTGAGAGTGAGAGTGATAGTGAGAATGATAGTGAGAGTGATAGTGAGAGTGAGAGTG
Organism: Heptranchias perlo; assembly: GCF_035084215.1. Taxonomy (NCBI): domain Eukaryota; kingdom Metazoa; phylum Chordata; class Chondrichthyes; order Hexanchiformes; family Hexanchidae; genus Heptranchias; species Heptranchias perlo. The sequence continues at coordinate 1,156,873 of NC_090352.1, read as the reverse complement.
ATAATGAGAGTGAGAGTGATAGTGAGAGTGAGTGTGATAGCGAGAGTGAGAATGATTGTGAGAGTGAGAGCGAGAGTGAGAATGAGAGTGAGAGTGAGAATGAGAGTGAGAGTGAGAGTGAGTGTGATAGCGAGAGTGAGAATGATTGTGAGAGTGAGAGCGAGAGTGAGAATGAGAGTGAGAGTGAGAATGAGAGTGAGAGTGAGAGTGAGTGTGATAGCGAGAGTGAGAATGATTGTGAGAGTGAGAGCGAGAGTGAGAATGATAGTGAGAGTGAGAGTGATAGTGATAATGAGAGTGAGAATGAGAGTGATAGTGAGAGTGAGTGTGAGAGTGAGAGTGAGAGTGAGAGTGAGAGTGATAGTGAGAGTGATAGTGAGAGTGAGTGTGATAGTGAGAATGAGAGTGATAGTGAGAGTGAGAGTGATAATGAGAGTGAGAGTGATAGTGATAATGAGAGTGAGAGTGATAATAAGAGTGAGAATGAGAGTGAGAGTGAAAGTGAGAGTGAGAATGAGAGTGAGAGTGAGAGTGAGTGTGATAGTGATAGTGATAGTGAGAATGAGAGTGATAGTGAGAGTGAGAGTGATAGTGAGAGTGAGAGAGAAGTGCAGGTGTATTTAAAGGAAAAGTAATCAATAATGTCGAGTATCCATTGGAACCGAGCAGATTCCTGTTGATGTGCCTCCTCCCCCATGTGACATTTGGTATCGTGATTCATTATTTGGATTGGCTCCTGCTGATTACTGAGTGGAAAAAGGAATAAACCATCATTTTAAAGGAGCTGGGATGACCAATTGGTAATGAGAAAGGCAGTGACATTGTATTATGAAGGGTATAGTTTCTCGGGTATAATGCTGATTAGCGGCACAACCCATTGTAAATAAGGTGCTTTCCCACGATGCCTGTTTAGCACTGTTGCCATTTTCTGGGCCAATTTATTATGGCCTGTAGATGTTGCACCTTAGGGAGATGTTGCTATTAAAACACTATGCTAATTAGAACCTGATATCATCATCCTCCCCGTACTTCCGCTGTGTGCTGTTGGCCAGTGGAGTCAGCGTTAGTTGTCGACATTGAGGGAGTCATTGCCGATTGGTGATTTTGAAACTTGAACCATTATTTGAACGTCAGTTGGTCTTAAATGCTGTTGGCAGTTCGCAGAAGGGAATCTTTCTTTTCGACAGCCCAAAAACCATTATAGGTTTCCCCCAACCTGTGCAACCTGAAGGAGGTAGAGGAGGAGGATGGAGGGGAAGCTGTTGGTGATGGCAGGGAGGTCATCAGTGGAGGAGGGCGAGTAACACAATATACTGACCATGGGGGACAGAGTTACACCTTTTTTTATTCATTCTTGGGATGTGGGCATCGCTGGCGAGGCCGGCATTTATTGCCCATCCCTAATTGCCCTTGAGAAGGTGGTGGTGAGCCGCCTTCTTGAACCGCTGCAGTCCGTGTGGTGAAGGTTCTCCCACAGTGCTGTTAGGAAGGGAGTTCCAGGATTTTGACCCAGCGACGATGAAGGAACGGCCGATATATTTCCAAGTTGGGATGGTGTGTGACTTGGAGGGGAACGTGCAGGTGGTGTTGTTCCCATGCGCCTGCTGCTCTTGTCCTTCTAGATGGTAGAGGTCGCGGGTTTGGGAGGTGCTGTCGAAGAAGCCTTGGTGAGTTGCTGCAGTGCATCCTGTGGATGGTACACACTGCAGCTACGGTGCGCTGGTGGTGAAGGGAGTGAATGTTTAGGGTGGTGGATGGGGTGCCAATCAAGCAAATTGCTTTGTCCTGGATGGTGTCGAGCTTCTTGAGTGTTGTTGAAGCTGCACTCATCCAGGCAAGTGGAGAGTATTCCATCACACTCCTGACTTGTGCCTTGTAGATGGTGGAAAGGCTTTGGGGAGTCAGGAGGTGAGTCACTTGTCGCAGAATACCCAGCCTCTGACCTGCTCTTGTAGTCTATGATAGCAACAGTGCCTAAGGTACCTGACTTACCAGAGAGGCAGTGAGAGAGATCTGCAACGTGCTCACAGAGGACAGTGGTTGTGATCTGGAATGTACTGCTTTTGAGGGAGTGGTGGAGGCAGATTCAATCATGGCCTTCAAAAGGGAACTGGATAAGTACTTGAAACAAAAAAATGTGCAGGGCTATGGGGATAGGGCGGGGAAATGGGACTAGCTGGATATCTCATGCATAGAGCCGGCATGGACTCAATGGCCCGAATGGCCTCATTCCGTGCTGTAACCTTTCTATGATTCTATGATTCTATGACAGGAGCCTGATTGCAGGTTGGGAACTGATCGCCCTGTCACAGTTAAAGTGACCATCACTCTGAACTTTTTTTCAACCAGAAGTTTTCAGGGGGTGACAAGTGACTTGTCCAACACTGTGGGGACCAAGCATTAGGCAAATCACAGATATACCGTTCACAAAGGCAGACAGATCCTTCCCATGGAGGCCCAGGAGCAGTATGTATGAGCTGTGTGGTACCACAGGATGGTAAGATTCACCAAAGGTCTTGGGGCAATATCCCAGGAGAGGAGTGCCATTGATATGAATTGGAAGAGCTTCTGTTCAATTAATGTGTAACTTGTTTGCAGCCCCAGTATGAAGCCTGTGGGTAAATAGTTCACACGATGCCTTCGTGCCCAGGCAGCCCATTCTTCCCACTAGTCTCAGAGTAATGTTAGAATTAAGGGGTGGTTGCCGGGAGACTGTGGCTATCCCCCATGACACGGCATCTGACCTCACAGTACCATCCAACATCTGCCGCAGATACAAACAACCTCACACATACATCTGTGTACACCAGTCCCGTCCCCAAAAGTCTCTCATGGCTGCTCCACTCTGTCGGAAATTTCACTGCTGCCCGAAAGAGGGGGAAACACGACCGAAAGAGGAACCGCCCCAAACTCCTGCCCACCATTCCCACTGGATGTTCACCCCTAGACTCTTCTCAAAACCCATGTGTTCAACCAAGTTTGCGGTCAGTCTCCTAACTCTCACACCATGGCTCGTTGCCGGTTCCTTTATTCTTTTTTAATCGAGAGTCTGAGAATAGACTGGCGACCAACATAAAAGGGAATCCAAAAGTCTTCTACAGGTATGTGAACAGTAAATGGGTAGTAAGAGGAGGGGTGGGGCCGATTAGGGACCATAAAGGAGATCTACTCATGGAGGCAGAGGGCATGGCTGAGGTACTAAATGAGTACTTTGCATCTGTCTTTAACAAGGAAGAAGATGCTGCCAGAGTCTCAGTAAAGGAAGATATAGTTGAGATACTGCATGGGCTAAAAATTGATGAAGAAGAGGTACTAGAAAGGCTGGCTGTACTTAAAGTAGATAAGTCACCCGGCCCGGATGGGATGCATCCTAGGTTGCTGAGGGGAATAAGGGTGGAAATTGCGGAGGTACTGGCCATAATCTTCCAAACATCCGTAGATACGGGGATGGTGCCAGAGGACTGGAGAATTGCAAATGTTACACCCTTGTTCAAAAAAGGGTGTAAGGATAAACCCAGCAACTACAGGCCAGTCAGTTTAACCTCGGTGGTGGGGAAACTTTTAGAAACGATAATCCGGGACAAAATTAACAGTCACTTGGACGAGTGTAGATTGATTTGGGAAAGCCAGCACGGATTTGTTAAAGGCAAATCGTGTTTAACTAACCTGATAGAGTTTTTTTGATGGAGGGTAGATGAGGGCAATGCAATTGATGTAGTGTATGTGGACTTTCTAAAGGCATTTGATAAAGCACCATGTGGTAGGCTTATCATTGAGATTGCGGCCCATGGAATAAAGGGGGCAGTAGCAACATGGATACAGAATTGGGTAAGGGACAGGAAACAGGGAGTAGTGGTGAATGGTTGTTTTTCGGACTGGAGAGAGGTGTACAGTGGTGTTCCCCAGGGGTCGGTGCTGGGACCACTGCTTTTCTTGATATATATTAATAACTTGGACTCAGGTGTACAGGGCACAATTTCAAAATTTGCAGATGACACAAACTTGGAAGGGTAGTAAACAGTGAGGAGGATAGTGATAGACTTCAAGAGGATATAGACAGGCTGGTGGCATGGGCGGACACGTGGCAGATGAAAGTTAACACAGAAAAATGCAAAGTGATACATTTCGATAGGAAGAACGAGGAGCGGCAATATAAACTAGAGGGCACAATTCTAAAAGGGGTACAGGAACAGAGAGATCTGGGGGTATATGCACACAAATCATTGAAGGTGGCAGGGCAGGTTGAGAAAGTGATTAAAAAAAGCATACGGGATCCTGGGCTTTATAAATAGAGGCATAGAGTACAAAAGTATGGAAGTCATGATGAACCTTTATAAGAACATAAGAACATAAGAAATAGGAGCAGGAGTAGGCCAATCGGCCCCTCGAGCCTGCTCCGCCATTCAATAAGATCATGGCTGATCTGATCCTAACCTCAAATCTAAAGAACACAAGAAGTAGGAGCAGGACCCGGCCACTCAGCCCCTGGGCCCTCTCCGCCACCCACAGGGCCTTGACCGATCCGAACTCAGCTTCATGTCCAATTTCCTGCCCGCTCCCCGTAACCCCTAATTCCCTTTACTTCTAGGAAACTGTCGATTTCTGTTTTAAATTTATTTAATGATGTAGCTTCCACAGCTTCCTGGGGCAGTAAATTCCACAGACCTACTACCCTCTGAGTGAAGAAGTTTCTCCTCATCTCAGTTTTGAAATAGCAGCCCCTTATTCTAAGATTATGCCCCCTAGTTCTAGTTTCACCCATCCTTGGGAACATCCTCACCGCATCCACCCGATCAAGCCCCTTCACAATCTTATATGTTTCAATACGATCGCCTCTCATTCTTCTGAACTCCAATGAGTAGAGTCCCAATCTGCTCAACCTCTCCTCATATCTCCACCCCCTCATCCCCGGGATTGTACTGTGGAAAACCATAAAGAAATGCCTGACCATATTAACTTTCTAATACACCTAAACCATAAAGAGAGGCCTGACCATGTTAACTTTCTAATATGGTATTAATTTCCTAATACCCTTAAAACCAAAAAAAAGAAGAAATGCATGATGGATAAGTTGACCATGTTAACTGACCAGCTGAATATAATAGAAAGCTTATGTTTTAGTTCTCACCAAAGACACACAGAAGAGCTATTGTCTGCTTATGAGATAATTGTCTGACTAACAGAAATGAATGACCATATAGCCTTGAGACTAGGTACAGACCCACTGATAAGAAAAACTGTCACTAAGGAAACATACTTTCCCAGACAGTGTTTAAAAAAATCACGAGGCAGTCACGAGGAACCAAAGGGTGGGTTCCCTATTTTGATTGACTAACCACTTGAACTAATAAAGAATGTACATGTACGCCCATATTCTATGATAGACAGACATTACTAATTAAACTGTATAAATGTGAACTGTTTTCCTTTGTTCAGTGAAGAGGTTGTTCTGACCATTGTTTAGAACACGTCTTCCTTTGATATCAAGTGTCTTTTAATTAAAATTCTTACTTGTCTGAAAATAAGTGTTTGGAGTTAATGCATTGTATATAATAGGTAATTAAGTTTTCGACAGTACTGCCTCGAGAGCAAGTATGTCTTTTTTGAAGTATGGACACCAAAACTGTGTGCAGTATTCCAGGTGCGGTCTCACCAATACCTTATATAACTGCAGCAATACCTCCCTGTTTTTATATTCTATCCCCCTCGCAATAAAAGCCAACATTTTAGAAAGGATATGATTAAACTAGAAAGAGTGCAGAAAAGATTTACTAGGATGCTACCGGGACTTGATGGTTTGACTTATAGGGAGAGATTGGATAGACTGAGACTTTTTTCCCTGGAGAGCAGGAGGTTTAGGGGTGATCTTATAGAAGTCTATAAAATAATGAGGGGCATAGATAAGGTAGATAGTCAAAATCTTTTCCCAAAGGTAGGGGAGTCTATAACGAGGGGGCATAGATTTAAGGTGAGAGGGGAGAGATACAAAAGGGTCCAGAGTGGCAATTTTTTCACTCAAAGGGTGGTGAGTGTCTGGAACGAGCTGCCAGAGGCAGTAGTAGAGGCGGGTACAATTTTGTCTTTTAAAAAGTATTTGGACAGTTACATGGGTAAGATGGGTATAGAGGGATATGGGCCAAGTGCAGGCAATTGGGACTAGCTTAGTGGTATAAACTGGGCGACATGGACATGTTGGGCCGAAGGGCCTGTTTCCATGTTGTAAACTTCTATGATTCTATGATTCTATGATTCCGTTGGCCTTCTTGATCACCTGCTGCACCTGCATGCTAACTTTTTGATTTTCTTGCACTAGGACCCCCAGATCCCTTTGTACTGCAGTACTTTCCAGTTTCTCGCCATTAAGATAATAACTTGCTCTCTGATTTTTCCTGCCAAAGTGCATAACTTCACATTTTCCAATATTGTATTGCATCTGCCAAATCTCCGCCCACTCACCCAGCCTGTCGATATCCCCTTGTAGGTTTTTTATGTCCTCCTCACTCTCTACTTTCCCTCCCATCTTTGTATCATCTGCAAACTTTGATATGTTACACTTGGTCCCCTCCTCCAAATCGTTAATATAGATTGTAAAGAGTTGGGGACCCAGCACCGACCCCTGCGGAACACCACTGGCTACAGGTTGCCAGTCCGAGAATGAACCATTTATCCCAACTCTCTGCTTCCTGTTAGATAACCAATCCTCCACCCATGCCAGAATATTACCCCCAATCCAGTGATTCTTTATCTTGAGCAATAATCTTTTATGTGGCACCTTGTCGAATGCCTTCTGGAAGTCTAAATACACTACGTCCACTGGTTCCCCTTTATCCACCCTGTACGTTATGTCCTCAAAGAACTCAAGCAAATTTTTCAGAAATGACTTCCCCTTCATAAAGCCATAAAACACTGGTTCGGCCACAATTGGAGTATTGTGTCCAGTTCTGGGCACCACACTCTAGGAAGGATGTGAAGGCCTTAGAGAGGGTGCAGAAGAGATTTGCTAGAATGATTTCAGGGATGAGGGACTTTAGTTACGGTGGATAGACTGGAGAAGCTGGGGTTGTTCCCTTTGGAACAGAGAAGGTTGCGAGGAGATTTGATAGAGGTATTCAAAATCATGAAGGGTCTAGACAGAGTAGATAGAGAGAAACTGTTCCCATTGGTGGAAGGGTCAAGAACCAGAGGACATAGATTTAAGGTGATTGGCAAAAGAACCAAAGGTGACATGAGGAGAAACTTTTTTACGCAGCGAGTGGTTAGGATCTGGAATGCACTGCCCGAGGGGGTGGTGGAGGCAGATTCAATCATGGCTTTCAAAAGGGAACTGGATAAGTACTTGAAAGGAAAAAGTTTGCAGGGCTATGTGGAAAGGGCGGGGGAGTGGGACTAACTGGATTGCTCTTTCGTTGAGCCGGCGTGGACTCGATGGGCCGAATGGCCTCCTGCCGTGCTGTAACCTTTCTATGATTCTATGATTCTAAGACAAGCTGGACGTTGTGGAGAGGGGAGCTAACCTCGTCAGATTCAGTGAGGTCCGCCCTTTTTACTGATTACAGTGTTGCATTTTTGTCAAGCACGAACTTTGAGTTTTGGGCTCCGGGCCGGGGCAGTGTGCTGGTCGAACACCTGTTCCGGTGATTATGATCCGTAGATCAAAGTCTGACTCACTCGGCAAATGTCACCGGAGGTGGCGTGGAAGGAATCGGTTGCGTTAATGTCCCTGTGGAAGATCCTGTCTCCAGGTCAGGCTTGAGTGGATGAAATGACTCTATAAAAGCCTCTCTTGTTAAGTTTAAATGGCAAAGGCAGTTTCTGCAAACACCCCCACGTACATGTGCCTCGGTCTGGAGCCTCAGCACCTGAGATCAGGCTGAGTGACACCACATTCCTGAGCTGCCTTTGTTCCCGGGGCCTGAACTCCTCTTCCTTTTCCAAATCCAGGACCGCTCTGGGGTTGCCCAGTGGAATTGCCACCGCTGAACATCGTGTTTGCTGTTATTGAAGATGCTGCCAGCAGCAACAGTGCTATGGGAGAAGGGACCTGCAAAAGGAACCTCGCAAATGCAGAAATGCAGCAGCAGCAAACAGCAGCAGCGAGTAATGCTCCAGTGGTGATGCTGATCCAGCTGTATGAGAAGAACAAAGGAACTGAACTTTTAACCACAATATTAATCTGTCCCTCAGCCCTTTAAGAAACAAACTCCTGCTGGAATTCCCAGCAGCACCTGTTCTAAATGGACGAGCAGCACTGCAACAGATTAAAACAAATGGCCGCATTAAAAGTTCTTGTGGCCCTGGGCACCAAAAACAAAGGGAATGCGATAATCGTAGGAGACGTTCATCTTCTTACAGACTGGACAAATCAAATTGGCAAAGGTAGTCTGGAGGACGAGTTTGTGGAATGCATTCAAGACAGTTTCCTAGAGCAATACATCATGGAATCAACCAGGGAACAGGCTATTTTAGATCTTGTATTGTATAATGAGACAGGGTTAATTAGTAATCTCACAGTAAAGGATCCTCTGGGCAGAGTGATCATAATATGATTGAATTTCACATTGAGATTGAGAGTTACATACTTAAGTCTGAAACTAGAGTCTTAAATTTAAATAAAGCCATTGACGTAGGTATAAGGGGTGAGTTGGCTAAGGTTGATTGGGAAATTAGATTAAAAGATATGATGGTAGATAAGCATGACAAACATTTAAAGAAATATTTCAATATTCTCAACAAATATACATTCCATTGAGAAATAAAAACTCCACGGGTAAAGTGATCCATCCGTGGCTAACTGAAGAAGTTAAGGATAGTATTAAATTAATAGAAGAGGCCTATAATGTTGCCAAGAAGAGTAGTAAGCCTGAGGATTGGGAGAGTTTTAAAAACCATCAAAGGATGACCAAGAAATTGATAAAAAGCGAGATAATAGAATATGAAAGTAAACTAGCAAGAAATATAAAAACAGATTGTAAGAGCTTCTACAAATATGTAAAAAAGAAGAGAGCAGTAAAAGTAAACATGGGTCCCTTAGGGACTGAGACAGGAGAAATTATAATGGGGAATAAGGAAATGGCAGAAATGTTAAATAAATATTTTGTATCTGTCTTCACAGTGGAAGACACAAAAAACATACCAGAAATAGTGGGGAACCAGGGGTCTAATGAGAGTGAGGAACTTAAAGTAATTAATATCAGTAGAGAAAAAGTACTGGACAAACTAATAGGACTAAAATCCGACAAATCCCCTGGGCCTGATGGCTGACGTCCTAGGGTTCTAAAAGAGGTGGCTGCAGAGATAGTGGATATATTGGTTGTGATCTTCCAAAATTCCCTAGATTCTAAAAAGGTCCCAGTGGATTGAAGGTAGCAAATGTAACCCCGCTATTCAAGAAAGGAGGGAGAGAGAAAACAGGGAACTACAGGAAAATGCTGGAATCTATTATTGAGGAAGTGGTAACAAGGCACTTAGAAAATCATAATATGATTACGCAGAGTCAACATGGTTTTATGAAAGGGAAATCGTGTTTGTCAAATTTACTGGAGTTTTTTGAGGATGTAACTAGCAGGGTAGATAAAGGGGAACCAGTGGATGTCGTATATTTGGATTTTCAAAAGGCATTCGATAAGGTGCCACATAAAAGGCTGTTACGCATGATAAGGACTCGTGGGGTTGGGGGTAATATATTAGCATGGATTGAGGATTGGTTAAAGGACAGAAAACAGAGAGTAGTCATTTTTGGGTTGGCAGGTTGTAACTAGCGGTGCTGCAAGGATCGGTGCTTGGGCCTCAGCTATTTACAATCGACATTAATAACTTAGATGAACGGATTGAGTGTAATGTATCCAAGTTTGCTGACGATACAAAGCTAGGTGGGAAAGTAAGCTGTGAGGAGGGTGCAAAGAGTCTGCAAAGGGATATAGACAGGTTAAGTGAGTGGGCAAGAAGGTGGCAGATGGAGTAAATATGAGGTAGGAAGAATAGAAAAACAGAATATTTTTTAAATGGTGAGAAACTATTAAATGTTAGTGTCCAGAGAGATTTGGGTGTACAAGAAACACAAAAAGTTAGTATGCAGGTACAGCAAGCAATTAGGAAGGCAAATGGCATGTTGGCCTTTGTTGCAAGGGGGTCGGAGTACAAGAGTAAAAGTCTTACTACAGTTGTACAGGGCTTTGGTGAGACCTCTCTTGAAGTACTGTGTACAGTTTTGGTTTCCTTATCCACGGAAGGATATGCAAGGAAGGAGGGGGTGCAACCAAGCTTCATTAGAATGATTCCTAGGATGAGAGGGTTGTCCTATGAAGTGTGATTGAGTAGAATGGGCCGATATTCTCTGGAGTTTAGAAGAATGAGAGGTGATATCATTGAAACATATAAGATTATGTGTGGGTTTGACAGGGTAGATGCGGAGAGGTTGTTTCCCCTGACTGGAGATTCTAGAACTAGGGGGCATAGTCTCAGGATAAGGGGTCGGCCATTTAAGACTGAGGTGAGGAGGAATTTCTTCACTCAGAGGGTTGTGAATCTTTGGAAATCTCTACCCCAGAGCGCTGTGGATACTGAGCCATTGAGTATGTCCAAGGCTGAGATCGATAGATTTTTGGACTCTAGGGGAATCAAGGGATATGGGGATCGAGCAGGAAAGTGGAGTTGAGGTCAAAGATCAGCCATGATCTGATTGAATGGTGCAGCAGGCTCGAGGGGCCGAATGGCCCACTCCTGCTCCTATTTCTTCTGTTCTTCTGTTCTTATTTGGGGGTCCCTCCCGCACACAGATACACCCCTCTCCGATACATTAAAACACAAACATGTAGTAAAATGCTTGAAGATCTAGACCCAGAGAATATTTACACACTGCATTAATAATACAGCAAATCATATAATGTAATATACTTAAGTGAAATGGCTGAATTTTGTCACAAACTCTGAGACTAATGCTGCTGTCTCTGAGATTTGAAGCAATTAAACTAATAGGAATGTCTTGCTCTTGTTAAATTCTTCCCTGTGATTATTGGGAGGGGCTCAGTGATATATGAGAGCAGCTGCTGCCCCACGTGCTGTTTTATTTTCTCTCCACTGATATTATTTTGTGCTTTTATCATCTAATTGCACACTGAGATTTCATCGCTCCACCATTGGCGGCCGTGCCTTCAGCTGCCTAGGCCCTAAGCTCTGGAATTCCCTCCCTAAACCTCTCCGCCTCTCTCTCCTCCTTTAAGACGCTCCTTAAAACTTACCGGCGCGGACACGATGGGCCGAAGGGCCTCTATCCGTGCTGTATAACTCTATGACTCTATGACCAAGCTTTTGGCCACCTGTTCTAATATCTCCTTATGTGGCTCGGTCTCAAATTTTTTCTGATAACGGCCCTGTGATGCACCTTGGGATGTTTTACTACATTAAAGGCACGATATAAATGGAAGTTGTTGTTGTGGAGATCCAGTTATTGTCCATGGTGAAAGTCGCACCACTGTACGGTCAGGGTATTTCCCATTCACAGCACAATCCTGATCGTATTTGGTGTCTTCCACGGTTCATAAGAACATAAGAACATAAGAAATAGGAGCAGGAGTAGGCCAATCGGCCCCTCGAGCCTGCTCCGCCATTCAATAAGATCATGGCTGATCTGATCCTAACCTCAAATCTAAAATCATGTCCAATTTCCTGCCCGCTCCCCGTAACCCCTAATTCCCTTTACTTCTAGGAAACTGTCTATTTCTGTTTTAAATTTATTTAATGATGTAGCTTCCACAGCTTCCTGGGGCAGTAAATTCCACAGACCTACTACCCTCTGAGTGAAGAAGTTTCTCCTCATCTCAGTTTTCAAAGAGCAGCCCCTTATTCTAAGATTATGCCCCCTAGTTCTAGTCTCACCCATCTTTGGGAACATCCTCACCGCATCCACCCGATCAAGCCCCTTCACAATCTTATATGTTTCAATAAGATCGCCTCTCATTCTTCTGAACTCCAATGAGTAGAGTCCCAATCTACTCAACCTCTCCTCATATGTCCACCCCCTCATCCCCGGGATTAACCGAGTGAACCTTCTTTGTACTGCCTCGAGAGCAAGTATGTCTTTTCTTAAGTATGGACACCAAAACTGTATGCAGTATTCCAGGTGCGGTCTCACCAATACCTTATATAACTGCAGCAATACCTCCCTGTTTTTATATTCTATCCCCCTAGCAATAAAAGCCAACATTCCGTTGGCCTTCTTGATCACCTGCTGCACCTGCATACTAACTTTTTGATCTTCTTGCACTAGGACCCCCAGATCCCTTTGTACTGCAGTACTTTCCAGTTTCTCGCCATTGAGATAATAACTTGCTCTCTGATTCCACTGATCCTTCCTGCTCTACCGACAGTGCCGGGCTTTGGACTGTCTCCCTGCTGCTGGCATCACCCGTGGGCCTCTCGGACCAACCATAGTCCGGTAACTAGAGCCCCCGTCCCCCAGGCTGTGGGCCCCGGTGCTCCAATAACAGTCACTGCTTGTCGGAATTAACGCACCGGCCGGCAGCGCTGTTTGTGTTTATCGACGGGTGATTGCTGAGCCTTGGCCACGAGGCCACGGGGTAGGGCTCGTATTGGCCCCTGTACTTCACTCGATTTGGTGGTACCTATTTGGCAGGAGGTCCTATTTGTCAGGGGACCCTCAGCACAGGTCCCGTAGTCCCGTGCGTTAATGCGGCCCTGTGAAAATGATGGCTGATTTTGGACGGGGACCTGTGATAGGCCAGTCAGTTTAACCTCAGTTGTGGGGAAACTTTTAGAAACGATAATTCGGGACAGAATTAACAGTCACTTGGACAAGTGTGGATCGATTAGGGAAAGTCAGCATGGATTTGTTAAAGGCAAATCATGTTTAACTAACCCAATAGAGTTTTTTGATGCGGTAACACAGAGGGTGGTTGAGGGCAATGCAGTTGATGTGATGCATATGGATTTTCAAAAGGCGTTTGATAAAGTGCCGCATGATAACCTTATCATCAAGATTGCGGCTCATGGAATAAAGGGGGCAGTAACAACATGGATACAGAATTGGTTAAAGGACAGGAAACAGAGAGTAGTGGTGAACGGTTGTTTTTTGGACTGGAGGGAGGTGTACAGTGGTGTTCCCTCAGTGCTGGCACCACTGCTTTTCTTGATATATATTAATGACTTGGACTTGGGTGCACAGGGCACAATTTCAAAATTTGCAGATGACACAAAACTTGGAAGGGTAGTAAACAGTGAAGAGGATAGTGATAGACATCAAGAGGATATAGACAGGCTGGTGGAATGGACAGACACGTGGCAGATGAAATTTAACGCAGAAAAATGCAAAGTGATACATTTCGATAGGAAGAATGAGGAGAGGCTATATAAACTGGAGGGCACAATTCTAAAAGGGGTGCAGGAACAGAGAGATCTGGGGGTATATGTGCACAAATCGTTGAAGGAGGCAGGGCAGGTTGAGAAAGCGGTTAAAAAAGTATACGGGATCCTGGGCTTTATAAATAGAGGCATAGAGTACAAAAGTATGGAGGTCATGATGAAACTTTATAAAACACTGTTTCGACCACAACTGGAGTATTGTGTCCAGTTCTGGGCACTGAACTTTGGGAAAGATGCGAAGCCCTTAGAGAGGGTGCAGAAGAGATTTACTAGAATGATTCCAGGGATGAGGGACATTAGTTTCGTGGGTAGACTGGAGAAGCTGGGGTTGTTCTCTTTGGAACAGGGAAGGTTGCAAAGAGATTTGATAGAGATATTCAAAATCATGAAGGGTCTAGACAGAGTAGATAGAGAGAAACTGTTCCCATTGGTGGAAGGGTCAAGAACCAGAGGATGTAGATTTAAGGTGATTGGCAAAAGAACCAAAGGTGACATGAGGAAAAACGTTTTTACGCAGCGAGTGGTTAGGATCTGGAATGCACTGCCCGAGGGGGTGGTGGAGGCAGATTCAATCATTGCCTTCAAAAGGGAACTGGGTAAGTACTTGAAAGGAAAAAATTGCAGGGCTACGGGGATAGGGTATTATGGGTTAGGGAATTATTATGATCTAATTGAATGGCAGAACAGGCTTGAGGGGCTGAATGGCCTACTCCTGTTCCTATGTTCCGATGATTCAGAGAGGCAGGCTGCAGAAACGGGCCCATTCGGCCAATTCTGAGAGGCAGGATGCTGGGAATGCAAGGCTGTGCTGAGCTGCTGAATCAGCCCTTCAGTTCCACTCCAGAATCAGCTCCTTTACAAGAGCTCCACACAGTGGACAGTAAGTCAGCAACATCTAAAATACTCAAAGGTGCCCAGGCCTGGAGTTTCCAGGAGTCTCCGATATGGACCGTATTTGGAAAGGCACGATTCCAACTGCCCTTTGCACTTTGCCTTTTGCCCTGACCCCACCATTTCCAAGGGTCAAGGTTACTAACATATGGTTGGGTGGGGGGGGGGCTCTGGAACTATTTACATCACTGATAAGTGGGCCTACCTGAGGTGACAATTGTAAACAATTTTACAACACCAAGTTATAGTCCAGCAATTTTATTTTAAATTCACAAGCTTTCGGAGGCTTCCTCCTTCGTCAGGTGAACGCCAGATGGGTCTGGTGTACAATATAACCGAGGGATGGGTCTGGTGTACAATATAACCGAGGGATGGGTCTGGTGTACAATATAACCGAGGGATGGGTCTGGTGTACAATATAACCGAGGGATGGGTCTGGCGTTCACCTGAGGAAGGAGGAAGTCTCCGAAAGCTTGTGAATTTAAAATAAAATTGCTGGACTATAACTTGGTGTTGTAAAATTGTTTACAATTGTCAACCCCAGTCCATCACCGGCATCTCCACATCATGACTACCTGAGGTGAGAAGGCAGAAGGGACGATGCTGTGGCACGCAGTGGGGAATCTTGCCTGCTGCACTTAGGAATGGGTCAGGTGTACAATATCACTGGGGGATGGGTCTGATGTACAGTATCACTGGGGGATGGGTCTGGTGTACAATATCACTGAGGGATGGGTCTGGTGTACAATATCACTGGGGGATGGGTCTGGTGTACAATATCACTGGGGGATGGGTCTGGTGTACAACATCACTGAGGGATGGGTCTGGTGTACAATATCACTGAGGGATGGGTCTGGTGTACAATATCACTGGGGGATGGGTCTGGTGTACAATATCACTGGGGGATGGGTCTGATGTACAGTATCACTGAGGGATGGGTCTGGTGTACAATATCACTGAGGGATGGGTCTGATGTACAGTATCACTGAGGGATGGGTCTGGTGTACAATATCACTGAGGGATGGGTCTGGTGTACAGAATCACTGGGGGATGGGTCTGATGTACAGTATCACTGAGGGAAGGGTCTGGTGTACAGTATCACTGGGGGATGGGTCTGATGTACAGTATCACTGAGGGATGGGTTTGATGTACAATATCACTGAGGGATGGGTTTGATGTACAATATCACTGAGGGATGGGTCTGATGTACAGTATCACGGAGGGATGGGTCTGATGTACAGAATCACTGGGGGATGGATCTGATGTACAGTATCACGGAGGGATGGGTCTGGTGTACAATATCACTGAGGGATGGGTTTGATGTACAATATCACTGAGGGATGGGTCTGGTGTACAGAATCACTGGGGGATGGGTCTGATGTACAGTATCACGGAGGGATGGGTCTGATGTACAGTATCACGGAGGGATGGGTCTGGTGTACAATATCGAGGTTCCCCCATAACCCGGCCTTTATGAGCTGTCTTCAAATACCGCGACAGTTTGACTGAAGATGAAGAGACCGTGAGATTTCCAGGATTAACTGGGATGAACTCGGGCAGCAGGTGGGCCCTGATCGAGGAACAACTCCTTTCTGTTTATATTGGTACACTCCTCTGATTGGAGCTTGAAGGGCATGATACACATCATCAGTGACACCATGAACTCTGGGAAACGCTGGAAGGTGATCGTATCCTGGTGTCCGTGGTTGCTACTTCCTGTCCTCCGTGGGCAATCAATATATTGGTTATCCCGGGTGAAGTTCGCACTAGTGAAAGCACTCACTGCCGGCCAGCTAATTCAGGCTACGAATCACCAAAGGTTCTGCACAGTAAAAAAATTCACAGCCATGGTGTCCTTGGCTGTGCTCCCGTACATTGTGGATGTAGGCTGTCCCCAAAAGGTCCTCCAGCTCTCTCACTGCTTCCCTGCTGGGCCTCTGCCTACATAAGTATTGTTCCTCACTGAGGTGCAGAGAAATCCTTGGACAATCTGCAATCAGGGTAATGCCTTAAAGGTACTGGCCTTAAAAGTCTGGTGCTGCCTACCTTGTTTGCATCCAATAGCACTCCCCCCCTCCCCCCCGTCTTCCCGCTCATCTTCTGTCCACATGAAACCTATGTCGGAACCCCCTTCGCCCACCAGTCACGTGGCTTCCCAGTGCTTCCAGATGTTGTCCAAAGAGGTTTGCCCAGCAGAGCAAAGCTGGATTGTAATCCGAACTGCAAGCTTGCAAGAACCATGATGGAGCTGAAATATCACAGTGCCTCTCTCGGCCTGTCTCTGTGGGGCTCACAGCACCAAGATAGGGCCTCTGGTCCCGTGTCTGCCCTGTGGGCAAATAGCACCTGAGCTGCACATGCTCACAGGCACTTCCTGCACCCGTCCCCACTGCCCCTGGAATGTCCAGCAGACATAAAAAGGTGCAGGGACTTGGTGCAAAGGAGTGTTGCCTAAATGTCTCCCCCACACACTCAGATAATGCAGAGGATCTTGTGGCCCTCGCTCCTCACCTCCAATCCTGCTGGTGTAATCTCAACATTAAAAATTATAAGGGATAGAAATTAAATACATAAGTAAAGGAATATACAGAAAATAATAAAGGGCACTCATTCACAATTCTCACCAAAATAATGGACAGAGTTGTGGGATTCAATCCCCAAAGCACCAGTAAAAATCCCAGAAGGAAGCCAGAGCTTTTACCTTTCTGACCAGTCTGCCATGTGGGACCTTGTCAAATGCCTTACTAAAATCCATGTAGAATCATCGCCGAATCCCCCACCATCAGCATCCTGGGGGTCACCATTCACCTGAAGCTTAACTGGACCAGTCACATAAATACTGTGGCTACAAGAGCAGGTCAGAGGCTGGGTATTCTGTGGCGAGTGACTTACCTCCTGACTGCCCAAAGCCTTTCCACCATCTACAAGGCACATAACAAACTAGTTAGCATCCCCTGACGTTCCTCACTGTGAATCACAGAAGTCGCTGTTTTCCAACAATAAAATGTTAATGTCATATCGATGATAATATCAAGGCCACAGTGAGTCAGGAGTGTGATGGAATACTCTCCACTTGCCTGGATGAGTGCAGTTCCAACAACACTCAGGAAGCTCAACACCATCCAGGACAAAGCAGCCCGCTGATTGGCACCCCATCCACCACCCTAAACATTTACTCCCATCACCACCGGCGCACAGTGGCTGCAGTGTGTACCATCCACAGGATGCACTGCAGCAACTCGCCAAGGCTTCTTCAACAGCACCTCCCAAACCCGCGATCTCTACCACCTAGAAGGACAAGGGCAGCAGGCACATGGGAACAACACCACCTGCACGTTCCCCTCCAAGTCACACACCATCCCGACTTGGAAATATATCGCCGTTCCTTCATTGTCGCTGGGTCAAAATCCTGGAACTCCCTTCCTAACAGCACTGTGGGAGAACCTTCACCACACGGACTGCAGTGGTTCAAGAAGGCGGCTCACCACCACCTTCTCAAGGGCAATTAGGGATGGGCAATAAATGCCGGCCTCGACAGCGATGCCCACATCCCATGAATGAATTTTAAAAAAAGACGTTACAGCTGTACTGATTTAAATGAACAGCAAACTTTAAAAGAAAAACAAACTAGTTAGCATCCCCTGAGGTTCCTCACTGTGAATCGCAGAAGTCGCTGTTTTCCAGCAATAAAGTGTTAATGTCGTATCGGTGATAATATCAAGGCCACAGTGAGTGCGTGAGTCAAACTCCATTTCTATTAAATGCTCTTAGAATCATAGAGTCATAGAATCACACAGCACAGGAGGAGGCCATTCGGCCCATCGTGCCTGTGCCAGCTCTTTGGAAGAGCTGTCCAATTAGTTCCACTCTCTGCTCTTTTGCCCATAGCCCTGAATTTTTTTCCTTTTTAAGCAGACACCCTTTTCCCTTTTGAAAGTTATTATTGAATCTGCTTTCAGGCAGCGCATTCCAGATCGTAACAACTTGCTGAGTAAAAAAAATTCTCCACATGGGAGATGTGGCGAATTGGATCCAAAATTGGCTCAGTAACAGGAAACAAAGGGTAAAAATCAATGGATGTCTTTGCGAATGGAAATCCATTTCCAGTGGTGTGCCACAGGGCTCAGTGTTGGGTCCCTTGCTGTTTGTGGTATGTATTAATGATTTGGACTTGAATGTAGGGGGCATGATTGGCAAATTTGCAGACGACACAAAAATTGGCCGTGTAGTTGATAGTGAAGAGGATAGCTGTAGACTCCAGGAAGATATCAATGGGTTGGTGGAGTGGGCGGAAAAGTGGTAAATGGAGTTCAACCCAAAGAAGTGTGAGGTAATGCACTTAGGGAGGGCAAACAGTAAAAGGGAATACGCAGTAAACGGGAATATATTGAGAGGGGTAGAGGAAGTGAGAGACCTTGGAGTGCATGTGCACAGGTCCCTGAAGTTGGCAGTACAGGTAGATAAGGTTGTGAAGAAGGCATACGGAATGCTCTCCGTTATTAGCCAAGGTATAGAATACAAAAGCAGGGATGTAATGATGGAACTGTATAAAACACTGGTAAGGCCCCAGCTGGAGTATTGTGCGCAGTTCTGGTCACCACATTACAGGAAGAAGGTAATTGCTCTGGAGAGAGTGCAGAGAAGATTTACAAGAATGTTGCCAGGGCTTGAAAATTGCAGCTACGAGGAGAGATTGGATAGGCTGGGGTTGTTTTCCTTGGAGCAGAGGAGGCTGAGGGGAGACTTGATTGAGGTGTACAAAATTATGAGGGGCCCAGATAGAGGAGACAGGAAGTACCTGTTTCCCCTTGCGGAGAGTTCAAGAACTAGAGGACATAGATTTAAGCTGATTGGCGGAAGGATTAGAGGGGACATGAGGAAAAACTTTTTTACCCAGAGGGTGGTGGGTGTATGGAATTCACTGCCCGAATTGGTGGCAGAGGCAGGGACCCTCAACTCTTTTAAAAAGTACCTGGACCTGCACCTAAGCTGCAGGGCTACGGACCGGGTGCTGGAAGGTTGGATTAGAATGGGCACCTGGTTGTTCTTTGAGCCGGCGCAGACACGATGGGCCGAATGGCCTCCTTCTGTGCTGTATCGTTTCTATGGTTCTATGGTAATGCCGTTGAATGTCAAGGGGAGGTGGTTAGACTCTCTCTTGTTGGAGATAGTCATTGCCTGGCACTTGTCTGGCGCGAATGTTACTTGCCACTTATCAGCTCAAGCCTGGATGTTGTCCAGGTCTTGCTGCATGCGGGCTCGGACTGCTTCATTATCTGAGGGTTGCGAATGGAACTGAACACTGTGCAGTCATCAGCGAACATCCCCATTTCTGACCTTATGATGGAGGGAAGGTCATTGATGAAGCAGCTGAAGATGGTTGGGCCTAGAACACGGCCCTGAGGAACTCCTGCAGTAATGTCCTGGGGCTGAGATGATTGGCCTCCAACAACCACTACCATCTTCCTTTGTGCTAGGTATGACTCCAGCCACTGGAGAGTTTTCCCCCTGATTCTCATTGACTTCAATTTTACTCGGGCTCCTTGGTGCCACACTCGGTCAAATGCTGCCTTGATGTCAAGGGCAGTCACTCTCACCTCACCTCTGGAATTCAGCTCTTTTGTCCATGTTTGGACCAAGGCTGTAATGAGGTCTGGAGCCGAGTGGTCCTGGTGGAACCCAAACTGAGCATCGGTGAGCAGGTTATTGGTGAGTAAGTGCCGCTTGATAACACTGTCGACGACACCTTCCATCACTTTGCTGATGATTGAGAGTAGACTGATGGGGAGGTAATTGGTCAGATTGGATTTGTCCTGCTTTTTGTGGACAGGACATACCTGGGCAATTTTCCACATTGTCGGGTAGATGCCAGTGTTGTAGCTGTACTGGAACGTGTTTCATTTTATACTGCACTTCTTGTCATTCTGATCTTAGGGACTTTAAAATATTCCACACCAGTCAGCACTGATCAGACCAGCATTTCCTCTCGATAATTGGCTTTTGTTATTCTCCATGAATCACACTGAGGTGAAGAACACACATGACAACCAGGGAGACCATTTAAACCCAATTTATGCTTTGGGCTTTATAACCAGGCAAGGCTCTGGCTTGTTTCCTGAGACACGATCAATTGAGAAGTGTACATTAAATCCAAGAAAAAAAAGGGTAAACTAGGGCTGCTGAATTATCTTTTATACTTTTACACATATTTACTTATATTTTTATCTCAATTTAATATGTCACATTACCGTACATCTGCATATTTCCCCTGTGCAATTGATTTTTTCCTGTTATGTATTTTGGACAGTATTAGAACAAGCATGTTTAAATTATACAAATTGTGACGTTTACTTAATTGACAGTCACTGTTGGAAGCCATTTGATTTGAAAAGGTAAGCAAGCTGAAAAAGTGGATATTAAATTCTTTCGGAAGGATTTCCAGACACCTCTATCTGATTGCAGTCAACTGGATCTTATCAGTAAGATGGACAAGTGAATCTGGAATCTTTTTGATGTTAACACAATTATTCTTTAGAAACAAAAAATAATCAGACTGTGTTTATTCAATGTGACATTCAGAAACTACAGTGCAAACTTTATCGTTAATGGTTTATTTAACACCTCTCTGAGTAAAAAAGTTTGTCCTGACTTCTTTATTGGATTTATTAGTGACTATCTTGTATTCATGGCTCCTAGTTTTGGACTCCCCCACAAGTGGAAACATCTTCTCTACGTCAATCCTATCATAATTTTAAAGACCTCTATCAGGTCACTTCTCAGCCTTATCATTTTTAGCGAAAGTGATAACCTACAGGGCTACGGACCAAGTGCTAGAAAGTGGGATTAAGTTGGATAGCTCTTTTCCGCCCAGCACGGACATGATGGGTCGAATGGCCTGCTTCTAAGAACATAAGAACATAAGAAATAGGAGCAGGAGTAGGCCATCCGGCCCCTCGATCCTGCTCCGCCATTCAACAAGATCATGGCTGATCATCTACCTCAACGCCATTTTCCTGCATGATCCCCATATCCCTTGATGCCTTTAATATCTAGAAATCTATCGATCTCTGTTTTGAATGTACTCAATGACTCAGCCCTCTGGGGTAGAGAATTCCAAAGATTCACCACCCTCTGAGTGAAGAAATTTCTCCTCATCTCAGTCCTAAATGGCCGACCCCTTATTCTGAGACTGACCCCTGGTTCTAGACTCCCCATCCAGGGGAAACATCCTCCCTGCATCTACCCTGTCGAGCCCCATAAGAATTTTATATGTTTCAATGAGATCACTTCTCATTCTTCTAAAGTCTAGTGAATACAGGCCTAGTCTACTCAATCTCTCCTCATACGACAGTCCCACCATCCCAGGAATCAGTCTGGTGAAACTTCGTTGCACTCCTTCTATGGCAAGTATATCCTTTAGAGTCATAGAGTCATAGAGTTATACAGCACGGATAGAGGCCCTTCGGCCCATCGTGTCCGCGCCGGCCATCAGCCCTGTCTACTCTAATCCCATATTCCAGCATTTGGTCCGTAGCCTTGTATGCTATGGCATTTCAAGTGCTCATCCAAATGCTTCTTGAATGTTGTGAGGGTTCCTGCCTCCACAACCCTTTCAGACAGTGAGTTCCAGACTCCAACCACCCTCTGGGTGAAAAAGTTCTTTCTCAAATCCCCTCTAAACCTCCCGCCTTTTACCTTGAATCTATGTCCCCTTGTTATAGAACCCTCAACGAAGGGAAAAAGCTCCTTAGTATCCATCCTATCTGTGCCCCTCATAATTTTGTACACCTCAATCATGTCCCCCCTCAGCCTCCTCTGCTCTTAGGTAAGGAGACCAAAACTGCACACAATACCCCAGGTGTGGTCTCACCAAGGCCCTGTATAACTGCAGTAAGACATCTTTACTCCTGTACTCAAATCATCTTGTAATAAAGGCCAACATACCATTTGCCTTCCTAATTGTTTGTTGCATCTGCATGTTAGCTTTCAGTGCCTCATGAACAAGGACACACAGGTCCCTTTGAACATCAACATTCTGTGCCGTAACTTTCTATGATTCTATGAAAAAGATCTCTAGCCTGTTTAGTCTTTCCTGATAGTTATAGCCTCTCAGTTCTGGTATCATCCTTGTGACTCTTTTGTGCACTTTTTCCAGTGTCTCTCTATCCTTTTTATAATATGGAGACCTTGGAGCTCCAATTTACTGAAGGCTCTAAGTTCTGGATTCAACAAGCTGGGGGTTAGAACATAAGAACATGAGAAATAGGAGCAGGAGTAGGCCATTCGGCCCCTCGAGCCTGCTCCGCCATTCAATCAGATCATGGCTGATCTTCGACCTCAACTCCACTTTCCTGCCCGATCCCCATATTCCTTGATTCCCCTAGAGCCCAAAAATCTATCTATCTCAGATTGAATAGAAAGAATCTTTATGGTGGTCTTCATACTCTTAATGAAAGCCAAACTGAAGGAATGACCATCAGCTGGGACGTGGCAGCAGGTACAACACATCTGCCAGCACCGTCTGCTTCCAGCACTGTTTCTGGCAGGACATACCACATTTTAACTCTCCCTTAATGGCTCTAATGAAAAGAGCCCCAGTTTCTCCAGTCTCTCTTCATAACTAAAGCCTCTCATCCCTGGTCCCATCTTAGTGAATCTCTCCTGCATCCTCTCCATGGCTTTGTCATCCTTCCTAAAATAAGGTGTCTAAAACTGGACACATTGGAGTCGGCTTTCCTCTACTCTATTCAGGGTGGAGCAGAAAGGGGTGGAGATCCATTACATCAGGTCTCCACCTCCATTGCGCTGCTCTGGGATTTCCTGGGACTTCCCCACAAACAGAAATTGGGCAGGGGCCTATAGTAGGAGCAGGGCTAGAGCAGCAGGGTGCATTCCTGGCTTTCTGCCTTATCTTCCTCAGGATCTGCTTGTTGGACGCCCCAACATTGGGCTACTTGTCAGAACCTGACATTATGGCCCGCTCATAGACCCCAGCGAAGAGTGGGTGCGGGGGAGTTGGAGCCAAACTGAAGAAATGAAGGCACATTTCAAGTTTTTGGATTTTCAATCATTTTTTTCTTCCATGAAAAGATTTGGCAATGTGGTATGTTTAATGCTGTGTTTAAATACCCTCCCATTTGGTGGGAATACAAAGAGATCTATATCGCACATTAACACATCCTGAAGACATCCCAAAGAGCTTTGATGACATCTTTTTGAAGTGCAGTTGCTGCTGTTAGTAGGTAAACCTAGCAGCCAATTAGTACAAAGGGAGATCCCACAACAGAAAATTAGATAAATGTCCAGTCAATCACAGCATTTAACCACCAACTTCAACACCAGCAGCAACCTAGTTAGAAATGTCTTTAATTATGTGCCTAGTTAAAAAGGACAGCACAAAGTGTACATAATGAATATGGTGGCTGTACTGCAGAATGTCACCATTTTAAATAACCTCAGTGCAATGCATGTTCTCTGATTTGGGTATTGCTTTTAGCAAACCACAATGGCTGATATGGCCTCCTACCGACATTGCCTGCCCAGACATAAAGAACATAAAAATGCAACAGTGTATATAAATGCAATGATGCTGCTATATAATTACAGAGAGTGAACGGCATACAAAACATGCATACTGAGTGCTGCATTAGTCTTATCAATTTGATACATTTAAGATACATTACAAAGGTACATACAGTAAAATAAAACTGGTTATGGATCAACACATCCAGTGGGTAAAGGTCAACACATCCAGTGGGTAAAGGTCAACACATCTAGTGGGTAAAGGTCAACACATCCAGTGGGTAAAGGTCAACACATCTGATAGGTGAAGGTCAACACATCCAGTGGGTAAAGGTCAACATATCGGATAGGTAAAGGTCAACACATCCAATGGGTAAAGGTCAACATATCTGATAGGTAAAGGTCAACACATCCAGTGGGTAACGGTCAACACATCCAGTGGGTAAAGGTCGACATATCTGATAGGTAAAGGTCAACACATCCAGTGGGTAAAGGTCAACATATCTGATAGGTAAAGGTCAACACATCCAGTGGGTAACGGTCAACACATCCAGTGGGTAAAGGTCGACATATCTGATAGGTAAAGGTCAACACATCCAGTGGGTAAAAGTCAGCACATCCAGTGGGTAAAGGTCAACACATCTGATAGGTGAAGGTCAACACATCCAGTGGGTAAAGGTCAACACATCCAGTGGGTAAAGGTCAACACATCTGATAGGTGAAGGTCAACACATCCAGTGGGTAAAGGTCAACATATCGGATAGGTAAAGGTCAACACATCCAGTGGGTAAAGGTCAACATGTCCAATGGGTAAAGGTCAACACATCCAGTGGGTAAAGGTCAACACATCCAGTGGGTAAAGGTCAACATATTGGATAGGTAAAGGTCAACACATCCAGTGGGTAAAGGTCAACACATCCAGTGGGTAAAGGTCAACATGTCCAATGGGTAAAGGTCAACACATCCAGTGGGTAAAGGTCAACACATCTAGTGGGTAAAGGTCAACATGTCCAATGGGTAAAGGTCAACACGTCCAGTGGGTAAAGGTCAACATGTCCAATGGGTAAAGGTCAACATGTCCAGTGGGTAAAGGTCAACACGTCCAGTGGGTAAAGGTCAACACATCTGATGGGTAAAGGTCAACACATCCAGTGGATATAGATCAGCACAGGGTGTGCTAAGGGAATATCAGGAGCTAGGAGCTAAATTATAGAAGGTGGTAATTACTACCTGAGCCACATGCTAATTAACAGAGGGATAAGCAGATCAGGAAACTAAATGCATGGCTGAAAGACTGGTGTGGGAAAGAGGGCTTCCATTTCATGGGACATGGACACCAGTGCTGGGACAGGAAGGAGCTGTGCCACGGGGACGGGCTGCACCTGAAACAGGCTGGGACCAAGGTCCTAGCGAGAAGGATAAATTGCCTGTAGCAAGGACTTTAAACCAATAAAGGGTGGGGGAGGGTGGAGGTTCAGGTAGAAGTAACAGTAACCTAAAGATAACAAAAAGAAGGAATGCGAGCAAAGTTCGGGGTACAAAAAGTGATAAAGATAATATGAATACTCTGGGTACAGCAACGGTTATAGAATGGAATAATAAAATATCTGTTAAAAATAAAGCAGGAGTGTTGAAAAATAAAAACATATTAAATTGCCAGTGATAATGTACAGAGCATCAGCAACAAAAGGTGTGATAGGTCAAAAAGTGTGAGAAACACACCATCAGTGTATATGGGCAGGGTGGGACCAGTTACCCAAAAAGAGCTCAGTTCACGAATATACATAACAGAAGAAATAAAACAAACAAAATCATGAAGGGTTTTGATAGAGATAGAAGCACAAATTCAGCTTAAATAGTATGATGTGGTGGCTATTACAGAGACCTGGCTACAAGCTGCACATGATTGGGAGCTAAATATTCCAGGCTATAGGATTGTTAGTAAAGATAGGGAAATTGGGAAAGAAAGAGGAGTAACAATATTAATAAAAGACACAATCACAGCAGTAGAAAAAAGGGTGACCAGGAAGTGGAAACACTTTGGGTAAAATTATGGAACAGCAAAGGATGCAAGACTCTTGTAAGAGTTGTCTACAGACCTCCTGATAGTAGTGATGTAGCGAGGCGGTGGGGTGTATAAATACAGAGATCAGGGAAGCATATAGCAAAAACAATGTGGTTATAATGGGAGATTTTAATTTTCACATGATCTGGGAGAGGCCGAACAGCTCAAGTAGTAAAGGCAGTGAATTTCTAGAGTGTATTCGGGACAGTTGTCTGGACCATTGGGCGCTAAATTGGGCTGTGTAGCGCCCATTGTTTCGGTGCCATGCGGCCTCCCTGACATCCAAGATGGCATCTTGGATGCGCATGCATGTTTGCAGCGTGTCATGCGCCGGACGCCATCATGGTATAGGAGTTAGCACTGGCGCAGGTAATGAATGCTGGAATCATGTAAAGTAGGGAGAAAATGGCTTCAATCAGTGTGAGTTAGGTCACAGGTCCACCACGATCTCATTGAATGGTAGAACAGGCTCGAGGGGCTAAAGGCCACGGCCACTTGGTGCCTCCTGATATGCGCCACCTTCTCCTGCAAGAATGCGGGACGTGTGTCTGGGTGATGTGTCTGTCATGGTTGAATAGCTGCCAGTGTGTGTGGCCTGTGACTTGTGGGTGGGTGGCTTGAAACAGTGGTAATATGTAAGGGCGGGAGGAAGCATCTGGTTGGAAGAGTTGAGTACTGATGGAAAGAGTTTGTTGGTATGTGGGTGATGGGGGTGTAGTGTGTGGTGCAGTTGGCAGGAGATGCCACTTGACAGTTGACCTCACTCACCGTGACCAATCATGTCAAAGCATTGAACTTCTTCCTGCACTGCATCCATGTTCATGATGCTGTGCGCCTGGCATTGACTTCGTCCTCTACTGCCTCCCGGGTATATGTCTGGAGGGCCTCTTGCCCCCCCTCCCCCCGCGGATATAGGATGTCCCTCCTCTGTCCACCTCTTGCAACCAGGGTCTCTAGTATATCAGCAGAGAACCTTGGTGCATGCACTCTCGCAGGTCAATCTGTTCGGCAGATTGGTGAGGTCTGGCATGCAGAATGGAGGATGTGGGATTTAGTAGTGCGCAACCTTTATTCAATGTTTTAACATAACTCATCAGTGTGTAAATCTAAGAATGGGTTCTGCATCTGTGTTTTACGTGTGCGATGTCTGATCTCCGTTCAGACTCCGTGCAGACAGTAGACTGTTGTTTTCAGCAAATAACAGGTACCAGCTACCTTTAAGAGATTTCTAAGAAACATCCTCCCTTTAAGAGATTGAGCTCCCTCCTGGTGGTGGAAAGTGTGAATTGCACTGATTCCATGTGCAAGGCCTGGGATGGAACGCTGATTGCAGGTAAGTCCTGGGATGGGCTGAAACTTGTGTCCTGCCTGTGCCGGGGTCATTGGGCGTGGGGTAATTGCACATCACGCTACCTACGCCCCAAAACGGCCCTTATCCAATTTTTTTTTTCACTCGACAAGGGAACAGGCCATACTACATTTAGTGATGAGTAATGAGCCTGAATTAGGCTGTAATCTGACTATAAGGGAACATCTTGTGAATAATGACAAGAATATGATCAAATTTGATATTAGATTTGAGAGGGAGAAGGGAGAGTCACACAAGGTTTTAAATTTAAGTAAGGCAAACTTCGAAGGGATGAGAAATAAATTGACCGCAGTAAACTGGGCTGAAATGTTAATGGTTAAACCTACAGATAAACAGTGGGAAGTATTCAAAGAACAATTTGGTACAATATAAAATCAGTATGTGCCCCTAAAAGCCAAAAGCTCCACTTGTGAAGTTAAGCAATCATGGTCAACTAACAAAGTAAGATATAGTATCAAGCTAAAAAAGTTTACACAAATGCAAAGAAAAGTGGAAATCCAGCGGACTGGAAGAACTACAAAAAGGAATATGAAAAAAGAGATATCAATGCAAACAGTAAAGGGTAAAGGCCAACCATCCAGTGGGTAAAGGTCAACACATCCAGTGGGTAAAGGTCAACCTCTCCAGTGGGTAAAGGTCAACCCATCCAGTGGATAAAGGTCAACACATCCAGTGGGTAAAGGTCAACCTCTCCAGTGGGTAGAGGTCAACACATCCAGTGGGTAAAGGTCAACACATCCAGTGGGTAAAGGTCAACACATCCAGTGTTGAAAGGTCAACACATCCAGTGGATGAATATCTGTAAAAATCAGTTTCTACTTTTAGTTAAATTTTGCATGAAGGATGTTTGCTGGGCAATGAAGCATTTTGCATTCCAGGCACCCAGTGTCAGCATCAAGCAATGCCAGGTGAGGTAACACAGAGTGAAGCTTCCTTGTTACATTTTCCATTTCCCACCCTGTGGTGTCTCTAAGTGAGATGACCAATTCCTTCCAAATTAGGGTAAGTTTTGTGTGATAAGCCAATGCCCAACATCATCTCCATGTGTCAACCTTATACTTTAGCATGCAAGGGCAGACAAGTTATATCAAAGTTTCTTAATATCAGTTGCAAATGTTGTATTGGCATATAAATTACAACCAGAAGATCTGAGCTAATGTTAAAGAAAATTAAAATGCAATAGCCTGGTGCAAAACCTACATCTAAAATGTCTTATATATATATTAAATTTACAAAATACAGCTGCTGTTACAGTATTTATGAACTTGTGTATAAGGATTCATGGTGATGTAACACCTGCCTTAATTAGAGAGATTTAAACAATCTTATTTTCTGCATGAGGCTTCAAAACATGTTGAACTATTACAGATTTCCTTCCAAATAATCAGGAATTATCTTTACAAACATCTAGATGTTCATATTTTAATAGAAAGATCTGTTTAAATGTGCAGCATTTTGATTATGTTGGCCTACTTTGGGTAAATCAAGAACCTCATATTCCCCATCCACAGGGAATAATTAGGGCACAATTTCATCCTGATATTAAAAAAAATTAGGGAATATTTCCCGGTTGCCTTTGCTGGAGGTGCAGAGCACTGCCGCAGTTGGAAAGTCCAATGGAAATCCATCTGGTCAGATGTCCACCTACACTGCGTCACACATGAGCTTCTAGTCATATCATAAGGTGGACCTTGGGAACCCTAAGTGAGAGCAGGCACGATCTTCCCATCAGTGCGTTAATGTATTACAATAAGATGCTTAAGACCACACAGGAAATTTCCAGAGATTCTCACCAGGGAAGTGTATGTCTTGACAGACACAACAACTTGCATTTATATAGCGCCTTTAACGTAGTAAAACATCCCAAGGTGCTTCACAGGAGTGTCATCAAACAAAATGTGACACCGAGCCACATAAGGAGATATTAGGACAGGCTTGGTCAAAGAGGTAGATTTTAAGAAGCATCTTAAAGGAGGTGAGAGAGGTAGAGAGGTTTAGGGAGTGAATTCCAGAGCATAGGGCCCAGGCAGCTGAAGGCAGGGCCGCCAATGGTGGAGCGATTAAAATCAGCAATGCGCAAGAGGCCAGAATTGGAGGAGCGCAGAGATCTCGGAGGTTTGTAGGGCTGGAGGAGGTAGGGAGGGGTGAGGCTATGGAGGGATTTGAACACAAAGATGAGAATTTTAATCGAGGTGTTGCTGGACCGCGAGCCAGTGTAGGTCAGCGTGGACAGGGGTGATGGGTGAATGGGATTTGGTGCGAGTTAGGATACGGGCAGCAGAGTTTTTTATAAGCTGAAGATACTTTCTGGGCTGGCATCTAGTCAGTATTGATAGGGGAACCTGCTACCTTTTGAAAAGAATATCTGAAAGTGGAATTTCTCTTACAATTTCTGCCAGGTGTTATTTTCAGTTCTACTTTTTACCTGTTTTCGTTTGTGGGTTTTTGACCCACACTTTCAGCTGGTACAATTATAATTTGAAAATGGCCATTGCATGAGGATTGCTCTATTTCTGTACTATTTGGAGGAAGAGGATGAAAAAAGAATGCAAACCAGGCCCAAATGCACCAGAGGGGGACTGCCTGGACCCTCCCTTATCTACAAGAGACATGCATGGCTTGGAGTGTCTGAGGATAGCTGCTTCACTTCACTCCAGAGGGAGTGACAAAGTTCTTTGGTGTATATCTGCAGCAGGACTCCTAAATCTTAAGCATCAAAGGGAAGTGTTACCTACAAAGTGCCATTGTGAATAATAAATCAACCTTTTTGTCTGTACTACAACTTCCCCTTGAAGAGCTCTCCTGTGGGGGCCTGGAATTCACTGCCTGAAAGAGTGGTAGAGGCAGAAACCCTCAACTCATTTAAAAAGTACTTGGATGTGCACTTGAAGTGCCGTAACCTACAGGGCTACAGACCAAGTGCTGGAAAGTGGGATTAAGCTGGATAGCTCTTTTTCGGCTGGCACAGACACAATGGGCCGAATGGCCTTCTTCAGTGCCATAAAGTTCTATGATTCTATGATTCCTGCATCCTTAGCCAAGTCTGCTGCATGCCAGGCTCCCCTGTAGCCTGGTCAAAATAGGGGATGGAGCTTATATTGGAAAACTGGGTATTGCCTGCTCCCCACTCCGGGCATGAATGAATCCGGGCATGGGGCAGCTCAAGCCCATTTTTGCTGGGATTGGAAAATTGGACCCTTTAGCCTGAACTTTTCAAGTAAACATTGGTGGTGGGTAAGGTTCCTGGCACGTTATCCCTATGGTTTGAAATTTAGTCTGTTTATGGGCTGGTGGTGCGGGTTCCAACTACTGATGCACTGCTCGCTACCATTGTTGATGAGGCAGCCACACAAGAGGTTAATGGTTGTGATGTCACTACTGTAGGTTTATAAAGGAACACAATGTGTCGGTGATTTCTGGGGAATTATACAGCCAATAGAAAGGAGACTTTGATTCAATCAGTCGCTGCTAGATTCAAACCCAAACCCTACACTTGGAAAGTCAGGATGTTGGTCAACTGTGCTATATATCACACTGTCTTAACTCTTTCACCAGCAAAGCATGGGCTAAGAATTTTCTTGTAAGTAGGTTCATGATTTTTTTTGGTATTTAAGTGAAATATGACGACAGTCTAAATAATGGAATTTAGGGTGTCCCTAGGTATACTGAAAGGAACAAATAATAACAGATTTATGGCACTAATACTGTATATGCAATGAGCAGAGCAATTTTTACCACCCATATCATCTAAGGGTGTCTAACGAATAACTAAACCTAGTTACTGTGATACGATACTTGTGATTGATACTTAACTCTTACACAGGAGAATTTTTATTGACGTTTACCAGCTTCCAGTGTTGTTCATTCACAGAACTTTACTGGCTACACGTAAATCACATACCTCCTACCCTCCTCCCGAAACGTTCAGCTCCAACGTTACAGGCTAGCCAGTCTAACGTCGGTGGTGGGGAAACTTTTAGAGACAATAATCCGGGACAAAATTAATTGGCACTTGAAAAACTATGGGCTAATAAATGAAAGTCAGCACGGATTTGTTAAAGGAAAATCGTGTTTGACTAACTTGATTGAGTTATTTGATGAAGTAATGGAGAGGGTTGATGAGGATAGTGTGGTTGATGTTGTGCATATGGACTTTCGAAGGGCATTTGATAAAGTACCACATAATAGACTTGTTAGCAAAATTAAAGCCCATGGGATTAAAGGGACAGTGGCAGCGTTGATACAAAATTGGCTAAGGGACAGAAAGCAGAGAGTAGTGGTGAACGGTTATTTTTCAGACTGGAGGGAAGTATATAGTGGTGTTCCCCAGGGGTCAGTATTAGGACCACTGCTCTTTTTGACATATATTAATGACCTGGACTTGGGTATAGAGGGTATAATTTCACAGTTTGCTGATGATATGAAACTCGGGAATGTAATAAACAATGTGGAGGATAGTAACAGAATTGAGGAGGACACAGACAGACTGGTGAAATGGGCAGATGAAATTTAAGCAGAGAAGTGTGAAATGATGCATTTTGGTAGGGAGAATGAGGGGAGGCAATATAAACTAAATGGTACAATTTTGAAGGGGGTGCAGGAATAGAGAGATCTGGGGGTGTATGTACACAAATCTTTGAAGGTGGCAGGACAAGTTCAGAAGGCTGTTAAAAAGCATATAGGATCCTGGGCTTTATTAATAGAGGCAAGGAGTACAAAAGCAAGGAAGTTATGCTAAACCTTTATAAAACACTGGTTAGACCTCAGCTGGAGTATTGTGTTCAATTCTGGGCACTTTAGGAAGGATGTCAAGGCCTTAGAGAGGGTGCAGAGGAGATTTCCTAGAATGGTGCCAGGGATAAGGGACCAGTTATGTGGAGAGACTGGAGAAGCTGGAGTTGTCATCCTTAGAACAGAGAAGGTTAAGGGGAGATTTGATAGAGGTGTTCAAAATCATGAACGGTTTTGATAGAGTAAATAAGGAGAAACTGTTTCTAGTGGCAGACGGGTCAGTAACTAGAGGACACAGATTTAAGGTGATCGGCAAAAGAGCCAGAGGTGAGATGAGGAAACATTTTTTTACGCATTGACGTGTTGCCTGCACTGTCTGAAAGGGTGGTGGAAGCAGATTCAATAATAACTTTCAAAAGGGAATTGGATAAATACTTGAAGGGAAAAATTTATAGGGCTATGTGGAACGAGCAGGAGAGTGGGACTAATTGGATAGCTCTTTCAAAGAGCCAGCACAGGCATGATGGGTTGAATGGCCTCCTTCTGTGCTGTAACATACTATGCTACACGTAGGTCAAATCATTCTGGAACAGCTTTCTTCAGATCCGCTGTACAGCGGAGTTTATGCGAACAAACTGAATGGCAAATCAGGAAATGCAGGTCAATCAGCGTCTGTGGAGAGAACAGATGACTTCATGAGTCACTTTTGTTTGACGAAAGGTCAACACCTGAAATCTTAAAGCTCTGATTTCTCCATGGATGGGATCTGATCTACCGAGTGTTGCCTGCATTTTCTGCTTTTGTTGCAGATTTCCAGCATCTGCTGTGTTTTGGCTTTTTGCTTCAACGAGAAACCAATTCACTTTCTTGTAGGAGGTCCTGTGGTCTCAAGGCAGTGTAGGCCAATGAATGCTGCACCTTTAATGATCTGATAACCACGCTTCCAATAGTTTATCCAGCCTCCCTCCCCACCACTGTCTGTCCCTACTTCCGCTTCTGTTCCTGGCCAGCCAGCAGTGCGGAGAGTGGATGATGTAGGTGTCCCTCCCTCTTGATCTTTATGTTTGGAAGGAATGCTTCGAATCCTGACCCAGACTCCAGTGCTGTGGAAGTATCTGGAAAAAAAGTCATTGAGTAAGTTCTGAGACAAAGCTTATCATTTACTTGTTAACAGGCCTGCTGCATGTTTCCAACATTTCTTGTTTCTATTTCAGATTACCCATCTGACATCCTATGGGTTTCCTGTGGGTTTTTTCCCTGCTTGGTATTCATTCCCGGATTGTGAGTTTAGCAAAAGGACCTTTCCCAAGCTGAACAAAAAACAGCCTATTTCCACTCAGCCCCTCGAGCCTGTTCCACCATTCAATGAACTCATGGCTGATCTGTACCTTAACCCCATTTACCGACCTTTGACCCATATCCCTTGATATCCTTACCTAACAAAAATTTATTGATCTCAGTCCTGAAAGCTTCAATTGACCTCCAGCATCCACAGCCTTTAGGGGAGAGAATTCCAGATTTCCACTACCCTTTGTGTGATGAAGTGCTTCCTAAAAGACTTGGCTGTAATTTTTAGATTATATAGATTCTCAGAGATATACAAGGACAATCTGGGCTCTCTCAGCCACTAATTTACTCTTTATTCCTCCCTCCCTAAGGAATGAATTATAGGCACTAATCTGAGTCCTGCCACCATCTGGCACATTACATAGAAACATGGAAATAGGAGCAGGAGTAGGCCATTCGGCCCTTCGAGCCTGCTCCACCATTCAATATGATCATGGCTGATCCTCTATCTCAATACCATATTCCCGCTCTCTCCCCATACCCCTCAATGCCTTTTCTGTCTAGAAATCTATTTAGCTCCTTCTTAAATATATTCGTAAACAATTTTACAACACCAAGTTATAGTCCAGCAATTTTATTTTAAATTCACAAGCTTTCGGAGATTTTCTCCTTCCTCAGGCAAATGTTTCAAGATCTCCTTGAAGCCTACGCATTTATACATATTGAACAATAAAACATGGTGTTTACAGACTGCCCCTGCAACTGCCCGTTGCCAAGGCAATCACCGTGTTCAGACAGAGAGGTGTTACCTGCAGAACCTCCGAATACACATTCAACAAAAAAACAAACAGGGAAAAAAAACAGAGAGAAAAAAAAAAACACAGAGAGAGGCAGAAACATCCGGAAGGCAGAGAGAGCCAGCAAATGACCCATTATATTAAAAACAGATAACATTTGTTCGCTGGTGGGGTAACGTGTAGCGTGACATGAACCCAAGATCCCGGTTGAGGCCGTCCTCATGGGTGCGGAACTTGGCTATCAATTTCTGCTCGACAATTTTGCGTTGTCGTGTGTCTCGAAGGCCGCCTTGGAGTACGCTTACCCGAAGGTCGGTGGATGAATGTCCATGACTGCTGAAGTGTTCCCCGACTGGGAGGGAACCCTCCTGTTTGGCGATTGTTGCGCGGTGTCCGTTCATCCGTTGTCGCAGCGTCTGCATGGTCTCGCCAATGTACCATGCTCTGGGGCATCCTTTCCTGCAACGTATGAGGTAGACAACGTTGGCTGAGTCACAGGAGTATGAACCATGCACCTGGTGGGTGGTGTCATCTCGTGTGATGGTGGTATCTGTGTCGATGATCTGGCATGTCTTGCAGAGGTTACCGTGGCAGGGTTGTGTGGCGTCGTGGACGCTGTTCTCTTGAAAGCTAGGTAGTTTGCTGCGAACGATGGTCTGTTTGAGGTTGGGTGGCTGTT
Source organism: Heptranchias perlo (assembly GCF_035084215.1). NCBI lineage: Eukaryota > Metazoa > Chordata > Chondrichthyes > Hexanchiformes > Hexanchidae > Heptranchias > Heptranchias perlo. The sequence goes on along the minus strand of NC_090352.1, from coordinate 1,122,155 downwards.
TAAAGGCGAGTAGTGGAGGTGTGGGGATGGCCATAGCGAGGTGTTTGTCCTCATTGATGACATGTTGAAGGCTGCGGAGAACATGGCGTAGTTTCTCCGCTCCGGGGAAGTACTGGACGACAAAGGGTACTCTGTTGGTTGCGTCCCGTGTTAGTCTCCTGAGGAGGTCTATGCGATTTTTTGCTGTGGCCCGTCGGAACTGTCGATCGATGAGTCGAGCGTCATATCCCGTTCTTACTAGGGCGTCTTTCAGCGTCTGTAGGTGTCCATCGCGTTCCTCCTCGTCTGAGCAGACCCTGTGTATTCGCAGGGCCTGTCCATAGGGGATGGCCTCTTTGACGTGGTTAGGGTGGAAGCTGGAAAAGTGGAGCATCGTGAGGTTGTCCGTGGGCTTGCAGGAGGGTTCCCTCCCAGTCGGGGAACACTTCAGCAGTCATGGACATTCATCCACCGACCTTCGGGTAAGCGTACTCCAAGGCGGCCTTCGAGACACACGACAACGCAAAATTGTCGAGCAGAAATTGATAGCCAAGTTCCGCACCCATGAGGACGGCCTCAACCGGGATCTTGGGTTCATGTCACGCTACACGTTACCCCACCAGCGAACAAATGTTATCTGTTTTTAATATAATGGGTCATTTGCTGGCTCTCTCTGCCTTCCGGATGTTTCTGCCTCTCTCTGTGTTTTTTTTTTTCTCTCTGTTTTTTTTCCCTGTTTGTTTTTTTGTTGAATGTGTATTCGGAGGTTCTGCAGGTAACACCTCTCTGTCTGAACACGGTGATTGCCTTGGCAACGGGCAGTTGCAGGGGCAGTCTGTAAACACCATGTTTTATTGTTCAATATGTATAAATGCGTAGGCTTCAAGGAGATCTTGAAACATTTGCCTGAGGAAGGAGAAAATCTCCGAAAGCTTGTGAATTTAAAATAAAATTGCTGGACTATAACTTGGTGTTGTAAAATTGTTTACAATTGTCAACCCCAGTCCATCACCGGCATCTCCACATCATTAAATATATTCAGTGACTTGGCCTCCACAGCCTTCTGTGGTTGAGAATTCCACAGGTTCACCACCCTCTGAGTGAAGAAATTTCTCCTCATCTCAGTCCTAAATGTCCTACCCAATATCCTGAGAGTGTGACCCCTCGTTCTGGACCCCCCCCCCCAGCCAGGGGAAATATCCTCCCTGTGTCCAGTCTGTCTAGCCCTGTCAGAATTTTATACATTTCAATGAGATCACCTCTCATTCTTCTAAACTCTAGTGAATACAGGCCGAGTCGACCCAATCTCTCCTCGTACGACAGTCCTGCCATCCCAGGAATCAGTCTGGTGAACCTTCGCTGCACTCCCTCTATGGCAAGTATATCCTTTCTTAGGTAAGGAGACCAAAACTGCACACAATACTCCAGGGTGTGGTCTCACCAAGGCCCTGTATAACTGCAGTAAGACATCCTTGCTCCTGTACTCAAAAGTTCTTACTTTGGGCGGGCTGACTATGGTGAGGAAGCAGGCGGTGCACTCACACTGCCCATCCAAAGTCACTGGGGAATGCCCTGAGCATTTTGAGAGCTGGGTCTCATTTCATTATCAATAGCGAACTGTGAGCCCAGAACCAGCCCTCACAGGCAGCTTGCCGCTCGGGAGGGTGGAAGATGGGTGAGACGGGGGGGGGGGGGGGGGGGCGGCGGAGGCTATCGCGGTGAGGGTGGGGGAGAGGCGTGGATGGGCCAGTAGTGCGCTGGAAGATTTTTGTGTCACCAAGAAAAGCATGAATGCTCTGCTCTCTCCCCGTAGTCCTTAATTGTCCTCTGCTTCATATATTTTTCAAATCTTCCCTTAAAAGATGCAATGTTCTCTGCCTCAACCACTCCCCGTGATAAAACATTCCACATCCCAACAACCCACAGTATGAAGACATCTCTCCCAACCCCTCTCCCCAGTCTCAGTGATCATTTTAAATTGATGACCCTCGTCATTGACTCCCCAACCAGAGGAAACAATCTTTTCCCATTCACTCGATCAAACCCATCATAATTTTAAAACTCTATTGAATCCCCTCTTCGCCTTTATTGCTCCAGTGGATATAGTCCCAGTGTCTCAAGTCTCTCCACTTAACTATAGTTTCCCATCCCTGGCATCACCAGATGAATTTACTATGTACGCTCTCTATGGCTTTCATGTCCTTTCTATAATGGTGCACTAAACTGCACACAGTACTCTAACTGTGGTCTAGCAAATGGTTTTGTAACATTTATCATTACTTCCTGAACCATTACTTTTGATTCATTGTGGAGTCTGTTTTTATGCTGATTGCGATGATTAGCTGCTGCTGTGTTCCAGTCGTCAATACCCAAAGGTACTTGAGCTACAGGATAGCTGCTTGTAACATTATGACCTGGGGCGTCTGGCCTGGCAGGACCACTGTCGGATTGGGGGTGAGGTGGGCTTTGCACCCACCTGTCTCTCTCCACCCTGACCCTGGTGGATTATCCAGGGGAAGGCTAAATATCATAATTGTAGTAGGTCCCCGCTGGTATTTCGGGTCCCACCTGGTGAGAGGAGAGGGAATCACTGTGACCCTTACCCCAGTGTAGTAGGGTTGTCAACCTTCCAAGGTTGCCCTGGGTCTCCAGGAATGAAAGTCTAATCTCCAGGACACTGCTGCGAGCAACTCAGGAGAAAAATCGCTGGGGCAATAAAAAAAGTGTTTTAAAAAAGATTTCTTTGAACACTTTTGTTTACTAGCTGTAAAAATATTGGACATAGAAAATGTTGTTTGACTGACAGTCAAGAATCATCCAATCGGGTAATGAGGAGCCTGTTCACTTTCCAATGACGTCGGGAAGCTGTGCACCATGAGGACGGACGTGTTGGGCGACCAATGGTGAGAGTGTGGGGGTGGGGTGATTGGAGGCAGGTCATGTGATGAAACCTCCAGGAATGGAAAAAAAGGGGCAGATTACCTAATTCGTCAATAACCGCCCCAAAATGGGTGGGAAAAAGCACAGGAAATGGGGCCAATTACGATAGATCTAACAAGATGCGCAGTTAATAAACTGGACTTATGGTCATTCTCTATCTACCATATCCGATTAACAGGTTACAATTTGTAGACAAATGATGTCTCCTGACTCCCCCCACAAGATGCAGATCTCTTACACTGCACCAAGTGGGACCAACATTGAGCTGGAAAACAGCATCTCTAACCATTCACCATTCCACCTCACTCACCATGGATTCCGATCATGTGTTCCAAAATCAAAACTCGCTCGGCTAATATCTTCAAAGCCTCCCGAAGCTGATGAACTCCTTCTCCCTGTTGAGAAAAGTGCAGCTGTAAAAGGAATGCCTGAATAGCCTTTGAGTTAGAGTCTCTGATAGTTGTCCCTTACCACATTTCTGCAGTAGTGTTAGCTTTGTTGATAATCGTGCAGTTGTCATTAGGTTGGTATTTAGATACTAATGCTTGAGAAGATGGGCGTCTCTCACTGCCTCTAGCTAAGCAGAAACATTTTTGACAGAGTAGAATACCTCTGAAGCCCCAGTTACAATTATTTTTATTTATAGATTACAGGTGAATTGGCTGAGACAAACTGTTCATCTATCAGAGGTGTCAGTTCAGGATCCGAACTGTTACAGCGCTGGATACTGGAGCTCTGTAACAAACTCTGCTTTGATGTGGAGATGCCGGTGATGGACTGGGGTGGACAAATATAAGGAATCTTACAACACCAGGTTATAGTCCAACAGTTTTATTTGAAAATCACAAGCTTTCAGAGTTTACCTCCTTCGTCAGGTGTTGGACTATAACCTGGTGTTGTAAGATTCCTTAAACTCTGCTTTGTAAGTGGTGCTGTTATATCCTGGCTGAACAGATCATAGATCAGAAGGAGGCTATTTGGCCACACGTATCTGTGTCGGTGCTAGCTCTTCAGCTGGAGGCATCTACTGTCAACCCAACTCCTCACCCTTCCCCCAGTACTCCTTGTTTAGTTTCACTTGAAGTTTTGGATATCATAGCCGGTACCTGTTGAACATAAGAGACCCAAAACTCTCACAAGTGAACGACTGTCTATGATAAGTTATTACATGGTCTGATTTCCTACACTTACTCTGTGGTTGATTCATCTGAAAGTGTTAATGCCTCTTGCAACTGACCCATGAGCCAAGAAGAGCAGCAGGGAGTTACTATGTTACAGAGAAGTGAAGTTATTACTCATATCCATGAAATAAGCTGAATTATATTCCAAACATACCAGTTAGTAGCAACTTAAGTGAGTCTATGGAACAGAATGTTGGTATTATGTGAAAATTATACTTTTGAACACAAATCCTGTTAAGGACAATACATTAATCTGTATAGTGTCTTATTATGTTGAAACATATCAACGTATTTGACCAAAGAGTAACTTTGGAGTACAATGACCTGTTATGTGGCAGCTGTGCTAGCGCAGCAACAACGATAAGATGAATGACTGTCAATCAGCTGCCTTAGCCCCAAGCTCTGGAACTCCCCCCCATAACCTCTCTGTCTCTCCGTCTCTCCGTCTCTCTGTCTCTCCGTCTCTCTACCTCTCCTTTAAGACGCTTCTTTAAACCTATCTCTGTGACCAAGCTCCTGTCCTAATATCTCCATATGTGGCTCGGTATCAAATCTTGTTTGATAATCGCTCCTGTGAAGCACCTTGGGACATTTTACTACATTAAAGGCACTATATAAATGCAAGTTGTTGTTGTTCTTAGGGAGGAATGTTGGCCAGGACATCAGGAGAACTCTGCACTTCATTCCCAGTAAAAAATCATAGAAAGTACAGCGTAGAAGGAGCCCATTTGGCCCAGGCCTGTGCTGATGTTAACTCTTCAACTCGAGCTATCTACTCCAGCCCCATTTCCTTGCCTTTTCCCCACATCCTTTTACATTTTTCCATTTCAATTATTCATCGACTCTCTTTAGGAGGGTAATCTCACCGATCCCACATTCCCAGCATGGAGCCACACTCAGAGGGACATGGTGTGGAGAATCTGTGCTCTCGTGTTGTCGCTCTCTCTCTGATTTACATTCTCTGCAAATATTGCTGCTTTGGCTCAGTTGGGACCTGGTGTATCAGCGGAGAGCGGGGCACCGAGTGAGATCAGGCATCTGGCCTCCAACCTATACAGTTGTGGACCCTACCGGTGGCATCAGTTCAGGGAAATGGTTTGGATCCTTGAAGAAATACCACCCAACTTTTTTTTAAATAAGGAAGGTCGGCTCTATAACACTGTGGGCCAAGGCGGACATGGCCAGGATCAAGGTGGGAATGACCAGGGTCAGGGTCGGGATGGGAGTGGGCAGAATCGGGATGGGAATGGCCAGGGTTAGGGTGGGAATGGCCAGGGTCAGGGTGGGAATGGCCAGGGTCAGGGTCGGGATGGGAATGGGCAGGATCAGGGTGGGAATGGGTAGAATCAGGATGGGAATGGGCTGGGTTGGGGTGGGAATGGGCAGGGTTGAGGTGGGAATGGGCTGGGTTGGGGCGGGAATGGGCAGGGTCAGAGTGGGAATGGGCAGGGTTGGGGTGGGAATGGGCAGGGTTGGGGAGGGAATGGGCAGGGTTGGGGTGAGAGTGGGCAGGGTTGGGGTGGGAATGGGCAGGTTTGAGGTGGGAATGGGCTGGGTTGGGGTGGGAATGGGCAGGGTTGTGTGGGAATGGTCAATCCCCGCCCAGGTGTAGGTGGGTGTCAGACTTTCCCACTGCCATGGGCAGGTGAATGCCAGAGATGCACCCATGTGCCCCTTGCCAATGGGGTGCCCTCTCACTGACCCTGGGTATGAGTGCTGAACGGCAATGCACAGATTTTTAGTCTCATATTCTTCAAACCCGGTACACCTGGTCTGGACTGAGTTAGCTGATCTCAGCCAGGGAGGCAGTCGAGTGCTGCGGCTGGGTATGTTGTTATGAAAGAACCTCTGCTGGAAAGCACTTACCTGGGGACAACAGGATTCGACTCAACTGTGACCTCCCAGCAGATACTGGCTGCCTCATCAATGGACCATTGGGTGGGGTACCAGGGGGCTACACCCGGTACTGGATCATAGCATGTTACGAGCTCCAAGAAAAGCAGCAAGCAAATTGGAAACAAATTATAGTTCATATATTTTAATCCAAGAAGGCATGTCTGACCGTGAAATACAAGGACTATAGACCCACAGCTTTTCACATACGACTCCTGTTCCTGCACAGTTTGTTTATTTTACCGATATGGATGAGGATAATTTTAAGAGTGTTACAATCCTTTACCTACAAACAGGGCCTCACCTCCAATCCTTTGTCACCAGATTCACCTTTCTGTCCTGGTTCACCCTAATAAACAAAGAGAAATAGTAATCACCAATCAGTCAGGGCTTGTGGCCATCTAGATATCCTTGGATCCCACAACCAGATGTATAAATACGGCCATTCAATGAGATCAAATCCTGATTGAAATATAGTAAGGCAGTTTTGCAGGGAATTTCCTTGGGAATCTCCCAATCAGCCGCTGGAATTTCCTTGGGTGTTCTCCTGATCGGCTGCGGTAAAGTTGGTGGGAGATCGAACAGAGCCCCATTTACTCCTCTCTCTGGGGTTTCCACCCATTTTACAGCAGCCAATTGGGAGAACTCCCACGGAAATTCCATTCATTTAAGGAACTATTAGACTGAACGACTGTGAATTCGAGAATTTTTTTTTATTCGTTCATGGGATGTGGGCGTCGCTGGCAAGGCCGGCATTTATTGCCCATCCCTAATTGCCCTTGAGAAGGTGATGGTGAGCCGCCTTCTTGAACCGCTGCAGTCTGTGTGGTGAAGGTTCTCCCATAGTGCTGTTAGGAAGGGAGTTCCAGGATTTTGACCCAGCGACGATGAAGGAATGACGATATATTTCCAAGTCGGGATGGTGTGTGACTTGGAGGGGAACGTGCAGGTGGTGTTGTTCCCATGTGCCTGCTGCTCTTGTCCTTCTAGGTGGTAGAGGTCGCGGGTTTGGGAGGTGCTGTTGAAGAAGCCTTGGCGAGTTGCTGCAGTGCATCCTGTAGATGGTACACACTGCAGCCACTGTGCGCCGGTGGTGAAGGGAGTGAATGTTTAGGGTGGTGGATGGGGTGCCAATCAAGCGGGCTGCTTTGTCCTGGATGGTGTCGAGCTTCTTGAGTGTTGTTGGAGCTGCACTCATCCAGGCAAGTGGAGAGTATTCCATCACACTCCTGACTTGTGCCTTGTGGATGGTGGAAAGGCTTTGGGGAGTCAGGAGGTGAGTCACTTGCTGCAGAATACCCAGCATCTGACCGGCTGTTGTAGCCACAGTATTTATATGGCTGGTCCAGTTAAGTTTCTGGTCAATGGTGACCCCCAGGATGTTGATGGTGGGAGATTTGGCGATGGTAATGCCGTTGAATGTCAAGGGGAGATGGTTAGACTCTCTCTTGTTGGAGATGGTCATTACCTGGCACTTGTCTGGCACAAATGTTACTTGCCACTTATGAGCCCAAGCCTGGATGTTGTCCAGGTCTTGCTGCATGCGGGCTCGGACTGCTTCATTATCTGAGGGGTTGCGAATGGAACTGAACACTGTGCAATCATCAGCGAACATCCCCATTTCTGACCTTATGATGGAGGGAAGGTCATTGATGAAGCAGCTGAAGATGGTTGGGCCTAGGACACTGCCTTGAGGAACTCCTGCAGCAATGTCCTTGGGCTAGGATGATTGGCCTCCAACAACCACTACCATCTTCCTTTGTGCCAGGTATGGCTCCAGCCACTGGAGAGTTTTACCCCTGATTCCCGTTGACTTCAATTTTACGAGGGCTCCTTGGTGCCACACTCGGTCAAATGCTGCCTTGATGTCAAGGGCAGTCACTCTCACCTCACCTCTGGAATTCAGCTCTTTTATCCATGTTTGGACCAAGGCTGTAATGAGGTCTGGAGCTGAGTGGTCCTGGCTTAACCCAAACTGAGCATCGATGAGCAGGTATTGGTGAGTAAGTGCCTCTTGATAGCACTGTCGACGACACCTTCCATCACTTTGCTGATGATTGAGAGTAGACTGATGGGGCGGTAATTGGCCGGATTGGATTTGTCCTGCTTTTTGTGGACAGGACATACCTGGGCAATTTTCCACATTGTCGGGTGGATGCCAGTGTTGTAGCTGTACTGGAACAGCTTGGCTGGAGACGCAGCTAGTTCTGGAGCACAAGTCTTCAGCACTACAGCCGGGATGTTGTCAGGGCCCATAGCCTTTGCTACAGGACAGGGAAGGGGCGTCAGGGAATAACCGTCCAAGAAAAAATATAATAATCCAGAATAAAACCAACCCGATTACTGGCTTTTAGCTCCAAAAGATGCTTTTGGCATTCATTAACATTTTATTATTTGATTTGGAATGTTGGTTATCCTGGCACGGCTCCATTGATTGCCCGTGTCCAGTTGCTCTGAGACGGTGATGTCGCACCATCTTCCTGAAACGCTGCTGATGGAGCTCTAACGATGGTGTTAGGTGGGGAATCCCAGGATACTCACCCAGTGATGTTGAAGGACCAGCGATATCTGTCCAAGTCAGGATGGTGTGTGCCTTGGAGGGGAATTTGGAGGGGATGGTGTTGCTACGACATTGCTGCTCTTGCACTTCTCGGTGGCGGAGGTTTTCAGAGGAGGGAAGTGCTGTCGGAGTAACGTTAGTGAGTTGCTGCAGTGTATCCTGTAGATCTTATATCGTGCAGCCACAGTGTGCTAATGTTGGAGGGGGTGGATGTTGAGTTCAGTGACGCTGGGGCCAATTAAGTGAACTGCTCTGTTCTGGATGGTGTCAAGTTCCTTGAGTGTTGTAGCGGCTGCACCCATCCAGGCAAGCGATGAGTATTCCAATCCACTCCTGATTCTTGTAGATAGCGGACATACTTTGAGAGGTCAGGAGGTGAGCTACTCATTGCAGAATTCCCAGCCTCTGCCCTACTCTTGTAGTTACTATGTTTATAGCTGGTCCAGTTCAGCTTCTGGTCAAAGGTCACTCCCAGGATGGAGGACTTGGAATCGTGGTGCTATTTAAAGTCGGGGGCAGGTGATTGGGCCTTTTCTCGTTGGTGAGGGCCATTACTCTGGTACTTATGTGCCACGAATGTTACCTGCTGCTTGTCAGCCCTAGCCTGGATGTTATCCAGATCCTGGTGTAGGCTGGTATGGGAGATGGACTGGCAAAGCCCTCTGCCAGCTCCCTGGACACTGTTGCTATTTCTGTGATCTCCTGCCAGAAGTGACAAGGAATGTTTATTAGGTCTGACCAAATACACAAGTTAGGTGTTACTGACAGGAATACGTCATCCAATGGACATCCCATCATTAATGCTGTAGCAATGCCAGACCTCGGCAGGACTACGTCATGCTGTTCTCAGTTGTAGAGTCCTGGGATCCGGACCTCATGGAACTATCTGTGCAGCATTTTTTCTTCAGTCATTACAGGGTACACCAAGCATTCTGCATGGCCTAGAGCAGAATACAGAGGAGCCACTTCCCACATCTGTGTAGTCGTGCGTGACCATGTAACAGAACCGCAGTCCAGCAGGGATCATATGGCAACTTCAGGCAGAACACACTCCTGTAACAGGTCCAAAGTCCACTCGCAGTATCTGTCAACAATGCTCAAACTGCTGCTGTTGAGGCCACTAACACGCTGGGAGATTGGACGGAGAGTGCTGTTACACAGGGCCTCTTTACTGCCGTCTGGTTTTCTTCCAAGCAGACCCCAGACCATACTGAGGGTGTACCCACAGCAAGGCCATGACTGGCTGGATTGCTGCTAAAATTCTCATCCTTGTTTTCAAACCCCTCCATGGCCTCGCCTCTCCCTATCTCTGTAACCTCCTCCAGCCCTATAACCCTCCGAGATCTCTGCGCTCCTCCAATTCTGGCCTCTTGCGCATCCCCGATTTTAATCGCTCCACCATAGGCGACCGTGCCTTCAGCTGCCTAGGCCCTAAGCTCTGGAATTCCCTCCCTAAACCTCTCTGCCTCTCTACCTCTCTCTCCCCCAGTCCTTTAAGACGCTCCTTAAAACCTACCTCTTTGACCAAGCTTTTGGTCACCTGACCTAATATCTCCTTATGTGGCTCGGTGTCACATTTTGTTTGATAATCGCTCCTGTGAAACACTTTGGGACATTTTACTACATCAAAGGTGCTATATAAATGTAAGTTGTTGTTGTTGTTACCTCTCAGGCTAAAGCCACACCCATCACCTACTGTGGCAGAAAGCAGGAAAATCCAGGCAGGAAGAACCACCTTAGCTGATGTGGCAGCACCAGTTGGAGGGGAATCTCATGACCCAGTGCCAGGAGGCAGACGACTGCCTCAATCCTAAGAGACTCCCAGGGACACCCAGAGGTCAGCTTCTGCTACTGGGGAAGCAACGACTAGAAGGTGCACTAAGGCAGGTTCTAGACTGCACACAACATACACTGTCACCAAAAAACACCGTGTACATACCTGAATCAGCGATGGGCAATGAATTTAGTTGCATTTCATTATTAAGTTGTATTCAGAGAGTTTTCTTCGATGGTGAAGAATAAAACTGCAGCAGATGAGAGGAATGGGCTCAATGGCAGGTGAGTTAGTGAAGAGGCCAATATTAGTGCAGGTGATTGGGCCACTGCACTGTGCACGGGTGGAGGACTCCCCGTGCATTGGGTGAGGCATTCAGGTCTAGGTCTCGTGATTGGGACCCTGCCGTCCGGCTCCTGCAGCCTGCAATGGAGGTCAGCAGGAACCCCTCCTGGCTGCTCAGCTTCGTCTCTCTCCGCTCTTGGCTGGGGTGCGTATCCTCGCCCTCCTCCGCCACCTGCACCGTGCGTCTGCCTCTTTGTATGACAAAGCTGTGGAGCAGACTGTCTGCCAATCAGGGTCTCTTCCCATCGCAGCCAGGGAACTGGGCGCTCCTCGGGGCCAGGGAAATCCATCCTGTTAAATATGAAATATGACCGTGTGCAATCAGCCCCCGAGAGAATTCAGCACGGGCAGGAAGGGCCGAAAGGATTCCTGCTGTGTTAACACCCGAATCCGGGTGCGGGCATCGCGGTGCGTGATTATCCTGCGCAACCAGCATGTTGGATTGGTGCTGCAACTTTATTGACCTGATAGATGCGTAGCGTGAAGCCTGAGCTGCGTATCTCTCTTCATTTTCTCCGTTCTCTCCACTTCTCACCAATGGGGGGGAGGGGGCCAAATCTCGGGTCAGTTGCTCGCACCTCTTAAAGGCAGCCTGCACCTCTTAAAGGCAGACTGCATCTCTTAATTGCAAAAATAAGATGGAGTCTGAACAGAGATCAGACATCGCACATGTAAAACACAGAAGCAGGTCCTGTCCCTATGTTTATATACTGATGAGTTATGTTAAAACATTGAATAAAGATTGTGCACTACTAAATCCCACATCCTCCAATCTGCACGCCAGACCCCACCAATCTGCCGATCTGAGTTTGTACCAGGCCTGTGAGAGAGCATGCACCAAGGTTCTCTGATGGCCCACAAGCAGCCTTCATGCAAAAGGTGGAGGGGCATCCTATATCCACAGAGGGGCAAGAGACCCTCCAGACATATGCTCCCGAGGCAGTGGGAGGCAGTAGGGGATGAAGTCAATGCCAGGCGCATAGCACCATGAACATGGATGCAGTGCAGGAAGAAGTTCAATGCTTTGACATGAGTGGTCAAGGTGAGTGAGGTCAAATGTCATGTGGTGTCTCCTACCAACTGCACCACTAGCCACATCCACTGCTCCATGCACTACACCCCACATCACCCACATACGAACAAACTCTTTCAATCAATACTCAACTCTTCCAATCAGATGCTTCCTCTCACCCTCACACATTAACACTGTTGCAAGCTGCCCACCCACAACTCACAGGCCACACACACTGGCAGCTACTCAACCATGACAGGTACATCACCCAGACATCCTGCAGGATACTCACCGACACATGTCCTGCTTTCTTGCAGGAGAAGGTGGCGCATAACAGGAGGCAGCAAGTGGCAGTGGCATTTAGCCCCTCGAGCCTGTTCCACCATTCAATGAGATCCTGGTGGACCTGTGACCTAACTCCATATACCCGCCTTAACCCCATATCCCTTAATACCCTTGGTTCACAGAAATCTATCAACCTCAGACTTAAAATTAACAATTGAGCTAGCATCAACCGCCGTTTGCAGAAGAGAGTTCCAAACGTTTCCCACCCTTTGCGTGTAGAAGTGTTTCCTAACTTCACTCCTGCACGTCCTGGCTCTAAATCTTAGGCTATGTCCCCGCGTCCTAGTATTCAAGTATAGGAGACCTCCAAAAACAGTTACAAATGTCTCAGCAGCCAGAAGCAATAATCCAGCAATTAACCTGTAAATCCTGCATGGTCCCTTTAAATAGCGCTGGTCAGGGGTCCTCCAGGCCGTCTAGGACATGTTTAGCTGGTCATGGTTAAGAGAGTGCATTGGTTGTTGCGTTAAGTGCCAAAATGGTGTCTACGCATTTAAATCAGCGTTGCACACTGATCTAATGCATATTCTCCTTACTTTACATGCTGCCGGCGTTCGTTATCTGCACCTGCGCAAACCCCTTTACCAAGATGGCGTCTGGTGCACGTCACGTTAGAAGCGTGCGCGTGCATCCCGGATGCCACTTTGGAACTTCAAGAGGCCGCCTAGCATCAAAACAACGGGCGCTAGACAGCCGAATTTCTAGCCCCCTGTTTCTATAAAATGGTAACACATCACAGGTACAGAACTTGAACAAGTAACATCTTATAAAAAAGGAAGAAAGCAAGCAATGGACCAACAACAACAGCCTCCGATTCACCTCATGGGTATCTATTTACAGCAATTAGAATTTCGTGATATTAAAGAGACAGGCAGGTTAAACACAGCTCCACTGAGCAGCAGAATAATAAGCCGCACATTACATGGGATAACACTCCTGTCTTTACAAAACACATTTACCACAGCGATGCCAGGAGATAGCTTGTTCATATATTTCCAGACTGTTACTAGTCTGGACAGTTGATATTAACAAATTATATGTAATTTATCATCTATGATCTTAACTTCCTGCTGGGTAGATGGCTCTGGGTTCATTATCACTGCTCAGATTGTGCTCTGTGTTTGTATTCAGATCACATGATGAATGGCAGTCTGCATAATTTAATGTTCCCAACCAATGCCATCCCCAGCACTTCTTGGGCAGGTGAGCTGCTGGTCAGATATACGGCAAAGCCCCTTCAGGTTCTTCAGCTGTGGTTGAAGTGAGCTTACCAAATTCATTTGTATTTTGCTTTCAAATCCACAGAGAACTAAATTTCAACCAGACAGACAGAAGATAACTTGCATTTTGAAAGCTGTCTTGTCAATGTTTTAGTTTCTTCAACTCCTTTGGGATTTTAAGCAGGATGAACCATCGAACCCATGAATTGCTGAAAGAGATCATGTTGATTTGTTTCTCTTTCTCATGTTTCTCCGTGCTGCATCAGTCAGCACCTCCTGTGTTCTGTTCTATAAGTGTGTCCTTCTCCTGCATGATGAGAAGGAGATCTTCCAATGTATTCTGTTTGTACTCCAGGACGGAGCAGTTCACTTGATTGGTGCCCCTGCCACTGGACTCAATATTAACCTCCTGTACCGTGTAAACGGTCTACAGGATCTCACTGAGGCTACTTCAACAGCACCTCCCTCCCCTGCAACCTCTGCCACCAAGGAGAAGTTGTGGGAACACCTTCCCCTCCAAATCACACAATGTCCTGACTTGGACATATGTCGCCGTTCCTTCATCGGCGCTGGGTCAATATCCTGGATTCCCGACTATTGTGGGAGCACCATCTGCACAAGGACTGCAGTGGGTCAAAGAGAAGGCCCACCATCACTTTGCCATATCCTGAGAATAAAAAAGACTGGAGCTTTCTTGAGAACTACCCTCTGATTTGTTTGGACTTTTCCCTCATTATCTTCAGGTTGCCCCCTTTAAACCAAATACCTGAGCTATTGGTTTATGATGTTGGTTTATCGAGGATTGTACCAAATTCAATCAGCCTGCTTGATTGGCACCCCATCCACCACCCTAAACATTCACTCCCTTCACCACTGGCGCACAGTGGCTGCAGTGTGTAACATCCACAGGATGCACTGCAGCAACTCGCCAAGGCTTCTTCGACAGCACCTCCCAAACCCGCGACCTCTACCACCTAGAAGGACAAGAGCAGCAGGCATATGGGAACAACACCACCTGCACGTTCCCCTCCAAGTCACACACCATCCTGACTTGGAAATATATCGCTGTTCCTTCATCGTCACTGGGTCAAAATCCTGGAACTCCCTTCCTAACAGCACTGTGGGAGAACCGTCACCACACGGACTGCAGCGGTTCAAGAAGGCGGCTCACCACCACCTTCTCAAGGGCAATTAGGGATGGGCAATAAATGCCGGCCTCGCCAACAACACCCACATCCCATGAATGAATAAAAAAAATATTATGGTCACTGCTGCCCAGGAGATGCCATTATGTCTGGGTCACCTGGCATTACCAGGCAGGGATGGTGGTTACTTCTTGTGGCATCCCTAATACACTGAGTCTATAGCAGCCAGGCATTGCATTCACTAGCTCAGGCTGATTGGACATTCCTGAGCTTGCCACTAACCTCTCTGTCCTCGGCCTCTTACACTGTTCCAATGAAGCTCAACAGAAGCTCGAGGAGCAGCACCTCATCTTTCGATTAGGCATTTTACAACCTTCCGGACTTAACATTGATTTCAATAACTTCAGATCATTCCCTCTGCTCCCATTTTTTCGGTCAGCAGGTGCTGGTTATGGTTCTGCTGTTGTCATTTTCAGCTCCTCTAGACCCATCTTTTGTTTCTTTACTTGTCCCATTCCCACCCTCCTCGCCTCGCACCGTCATCCCTTTTGTCATTTAATCACTCCTGCCCTCTACCCTTTCACAGACCTTCCCTTTTGTTCTTTCCTCTCCGCCTCCTCCTTCCTTTCCCTGGCTCTATACTTGCTTAAAAACTATTAAATCTTTACTCCTTCCAGTTCTGATGAAGGGTCATCGACCTGAAAAGTTAACTCTTTCTTTCTCCACAGATGCGGCCTGACTTGCTGAGGATTTCCAGCATTTTCTGTTTTTATTTCAGATTTCCAGCATCTGCAGTATTTTGCTTTTGTCTTAGTTTTATAGGTTAGATAAGTTCCCCATTAGCACCCCTTTTCCATTTGTACATCCCTTTCTTGTCTCTTCATAGAGTAACCTGACCGCCTGTTTATTTGATGGTCTATAGCAAACCCTTGGATTTATGATATATGCTCTCTTTGCACAGCATACTTCCAGCCAGACTCTCTGGTTGGAAACCTTAATGTAAACCAGCAGGGAACAGTGAGCCGGTTGGCAGGCTGGATTAGTGCTACAGTCAGCATTCCTGCCAACACTGTGGGAGATTTCCAGTTATTCCGGGGGAGTGGGATTGAACACTTAAAGCCGGCAGATCAGCTGTTGTAGGGTTTGCTGATATTGCTGGCTAGTGGGAGGGCTGAGTGGGGGAGTCGGTGGGAGGCTTCATGAGATGCACGACTGGAGAGTTTGTGGTTGGGTCCAGGTCTGGAAGCTGGGAGTAGGTTTTGGGAGACGGGGCAGGGGGTGAAGGGAGTGGGTCTTTCTGAAGAGGTGGGCAGGAGGGGGGTGGACTTCAGACAAGGGCGTGGCAGAGTCAGGGAAGCGGTGTGCTGTGGGTTGTTGGCTGGGATTTGGGAGCAAATACCTGGCCTGACCTTTTTCCTGTGGCAGTGAATGGGGGAAGCCAGGTCTGATACAAGACTTGGCTTCAGGACCTGGAGCTCTTTCTCCTCAAGACACTGCTGGGATCATTGGGATCATATCTTCACTGGAAGTCCCAAGGACAGTATTCAATGCAATGCACAGAAAAGATGAGAATCAACTAGATCAGGGCCAATGGCAGGGTAAAATCTTCGAAAGTCTTGATACCTGTGACTATTGGTGGGCTGGAGCACTGGGACCAGACACTGACTTTGTACTGGAGGTATTTTCACTCTAATTAGCTTCTCAGACCGACAGTGCAGGTAGTTTATTATATCTCACAGTCGTGCATTGTGCAGCTACTGGCCCAGCGTCCCAGGTATATTTGGGAAGATTGAACGAATGCACAGAGCTTTGAGAACTGTGAGTGGGTGCAGAGGTCAGCTGGACCCATAGAATTCTCTAACCATTAATATTAACGATGGAAAGTCCTGCAAGCCCTGCTGGCATCTACACTCAAAGTCCCGATATCTGGCACTCACACTCCTGAGCCGGTTAAATCTATGTTAATGTTCGTCAAACCTCACATTTCATGTTCGTCCTGTTGCTAGACCTGGAGCGGTAATGGTGGGATCAGTTTTATTTATTTTACCAGGAGGCTGGTCAGTGCCATTAAAACTATCGTGAGCTTGCAACTGTCATTCTTGCTTTGCCAGGCCATCTGTACCACTGTGAAGAGTTTGTAATACCTCGACACAGCACCGAAACGGCCCTAAGCAAAGTCACAAAATGACATCCTCTGTGACTGGCCGCATGGTGCACCATTCCTCCTCATCCTCTCTGTAGACTTTGACACGGTCGACCACACTACACTCCTCCAATGCCTCTCCTCTGAAGTCCTGCTCAATGGGATTGCCCTCACTTGGTTCCACTCTTGCCTATCCAGTCGTAGTCAGAGCGTCTCCAGCAATGGCTTTTCTTCCCATCGCTGCTTTGTTACGTTTGGAGTTCCCCAGGGATCTAACCTAGGCCCCCTCCTCTTCCTCTTCTACCTGCTGCCCACTTGGCGCCATCATCCGAAGACCAGTACATGTTCATATCGGTTAGTGATTATAACTAGAGATGAACTTACCATTAAACCTTTGAAACCACTCTCGCCTCTCAGGCCTGGTTGTCCCTGTTGATAGGATGGAATAATAGATTTGTGAAGCGGCACTGCTATCAAAGCTACCAGATAAAGACAAGAGAGGTCACTAATTTACATCTTTTTAAAGACCACAAAACATTGTAAAATAAGCAGAAGTAACAATAAGTACTCAGCCATGTGCCCCATGTGACTGAGGATATTCTGTGAAGCTGTAATAGTGAAAACTTCAACAAACAGCAATTTAAACAAGGATGCATTTTAAAAGTTAATGGGGTGGATTATCCTGGGAGTTGCTGTTCAATCGGAAGGGTCAATGATTTCAGCACCTGACCTTTCTATCTGTCTGAATTCGAATATTCCGAGCATGCACTGGGTGGGTGTGAGGGTTGCACTCTTGGGCACAAGAAAGCAAGGGAGAGGAAATCCATCCAATGCCTGGATCTTAAAGGCAGCAGCAGTCTTAAAGGTGAAGTGTCGTGGAAGCCACAGGAGAGAATCTGAAAGACTTTGAATTTGACGTTTGACAGAAGCAGAATTTTGAACTTGACGACACCAAGTACTACAGTAAGTGACTTTGGGGAGAGGTTTTCCAGGGACAGATGAAGAAGGAAGTGGGATTGGAAGGGGGAAGGAGGCTGTGGGTGGTGAGGGTTGCAAGGAAGTGGTTGGAGGTGGTTTAATCTGTGATTGAGACCATGGGAGCAGAGAGGCCATGGGAGAGAGCAAAGTCGAGGGGGTGGCTGTGAAAATGGGTAGCAGAGTTTATATGGAGGGAGAGGTGTAGGGAGGAAATCAGAGGAAAGAGGGAAAGGGGAGCAAAGATTGAAATCACTGAGGATAAGGAGTCGCTCAGTGCACCAGATGAGGGAGGAAAGCAGGGAGGATGTCTCAGTGATAAAGTTGGGGTGATGCTTAGGGGAGGGGACAGTAGACAATGAGGATTTTATAGGAGAGGTGAAAGGGAACAAGGTGAGGTGCTGGACGGAGCTGGAGGGGTGGAGAGCAAGGTGCGATAGGCTGCAATAGTTTGGTCAGGGCAGCGTGTGGCCTCCCACGATCCAAGCATCAGTCAAAGCCAGGACATCAATTCAATCAACCACAATAAGGTTATCGATGTCAAGGGTCCTTATTCAAGAATGAATAGACATCTCGGAGAGAAATGTGGAGACGAGCGGTGATTGTTGATCTGCTGGCAGAGTCTGGAGGGTGGGGGGGTGGTGGGGTGTGTCGGAGTGGAGATTGGTGAGTTTAAACCCAGCGGGGTGTGCAGGGTGGGACAGTCGGTGTGAGAGGTGGATGGGGCTGTCGGGTTTGTAAGGAGACAGCGGCGAGTGCCTCAATGGGCACTGTCGAGAATGCTAAGAGGTTTAGCGGGAACTGTGGGCTTATTCAAGGGGGATTCAGACAATTAGGAAGGCAGAGGAGTGATCAAGGGTTGGGATAGGAATTAGGATTTGGGGGGCAAAGTACCCGAGATGGGAGAAACAAAAGATGGCATGAGTGGGTGACAAGAGGGGAGGGGACAGTGGAGAAGGGCCCAAGAGGGGTCAAGAGAACAAAAAGGGAGGTCGAAGTAATGGGTTCAGATCCGGAGAGACAGCCAAAGTGAACATACGAATGAACACAGGTTAAATAGTGAAGATTAGGAGAGACATGTCCTGATCATAAACAGCAGACAGGGAGGAGATTATGTGGTCGAGTCCAAAGTCAAAATCTAAGGTCCTGTGGTGGGATGAAGTTGACTTGTAGACAGGGAGGAGTCAGCTGGGAGCCAGTGAACCAGTGAGGGGGTTTGGAGACAATTGTGGAGAGGAATGTATCCAGAAGCTGTTCTACTTGAAGAATGTCAGTGGGCGGACTGCTGGAGGTTGTCTAGTGGAATCAGAAATGGAGAGTTAACCGTGGGCCAACAGAGGTTGATCCAAGGCCCAGTGGAGGTGGGTTGTGTCCTCAGGTGTTAGCAGTGTGGACTAGAGCATCCGGTGCAGCAGTAGAGGAGCAGGGAGCAGGGAGGTGTGGAGCACACAGGATCGGAAGTAGCAGGAACCTGAAGAGCCAGTCTAAACTAGTCCAGTGACGGAGGAGTTGTGAAGGACGGAAAGCAAACGGAAAGCAGAGATCATTCGGCAGCAAGGGAGAAAAATCCAGAGCAGGGTGGGAACCAGCAGGTACAGATCCAAGCTAGGTCAGTGTACAGTGAAAAATACTCAGTGGAGGAGCAGAAAACTGAGTCTACAGAGGCAAACCAAGTACTGGAATGGAGACAGTCCAGTAGACAATACAGTCACAGTAGCCTACAGGCCAACGGAGCTATAGAATTCAACCCAGGGGATAGACGATTCCTGTCCAGGACTCTATATCACAGCAGCAGAGTGAAGCTGAGAACCCAGCAGTGGACTGAGGTACCGACCTGAAGGTCAGTAGGCAACAGCAGCAGGTGGGGAATGGGCACATCTTAAAACTTGACCAGATCGAGTGCCAGAGCAGAGTCATGCGGCCAGTGTAGTCCTGATGACAGAGGAATCCAGGAGTACATGAAATCAAGAGTCCCAGCCATTCAAAAGAGAACAGGTGAAAACACAGAACAAGCAGGGTTGGGATTGGGCAGTGGGCTCTGCACAGGTCGCGTTAAACCTGTAGCTTAAATTTGTAGATTGGAGTAAAATTATCCATTGTACTGTACAGTAGTGAAGTGGTTATATTATTGGACTAGTAATAGAGAGACTGTGACTTCAAATCCTACCACGGCAGTTTGAGACTGAATTCAGTTTTAAAAATCTGGGAATAAAAAGCTCAGTAAAAGTGACCATGAAGCTGTCGGATTGTCATAAAAACCCAATTGGTTCACTAATGTCCTTTAGGGAAGGAAACCTGCCATCCTTACCCGGTCTGGGCCTATATGCGACTCCGTCTCACACCAATGTGATTGACTCTTAACTGCCCTCTGAAGTGACCTAGCAAACCGCTCAGTTGTATCAAACTGCAATAAGAAGGCCCACCAACTCCTCCTCAGGGCAACTAGGGATGGGCAATAAATGCCGGCCTTGCCAG